>NC_073303.1:330136553-330754365 GCF_027595985.1 Sorex araneus
GTGTGACCCAAAAAGCAAAAAAAAAAAAAAAAAACAGAAAACCAGACTTATTTTTTTCGTTAAGTATTGTCCCCTCAGCTCATCCAGGAGTAAGCCCTGAGGACTTCCAGGTGTGACCCAGAAAATGAAAAATAAATTAAAATGATGGGGATGCTGGATCTGTGCAGGAAATAAGCTTAGTGATCATTGAGAAAAAATAGAATTCTTCGCATATCTTTACAAGTTTTTGTTAAAACTTTATAGTTTTTATTGTCAGTTAAAAACATATGAAAAATAGTAAAATACATTATTAAGTACAACACTGAAAACCAAAGTGTTTTGTTTCTTTCTTAAAGAGTTTGAGCGGCACTTGCATTCTTGATGTATAACGTATAGAGTACACCTCTTTTTCATGTCTCGGCAAATTGACATTTTCCTTTCTGAGTGTGGATCTACTTTTAATGTTTAATCCTCTGAGCATCTAGTGACACAAGTGTCTGACTTCCATTGGTGGGGTGGCTTTGCCTAACACTTCCTCTGTATCTTCTCGACCCTTTGCATCACAACCATCCTCTAACCCACAGCCTCGTTAGCTTCCCTGCCCACGGTTCACTTTTCTTCTCTAACTCAGAAGGTGCTCATGTTGAGTTTTTGTTTCTTTACTATATCTGAATCTTGGTCATGCTCCTTTTCAATGATCCATTTTTACAAATATCACGCATTTTTCCCTGGGAAATGGGGAGGCAGCACCAGTTCATGGTTTGCAGTTCATGACTCAGCTGGCTCACAGATGTGCGTGGACCAGCCTGGCAGATTAGAGAATGTGTTAGGAGTGGGTTGCCGGTCATGAGGGCGGCAGAGATTTCTGTAATGATCTTTGGATGGAAGCATTGGCACAGAGTTTTGGGACGCTTGTAGTCACAGTTTAGCTGGAATTTGTGAACTGTGTCAAGTGAAGCCTGCCTGTGCTGTAACTGAAAATAATTTAATGTGCAAATGTTTGTTGACATTGACATTTCTTATATTTTATGATGTTTAGCAAATTTAAATAATTTAAAAAACTTAGATGTGCTAAAAGTAGGTTAGGACTGGGGTCTGGCTCAGTGATGGAGTGTGTGCCTCCCTGCGGAGAACAGGCCTGCTTACCCAGTTCCTCTCCTGCCCTCCCGTCCAGTCTGTCATGGTGTCTTAGGGGCGGGATGTGGGGCAGGTAGCAGTTTCTCAGGACTCTCCCTCTAGGGAGCATATCGCACTCTGGGCAGGGACCCAAATTTTAGCCCTTAGTTTAGTATGAATGGGAAGCTGCTGGTGTTAAATTAAACTTTATTTCTTCTCCTAGATCGACATAGAAATTAATGGCGACGCAGTGGATCTTCACATGAAATTAGGCGATAATGGGGAAGCTTTTTTTGTGGAGGAGACTGAAGAGGAATATGTAAGTTACAGTACATGGCTTATTCATGCCTGTGCCGTATGTCCCCAAACAAAAGTTTAATTGTACAGATGATTGTTGCTTGTTAGATAGACATTTTAGTCTTAAGTGGAAGTATGAATTTGTTCAAAAAGAGCTGGAGAAACAAAAACGTCTTCAAGCCAGCCCACTTCAGGGACCAAGAACACGAAGAAAGCCTGTGCATGCTGTTTCTGGAAGGGAAGGCATCCCTTTTTTTCTAATGAGTTTCCTTATTTAATGTCTGTTACCGTTTATATCCTGGCTTGGCTACTCTTAGTTCCACCTCCGTCATCAAGTCATATCTCTTCTGGCTGTTTCTATACACATGTGGCCTTTAACCTTGGAAAACATGCTTACCGTTTGGATTAGGGACATTGCTTGCCTAACCTTGGATAGTAATGTGGATCAGTTTATTAGGGCCTCAAGGGATATAAATTAATTGGCCTCTTCCCTGTATAAATAATAGTCTAGTGTTTGACTTCATCCAGCAGGAGCACACTTTGCCCCCCACTGCTGTGACCCCAATGATGGTAAACTAATCTTTTTTTTAAATGGTTTTCAAAGCATCTTTCTACAACAAAAAATAAAATTTCAAATAAAAATTAGCTTCAAGTAAGGATATAGGACAACTATTTCTTATTTTCAAAGACAGACTGACAGACTGAAGTAACACATTCACAAAAGAAAAAACAGCACACATAAAAAATGAGATTGTTTCTTGTTTAGATAGCTTAGACTAAAGGCCAGTGACCCATAATGTGAAGCAATATTGAAACTGCAGCATTACTAAGGGAATCCTTACCAGATCAGTGTTTTTCCTACTATCTTAATTGGTTGTCTTTATATTGTTGTTTGCATGTACCTGGCCTAAGCAAAAAGTTTTTTCTTATTGGAGACAGAGGCAAAAGGCAGAATGAAACAATAAATGAGTGATTAAAGCAAAACATGTTGATGTCTTTTTTTTTTTTTTTGGTTTTTTTTGTTTTGTTTTTTGCTTTTTGGGTCACGCCCAGTGATGCTCAGGGTTACTCCTGGCTTTCACTCAGGAATTACTCCTGGCAGTGCTTGGGGGACCATATGGGATGCCGGGGATCGAACCCGGGTTGGCTGCGTGCAAGTCAAACGCCCTACCTGCTGTGCTATCGCTCCAGCCCATATTGATGTCTTTTTTAAACAATACATAATCTGAAACAGTGATTGAGTTTTATGTAAATAAGTGGATGCAAGAAATGAGAGGACTGAATAGTTACCAGTATCTCAGTGTGGGAAAATATCACCCCTCCCCCTCGGGAGTTGAGTTTAAAAGGGCCACACCTACCTGATTTCTCTCAGACTTTTGTCAAACTATGTCATCAGCATTTCAGATCAGTGATTCTTGATCTGATTTTTGTTCTTATAAGTAGTTGAACCCTTTGTTCTTTCTTGTATTAATAGATTTCAGCTGGTTTCTATTTGCCACACCCTATGATCACGTATTCCTCCCGCCCCCAACTGTTGATAGAAATGATCAGTGGAAACAGAAAAAAGCACCAGTACCAAAACACCTTTCAAGATGTACAAGCAAACTTTGTATAACAAAGGCCCCTGAATTAAAAGGACCTAAAAACAAAGTCTGCTGACTTACCATGTGGTACTTTGAAAGTGCACAGATAATAATAACCCGCCATCATATTTTTTCTGCTGTTACTAGTGTAAACAAATTTTGCTTCAGTAAACAAAACCTCATCAAGATGAAATGTTTATGAAAGCCCAATTCGGAAGTTTAATGTCAACCAATTCTGGGAACCTATTTATATTCATGTGTTCTAAATTATGTCAAATTAATTTAAACCTTTATCATTTACCTTTCATTTCCTCCACGATACACAGATATGAAGCAGATGACTATGAGGTTTATTTCCTAGAACAACAAACTTGATTATTTGATTGCTAAGAGTTTAAGTATTTCTAAATTTGGGACCTTGTGTTTTACTTTGAATTCTTGAAAATGTATCGGGGCTGGAGTGATAGCACAGCGGGTAGGGCGTTTGCCTTGCACGCGGCTGACCCGGGTTCGAATCCCAGCATCCCATATGGTCCCCTGAGCACCGCCAGGGGTGATTCCTGAGTGCTTGAGCCAGGAGTGACCCCTGTGCATCGCCGGGTGTGACCCAAAAAACAAAAAAAAAAAGAAAGAAAATGTATCTTATGTACTTTATGATTTTTAAGATCCAGTAATTTTATGATATAGGCTATTTCTCTTTTAATTGCCTTTTTCCATATTCAAAATAATTTAATAAGCACAGGCAATAGTGGATATTTAGACGATAGTGGGTTCCTCATTCAT
The DNA here is from genome assembly GCF_027595985.1 of Sorex araneus. NCBI lineage: Eukaryota > Metazoa > Chordata > Mammalia > Eulipotyphla > Soricidae > Sorex > Sorex araneus. Next base: position 330,140,312 of record NC_073303.1, read on the forward strand.
TTACCTGTCCTGCTCCCCATTGTTGGGGGACGTTCCTGCCTTCTGCATTATCCTGTTCTTACTGTCCATACTGAACCCACGATAGTGGGTTCCTCATTCATTTACCTGTCCTGCTCCCCATTGTTGGGGGACGTTCCTGCCTTCTGCATTATCCTGTTCTTACTGTCCATTAGATTGTTTTATAACAACAGTCCTTGGGATGCTGCCACATTTTGAACTTCCCTTTACAGAGATTTAAGTGATTGCTTTAATTGTAGGTTTTCTGTGTTCTGTGCTACTTGGCTTATTGATTCCTCCAACAAATGTATTCAGGCATATGGGCTAGCACTTCACTTTGCGCCAATTGAAAAGACATATTCAGAGTAGAGCAGTAGTGTCTTCAATTCAGTGAGACCTTCTCATCTTTAGGAACCAAGTGTTTTTCATGCCATTATGAAAATCTAGATATACAATGAATTTATCATTTTGATTTGTGGTCCAGTTTATTATGGGTAACTTTTCTATTTCCTGTTCTCTTTAAGGAAAAACTTCCTGCTTACCTTGCCACTTCACCAATTCCAACTGAAGATCAATTCTTTAAAGATATGGACACACCTTTGGTGAAACCAGGGGGAAGTGAAAGACCATCTCAGAGTTCAGACATCTCTCACAAATTAGAATCGGAGACAGCTTTCACTCCAGGTTCTGTGAAAAAGAAAAAGAGGAGGAGAAAGAAATGCAAACAGGACAGTAAGAAGGAAGACCAGGCCACCTCACCAGCTACAGAAGATGCCGTGGACGTGGAGCTGAGCTCTGATGAAGACAAGGGCACCCCGGCAGCAAGGTAAGCCCCTACAAGTCCGAGAGGCTGTGTGTGTGTGTGGATACCTATGTCGTGCATTCTGCAAGCACAGCCCCGGCTCAGCGAGAGGCTCTCTCTGTAGCTGATCTGCTTTGTGATACTTGAACTTGTTTTTCCATTTCATAGTTCATTTTGGAATCCAACGGGAAAGATAGTTTTCTTTATTCCTTTCTGCAGCTTTACATTTGCCACCAGAGAGATGTCCTACTCTGGTACTGATTTATGTACTACTCAGAGCAGACCGGCATTGTATCTCTTTCTGTCTGATGGGTTTCCATAAGCCAAAGAAATCATAAGCCAAAAGGAACATCAGAATTAGTGACTTGCCTGGGTGAGCAGATGAAACAACCAGGAGTGTTTCCGGCCTGTTGCTCTTGGGTTTGCTGTCTTACCCCCATTACCAAGAACTTTAGAGTTGTCTTGAGCTTATGACCAAAAAATTTTAGGAAGTTGAAGAGGAAAGGAAGGAAGTTTGGCTGTTTCTCTCCCGTCTGCCCCCCCCGCCCCCCACTTTAAAGAGAATTTTTGCATGCTGGGAAAGGGGGGATGGCACCAAGTGGTTTGTGCTCAGATGTACGAAGGCTCGTGCCAAAGCATTCTCCCTCCAATGCTCAGCCAGCCAGCCAGGCAGCTCAATGAGCAGGCCAATAGACAGGGTGCTGCTGAGACCCCTGAGTGAAGGAGATGTCCCTTGCCGTGCTTGGCGACCTCCAGGGCTGTACTCCGCAGTGCTCATTGAAGCATGCAGTGCTGGGGATCAAATCGGGATCAGCTGTATGCAAGCTGATGTATTAACTTACTGTATTGCTGTACTGTCTCTCTGGCCTGTAAATGTGAGCTCTACATCACTGCTGATCAATTTAGTCATGCTTATCAATTAAAGTGATAAGCACTTGATCGCTGTTTATCAATTTATTTTAACTGTTATTCAATGTTTATTGATGCTCTTCAGAAATGTTTCTCAAACTAATTGTCAAAGGCAAATAAATACTCTTGAAGCTATTTTTTTTTCCTCTTAGAAAATAAGAAGTACATTTTTAGCAATTTTGTGATAGTGGTGTTTCTCAGAATCTTTTTTTAAAATACAAACTCAAAGTTACAAACAGGAAAGGCTGCAGGTGGAATTCAGCAGCTGAGAACTTACCTTGCATGTGTGAGGCCCTGGATTTGGGCCCAACACCAGGAAAAAAGGCAAAGGCTACCAATGGGCTGGATGAGTCGCAGCTAATGGGCATGTGTCTTGCATGGAGACTTTGGGCTCAAGCCACCATGTGGCTCCAGATCATTGGGTACCGCTCGGTGGAGCCCTGGCGGCCATCAAGCACAACCAGGTACAAGCACCCCCAGGAATGGTACCAGGTCCCTGAGTGACTACTACCACTACCTTTGAATTTTTACCACTACCATATGACCACATGCGTGCGCGCGCGCGCACGCGCGCACGCACACACACACACACACACACAGACTGATCATGTGTCATAATGTTAAAAACTGAGCAGATAAGGCCTTCCTCTAACTGACCACACACGTGTGTGTGTGTACACACGAGAGAGAGAGGGGAGGAGGGAGGGAGGGAGGGAGGGAGGGAGGGAGGGAGGGGGAGAGAGAGAAAGAGAGAGAGAGAGAGAAAGAGAGAGAGAGAGAGAGAGAGAGAGAGAGAGAGAGAGAGAGAGAGAGAGAGAGAGAGAGAGAGAGAGAGAGAGAGAGACCATATGTAATAATGTTAAAAACTGAGCAGGTAAGACCTTCCTCTAACTGACCAACCAGCTAAACTCAGTTCCACTCATACAACAAGGCTCCCATCCGCGTTCTAAGTGCGCAGGAGCTGCCGCCAACACCCAGGTGATAAACAGTCCAAATACGAAGAAACCCCTGCTGATTCCATTTCATTCTTCAGAATATATGCCAGTTTTCAAGTGACATATATTCTGCCCAGGAATTAAAATTACACTGGAGTAGAATTAGTGGAGTTTTTGTTTGTTTTTGAAAATTTAAGATTTGTATTTTAAAAAATTAAAATTAATCGGGGCTGGAGCGATAGCACAGCGGGTAGGGCGTTTGCCTTGCACGCGGCCGACCCGAGTTCAAATCCCAGCATCCCATATGGTCCCCTGAGCACCGCCAGGAGTAATTCCTGAGTGCAGAGCCAGGAGTAACACCTGTGCATCGCCAGGTGTGACCCAAAAAGCAAAAAAAAAAAAAAAAAAAAAATTAAAATTAATCTTCCTTCTCTTCTACATGAGATCTCTGACACTGAAGGATCATGTGTGTGTGGCCATTCTCTTTCTTGGTTGGATGAGAAGCTGCTGCCCACAGATGACCATGAATTTCCAAACTGTTTTTGTTCTGGGTTTTGTTTTGGTTTGTTTGTTTGTTTGTTTGTTTGTTTGTTTGTTTGACACATCCAGCCTTGCTCTGGAGACCTTTCCCGGTATGATATTCAATAGCCATTCCTGGCAGTGCACAGGGACCATGTGGTACCGAGGGTCTAAGCTCAGCTTTCGTGTTTGTGAGATTCTTTCTCACTCCTCCCACACTTGAATATGTTCTAAACCAGAACTCCTGTGTACCAGGCATGTAGACCTGGTGCCAGACCCTTTGAGTTGTGGTGGAGGAAGGTAGATGATGGCCCTCGTGTCTGCTTTCCTCCCAGGTAGGTGTGCCAAAGCAAGCTCGTGCCCTACCTCATGGGAAAACTAATGCAACTAAAGTTCTCTTCATCATGAAAAAGACGGGGAATGATTTCTTCTTTAGTGCCAGTAACCGGATGTATACCAAGTAATAACTGCCTGGTATGTGTTTCATTTCTCAGGCTTTTTATTTCAAATAACCAGGCAGTCTGCAGAGATCGTATGGTGCCTGCCTTGCACATGGCTGACCTGGGTTTACTCCCTGGCTTCCTATATGATCCCCAAGCCCGCCAGGAGTGATCCCAGGATAAAGCCAGGAGAAAGCTCTGAGCACTGCTGGGTATGATCCAAAAACCAAGTAAAATAACCCAGCAAAGTTGCTAGTATATTGTACTAAGGCATGGTTTAATAATCCCTTATAGAGCAAAATTTCTCTTTTTCTGAAATTTGAGTTATAAATCTCATAACAGAGTCCTACATTGGTAGTAATTCTTAACATAATGTTTTCCTAACCACCTTTTTTTGCTCAGCTTTCATGTTTGTGACGTTCTTTCTCACTCCTCCCACACTTGAGTATGTTATTTTGATTTCAGTTCTGAGAGGGTGAAGGATTCTAGAGCTGAACAATTAAAGCCAGAGTCAATAGTGAAAATCTCTGCCTTGGTCGCCAGAGTTCAATGTAAACTATACTTACAAAATCTAAACTCCTGAAGAAATTTGACTAATTTTTGTAAGTATCAAATTATTAACCAAGAAGGACTTAATTATAAATGATTTAAATACTGGCTGGAGAAATAGTATAGCAGGTAAGGCACTTGCTCATGCAGCCAACCTAGTTTCGATCCCAGGCACCCCATATGGTCCCCTAAGCCTGCCAGGTGTGATTCCTGAGCACAGAGCCAAAGCCAACACCCCACCCTTGAAAAAAAAAAAAAAGGTGGACCAAAAAAAAAAATTAACGATTTAAATACTACGTAATTGTTTTCCAAAGTTTTTTTTAACTAATTTTTTTCTTAAATACCATAATTTTTTCCTAGAAAAAAAATTCTCACCATCATTTTCTCTTGCTTTCTTAGAGGGTTATTTATCTTTTCAGTTCATAGACAGTTCTTTGAGATCTCCCATTATTAGATTTCATTGCTGTTATGAAAGTGTAAATGATTCCTTTAGAAGGTTTAGCCAGGTTTAATGAAATGTGGACAGGAAATATGAAGAAAAACTTGAAATACAGTTATCCGAATTTTATTTTGATTAGCACTATACTGCTCCCTAAAGTGTCTTAATTTCTACAGATACTTTTGCAAACTAAAATCTTCTCATATCTGCTAGAAAGCACTAAAGTAACACTTTTGCATGCAAGGCTTTATTGATATGTCTTTAGTCACAGGAAAGCAAAGTTCAGAATACCCAAACAACTTAGGGAAATTTCAACATTGACTAAAACATTTCTAAAATATATGCAAGTCATCTGCTTGATGTATAAGAAACATTATTCTGAAGGAATTTTGTAAATAAGTGTTGAATTAATGCTTTGCAGAAATAGCTTATATATACCGTACTTTTCTAAAGGATTTTGAGAAAGAACTACGTCAGTCAGATCTTCTGTATTATTGACTTGGTTGACAGAAATAATTGTCAACTTCTGTTTCTAAGCCAGAGCCTGGCAAACAGGCATGTCTGAACACATGAAAACTGTGATTTTGCATAATTTTTAGAATCTTGAGTTATTCACTCTTAAGTTGTCAGTGAATCATATGATGCCCTTACAGGAACACTTTCCTGAAATTTCCTTAAAATAAGACCCAACCAAGAGAAGTTAGAACATAGACGTCAGTGGTAAAGCCCTTTCCTCGAATGTGTGAGGCCCTGGATGTGATCCCCAACACCACAAAAACAAAAAAAGAAAAGAAAAGACAGCAATTAGGACTGAAAGAGACAAAGCACAACAATTGTGATAATCACCAACCTTTAAAAGATCAAAGATAGATGGGGGCTGGAGTGACTTACAGCAGGTGGAGCGCTTGCCTGGTACACGGCTGACTTGGGTTTGATCCCTGGCATGCAGTATAGTCCCCATGCATGATCCCTAAGAACAGAGCCAAAAGTAAGTCCTGAGCACAGTGGCTTCAAAACCAAAACATAAATATATATATAAGAAGAAAGTAAAAGAAGATGGGGCCTGTTGTTGTTGTGATTGTGAACAATAGTCTCTTGGAAAATCAGGACCATCATTTTGTCATGAACTAGTTTTAGCAAGGTCCCTCCCTTTCAACATTGGATTGTAAAACAATTTGGGGGAAGATATTTAAGGTCAGTGACACACTGAAAAATTTAAGAAGAAGGTCAGTTGCCTTTGTGCTTGTGAGATCGAGATATGACATGGAATTGTATGATCTGTACCAACAAGTATATTTGGTTTTTTCCTCTTTGGGCTTACTCCTGGCTCAGTGTTCCAGGATCACTCCTGAAGGGGACCATATGGGATACTAGATTGGCTGCATGCAACGCAAATGCCCCACCCGCTGTACTATCATTCCTTCCCCATCCCCCGAGTTTCTTACTCTCCTTGGCCCTCACCATTGAGGAGAGAAAATCTGTTTCCAGAGAAAATACCTAGAACAGGCTTTTAATTTATTTTGGTTAAAAGTGCTCTGTTTAAACTCTTTACTCCTTGGGACCCCAACCCCCCCCCCCCGCCGCCTTAGCCGATTTATCACTTACTTAGATTATTTTAGAATTCAGGGGTCACGTTTAAAACCTGTATATGAGTTTATAATTCATCACAACCACCACCAAAAGGCTACTCATTCCTCCACCTCCCCATTCTCTTTCTCTCTGTAGATTCCACTGAGGCTACTAGTTTGTTGTTTCTTGCCTTTTTGTTTCAGTTACTCACATTGTGAGTAAACAACTTGTAATTGACTTTATTCCTTTGCTTATCATGATGTATCCAACCCGTGGTGTTGTCTCCAAGCACCTCTGTAATGTTGAGGTCCAGAAGTGTGTTACCTAGATTTTCTTCTCTGTATTTTATGATTTCAAGTCTCATGACTTTAATTGGAGTTGATTTTTGTATATGGCGTTAAATAGTGATCTTCTTTCTTTCTTTTTTAGCATGTGGTCATCCAATTTTCCCAGCATCTTTTGTTCAAGAACTTTTCCTATTTTCATTGTTACAGACAGAAATCTAGTCTATGACTAAGCAACCAAGTCTCTATATGTGGAGACTATTTCTGGGCACTCGGCTTTGTTCCATTGGTATATGCCTGTTTTTATTCCAGCCCTGTGCGGTTCAATTCCAGTTGCTTTGTAATATAGTGTGAAACAGTGTTTCCATTTTTCTTTCATCTCACAATTGCTTTGACTCCAGGGTTTTCTGTAGTCCCATATAAACTTTATAATTATTTTATTTCCTTGAAGATCCATGGGGTGGGGGAGGGTACACAAAGAGATAGTACAGGGCTTGTCTTGCATGAGACCGTCCCTGGTTCAGTTCCTAGGACTACGTATGGTCCCCTAAGCACCACCAGGAATGATCCCTGAACATAAAGCCAAGCACTACGAGCAGCTGGTATGGCCCAACACCCCATTCCACCCAAGCTTCAAAAAAGATGAAGAAAAAGGCATTGGTATTTTGATGTTTATAAACATATGTTTGGTAAGTTTAACCAAAGCCATTGGTTAAACTTGTAGATTGCTTTCAGTAAGATGGCTATTTACAAATGTGTATTTTTCCAACTCCTAAACACAAGAGTTACATGTGTTTCGGTTTGAAGATCAAATCTGATGGTGCTCAGGGGTCACTTCCAGCAGTGCCTAAGTGAACCTGTCCTATGGAATTAAAACTAGGGCTCCTGCATGCAGAGCATAAACTTCTGCCCTTTAAGGCATCTTTGTGGTCCTAAAGAATATCTGCTTGTAAAGAATTTTATTGATAATAGAATAAAATTAATGGGACTCCTTGAATGAGGCAGATGAAAGAATTATTCCTTAAAGCTACTGCCAGTTTGGAAGAAACTCTTTGGAAACTACACAGGCTTTGTGTAAACTGTACATACTAAGTCGTTCTGCTGATGAACTTTCAACTAGAATATAGTCTGGAAGCTTTGTCGTCTTTCCAGAGGATGGGTGGATATATATGTGCATATTTATTTAAACGTTTAATCTAGGGGTTAGTGTTTTTTCAGAAGGAGGTGGTTTTCCAGATTGCACAGTGCTATACAATTGAACACAGATATACGACGCATGGTGGCAAAGGAAACACTGTAGGTAGCTAGATCCAACAGAAATGGAAGATGGATCCTGCACCATCAGGAAGGCATCTCTATTTCTAATTCCCCAAAACAGACTTGCTAGCAAGTTGTATGTGCATCCTAAGATTTCTCACCCCTGATTTTTGTCATCCAGAAGCTGCATACTTCATCTGATCAGAACTGCCCACTAGAGAATTCTCTCTGTTCTCCATGACATAGAGCTTCACGGAGAGGCTCTGCGTCTGCCTTTCCTCCCAGTTATTTCTGATACTGCCACAGAAAAATAGTGCAAGTTTCCATCCTGTTCATTATGAGTTATCTTAATGGGACCTTAAGAACATGTCCTGTAGCCAAGGCACACTGAAATTTGCTGATTAATAGTGTGCTAAAGTTGAGAATCAGTGGACCCTTAGTAGAGTTAGTGATCTTCAGTCAAGTAGTTAGCATTTCCATTCATCTCTGCTGCCAATAAAATGCATTAAAATTTCCTCTAATACATCCTGTATACATAACCCCAGATACTTATATGGATTATATGAGTGATGTGTTCTTTTTCTACTATTTGTCTGGTTTCTATAAAATACTTTTATAGGACAGTTCTTTATACTTTTCGGATTTTTTCTTTTATACTTTATTTCATACTTTTGTTGTTTTCAACATAATTCACCGCAAAGATCTCACATGGACTCTAAACTAGTTAGTAGGACAAGTGATAAATTTCCAACTAAGCTGAAAAATGAGGGTATGGCGGGGGTAGGGCATGTGCTTTGCACATGTCTCACCCAGGTTCCATCCCTGAGCCTCACCAGGAATGATCCTGAGCTCAGAGCCAAGAGTAAGCCTGAGCACTGCCAGGGAACCTCCAAACACTGAACAAAAAGTCCCACAGAGCTTCTAAGGGATATTTTCAAGGTTATTTGGTAAGTTAATTAGCTAAAAATTCAAGAAAATCAAAGGGTAAATTTATTAAGACTTCACTAACATTTCAGCTTTCTATAATTCTATAGATTTCTATAATTTCTATAAATTTGATTTTTTTTTTTAAATTTTGGCACCATGATTCTAACAGCAGGCTCATGCATACAGCTGCACAGTATCCTAGTATCCGCAGATACCTGCTGGCCTCCTCCGTGTCTCAGTGCCACTCCCCACCTCCACCACAGTCCCCACTGTAGCAAGCTCAGTCCTGTAGGCCAGTTCTCAGGCCACATACAAATTTTCAAAGTATTTCTCATACCGTCTTGCTCACATCTCCACCTCACATTGATGTTAAGTAAAGAGAACATTGTCAGCTAATGCTTGACCCAGACAAAGAAAGGAGTTCTGGGATTTCCAACTTTCCAGAGTATTTTTGAGCCATGGTTCTCGTCAACTGAGAGTCTTCGGTTTTCTGTAGTGCTCCTGATAGTATAGGGAAAAGACAACGTACTTCAAACCCATCTATTCACTAGCGTTTTCAGTTTGAACAAGGTATGAAATTCCTTGGACCTTGATTACCTAATATCTAAAAGGGCATAGTCCTATTTCAGATGTATAAGGATTAAATGAATATATATAAAGTCTTCATTTTCTAGCCTTTGAATCGGTTATTAAAATTTCCTTATTACACTCCTGTCTTTTCTGTCCTTTCACCCCTTTTAAGTCATGATTGCAGTAGTGTTTGGTGGGGGGCTTCACTGAATTTCCCCCTTCTTTTTCATATTTTCCTTTGTAAAGGATTTGTTAATCATTTGACCATCTTCATTTGTATTATTTAGGCATTGGTCAATTTGGGGATATTTTAAAATTATTTCTGCATTTTTTTCCTTTTGCAGAGGATCTTCAAATGCTTCCTTAAAGGAAGAAGAATATAAGGAACCTTTGCTGTTCCATTCTGGGGATCACTACCCCTTATCTGATGGAGACTGGTCCTCTTTAGACAGGTGAGTAGTTTCCAAATTACTCTATCTCTGATATTTTTATAGAGATACCTTTATCTATTGGATAGAAGAAAGATATTTCCCATGTCATCATATAGCACTTTTAACTTAACTGAATAATACTTTTAAACTGCATGTGGACTTTTTCTTTCTGTAATTATTAAACTTGGTTCTTATATTATGTTGGTCAAGGTGGATTTGTGTACATCAGCTTAGAATTTGGCCCTTCATATTTTTCATTTTTATTATGTAATTGTAGTAATATTGCTAAACCTTTTGACAGGCTTTTTTGTTCCACATTCAAATCCAATTTCATGTATTAAACTAATTTCACACATTTTTTTCTTGACATTCTCTTGTTTCTTATGAGAATCAAATGGGATGAAGTTTGTAATTCATTTAGAGAGAACCCTGTAAGTCTTCAATAGATAGTTTTAGGGTTTTTTTTATTATTACTCAGGTAAAAGATGGGGACTTGGGGGGGGGTTGTTTGTTTGTTTTTGTTTTGGGGCCACACCTAGCATTGCTTAGCCTGGCGATGCTCAGGGGACCATATGGAGTGTTGGGGATCAAGCCCATCAGCCATGTGCAAGTGCGAGGCACGCACCCTACCCACTGGACTATCATTGCTTAAGCCCCAGAAAACCATTTTTTAAGTCTGTGGAGCTCAGCAAGGCTTTGGTTCCTGACTTGGAGTCACCACGTTTCTCTGTCCTGTGTTGCAGTGCCTATTCCCCTGTGCCCTGCCCTAAAAGCGATTCCGAGCTAGAAGTGAAACCCGGCGAGAGTCTGCTCAGATCAGAGTCGCACATGGAATGGACTTGGGGAGGTTTCCCGGAGTCCACCAAGGTACCGTGAGTCACTGTCCTGTGATGTGTCTGTGAACAGTGAGCAGCTTTGGACGGGAAAGCACTCGCTCCCTGGAGCACAGTGAGTGCATGCAGGAGGCAGGGCTGCACCCGCTCTGCCCTGCGTGACCCAATCATCAAGAATGAAGTGGGCAGTTGCTGAGCAAGTGCCTGTGAAGATAAATGATGATAGTGCCCTCTTGTGGTCATAGAATAAATCCAACTCTAACATCTAAAATCTTTTTTACACTGTTTACAACTAAATTACAGCATATTTTATGTGCGGGTCTATTTAGTAAATAATGTTGATTGCTAATTACTAATATTTTAATATGGAAATATGCTTTCCTTTTGGTAACTAAAATTTCCACATTGGAATTTGAAACAGGAGATTGATTATAAATCAATATATAAAACATATAAGATATAAATCAATATATACATTTTTTTGCTACCTTATGATGAAAGAAGAAATCACGATCAAGAAATCCCGTTGATCGTCGAGTGGCTCGAGCGGTCTCAGTAACCTCTACATTCGTCCTATCCCTGAGATTTTAGAAGCCTCTAAAGGCTTCAGGGTCAGGGGAATGAGATTCAGCTGGTTACTGGCTTTGGCATATAGATACACCATGGGGAGCTTGCAAGGCTGTCCCATGTGGGCAGGAAGTTTTCAGTAGCTTTCGAGTTTCTCCCAGAGTGAAAAGTAGGTTATAAGATATCTGGGAGCTTGCTTTTAAGTCTCTGGATGTTGGCCATTGATGGGATTACACGCACCTGGGTTCCTCTGCCGGTACCTTCATGTGTGAGGCCTGTCCAAACGTGTGGAGAGGGGCCTCCAGCATGACTGTGGCTAGGTTCCGGTGGTCTTCGGCCGCCGGGAGCTCTACTCGGGGCAGGGAGGGAAGCTGGAGCCCATCCCCTCCGAGGGGACTCGGGGAAGACAGCCAGGTGTGCGGGCAAGAGACTCAAGAAATAATTTGAACATTTATGTTTTCCTTTCAGTTTCTGAAAATTGTCATAGTTATTCATTCCTCTCCAGTGTTTAACTCTTCATAGTAGTCAGTATTTAACAAAAAAATTTTTAACAAAGTATCTAACAAATTTTTTCACTTCTTAAATATTTTACATTTAGAAGAATATATTTAATGAGTTCATGGATACGTTAATAATGATTACATTTAGCAGCATTCAGATTAAAAATAGAATATAACAAACAACTTTACAAGTTGGGGTTTTTAAAAAATTTATTTGGGGGGAGGATTTGGGCCATACGATGCTCTTACTCATAGCTCTGTGTTTAGGGATCACTTCTGGTGGGGTTCAGGCAACCATATAGAATGTTAGAGATCAGACGCGGTTGGCCACATGCAAGGCAAGCATCTAAACTGCTGGGCTCTTTCTCTAGCCCCAAAGGTTTGATTTCTATGGCCAGAGCAATAGTACAACAAGTAGGGCATTTGCCTTGCACAGGGTCTCCCCCGGCACGCCCTCTAGTCTCCCGAGCATGGCTAGGAGTAATTCCTGAGCACAGAGCCAGGAATAACCCCTGAGCATTGCCGGGTGTGGCCCAAAGAGAAAAAAAGAAAGAAAGAAAAGTCTGATTTTTAAATTCCTCAACCTTTTTCTAGGTCAGCAAAAGAGAGAAACCTGATCATCATCCTAGGACAGCTACAATTACACCATCGGAAAATACCCATTTTCGGGTAATTCCCCCTGAAGACAACCTCATAAATGAAGTTGAAGATCGTTTCATGGAAGAAACCATCTGTACCATAGTGAAACCCAAACCCAGAGCCCTGTGTAAGCAGATGAGTGATGCGGCTCCTGCTGCAGACCCACTCGAATGCCCCTTGGAAGCGCCTCTGATTTCATCTATGTTAGATGTGGACAACTTGCCCGCCCCAGCCCTCGTGGAAGCACCCTCGGACTCCAAACCAGCAGCTAAAGTAGATTCGCCATCTAAGAAGAAAGGTAACCACCTCATTCATGCCTTTGCATGTTTAAACTTAGACAGTGAGTTCTTGGGTCTCATTCATGTGCTGTGTGGGGGCTGTTCTTGGTCTTTGTGGTCCAAGCACAGTTGGGCTTGGTGTCCCCACTGAGAGCAAATGTGTCTGCTTTTACTCTGTCGGCTGCCATTGTTTGTGTATATTTTGGAATAGAAAAAATTTATGGTTTTGCCACACTTGGCAGTGCTCAGGGCTTACACATTTGCTATCTGATCACGGGCCGTGGCCTTTCTATTTATGGAAGCAAAATTTTACCTACTAATACTCATTGTCATATATAGTCAATTGGCTTCTTTTTTAAAACATTTTTTAATTAAATCATCATGAGATACACAGTTACAAAGTTGTTCATGATTGGGTTTCAGTCATACAATGTTCCAACACCCATCCCTTCACCAGTGTACATTTCCCAACACCATTGTCCCCAGTTTCCCTCCCCTGAACCCCAGCAGGCAATTTTCTTCTCTCTCTCTCTTTCTCCCCCCCTTTGCCCTCTGTCTCCTCTTTCTTCTCCCCTCCCCACCCACCTCTTGGCATTATGGTTTGTACTATAGGTCTGAAAGGTTACCATGTTTACCTACTTTCAGCACTCAGTTCTTGTTCAGAGTGATCATTTCCAACTATCCTTCTTGTAGTGGTTCCTTTTCTATCCTAACTTGTGACAAGCTTCCAACCATGGACCAGTCCTCCTGGCCGTTGTTTCTACTACCTGGGTATTAATTTCATATTGTGTTTTTTTATATCCCATAAACGAGTGTAGTCATTCTATATCTGCCCCCCTCTCCCTGACTCATTTCACTCAGCATGATACTCTCCATGCCCATCCACTTATAGGCTTGCTTCAGTTTTAAAAATGCAACCACCAGGAGCACGCTATAGCTCAAGGGCTGGAATATATGCTTTGCATGAAGAAGTTCTGGGTTTGATCTCCAGCACTGCATGGTCCCCCAAGCACCACCCAAGTGTAGTGCCCCCACAAATATAAGTTAAAAGAATCCTAATACCAAGGATTTTATACATGTTTGCTACCAGCATAGACCTCCAGGCTCCCTCAGAAATAATATATTTTTTTTAAAGAATTGATTGCCAGGGTGCTATCACCAAGCTTGGTCCTCTGACTATGGTGGCTCTCTGCTCTTGTGAGGTGGTACCCAGGCCCCATACATACACAGCTTACGGCAGCAGGCCTCAAAGCCACACCACCTCTCCTCTCTGTCTTTTTCCTTCCATTTCTGTGGTACTGACCAAGTATCAATTGGCATGCATGCTGTCTCACTTTCTGGGTGTATCTAATAGGTTTTTTGAGAAATAGGAATCTGTTTCCGTAAATTTGAAGATAATGTCTTGTAAATCTGGTGCATGTTTTACATATTTTTGACACATTTCTCTCTCACATGAGGTCATGTGCTCATTAACCACAGTGCAGTGATGTCCACTGGAGTGGGTGCAGACTTAGATGCTTGATTAAATTTAGGTTAAGTGTTTTTTATCTCTTAAAGATGACTTTGTTGGTATTGGGTATTTAATATTGCATCACATTAATATCCCACTATTTGCGATGGTAATGTAAAACCAGTTAGAGTATTAACTGCTAGATTTATTCCTTGTTCAGGTTTTGTCATTTTACAGTCAGAAGGGAATGCCCAGCAACACCTCAGCACACAACACTTTTCAAATAATAATTGCAGTGTTAGAATATTGCTAAATTTCCCATTGTTTGACATGGATAATGAACTGAACACAAGTGAAAGCATTGTTACCTTTAAAACTAAAACCCAAAGCAAAAGGAAAAAATGTAATTAATTAGTAAAACCCAGTTTGAATCATGATCTGTTTTATTGTTTTGCAAACCTTTCTTTTCCTATGAGTTGTAAGCAAAGAGTAGTTAAATTTTTGTCTGATTTTTACAGGTGTCCATAAAAGAAGCCAACACCAGGGACCTGATGATATTTATCTAGATGACTTAAAAGCTCTAGAACCTGAAGTAGCAGCACTCTATTTCCCTAAAAGGTAGTTATATCTTCCTTGTATATTTAGTTAACTCTGAAATATGCAAGCTAATTCTTGGGCCAAACATCTTTGATTAAAAAAAGGACTAGGAACATGGTGTCCTTTGACTAAACTGGATAATCACTTATTGTTTTAAAAAATGCCAGAATTATGCATATGTTGTTTTGACTTCATTGATTAGAAACTACTAAATTTGCCACAGTCTTTATAAAAACTATTTATTCTCATGCAAAGAGCTAGACTAGTTAAGTCTGCATAAGGGATACCAGAGGATATGTCCTGTAGCAGTTATTGCAGTCATTAATGCCTGTGCAGTGTGCTTGCAGAATTTTGTCAGCATTTGTTGTCAGATATTGTTTTTAAAGTTTCGTTGGGAAGCACTCTGAGGCAACATCCCCAGCAGGACTCTGTGACCGGGAAGCGACCCCCGGTGATGCTGATGGGGAGCAAACAGTGTCAGAGCATGCAGCTGAGCTTTGCATTGCATCACTGTTGTGGAATTGTGCCCTGCGGAGTCTGTGTATCCTCCAAGTAGTTAAAGGTTGCATTGGTTAGAATAAATTGTTAATAAAGCTTATTAACAGCTTAAAAAAAAAACCTATATTATATATAATGCTATATCTTGTATTTTAAAATTGCCAAGAGTATATCTTTAAAAATTTTCATTTCAAGGGGTCTGATTAGGTACTGGAGCTAATTTTGTCAGAGTAATTTTGTACGCAATGTACAGTGGGTAGGGTGTTTGCTTTGCGTACAGCAGACCCAGGTTGGATCCTTGGCACCCCATAAGGTCACTCAAGCCTTGCTAGGAGAATCCCTGAGCATAGGCAGATGTGGGTTCAAAACAAAAAAAAAGGGGGAGGGGGTAGAGGAGTCTGATTATCCAGGGGCCAGCCTTACTCATCCATACCAATGTGAGAAGTTTTACCTCTTTACATTGTCCTTGGCTTGTTCATCATTTCTAATGAGGAGAATATTATTGGCTCAATTAATCTCAGTATTGGAGTGCAGGGGTGTACATTGCTATAAAAAGAAAAAAATTCAAAAAACCTGACCTTTCTTGGCGCAAATGCAAAATACAGTTCTGAAACTCTTTTCTGTGTGCCATAGCTGTACTCTGCTGCCACCTACTGCTCTAACTGGAGTTAGAATTCAACTGAACCAACTTCATGGGGTCACAAACATTACTAAATACACTGGCTGCTTTCATAAAGTAATTTGAAATTCTAGAAAAAGAGGTCTTGAAATTCTAGAAAAAGAGGTTTTTTGGCCTACTGCCCCCTTTTCAAAAAAAAAATAGTAAGACTCCTAGAAAATTCCCTCTCTAGTTGAACAGAGAATGCACCCCCATCGCACTTAAAACCATTGCCGCCCCACTGGACTGCTCCAGTCCCGAGTCCTGCTCTCCAGGAGGGGTGGCCAGCATCCTCTGGTGTGCTCGATCGGTTTTACAGAGTGCTGTTTATTGGGTGTGAGGACCGAGGGACTTTCAGTGCCTTTTGAAGAGGTCGGGTGATATTGTTTGGTTTTGGGTGGGGGGAGGGGCGGTGGTCTCACACAGCTTAGGAGGCCCAGAGCCTGTCCCATTGCTTTTCTGCCAGCCAAACCCCTGGTCAAGGCACAGGCTGTGCCTGACTGAAGGGGACTGTGTGGCTCTGGGGGCTGAACCATGTTGGCTGCACTCCAGGCATGCACTGCACTGTCTTCCAACCCTGTACTTTTTGTTTCTGTTGCAAAGTTGTGTCATTTAAAAAAAAAAAAAAAAAAAGGATGACCTTCTATGCTTTAGCAACTCAAACCAAGAACACTGACATGCCTCATCTTCTGTCTAGTGTACGCTAGTGCACCAACAACTGTTGTAAGTACTTCCCTTTCATCTCCTGGTGCAGTGCTCTTCCTGGAGAGGCATGTAACCACCTTAGAATCTTCTCTTTAGTCCTGTGACATAACAGGTGGATTTAGAAATGCCTTGTTTTTAAAGCATGATGTAGCCTTAAACTATAGTTATTTTTTTTATACGATGTGTATAGTATAGCTTTTTTTTTCCTAAGAAGTTAGTAATTTCCAAATACCACACTTTTCTTCACTACCCTAGTTTGGGGTTTTCTTTTGCAGGGGGTTGGAGGATAACTCCCAAGCAAACTGCTCAGGATGCCCAGGGCCCCCTCAGGATGCTCCTTGTCTGTCAGATGGGCAGGACTGCAATTGAGTGCTGAGGCTGTGCAGGGCTGGGGTCTCAGACCACCCCTGCAGTGCAGTTACTGGGATGGTGGGGCTGGGCATCAGATTGGCATCAGCCACACGCATGGCATACATCCTAATCCCCTTACTGCCTTCCAACCCCATGCGCTTCTCCAATTAAAGTCACAGAGGCCATAGTTGAAATGTTTATGTAATTGTGAACACACTGTTGTGATTTTTTATGACATGAATGTGTTCACAGCTCATTTCTCAGTCTTGCTGTTGGCTTTTGTGCAAGTCCTTTATGATCCATTTTTAAACACTAAGAAAGATTGTGTGCTAGGAAGTTGCACACACTGTTTCAAGGTGGCTGAGCTCTCTGTAGAGCGGAGACACAAGAAGTGATGACAAGACAAATCTTTTCTCCCTCCTCCTCCCTGCAGTGAATCCGACCCTGGCTCCAGGCAGTGGCCCGAGTCGGACACATTCTCTGGCTCCCAGTCCCCACAGTCTGTGGGTAGTGCCGCAGCTGACAGTGGCACCGAGTGCCTCTCAGATTCCGCCATGGACTTGCCGGATGTCACCCTCTCCCTCTGCGGGGGCCTCAGTGAGAATGGAGAAATCTCTAAAGGTAACTGACACTCACCAGCTGTGGCCTGGCTGAAACCTCCTGCTGGCCCTCAGGCCCTGCATTCTAGCGACCTTGTGCAGGTGGCAGCTCCAGGTCCATGAACGCTGGCCCCTCATCAGGCGCCAGGAGGCTCCCATTTCCTGGCAGGCTGCCCTGTGGCCCATATTTGGATTTGGGCAGTGTTGATTTCCCATCTGTATAGTCATTGGAATATTTGTGAGACTGGGGTCAGGATGCCCTCCTCGACAGAACTGGGCCTTGGCCATGAGGGCAAGGCTGAGTGTAGGAACTTGGTTGTCCCGGAGTTCCTGATCACGTTGGCTGAAAGTGGAAGGAACTGCTACTCTCTGTTTTGGATTTGAGGGTTGGCCTAGAAGACTCAAGAATCAAATTGCTCAAGAACAAGGGGGTAGTGGAGGCAGGGGTAGGGGTTCATTACATAACACATACGCCCTTTGTGTGGGCTAACATTATGTGTGTGTGTGTCCCAAGGTTCTCTGCCTTTTTTACATTCCCTTCTCAGTGAAACTCACTATTATGTCTCGGTTCGTCTGCTGGTTCCAGTATAATTTTCTACTATGGGAAGACTTTTTCTCTTTTTCCTCATAACCAGCATCTTTTTTTCCCCTTTCCTTTTCTTGCCCTCAGCAGTGAGATGGGCAGGGTCCCTCATCCCTGGTTTTTCCTTTTCGCATCACAAGATGCTCATTATTCCTCTTTCTTCTCCCTGTCTTATTTCTTTTTGACTTTCTGCAAGAAATTGTTATGGTCAGGGTCTCTTTACAGGGACAAAATTAAGTAGGTTATATTCTTCTAATTTTCCTGTGTCCTCAAAAAAAAAATGACGAGGAATGGAAAAAATGCAATGTATATAAAATACAAAATTTGCACTTAATTCTTTCAGTAAAAGATAACAGATAACAGTCTGGTATAAATTGTTCTGGAGGAGTCAGAAATACTGCTTGTGAGGGCAAGTCAGAGTAGTAAAGATTACCTCGAGGTCTGGGTCTGCAGATCTAGGAAGAGACTCCAGAAGCACATGCAGATTCTGCTTCTTCTGTAAGAACTCGGAGTTTATTACTCGAGACCCTGAACTCAACGTGTGTTTTTCCAAGCAGTTGTCAAGTTCTCCAAGCAGTGTGGCATGGGCCTGGAGCTGTAGGACTGGGGACACTGCCTGTTAGGAGGTTGTCTACCAGCAGTTTGTTCCTCTGATAAGGAAATGTAGTGTTAGTTCCAGTCTCTGTGTTTCTGCCCCTCTCCAACCACATCTGTAGTCTTATTTTCTGAAAAATCTCTAGCATGTCTGTTTCTTTCTTTTATATTTTGAACCTAGATACCTAGATGAGGTGTGGAGAATGAGGAGGAAGAATAGAAAAAAATTGTTCCTTTATATCCTAAAAAATAGATATGCATATCTGATGCTTTACTTTTGATGTATATCTTATTTTTGTTTTTTTAAGTTTATTTTGTTTCATAGTCCCTTAAATGTCAAGATTATTTTGATAATCTCATATAGGAATTTATGTAATCTCTAACCAAATTCATCATTTGCAGAAAAATTCATGGAACATATTATTACTTATCATGAGTTTGCCGAGAATCCTGGGCTTATAGACAACCCTAACCTGGTGATTCGGATCTATAACCGGTAAGTACTTTGCTTTCATGAGTTTTTTTTCCCAAATACAGTTTCTAATAATGAGAGTTTCTCTTGTATACAGTAAGCTAATGGACAGTGATTTTGAAGTGAAAGGAAAGTTTATTTTCATAGGAGGGACTACAGTGTTACTCTGATTTGTATTCTGCTTTCAGTCAGAAAAATCTGCTTGAAGCAGAAGTGTTTCGTATAAGAGAAATTGAGCTGATGATCCTTTTACTGAAACTAACAAAGGAATAAAGGGGTTTTATTGTTTCTACTTCGCTTTTTTTGTGTCTCCCTTTCCACTCCTGCTTATCTCTTGCTCTCTTCTCTTATGATTTTTATTCCTCGCAGTTACTATAACTGGGCTCTGGCTGCTCCCATGATCCTCAGCTTGCAAGTATTCCAGAAAAGTCTGCCTAAGGTGAGGTGACCCACCATTTGTTGCTCTTCTGACTCATCTACAATGTATTTGGTTTTTATTTAAGTTTTGATTTAATATTATAAAATTAATTTAATATTTTTAAAAATTCAATAATTCTGTGTGCCCACTCAAGTGATACCATGCTCAAAATCTTGAAAATAAGCTAGTTATTTGTCTTTATCATTTTTTTCTGGAGCGATAGCACAGCAGTAGGGCATTCGCCTTGCACGCGGCCAACCCGGGTTCAATTCCTCTGTCCCTCTCAGAGAGCCCAGCAAGCTACCAAGAGTATCTCGCCCCCACAGCAGAGCCTGGCAAGCTACCCGTGTGTATTGGATATGCTAAAAACGGTAACAAGTCTCAAAATGGAGACGTTATTGGTGTCCGCTCGAGCAAACCAATGAGCAACGGGATGACAGTGACAGTGACACATATATATAGTTGGGGTGGAGGCGGTGATTTTTTAAACCATTTTTACTGAGGTACTGGGATTTGCAGTGTATCATTTTTCATAATCTATTATTCCAACACCACACCCACCACTAGAGAGATCAATTCCCCCCACCTCCCTCATGTAAGCTCAGTTCTATAGACAGAATCTTCAGTTCTGATGGCTTTGACCATTTGAGGGGGGCAGGGGGTCACACCCAGTGATGCTCAGTGGTTACTACTGGTTCTGCACTCAGGAATTACTCCTGGAGGTGCTAAGGGGACCATATGGGACGCCAGGAATCGAACCCAGGTCAGCCACGTGCAAGGCAGACACCCTATCCGCTCTACTATCGCTCTGGCCCCAAACTCTGAACATTTGTGTACCCTTCCTAAATTCTTCTTTATCCATATTTGGGATAGATCTCTCACTCTTTTTTCAGTGATGGAGGTGATGAACCTACACACATAGGTAAATAGAGCCAAGTAAACTGGAATTCTAAAGAATTGTAAATCATTGTAAATGATACTTATCGTTGTAAATGATAATTGTTAAATTTCAAAAGCGATCTTTCTTATAAGTATAAAATTCTTTTTAAAATTCATATCATAATTCTGTGCTAATATATTTTAAGATTTATATGAAATAGATCCTACAAATGCAAAACTTTATAAGAATGAAGTAAGTTAAGAAAAGTTTAAGGGGAAGAGAAGGAGCAGATAGGGCATGTGCCTTGCTGAGCATTGCAAGATGTGCCCCCCCCAACCAAAAAAATACCCAAAAGCAATAAAAATGTAAAGGGAAAATTGAGTAGGACTATCGAAGCATTAAAGACTGTTTTCTCTTAAGAGAGGGAGTATTGACTTTGGTTCCATCAGTTGAAGCCATGGCTGAGTATTGTAGTTGGTCCTCATGAGAGTCACATTTCCAAGGGCAGAAAATTGACCACAGCCCATTGACAGCCTCCGAGAGTTGTTCCTGCATTGCACGGCCACCAGGTCCCACTGCAAAGAAGGACGCTGGCCAGTGTTCAGAGGCCAGGGCTCTCCAGGGCTCAGATGGTGCGGCATTGCTTGCTGTCTGTGGCCAAGCACCCTCCTGTGGGTGGGAAGGCGTCCAGTGATGCTCACCAACATCAGGTTGCTAGACTAAACCAAGCTGATTGTTTCTAGGCCACAGTTGAGTCCTGGGTCAAAGATAAGATGCCAAAGAAATCTGGACGCTGGTGGTTTTGGCGTAAAAGAGAAAACATGACCAAACAGGTAAGAAATAACAGGAATGATTACTGCCACGGAAGAAGCAAGCCCCCCTGCCCCACTCCACACACATACAGCTGCTGCGGTTTTGTCGGTCAAACCTGGTGGCTCTCAGGTTCATGTGAGCCAGGGATTGGACCCAGGGCTTCACATATAGGCAGGTGCTTTTTCCTGGAGCACCTTGAGTATTTCCCTTCCCTTGAGTATTGCATTAATTTGAAAAATCATTTCCGCTAGCCAGTCTGGTTGTCTCTAATGCCCATGTATAACAGTCACCGTTTTCTAATAGCTCCTGCACCACAGGTGCTGTGCTCGATTCCTTACACGCCTCACCTTTCACCTTCCCCTAACAGTAGAGATGTGTGAATTCTCACTTCACCAGTAAGAAGATAGGCACACTATCTTAACTGAAACCCAGTCACAAACAACTTTGTAACTATGTATCTCACCATGATTCCACTTTTAAAAAAATTTTTTAAGCAACAGGCACATGTTGGTCAAGTGACTGACCAAGGACGCCTGACCAGTGAGGGCTATCGCTGGGGTTTGATTTGGAATCTGACTGGGAAGTCTGTGTCACCTCCCAGAAGGAAATCTGGGCTTGCCGCGCAGTCCCTCCCTAGTGGGCCCTGGGTCCCTACTTCCAGACTTGAAGGGGTGCTCTGTCTATTTGTTCATTTATCTGGGCTAGGAGGGGGCATTCCCCTGGTCCTGCAGGATCATGGAGTGCTGGGACTGATTCCTTCATGCGGAATGTAAGCTCCGCTCTGGGCCTTTGTCCAGACCTTTGCGCCAAGCCCTCACCTCAGAATGGTGCCCCTTGTAACTCTTCACCTCTGGCACAGTGCACTCTGCGTTTTGCATTGAAACATAAAACTTCTCTCAAACTTCTGCGCTTCTGTGCTTGTCAAGCCAGTGAAAGCAGTTTTTCTTCCTGAAAAGTTTTGTTTTGTTTTGTTTTGTTTTGTTTTAATTTACATACCTATTTATTTCTTTTCCCGCGATGTCAGGGATCAAAACCTGGGGAGGGCTTCTGATAAATTTTTGCTTGTCTGCAGATTGGGACATTATGTGCTTTGCCATGATTATCTCATTTCAGCTGCCGGAGGCCAAGGAAGGAAAATCTGAAGTGCCGCCAGCTAGTGAGCTGCAGCCCAGCGAGAAGGAGCCAGCCAGTGGCAGGTGAGGCCCTTCCTCTCCGGATACTTGCTGTGGCCCTCAAGTTCAAGTTGACTTGGGCAACTTTAATCCTTAGTCAAAAATCGCTCTCGCCTAAGGAAATTCATGGCGGTGAGGCGTTCTTCCACGTCAGTTGTGGCTGATAACGTCTGCTTTTCTAAGACTGGTTATCAGCAGATAGAAGTAAGTCATTAACACTCGCCACAGCTTACGGAGCACTGCGCTCCCGTCCCAGAACCGTGCTCACAGGCGCCCATGAAATGGAGGCCTTGGGGAGAGGGAGAGAGCCCTGAGGTGTCCACGTGTGTGCTGTTCCCACACTCCCTACTGTGTGCTGTTCCCACACTCCCTACTGTGTGCTCTCCCTGCTCCCCTCTGTGTGCTGTTCCCGTGCTCCCGCTTCCCCGCTCTGTCAGGCTCACAGGGAGAGACTGTGAAAGGTACTAGAGCTGGGGGTGGGATTCCTTCTGGGATAGAGTAGCTTGAGGGGAGCAGAGTGTCCTTACTTTACTGGGCGCCACAAATAGCCAGACTTTAGCTGAGGGCAGAAAAGCGCATGTCCCGTCAGAGTAGGTGTACCCTGGAGCTGAGTCTCAGTGAAGGTTCTCATCAGACCTGACCTGCTGCCTCTTCATCACTGAATCTGTGTTGGCCAGGCCGGCCGAGGATGACTCATCGAGTGACGACGGCTCACAGGAACTGGAAGAATCCATCAAAGTGGACCCTGCGCCCACCGAGCCCCCGAGCCACGGCAGCGCCACCTCCTATAAGAAGTCACTGCGACTCTCGTCAGAGCAGATCGTGAGTCTGTGTGAATGTACCTCCCTGACTACGTGTGGCCGTGTCTTCTCATACGTGGGCTATTGTCCCCACCAGGAGCACTGGGGTCATCTGGGCACAGGCATCCAGACCTCCTGCCTCAGTCTTTGGGAGTGAACTGAAGAAAGAGGTCTTTTCCCCCTTGTCCCTGAAGACTCTTAAGCTGCTGTCCCAGCCCCTTGCTGTCCCTGGGGACCACCCGAGAGAACGGGCATTGTCTCACTTGCATACAGTTGCCCCTTTCCTGTCGATTGCCCACTCCCTGGTTTTTACCCTTTATCCATGTGAATTGGTCTTGAAGAGGGAGCAGAGAGATTGTGTGAGGGGCCGTGGGTCTAAGACTTCCTCAGCACAGCTGAGCCCGGCCAGCACTGGCCGATATGGCCAAGGCTGCACTGCACTGACCGGGGTCTGGTGTGTGAATATTCCCACACTGCCACACTCTGTTTCCAGCTGCTATGCTTTGCTTTTAGTCTAAGTTATGTTTATATAATTCTTCCCATTCTTTGTGCGTTCACTCCAATGTTAGATTTCAGCTTAATATGATATGAATTTCTTACTTCATATTACATCGTTGACAGCATCTCAGTAACTGCATATTATTGGGAATTGTGACTTTTAATTGTGCATATAATTCATCAGGGATGGGCCATTCGATTTCAAACCTCTCCCTCAGTATTTTTCTCTTTATCATACTACAAAAGGCAAAGCTGAAACTGCAGGATGGACCCAATGATGTTGTGTTTAGCATCACAACCCAGTATCAAGGTACCTGCCGCTGTGCTGGCACCATTTACCTGTGGAACTGGAATGACAAGATCATCATTTCCGACATCGATGGGACAATTACCAAGTAAGCAAGAGCTCATGGACATTTGCCTTTGCCACCAATGAGTGTTTCTCAGAAACTCCCATCCATAAAAGGACGGAGTAGATGAGTGTAGCCTTACATGTCTAAAGTCAAAAATAACTCTCGGAAAGACCTAGTTACTGAACCACCAACTTTTGATGTTTGAAAACAAAGCTGTGGAGACTCGGGAGGGGAGCAGGGAGGTGGGGACTGAATTCTCTCTGGAAATGCGCATCTGGCTCCTGCCACCGCATCACTGTGGCACAGGCCATGGTGAAATGGTTTCATGGAGCCTCCCTGCCCCTCCTCCACTTTGGGCAGCCAACATTTAACCAGATAGAAACACTTGGCTTCCTGTTCTTATTTCCTGATGCCTTTTCCTATTTCTGGCCCCCAGGTCTGATGCTCTGGGACAGATTCTTCCCCAGCTGGGTAAAGACTGGACTCATCAGGGGATCGCGAAACTCTACCATTCCATCAATGAGTAGGTGTCCGGCTGTCCCGTACATGTGACCCGACCCTTCTAGATCCTCTTCCCCATCCAAAGAAAAGTGCAGCCTCCATTAGGAAAGCGGACTTTGTGCCTGGCATTGCTGTGCTTGTATTTCTTAATATGGGCAGTACATGGCACACATGATGAAAGACGGGTCCATGGAACATACAAGCCCAAATGAATTGCAGAATTTCATTATCTAAGCATTAGTTGAGAATGGCATCATATGAAAATGGTTAGTTATTCAAGTATAATTTTGCTCCCGTTTTATAGAATAATTTCTAGTCTTCAGACTCTATAAATATCTTTCCTTTGTAGGAGATAATTTAAAGGGAGTCCAGGATTCCTTTTTTGCAGGGGTGGGGAATATGTTCTTTACTATGACTTTGTGACCTATCCTAAAAATATATCAATACTTCCACATTTAGAATAATCTGTGCTTGTGTAACCCCCAGTTTCCCCATGATATTTTTCCATGGAAGGTGAGTTCTGTTTCCCTGTTCAATTCAAAAATTTGTTTTACATAGTAAATGAGAGAAAATATATTTGGATCTTTTCAAAGAAAAATGCCCCATTTTCCCGTCAGCCACATGGTATTGGGGTGTGGCCCAGCAGTGGAGCCCCCTGTGATGCCCAGGTTCCATCTCCTGAACTTCAACTCTACTTGGGGCCAGAGTACAGCGGGCAGAGTGCTTGCTTCTCGTGGCTCGGGTTTGATCCCCAGCACCACATATGGTCCCCAGAGCCCACCAGGAGTGACCCCTGAGTGCCAGGAATGACCCTTGAGCACAGCCAGTTGTGGCCCAAAACACAAAATTAAACCAAGGCACCTGTACAGAAGCTGCGTTCTCTTTCAGAAACGGCTACAAGTTTCTGTACTGCTCTGCCCGTGCCATCGGCATGGCTGACATGACTCGGGGCTACCTGCACTGGGTCAACGACAAGGGCACCATCCTGCCCCGCGGCCCCCTGATGCTGTCACCCAGCAGCCTGTTCTCCGCCTTCCACAGGTGCGTGTGGTGGGCACTGGGATGAGGGGCAGGTACAGATTCATCAGGGGTTTGTGTCTCTCAGCGCTATACCAGGCCTGTGTCTGACATAGTGAAAATAAAGTACAATGTGCAAGTCTTCTCCTTCCCTAGATCCTGTCACTCACAGTTTTTAGTTACCAGATTGGCCAAGGAGAAAGAAAGATAGCCCCGCTCTCAAGGGGTCACTGGGGACTTTGTGTTTGTTTTTAAGTAGGGTGCTTGTGAGTATTAGAATGTTTGCAGGACCATGCAGCAGGGAAAAGCCTTTATTTTTAATTTGGTGATTGTATCCCCCTCCCCCCCAGGGAAGTGATAGAAAAGAAGCCAGAGAAGTTCAAAATTGAGTGTCTGAATGATATCAAGAATCTTTTTGTCCCGTCCAAGCAGCCCTTCTATGCTGCCTTTGGAAACCGTCCAAATGTAAGTGTCTTCACACATTCTGACGTGCGCGAGACTCGGAGAGGCACTTCTCACGGGGAGCCAAGTCACGGCCACCCCGGCAGCCTCATAGGCACAGCTAGGCTTCTGCTAAGTCGCTTTGCAGTTCATTCCCAGTATCAGCAGCAGTCAGAGAAATCCTCGAGGGTGGTCCCTGCCCAGAATGTTGGCGTGAGGAGAGATCCCCTATCCCCACTCTTTCTCTGCAGATGGTTCTGTCCCGGCCCTTAGGCAGTTCTGATAATGCGTGTTCTAAGCAGCTCAAAGCGGTGTCCCTGCATTCACCCAGGAGCCCAAGTGCTCCCCCTTGACCAGTGCTCCCCACTTGACTCCCCAGAGGAGCCACTGAGTCCAGACCCGACAAAGGTGCTGCCCACTGACCCCTGGTGGGCGGGGTGGGGGTGGCAAACACACTGCAGGGCTTACCGTTTCCTCTCATTCCTCTGGTTCGCCAGGGGCCCGAGAAGCGTCTCGCAGTGCTTCTGCCTGGCTAATGGCTGCTACCTGGTCCCTTCTGTTTTAGGATGTGTACGCTTACACACAGGTCGGAGTTCCAGACTGCAGGATATTCACCGTGAACCCCAAGGGTGAATTAATCCAAGAAAGGACCAAAGGAAACAAATCATCGTAAGTGCATCCTCCTTTCTCAGTGGGGTGTGGGCAGACCAGGAGGCTCCTGCCTGTGGAGACCCCTTTGCCTGGCGTCTCCCCCACAGTGGGCTCGCAGGCCATCCTAGCCCAGGCGGGGGGTGCCGGGCTGTGCCAGGGAAGGGCCTGCTGCTCTGGGCCCCCCAGCGTGTGTGCAGAGGAGCAGCTTGTCTCTCCCCGGCCCCTCTAGGTACCACCGGCTGAGTGAGCTCGTGGAGCACGTCTTCCCGCTGCTCAGCAAGGAGCAGAATTCTGCCTTCCCGTGCCCTGAGTTCAGCTCCTTCTGCTACTGGCGGGAGCCCATCCCCAAAGTGGACCTGTACGACCTGGCCTGAGGCACAGCAGTTCCATGGGGTGCTGGGTCACCCGTCCCACAACAGGGAAGAGGACTGACACTTCTGCTGGACAGAGGACTGGACGCGCACTGACATCCAGGCACCAGCTTGGCGGGGCAGGAACAGGGCCAGCTCCTGGACCGGAAGTTGCCACGTTCCTCCTCTTTCCAGCTCTGCAGCTCTGTTGGGGTCTGCGGCTCGGGGCCCGCAGGGACAGCGAGAGGAGCTTGGACACTGCGTGGCTTGGTGCAGGCTTGTGTGCCGGGTGCTCCTTGAATTGTGTGCTTGCAAAGGATGGAACAGGAAACCAGGCGTGGGCCAAAGCAGTGCACTGAGTAAAGTGTTCTTTCCACTGGGCGGTTGGGAGTGTTTCTCTTGGAAACCCGGCCTTCCTTCTCAGGAGGGCGCTGTCCACAGAACTGCGCCACTCGGCCAGCAGCGGTTCACGCCCCCTGTGCCCGGTTCTCTGTGGCCTCCCCTGCCACCCTGAAACGGGATACTGCCCCCAAGAGTTGCTGGCCCCAGCCCCTTCGGCTGTGGCCTTCTCTGACTGTGCACTGCTGGGAGGCCCTTGCTAGTTGGCAGGGACAGATCTTACAGGGTAACCGTGATGTCCAGCTAAACCACAGCACATGATTGTGTTTTGAGGGGAGCCAGGGAAATGCCGGTGGGCACTTGAGTCCTGGAAGAGTCTCTTTTCTGTCCCCTGCCTGCCCCTCATTGTCCCCACATGATGATCGGCCAACGTGTGCAGCCACACAGACAGCACTGGGGCAGGCTGAGGTCTCTCGGCCCCTCCAGGGTATCGAGAACCAGGAATTCCAGGCCAGGTGTTGACAGTCACCTGGGCAGAGAGGTTGGAGGCCGCCAGGGGACCAAGCTGGGGTCTTCATGCGGGGAGAAAGGAGAACCAGGCTCCAGCCGTGGCCCACGCTTCGGAGTGTTCCCCCTCCCCTCTGCCTTCCTCTCCTTGCACGGGGGGTCACCTCGTGCTGTCAGGTGCCCCCGCAGTTGGGAGCGGTGATTGTTGCAGTCAAGGGTGTTGGAGAGCCCACATGTCTCTGGGTTTCTGAAAGCCTCCAGGGTAGCTGTGGGAACTGCCCAGAGGGGTCTGGCAGGCGCCTTGTCTCAGGCCCTCAGTGGACCTGGACTTCCTGTGCTCCACCTGAATGTCCCCGATGGGCTCCTGACCTCTCCTGTAACCCCCGCCCCCTGCTCCTTTCAGGTGTCCTCTGGAGGGTCTCGCTCGCTTCTTGTTCTTGATGAGCT
The DNA here is from genome assembly GCF_027595985.1 of Sorex araneus. Classification (NCBI taxonomy): domain Eukaryota; kingdom Metazoa; phylum Chordata; class Mammalia; order Eulipotyphla; family Soricidae; genus Sorex; species Sorex araneus. The sequence continues at coordinate 330,168,451 of NC_073303.1, forward strand.
CTTCTCCCCAGCCTGGTGACCCCATTTGCCTGAGCCCAAATCTCGGGACCCCAACCTTTGTCCCCATGTCCAGAAGCACTATCCTGTGTCATTTTGTCTCTGCACATTGATCCAGTGGGTATATACGCTAATTAACATGAATCTTTTTCCTTATTTAAAGGAGTCCCTCTCGCTGAAAGTAGATGATTACTATTACTATAGTGTTACGAAAGTATTGTTTGTGCTGAAAATTCATTGCCATTTGGTACAAATGACGTTTGTTCTTTCTGTGAAAGAGAGATGACCGTGAGTGTGTTTGTACACAGACCCTCCCGGCGGCCAGCTCGGAAGAGGCAGCCTGTGCTCTGGGCGACAGGCACGAGGCTGAGCAGAGCAGGCTCTGGAAGGTGTTCTCCCCATGCCGTGTCCCACATTCCAGTGTCCCCTCCCTGACTTTACCATGTGCCTCCATGTCCGTGCTCTGGGCTTTGCAGACTGGGAGCACACACACACTCGGCCCGTAGAAGCACCACATCAGTTGAGCTTCCAGACATCCGCGTAGCTCTCGGGAACCCACTCGAGTTCTGGCCTCAGGGCTCCTGGCAAGCCACACAGGACGTGCCTGGCCCTGAGGAGGTGTACAAGAAGGTGTGGGAAGGCTTTTAAAAAGTAGGTAGAAAGTCACACTTTCTCGGTCTGCAGTTGGCCAGAAGAGACTGCTGCAGGGGCTCCGTCTGCCCGGTGTCGCCCTGGCTCCCCGGGAAGCTGCTCACCCAGCTCAGCACTCTCGGTTTGACGGAGTTTTTCTTTAAGTGCTCTCTCCAGGTGGAAACGACTTTTTGGGGGGTTTGTTTTGAAGGTAAGAAATGGAGCGGGGAACTTTGCTCTTTTAATTTAATGATTACAGTCTTTGATGAAGTATTTGATTATTAGCAACCTCACTAATAAGTTTTAAGTTGTCAGAAATTAATTGTAACACCGGTTCAGTACTCTTAGTTATGGCAGAGACGGTTGTCTTAAGATGAATGGTTCATTTTTTTGGTGCCGTGTTTGATGTTCAAAACAAAATGTTACAACAATAAATAAACATAAGGCAACACTTTATGTTTGACTCTTTTCTTCAGAGATTATAAAACCATCCTCTCTGTACTCTTGCCAGAAAGGAATCATTTCCATAAATTAGCATTTTGACTCACTGCTGACACTCAGATCCAGTAGAGATAGTATTTCTTTCGGGGCTTCATTTTCTAAAACCCGACTCTGAAAGTGAGACTCCACCAACAGGACGTGACCTCTCTCACTTTGTAGGGTCTGCCAGGGAATGATTCATTCATACATATGTGATTTCTAACATTTTCTCACTGGTCTCTGGGCTTACTCACTCCCACCCAGGGTCCTCTGAGAACACTGTTCAGAGCCCTTGTCACCCCACCTTTCAGGAGACCCTTCCCTGGAGGAACATGACTTACCAGTCTCAATGTTTTCACCAGCTTAGAAAAGATAGTGCGGTCTTAGATCAAAAGCCGTATTCCATAAAAGAGCCGGAGGAAACGTCCTGTCCTCGCTGCCCCACTCTAGGTCTCTGGGCCCGCAGCTGTGACCTGTGTTGGATGTGGAAAGGCTGATTCCAGGGCTGCGGGCCAAGACAGAGCTGTGGGGGGGTCAGAGCTACGGGTCTCTGGGTGAGCCTAGCAGTAGGCAGAGCTGTGGCAGGGAGGTGCCTACGAAGGAAATGGTTTTCGCCACAAATCGTTTCCTGCAGGAAAATGTTGGGGTCGTTGGTGGGGTTTCCTCCCTGCTCCGAGGGCCCTGCTCACACAGTGTCTCCTGCTATACAGCACCCCTAACTTTGCAGATACTCTTCGGCTCACTGATAAAATGGTACGGGGAAATACATGTTTGGGAAAGAGGAGTGTGTGTGTGTGTGTGTGTGTGTGTGTGTGTGTGTGTGTGTGTGTTGTAGTGTTTCCACACCAACAAGGAAGGACTTGGGTGTGTCTCCAGTCACACAACTCCTCACACTGCAAGGAACTGTTCCAATGATGAATGTGCTTAAATAGGAATAATTCCAAGTACGATCTATACTCGTTTGCCTTCTATAATGCTGCTGCGTTTCTTGCTGTTTTTAATCATTTAAGTGAGACTGTTTGCTAATGCTGTATGTGAGGAAAATTTTCTGGTCCTGTCCACTTAGGAACCACCCTGACCTTTCTTAGCAACCCTTCCTGATTTCACAGTTGTGGCCTGGCGCCTGGGCTTGGTTCACACCCTGGCCTCGCACACTCAGCGTGCGTTGAAGCAGACTTGACTGTGTGAACAGAGCTCTACTGACCTCACATTTTTCCGCCTGTGCAAGAGACGCCTCTCTCCTTAGAACAGTTTAATGCTAGGGGGCTAAAGTCAAAGCAGGACCCTAGAGGGAGTCCAGATCCACTAAGAGAACCAGGTTTTGAGGTTTTAGAGTGTCCAGGAACAGGTGCAGGGTTGAGGGGTTAAGGACCTACCTTTGCGGCTGTTGAGTGTGACTCTGTCCCCTTGGCCCAGAGTCTAGTAGGGATGGTGGGGGGACCAGGGCTTGTGCCTACGCCGACTGGGTTCCGTGAGAAAGCACTGCGGCACTGGGCCGGCCCTGCGTCATTCCCAGGACGGCCCGAGATCCCTGGCAGCGAGCTCCCCGCTGGAGAAGTGGAGTGCAGAGTGCCAGCCCCTGCCGCAGCTGGACAAAAAAGGCCTGGATGCTCAAGCACCACAAAGCTCCCAAGCAGGGGAGAAGCAGGTGCCGCCCCGCTGAGAGGCTCCCCCTGAAGTGCTCACTGCACTTGCAAACTGACTTGGAGATTACATTTAAGAGTCATTTTGTGCCAGCAGACCTTGTTTTTTATCAACCCTATCTGTTCGGAGACTAGGGGACTTGAAATCTTTCCCCTCTGTGGCCTTGCCGGCCAGTAGATCTGACTAACCCGATGTGTGAGGAGCCCAGCCCTGCATAGACCCGCGGCCGGGAAGGAGAAACGAGCTGCTGTGAGAGCGGGCCCGGAGCTCGCCCTCGGGAAGGATGCTTGCACCTGGTGCTGTGGCCACATGGCCTGGGAACTGGCGCGTTCGTAGAGCCGCATCCGCAGTGAGCCAGCCCCCAGCGGTCCCCCGCACCTCTGCAGCAGCTGGGAGATGGAGTCTCCAGCAGGCCAGGAAGGGACCCCTCTTCAGATGCAGGGTTATATGGGGGTGTTGGCCCACCACCCAGGAGAACAAATAGTGTCTTTACAAGCCAGAACCAAATAAAATGCAAATGCCCAGCCTGGATTCTGAGGGCTGGTTTAGAGCAATGCTGAACGTTCCACACCTGCAGGCCTGCAACCGTCAACCAATGGTTTAGATGAATGACATTTCACTGTCTCTGTAGGCAGTTTAAAGCCAACTACCAAGGGCAGAGAGATAGGGCAGCAAGTAGGGCATTGGTCTCATGTGTGGCTCCCACACACACCCCCGCCCCGCTCTTGCCACAACTGGCTTGTTTGGGGCCACACCCAGGGCAGACTGTCTCTGCCCTCAGCTCACTCTGGGGTTTTCAAGCCTAGGTCAGCCGTGTGCAAGGCAAGCACTCCGGCCTTCAGGTTGCTTTTGGAGGGCAATCTCCGTCCATGACGCAGCAGACAGCCACACGAAGTGGTTTTATATCTTTATTGAGAACACTCCCTGTCCTTGCACTTGATTCGCGCATGTCATTCAAGGAGCCCAGCCAGCAGCCGGCTCACAATCCCCTCAGAGCCGGCCTGGGCTCACCCATCCCCGACAGCCTGAGCTTGTCTGTGTGGGTGCGTGGGTGGCACTTCAGTGTTTAAACTTGTCCCCTGTGTGCAGTGTAAGTGGAAACAGACTCTTGCCGTGGCTGTGCCCTTTGGTAGACTGTAGACACAGGAATGAATGTGGCCCCCCTCCCACCCCCCAGTTCGCTAGGCCAGTGTCCCCTCCCTTCCCCGGCCCTGGCCCCCAAACCAGTTCCCAGGCGAGGGCCGCTCTGGTTCTTCTGTGTGGACGACCAGGGGCTCAGCGGTCAGCTCGGGCCTTTCTGTCTTAGGGGAGGGCTAGGTTGTCTGCCCGAAGCTAGACCAGTGCTCCAGTTATCTCCATGATAGGAATATATTAAAGCTTCTGCGTTCTGCCAGCTGCCTAGAGGTGGGTGAGGGAAGGGTAGAGGAAGACCCCGCTGAACGTGGAATACATCTCGTCGAAGTCCGTGTGGGCCAGTCTGCCCCCGGTCACCACGATGTTGACGCCGTCTCCCGCCTTCAAGTGCACGATCAGGTGGAAGGCCCCCGGGCCCCCGCAAGTATGCGGAGCCCCAGGGGGGTGGTGGTATTCCAGGAACTCTCTCTTGTAGCCGGCTGTGTGCAGCTGGGCCACGCTGGCGTTGGAGACGGACAGCACGGCCTCCACATAGGTGTCCCTCTCGGGCGTGAGGGTTGCCGTGATCAGGTAGCGCCCATCAAACGGAGCTGTGAAGACCCCTGGAGAGGAAGCAAGAGCCGGGGCCCCCAATGTGAGCCCTCAGCATTTGGTCCAGGGGGGCAGTGACCCTGCCCGGAAGGAAGCACATGGGAGCAGGAGGGGCGGCAGTGCCTTGAGAGGCACACAGGGGCAGTTCTTTGTCACTTTGTATTTAATTGGGTAGTTTGAGCCTTCCCGCAGCTCAGGAGGCCAAACAGGCCGATTGGTCAGTGCACGTGTCTGCACATGGGGTCCTGGGGAGTCTCCGGATTGGAATGCTCGGGCACCCAGGGCTGCGCCAGCAATGTTTGAGGACTATATGCAGTCAAGGACCAAGCCAGGGTTGGCCACATGCCAGGCATGAGCCTTCGCCCCTGGCAGCCCCTTGTATACTATATTTACTTGCCCTGCTCATGGCCAAGAGCAGACGCTAAGCCTGCACTGCCTTAGGACCCCGTGTCACTAGTGACTCAGCACACAACACACACAACATCCCCCCAGGAACGCTGAGCCTTTTGGGTCCTCTGTGCAGGGAGAGCACATGGGCCCCAAGGCCCTGCCTGGACCTGCTCCCACCTCACCAGCCGCAGGGCAAATAAAGCCTGGCTGCCTGAGAAGCATCTCACAGCCACCTGGGAGTCAGCCTGAGGCTACAGAGCACAGTCCCCAGGGAACACTGGGGCTGGCCCAGGGCCAGGACATGTGTCGCTAGGTCACTAGAGACGGGAGCTCCTGGCTAGCGCTCACAAGTCCCAGCCCTGGACCTGTCCTCCAGGAGACACCGCCAGAAGCCAGCTGAGTCTCATTTAACCAGTGTGACCTCATGGGGAGACTCGTGAGGAAGATGAAGACGTGAGCTCTGAGATGTGCCTTTTGCAAAGCAGCGGTCAGTGGCCCGCCGCTGCGAGTGGGAGTGAGTTCCTGCTCGCTGTGCGGAAGGCCCAGGGTGCCGTCCCCATTCTGAGCTCTTGGCACAGGCAGCTGAAGAAGCAGCCACTGCCCACGGGCACTGGGAGGGGAAGCTGGGCACTGAGCTCAGCCTGGGAGCTAGAGTGAGTCTCGGGGGGCAGGGAGGGGACCCCCCAAACGAAACACCAGGCCACCCTGCTCTTGATGGTGGCCCCAACCCCAAGGCACAGGAAGGGAAGTAAATAAGGTCCTGCAGCCGTCCTGGAGCAAGAAGCCCCTGGAGCTGGCCGAGCCAGGGCAGAGGCCAACTGCGGTCAGCACGGCTGCACTGAGCACAGTGGGATTCAGCCGGGCAAGGAGGTGGCGGGGAAGCCCCGGGGGGTGGGGGCAGGCTCCCCAAAATCAAGACCTGTGCATGACTGGAGTACCTCATCGGTCCTTCCTGGGGGTCTCCACTCCTCAGGAGTGCACATGCCCAGGGCCCCCTGCTCAGCCCCACACTGCCAAGCCCCCCAACCCCACCCCGCCATGTCCACTCGGGGCTTTGCACACAAGACCCAGGTTAAATGCCCAGCACTGTGGCATGTGGGGACCCCGGGTCTGCATGGGCTGCCTGGAAGGATGCGGCTTTCCATCACCACCGTCCCCCACCATGTGGGCTGGGGGAAGAAGCAGGCTGGGCCCATGGGGCTCTCCCTTTCCCTGCGTGCTGCTCCCCTGAACCCCAAGATACTAGAAGAGACAGGACAGGAGTGGCCCGGCCTGGCATCAGGATGACAAACACTGAGAAACAGGGGTGCTGAGTGGCCGGGGTGGGGAGGCCAGGTGGGCACTGCAGAGCCTAACCCGCTCCATGGAAAATAGGCAGTGATAGCCGGAAGCTTACACACACACACTCACACACACACACACACACACACACACACACACACACACACACACACACACACACACACACACGGAAGCACAGGCCTCCGTGCTCTTTGTGGTGACCTGACCCTGACACCTCACAGCGAGCCTGTGTCACCGCTGGCTCTGCCTCACCGCAGCCTCGGAGCCAGAAGCTCTGCCTGAACCCCCAGGGGAAGGCGCTGCCCGGTTCCACCCCGTTGCCACAAGGGCCCCCGCCCTGCCAGGAGTGAGCCCTGAGCACCGCCCTCCCCGGGGGAGGAGCGAGCTCGCCCGCAGCTCACCTGTGTCGGGATCATACACGTCACCGTCGTTCACGAGCACCTTGTTGAAGAGAACGACGCCTGCCTCACTGGGGAAGGGCTTCTGGGTCAGGCCAGCCGAGAAGGCAACCGTGGAAGGTTCTGGAAGGCCTGGAGTGAAGAGAAAACCAGAGTGGCCACAAGCTCCGGGCCTGGCAGCCTCACACCTTCAGTCTCCTTCAGGCCACGCGGCCCCAGGCTGGGGTGCGAGCAGACTGGGATGGGGCTCTGGTAGTGTGGGGACAGCAGGCACGGGGGCACCCCCAGGAAGTTGGCGGGGCTGCACCAGCGGAGTCCCGAGGGAATTCCCCATGCACGGGGATGACATGCAGAGAATGACACCGGCCTCAAGGGGGGACTTCCTGGGGTGCTTGGTCCACTGCAGAGGCCCTATCCCAGGGCCCGTCTCCTCCCCTTGACAGCACAGGACGATGGGGGCAGGGAGGCGCCACTCACACACACATACCTGGCGAGGCTATGGGCGGCGACTTGGGGTACCCTGAAAGACAAGAGGGGGACAGATGTCAGACTGCTGAGTCCTCATTTCTCCCTGCTCTGAAGACTCGGCGAGGGCCGAGGGCTCGTGCTGGGTAACTGCACGGGTTTTACGCACAGGAGTCCCGGGTTCGATGCCTAAGCACCGCAGGCTCTGCAGGCTCAGAAGCGCAGGCTTGGCGCTGGGCAGCCCTCCTCAACCTGCCTCCTCGCCCTTCCCTGGGCGAGGGCACATGCCCCAGCACCAGCGCGGCCCAGGAGCTAGAGGAGAGAGATGGGGCACTGGCGGGGAGCCCCTCTCGGCGCTGTGGGCTTCCGGCTGTGCTGGCAGCCACGCAGGAGGCAGTAAGCTGCGTGGCACTGGGAGGGAAGGAGGCCACCCGGAGGGACGAGGACACACGCGGGCCCCCAGAGGATGGCTGGACCCTCAGCCATCCTCGGACAACCTCAGTGGGGTGAGCGGGCAGAGAACCTGGCTGCCTGCAGCCTGGACCCTGGGCGTGAGGGACGTGCCAGGTCCCTGAGCGCCACCTGCCTGAGTCTAGGCACTGGCTCCCTGGCAGCGGGCAGCTGGCATCGCAGGCGCTGAGCAGTGCCACTTGGCTTTTACATTCGGTTGCTGGGTTTGGGTTTTTCTTTTTTTTTTCTTTCTTTTTTCTTTTTGGGTCACACCCGGCAATGCACAGAGTCACACACTGGCTCTGCACTCAGGAATTACTCCTGGTGGTGCTTGGGGGACCATATGGGATGCTGGAAATTGAACCCTGGTCTGCTGCATGCAAGGCAAATGCCCTACCCACTGTGCTATCACTCCAGCCTCGGGTTTGGGTTTTTCTGGCCCACACTTGGTTGTGATCAGCATTGCTCTTGGTGGGCCCAAGGACCAGGTAGGGGGTCAGGGCTTCGCTTGCCAGTGCACGATGCACGGGGCTGTCTCTGGTGCCCATGAGTTTACGCCACACAGCCTTGAGCCTCAGTGTCCTCACCTGTAAAGCGGAGCTATTCCTGGCATCCCTACTGCCGTGGAACAACGAGGAGTGCCTGGGCCCATTGAGCACAGTGGGACCCCCTCCGCCCCCTCCTGCCCGGTTCACAAGAAGCCCCAGGAGCCTGGTCTGGCCGCGACATCTCCCTGGAGCCCTGCTGCCCCCTCCCGCCTGAGCACTGCCCCCCCCCCCCACCCCGTCTAGGTGCAGGCAGATGCTGGGCCTTACCTGGGGCTCCGGCATAGCCCTCCGCGCTGGGGACAGCCCCCTGGCCCGTCTGGCCGCCGGTGCCCTGCGGCAGGCCCTTCCCGGACATGCCCATCCTCCCAGGGGGCCCGGCCTCTCCCGTCTCCAGGGTGTCTCCCGAAGAGCCAGGCAGGAAGGGCAGCCCCGTCCAGCCAGGCCAGGCTGGCGGGGGCAGCGGTCTCGGGGGCAGCGGTCTCGGGGGCCTCCCGGGCTGCCCCGGCTGCTGCCCAGGGGGCAGCTGTTCCTCAGGGTCCTCAGCAGGCGGGGGGCCATCTGGCCGAGGGCTCAGCTTTGGGTGGGCCGGTGCTGTGGGAGCCTCAGGCAGCACTGGGTCCGGGGGCCTCTTGGATCCCGGCGAGGCCTTCTCTGGGGGTGGCGTCTGGGGAGCTTCCGAGGGCTCGTCCGCTGTGTTTGGAAAGTGAGAAAGAGGAAGAGTTAGAGCGCCCGGCTGTGTCCACTGGGCCACAGGCTCCCCCAGAGCTCCCTGGGTGAGGGACCCCGGGCTCCAACCCTCTCAGAGCCCCAGAGGGGCATGGCAGCCACCACAGAATAAGGTGGCCCAGCTGGGGGCACAGACCATAGGGAAATGGCCCTCAGAGCCACCGGGTTTACAGGGAAGGTCAACCAGGCCCAGGACACAAATTTTTCACCCTCTCTCTCTCCCTCTCTCTGTTTCTGTCTCTGTCTCTCTATCTCTGTCTCTGTCTGTCTCTCTATCTCTGTCTCTGTCTCTCTGTCTCTGTGTTTGTCTGTCTGTCTCTCTCTCTCTCCCTCTCTTTGGCTTTTTGGTTCACATCTGGTGATGCTCGGGGGTTACTCCTGACTCTGCTCAGGGATCATTCCTGACGGTACACAGGGGAACATATAGGACACATACAAGGCCAGCACCCTCCCCACTGTACAATCTCTCTGACCCCTTTCAGCCTCTTTCTGCAGCAGGAGTGGAAGCTTGGAAGCTTTTTCCTGCCAGGATATTTGTAACACCACTCGCTGGTCACACCAACACAAGCCCACAGGGCCAGCACCTGTTTCTCTCCCACCGAGTGCCTGGGCCACTCCCTGGGGTTTCACAAGGATTCTGCTAGCTGCCCAGACAGGAGCAGTCTGGCTCCAGCCCCTGAAACATCCAGCTGATGACCCAGGCGGGTCGCATGTGACCACAGGGGGGTCACGTTCTCCAAAACAAGCTCATCCAGCCACCGGGGTCAGCCTCACCCCAGGAGTCTGCTGGCTGAGGGCAACACAGCTGTCCAGACAGGCCCCATAAACAGCTGTGACACCCCTCTTGCCGAGGGAATGTCCACAGGGCAGCTCCTGATGCCCAAGCTTCCCCGTCCTCCTGGGACAAAGTGGCCACCTTTCCCTGTGACTGTTCTCTGGGCCTGGCAACCGGGAGTCCTTTCTGGGAACCCACGCGGGGAGCCTCCTCCTCGCCCTGCCAGGCCCAGCTTCCGGAGACACCAACGGGTGACCAGGCAAATCCAGACTGGATGACTCATTATAACTCACTCAGGTTATGATGGTGGGCCCAGGGCACACTCGCCACCTCCCAGGGAGCTGGGGCCAGGCCTCAGTGGGCTACTCACTGACCCTTGGGACAATGAGCCCCAGAAAGAATGATGCAAGTGATGGCTTCCCAGGCCCCTGAGGGTGGCAGAGCATGAACTGAATCCTACATGCAGAAGTTAAATCACTTCGGACAGCGTCAGGACTGAATTCCCTCATTGGGAAGGGCTGGGTTTCATAGAGAAACTGAGGCAAAGAGAACAGCAGACCCAGCAGTGAGCAGTAGTGAGTCCAAAATGTTCAGCCTGGAAAAACTGCACCTGAGTTTGGGGGTCGCTTAAGGAGCCTCAGCTGCCTGTCCCAAGGTGCTTCCTTAGACCTCAGGTTGAAGGGGCTGGAGCCATAGGACAGAGCCAGTAGGGCATTTGCCTCATAAATGGCCAACCCTCACTTGATCCTTGGTATCCCATAGGGCCCTCCAAGCCCGCCAGGAGAAATTTCTGAATGCAGAGCCAGGAGTCAGCCCTGAGCACCAGGTTGCGGGTCAAAAAAACACTCAACTTGGAGGGGCCAGAGCCACAGTACAGCAGGTAACGCATTGCCTTGCATGCGGTGGATCTGGGTTCATTCCCCAGTATCCACCCATATGGTTTCCTGAGTGTGGCCAAGGGTGAGCCATGAGCATTGCCAGGTGAGGGCCACCCCCTTCAAAAGAAAGCCAAGTCGGAACCAAAAGGATTCTTCATGAAGTCCACAAGCCCGAAACCCTGCTATAACCCACAGTCAGGACCACCTGACAGATAAGACAGAGCCCCCAAAACAAACATCCAGGAACTTAAATAAATGGACACAATGGAAGAAAAGAAACACAATACTCACGGAGAAATAGAAGACACTGCATCCAGGGCTAGAAACTAGGGTGCTATTTCAGGGGAGCTCTGGGCAAAGGATTGAAGGATTCAAGTCCCCCCACACCACGGGCTTCCTGAGCACCGCAGGAGCCACGAGATCTGCCCCCACCCCAAGAGGAAGGGGAGATTCAGAGGCTAAGGATGAGACATGGTGATTGAAAAAACGGTTGTCAAAATAAGAAAACTTATTGTAAAATTTGGTAGATAAAAATAAAGAAAATCTTCGCAAAGGTAGAGACAAAGGTAACATTAGGGGAAATAAGAGAAAGAGCAGAAGAAAAGTGGAAGGTGAATCCAGAAGTTTTCACAGGAAAACAAAATCAGAAAAATTGGACATGGTGAGGTGACAGAGAATTGTGTACACACACACACACACTCACGCACACACTAATGCACACACACGCACATACACACGCACACACACACACACACACACATACACACACACTTACTTTTCAGAGTTGAGGGAAAGGAAAATCCCAGTACAATTGTTGAATAAAATGTCCAAACAAATCATATTCATAGCACTACAGTAAAGAGCCTACCAGGGAAAGGAATTTCTAAGTGTTCCTGAGTCAGAAGAACAACACCTTGAACTCTATACCCTGTCAAAGCCTGGAGGCTAGAATAAGGTCATTCACAAACACACGCTGTTTGCTTGCTTGCAGCACAGGAATTAAACCCAGTTCCTCTGAAGACAAGGCACGCAAGCCATGTGTTCTACCATAGAGCCACATCTCGCCCTGCCATTTGGTTTTCAAGTTCTATTTATGTATTTATTTATTTATTTTGGTTGTGGGGCCATGCCTGCCCAATGGTGTTCAGAGGTGACTCCTGACTTTGAACTCCAAAGTTACTCCTGGAAGTGCTCTGGGAGGATATGGGATGCCGGGGATCAAAGCTGGCTCGGCTGAGTGCAAGGCAAATGGCCCCCCACCATCTGTTATTTCAAATACAACGACCTCTCAGTCATTCTTATTAAAAAAGATTCTATAAAAAGTACTCCACTGAAACAAAGGAGTAAACCATGAAAGAGAGAAACATGGAGTTGAGAGGGAGGGGAGGGAAGAGGGGGAGAGAGAGAGAGACAGAGACAGAGACTAAGAGAAAGAGAGACAGAGAGAAGAGGGGAGCGCCTCAGATAGGAAATACTGTGGAACTTCTAGGATGACAGCGAAAACATTTCAGAGTGGAAATTCTGCAGCAAGACCAGAAATAACAATCAAGATGGGTCAGAAGGACAGAGAAGTGCAGAAGGAAGGAAACTCATTGTTAAAAATAAAAGTAGGGATTGGAGAGATAGTACAGGGATTACAGCCTTGCCCGAAACGGCTCTTGATTTGATCTCAGCATCACACATAGTCCACTGAGCACCTTCAGGAGTGATCCCTGAGCACAGAGCCAGGAGTAAGCCCTGGGCACCACCAAGTGAGGCCCAACCCTCCCCCAGAATGAAAATAACAAATGATGTGACAAAATTGTACCAAGCGGGTAGTGGAGGTGGCAAAGTCAGAATAGATACCTACAGTTTACAAATAGATGTCACAATGATGACTGCTGCAGAGAATGGCAACAGCCGTAGAAATCCATTTTGCTCAGATTAGTTTAAATACTGCCTCTGTTTCACTGGCATGTAACCGTATTCAGAGCCAGAAGAATAGGAGATAGGGGACACGGAAATCCAATAGATAGGCTATAGTCTATAAAGTGTGAAAACTAGGTATAAGGTTCATTAGGAATGTCTGAGGCTCCGACACTCCTTTAGGGCTCTGGAGGTAAACACCGGGAGGGGCAAATTGCTAGAGCTCTCGGGCTGTCTGCAGGGAGCGCAGGGCACAGCCGCTGGTTTTCACTAGAAACTGCTGTAAGGGCCAAATTCAAGGCCTCACGGATACTTGAGCACTTTGCAATGCCAACATGCTTGAGTTTTTTATACATTCTCTCTTGTCTCTCTCTTCCTCAGAACACTTGTCACCCCACACACAATCACACACACACACACACACACACACCTGTGTTCTCTCTCTCACACACACACATCTGTGTTCTCTCACACTCTCCTGTGTCCTCTCTCTCTTACACACACACTCACTCCTGTGTTCTCTCTCTCTTATACACACATACACACACCTATGTTCTCTCTCTTATGTACACACACACCTGTGTTCTATCTCTCTTACACACACATACACACACCTATGTTCTCTCTCTCACACACACACACCCGTGTTCTTTCTCTCTTATACACACCTGTGTTCTATCTCTCTTACAGACACACACACCTGTGTTCTCTCTCTCTTACACACACACACACACAGAGACATACCCCTATGTTACACTTCTGCTTGCTCGCTTCTGGAGAGAGAGCTGTGGCAGCCCACCTCCTCCTGCCAGGACACGCATTTCTAATCCACACTGACCATTGACCACCACTGGGTGTGCCCTCGCCTCTCACCCAAAAAACATCCTTCAATGGGTGCGTGGTCCTTCCGTCACAGAACACCAGGCTGTGAGGGACGCGCACTGAATTTAGGTGTCAGAGGCAGGGTGAGACCTGGCTTGGAGATGGCCATTGAAACGTCCCACGTTCTCAACCCTGTCCACGCCCCCCCCCAGCCGACCCTGCCTGGCCTCCTGGCATGAGGCAAAAGTGAGTGCCACTGAAGCAACGGGAAGAGGCACTCCCCTAACCGTAAGGCTGCAGCCTTGCCAGGGCCATCAAGGTGGAAAGAAGTTAGTGGGGGACTGACAGAGGGCACACAGAAGGCCAAATGCAGCCACTGTGTACATGTTTAAAAGGTGCCAATCAAGACCCTTGACTTTAAAAAAAAAAAGTGGTAATCTCGCAAACACCAGACCTGGGTTCCATCACTGAAGGTGCCAGATTTAAAAGAAAAAAGAAAAAGTGCTGACATCTGGTTGCTAAGTGGTGGGTGAAGATGTGTCACAGCTGACAGCCAGGGCAAAGACACAGCTCACCATCAGCAATGGCCCCAGAGCACCACTGTCAGGGTGGGGAGAGCAAGCACGGGGAAGCTATAAAAGAGGGGAGGTATCTGCCAGCCTTCCCTGCAGGACAAGAGGTGACCCCAAAAGCAGGAGATGGCCCAAGATGACAAGGGAAAGCGGTATCCACAGGCACGGGCTGCTCTGTTCAAAGGGCAGCTGAAATATTACCTGGGGCTTAGGCAGAACAAAGAGAAAAACGAGACTGTGTGAGGGGACACCGTCTGTTACATCCTAGAGACGGTGAGATGAGAGCACCACAGGAGGCCCAGCCCTTACAGGACCACCCAGAACCCAGCTGGAACAGCCTCACCAGAACATGCGCTTAGGAAAGCATAACGTGGAGAGCACCAAAGCCGAGCAACAACAGTGGGAGACTTGTTCAGATCAGGGCCACACATTTGAAGTTGGAATTCTTGGCACTGATCCCCAGAGAGGGCTGTGGGTCTGACCTACCTGAACGTCAGCATCACCTGGGGGAAAGCTGTTCTTAGTAGAAATGAACAAGCTAGCTTCAAAATCTCTATGGAAAGGCAGAGGCATTATACCACCCGGTGTCAGGCTTCCTAAAGCTCTAGTGACCGAGGTGTGAGGACATCAGCATTGGCTAGAAGGGGAGCCTAGAGAGAGACGTGTGCATGCATGCGTACAGATGTGCGTGTGTGCGTGAAGATATAAATGTGTGGGTGTGCAGATGCAATGTGTACAGATGTGGGTGTGTGCTTGCATGCGTGTGGAGGTGGGTGTATGTGCAGATGTGGGTGTGTGTGTGCAAATGTGAGTTTACATGCAGATGTGGGCATGTGGGTGTGCACAGAAGCGATGTGTACAGATGTGGGTGTGTGCGTGCATATGTGAGTGCTTGTGCATGTGTGCATGAGGGCATGTGCACACACCTCTCACCCATCGTTGGTGGCCACATCGTCACAGTCACTGGATTTCTCTCTCCTCACCCTTGCCCGAGTTTCTGGGGATGAGGGGGCTGCCCAGTGTTTGGGCACAGCTCGCTCTGGTCTTGTACCTGACTGCACTGATGACCTGCTTCAGGAGCATCTTCTGTCTTAATGACAAACTCCTGGGTCTCGCTCACCGCTGGGCGGGATCTGCAGAGTGAGAAAGGAGCTGCTATTTCTGTCCCCCCTGGGGGCTGTCTGCACACAGTCCTGAGAGAGCTCCCTTCTCCGGACTCCAGATTCAAGGTGACATGTAGGAGAGGCCAAGCTCCTCAGCCCAGCCAAGGCCACGGTGGAAGCAGCTGCCCACATGGACACTGTCGGGACTCTGTTGTGTCTGCGTGTCGCTGTTTACTCAGCCTTTAGATCTTTACCAAACTCTGATTTAGTCAAGCTATCTTGGACCCAACCCAGCCAATTTCAGGTCAAGAGCCAAAGCTGTCATCATGCTGGCTCCTCCCTCCACCCCCACCCCAGGCTCCATGGCCAGATACTTATGGGATAATCTGTGCTTTTTAATTCTCACAGCACAGCTTAAATTCAGCGGCTGGAAAGCCAGTCAGGGAGAGATATTAAGGGGCTGGAGCTCAGGCTTCACCTGCTGGAGACGTCAGTTTGATCCCTGTCCAGCAAGGCCCCTGGTCCAGGACAGCCTCCCGCTAGCCCCTTGCAAGCAACAGCTGGGAGCAGCCCCTGGTGCTGCCGGGTGGGGCCCAAACACAAAACAAAAAGCAACTTGAAAACAATGAGATTCTTGTCCCTATAATACTCCTAAAACAAAACATTTCTACTAATATAATTCATGCGCTAAAAAATCACCCTACAATGTGAGCAGAGGGGCTGGAGACACGCCCGTGTGTACCGGGCCCCCATCCAATCCCCAGCGTCACTGGGTGTGGCCATTTAAAAAACACAATAACTTTTCTCAAAAGTACCTTACTATAGTTTTATTAAAAGAATTTTATTCAGAGGAATCTGAGGGGAGAAAAAGAGTAACACGCATATAGGAGAAAACACAGGCTTCTCCCCTTCCGGAGAAGTCTGAAAGTATACTAATTTTTTCACGGACGAGACACAAGAAAGAGGCTGATGCTGTTGATATGAGCATCTGGGGACCGAGGAATGAAAGGGAACTTTCCAGGGGCCAGGTAGACATGATGGGCTGAGGGAACAGGCTCAGGTTCATCCAAGGCACTGCACGGTCTCCCGGACATCAACGGGAAAGAACCCCGAGCACAGGGTCAAGAGCAGCTTCTGAGGACCCACCAGAGGCAGCCCCCAAACAAAAATACAATAGAGAGAACTTTCCTGAAGAGAATATTTCTCTGCCCACCACCCCCGTTTCCTAGCCCACAACTCCCCTCCCCCAGTAAGACGAAGAGTGGAGTCCGTGGGGTCCCTCCCACGCTGGTGCCAAGGGCTGCGCAGACATGTCAGCTGTCACAGGTGGTGGCCCTCTGGTTGTGGGCCATATTGGGGGGCCAGGTAGGATAGAGACACAGGCAGCAGACTGGAGTTGGGGGACAGGGTACAGCTCGGGAGTCAGAGTTGGGTAAGGGTGCCATGGAGGACTGTGCACTGCCCAGCTGTGGAAAAAACCCAAGCAGGGAATCACTGCTGACACCTAAGAGAGAACTCGGGCTGCAACGCCAAGCCCAAGCAGCAGGGGAGATGGTACAGGGGTAAGGCCAGCAGACCCACGTTCCATCCCTGATACCACCTGTTCTCTCAGTTCTGCCAGGTGTGGCCCTGGAGGCTCCTAGCCACCAGGTGGGCTGGGTAACCCCCAACCCCAAAGACCTGAGCACCCCTGTATCTTCGGGCCCATGCACAGAGCCACAGGCGTGCGGGCCGAGAGTTCCTGGGAGGGGCCACTGGGCCTCCTCTGCACACAGCGTCTCCGAAAAGTCTAGTCGTGACTACAAACAATGGAAACAGGTCACCGAGACTTGGGGTAGTTTGTTACAGGACTATGAATAACTGGTCTATGGCCTAAGCAATGGTGCAGTGGGTAGGGCCTCACATGTGGCCTTGCATGTGCCCAACCCAGGTTTGATCTCAGGCATCACATATGGTCTGCCAACACCACTAGGACTGATCCCCAAGGGCAGAGCAGTAGTAAGCGCTGAGCACTGCCAGGTGAGGCCCAAAGAACAAATTGAAAAAAAAGAACCATTCCACCAGTCCAAGTCCTTACCAGGTACACTCTCTCTCCCTGCTTCTGGGAACCATCCACATCCCTCAATTATTAGTTGCAGTTACCCCTCCTTCCAGAAGTTTCTCTCATCCTCTCCCTCACCCTCAAAGGCTGGGCCTTCATCTCTTCCCTGCCTGACTCGAAGCTGTGCTGACTCTGCCCAGCGCCAATACACCCCGATGATCATCTCTGTGCACACACTCACTCCCTGACTTTCTCATTGACTGCTGCCTCCCCTCAGACTGACATTGTCACCTCCTCTGTCATTCATGGACTCCACACAGAGCTCAGGGCCTGCTGTATCAAACCCTAGGCCTGAAAAGTTCACTGCTGCCTGAGCTGCTCATCGGCCTTCGTGTCATATATGGTCTCATGACCACCAGAGAGGGTAGTGCCTTTGGGTGAGATCAAGCTCGTTGTCATCTCTACATTCCCTGCTGGACTCTTGCACATAGTAGGTGCTCAATGGATGTTCGGCTACTTTACACCTGATCGCTGACTGACTTGTTCTGTGACTTTAGCTCCAGGTCTACCCTTGGTCTTGTGCACTCAGATGCAGAGACCACCCCCCAGGCCCCTGGTGGTTGCTACACCAGGATGGTTAAGGCCCTGCTTATTTACTTTTGGCTGTTTTGATCACTGACATCCTCAAAAATCCACATGTTCTATGTTCGCAGCAAAGAGTTCAGCCCGGAAGGATCATCTCTTTTTAAAGGCATTTGCTTCCAACTCCTACTTCAATAGACAAATGCGAAAGAGTTAACACTGTTTCCCGCACTGCTGGGAGTAGCAAATCAGCTGGAAATATCTGGTTCCATGTGTTGCGATAAAGCACAGTCCAACAGCATGGTCACTCTGAGCGACAGTCCTTCTAGGAACACATGCAGAGTCTAGTGACACTTCCTCAGCATTCCAGAGATATAGGAGTGACATGAGTCTGTAAGGAATGGGCAAGTTATAAAAATAGTGTGATGTTGTGGGCCTGACAGGGTGCAAGCCAGCTTCCTGGTCCTGGCTCGCCTGAAGATAAGGCTCCTTATCTACAAACTCCTTATCTCTGGGAACCCAGATATTTCCCGAGCTGATTTCCCACCTTGCCCCCCTCCCTGGGCGTCCTCCAGGATCTGACCTCCCTATCCCGTGCCAGCCCGCCTCCTGTGTCTCATGCTCCAGCCTTTTCTTCATGGAGTTTAAAGCCCCATCTGAGATCTGGTCATAAAATTCTATAGGCTCATACCAGGTCATGACATCTTAGCTCATGAAAAAGGGTCACCAGAACAAGATGACAAAGGCTGGAGTGGGTAGGAAAAAGGAGCCAGATGAGTCCAGGTGAGGGAATGGGGCCTCAGGGTCAGCGGTCAGAGAGGAGAGGTCCCATCTCATTCCCTTTCCCACCTTGTCTCTGACTTGGAAAGGGAGACGCCCTGGATGGAAGAGTTCTGTGCTTTGCAGAGTGCACACTTCACTCCCTCAGTAACAAAGATCGGGACTTTGTTGAATATAGTGATCAAAACTAGTAAGGGGGGGTACCATTCACTCATTCATTCATTCATTCACTTGTTCTACACATTCACTGAGTGTCTAGAGGTGCAAGCATTGCTCTAAACAACCAAAGAGCTTCCTGAGGTTTTAGAGGAGCTGACTCGAGTAGCTCTGAAGACCTAGATACAACCTTCACTCCACATGGTTCCCACAGCACGAAGCCAGGAGTAGCCCCTGAGTACCACTGGGTGTGATGCAAAAATTTGAAAATAAATAACTAGTAACTTCCCTTATCTGCTTTTGTTCACAGTCTCAGTCTTGGGGAGCAAATATGACAGTAGTCTATCTGCCATTATATTAAGTCTAGATACTTTTGGGACTCGGAAGTGGCCCAAACATGATGATGGCAAAGATGATAAGACACCAGCAAACAAAAGCAATGTGCACAGATAAGTCCATAGAACACCCCCAGTTTCCAAGGGCACCCTGATATCCAGAGCCCAGTTATTAAATCTTTCCCCAACTCCCACTTGGATCCAAGTATGATTCAAGTAGGATTGTACAAACCAATATTTTGCCACATGACTGTGATGAAAAGCCAGCATTTCTTTTACATTTGCATCATGTTGTGGACAGAGCCTTTTAGAAAATATACATCTGTACCTGGATGCTGTGAGGATGTTGACCTATTTTAAATGTTTCTAAATACTCCCTCCCCATGTTGGCATTGATCTCAGAGGCTAGCCCAGAATAGTTTAGTTAATTCCACAAACACCCAAAGTCTAGCAGATATCTTGCATGTTCTAGGACCTGGTTTCAAGAAAATAATAAAATAGGGACCAGAGCAATAGCTCCTGAGACCTCCAGGTATGATTCCTGGCCTCAGAGCCAGGAATAACCCCTGAGCACTGCCAGGGTGGCTGCCTCAAACCAAAATAAATAAATAATAAAATGACATAGAAACACATTTTTAAAATATGGTCCTGGGTTCAATGCCCAACACTATATGGCCCCTGACCACTGAAGATTTGACTTCCATGACAGGAATGGAAGGAAGGAAGGAAGAAAGGAAGGAAGGAAGGAAGGAAGGAAGGAAGGAAGGAAGGAAGGAAGGAAGGAAGGAAGGAAGGAAGGAAGGAAGGAAGGAAGGAAGGAAGGAAGGAAGGAAGGAAGGAAGAGAAGGTGGGGAGGGGAGGGGAGGGGAAGGGAAGGGAAGGGAAGGGAAGGGAAGGGAAAGGAAGGGAAGGGAAGGGAAGGGAAGGGAAGGGAAGGGAAGGGAAGGGAAGGGAAGGGAAGGGAAGGGAAGGGAAGGGAAGGGAAGGGAAGGGAAGGGAAGGGAAGGGAAGGGAAGGGAAGGGAAGGGAAGGGAAGGGAAGGGAAGGGAAGGGAAGGGAAGGGAAGGGAGGAGGGAAAGAGGGAAGGAGGGAGGAGTGAAGGAGGGAAAGGAGGGAAAGAAGGAAAGGAGGAAGGGGAAGGGAGGAAGGGATGAGGGAAGGAGGGAAGGAAAAGAGTTTTCAAGGTCAACTTACTTGATGATGGTTGAAATCTGATCAGATCTTGCAGGTCAGTAGAAATTTGGAAAACATGGCTATAGAATTGCTGGACAGAATTCTTGAGGCCGGAAATGTCTCTGTTATGGGCCCGCAATGTCCCATTCATCTGCCTTACACAGCTCCACAGGCTACTAACATGCTTGTTGAGGCCTTCCTTGATCCTCTGGAGACTTCCTGAGATGTTGTCCAGTTTGCTGCAGGTTTTCTCCAGCTGAGACAGCCTGCCCTCTACCACAGAGACCTCCCTTTGGGCGCCATGTGCATTTTCCTTACAAGTGTCCAGCTCAGAGAGGACCTGGCTCTGCAGCTGCTGCCACCTCTCCTCCCACTGGTCACAGCAATGAGCTGTGGAGTCCTGGGGAGACGGGAGGGGTGCCACCGTCCTTCCTGGCTTGCCCACCTTAGAAGACCCACCCATTCCAGTGTTGGAACTTCCTGTGCTGGCTTCCCTCTGAAGAGGATGCAGACCATCTTCCGTGCGGTTTAGGAGAGAATAAAGAAAATGAAAATTACGCTGGAGTTTCTGGATGCTGAGTTCTGTTTCTCGAAACTTCCCATACATGGTGTCGTTCAGTGATTTCAAGAGGCTGGAGTGGTCATCTGTTGTATGGTCTTCTCCAGTCAGCCAAGTATCTGCTATCCCAGGGAAGTTCTGCAGGCAAATATCCTCGACCACTTGCACTTTGTTCTTCAGGTGGTTCAATTCCACTATAACCTGCTCGTTCCCGGCTGCTGACACACCCGGGGCGCCAGGGCCTGGCGGAAGGAAGGCTTCGTCAGTGCCATTGGCCATCTCCAGCACATTCCCCAGACGCGCCTCCAGAGACTGTATCTTCTCGTCCAGAAGCTGCTTCAAGTCATCGACTTCTCCACTGATGGTGTCCCGAAGGGTTTCTTCTACGTAAAAGCAGTGTTCCTCTGCGTTCTTCTCTGTCACGTTGATCCGTGCATCGAGCTCATTCCACCTGGCATCCAGATCTACATCTTGCTCTGGAACTGTGAGGCGGTCAAACTCGTTGTCCAGTCGTCCATTCAGCATTCTGGTGGCCTCAGCGACTCTTTCGATTTTTTGATCTAACATCTGGATCTGTTGTGCGAAATCAGTACTTTTTTTGCCATCAGTACAGCAGTTTGGTTGGGCGGGAGGATTCTGCAGCTGGGCTCGAAGTTCACTGATTTCTTTTTTCAGGTTTGCTTCCTTCTCTCCGATAAGCTCGATGACCCCCAGGTAGCTGCTCCCATAGTCGTCACACTGCTGTTGGAGACCGATCATCTTGTACTCACAGGAGTTTTTCAGATCTGCCAGCTTCCGGTCCATTCCCTCTATGAGCTCTTCTCTCAAGGCATCGATCTTGCTGTCTACATAGGATTGGTAGAGTTCATTGGTTGTCATGGTCACGGTGGGGCCCTGGGCCGCCTCCTGGAGCTGTTTGAGCTGCCCTTCATAACCTTTTACTTTCCCATCCAGCTCCTCCAGCTTATCACTCTTGGTCTTCAGAGCATCCTTGACTTCAGCCAATTCAGACTTAATGTCCTTCATGCCAGATTCCTTACTGGGGATCTCAGGCAGAGGAGTCGTGTCCATGTCTCCACCGATGGACACAGTCCCTGGTTGGGGATGAAGGCTACTGAGCCATGAGGCCGTTTTGCCAGGATCATCTTGAACTGTATGTTTGAGGTTTTCGTTCACTCCAGCAATGGAAGACTGGAGATCCAGAACTGTCCTTGTGAGTCTGAGAACTTTCTCCTCGAGTACCTGGATTTTCTTGTCTTGAAGTTCTTGGGGTCCCTGTTTTGGATCTACTGTTTGACTTGGCTCTGTTGTACCACTTGATGACAAAGTCTTCTTGGGCTCTGAGATTGGACTTGGTTCAATGTCTGTTATGAAGAGAGAGTTGGACATGACTTAAGATCATCTATCTTTACTAGTTTCTGCCAAAAAAGATCGAACAGGGTGCTTACAGAATACTTTTTAAGTCTTTGGGAATTCCATCCCTCACCACTGGCAATTACAGTGTTACAGTGGAAAAGAGAATGCCCTTTGGTATCAAATTGTCCTTCCTGCATGATGGTTCTGCTGTTTACTGTCTGCTCTTGAGAAAATTAAATAACATTTACACTATGATTCCTTCAGCTATGAAATGGAGATTCTAGCTTTCCTCATACGGTCATTAAGAGACTATGTATGTGACAAATGATAGAGATATTCCATGGTGTCTCTGACCCTGAAGGGAAACATGCCTTGTTTATTTCATTTTGTGATCACAGCATTTCCCACTAGTGAGGGGCAGCCCAACCACGTCCCAGAGGCTGACTATGCACTGTCAAACCATGAGAAAACACTTTAGTGGGAGTCACCCCTTAGCTGTTGGGCGGGATGATATCATATGAGCATCAACTTATCCTCCAAGCAGCTCTTAAGTGTTTTTCTTTTTAACTTTATTAGAATCCCGGTGGTGAAAAGAACCTCAGGCATTATTATGACATATTATGCAGTTGGGGGAAATAAGAGACCAAAGAGAGAAAGCATTTGATTCTATTGATGTCTCCTAACACTAGAGTCATATCGCCTTATATAGTATTTGCTAAGCCAAAGGATACAGACACTGAATTTTAAATGATTTTAAAAAATAGACCAAATAAATACCCAGAAGACAAACAGTATGATTATGATGAGTCATTAAATAAAAAATAAACTGATATAGACATGAATAAACAAAAAAAAGCTTATCAGAACTGAGTAATAAAAGGATAAGAGGCAAGTTATACCCGTTGAATGCAGTAGGACATAAGAAATGCTAGGGTGGGTCCACATTGGCAAGCTTGCACACTCTACTAAGATATCATGTAAAGTGGAAAAAGTCAGACAACATTGATTCCAATGAAATAAAATGCATCCATATGTGCTGGTGAACATTAGCAGTACATTTAGAAGGTTGTGGATATTTGAATTTCACATTTATTACTTTTCCCTCTCTAAACCTTTCACACACGATCGTAACAAGTTACTATTAAAATAATTTCAATGATAAAATAAAGTCTGGAATTCAGATGGCCAAACTCCCAAATTGAGAACTCTACAGAACATACTGATAATTGAATTTTATCTCAAGATATAGAAGAAGAAAACAAAGTACAAAATCACATACAGATAAAATGTTATTTTGAGCAAAAGAAATAAAACAAAGGCAGGAGACTAGGAGAAGATCAAGATCAGGATGTAAGAAAGAGTGAATTGCTATAAGGAAAATTTTGGCAATATGTGTCAAAATGATCAGAATCCATTAAACAGACAATGAAACACCTAGAAATGTGATTAAATGTGATTGAATAAATAATTATATATATTATATATATTGCTTTTTGGGTTACTCCTGGCTCTGCACTCAGGAATTACTCCTTGTGGTGCTCCGGGCAGACCATATGGGATGCTGGGAATCAAACCTGGGTCGGCCACGTGCAAGGCAAATGCTCTCCCTACTGTGTTATAGCTGCAGCCCCCAGAGATAATTTTTTAACAGGAAATTTGCTTATTTAATATCACCTACAATAAAGACAATTTAAAGGGGCCGGAGCGATAGCACAGCGGGTAGGGCGTTTGCCTTGCACGAGGCCGACCCGGGTTCGATCCCCGGCATCCCATATGGTCCCCCAAGCACCGCCAGGAGTAGTTCCTGAGTGCAAAGCCAGGAGTAACCCCTGAGCATCGCTGGGTGTGACCCAAAAAGCAAAAAAATAAATAAATAAATAAATAAAGACAATTTAAAAAAAAAACTAGAGGTAGAGTTTGAAGTCAAATAATCACACTCTTGCAGCCATTAAATGATATTATAGATGATTTAAAGACATGGACGTCTGTTTGTGATATATTCCTTTAAAAATAAAATTCATCCAAAAAGTTTTAGGGGTTAATACAAAGATTAAGGTGCTTGCTAGCATGCAGCTGCAATTGCTACTCTGGCTCAAATTTCAGCATCGCATATGGTCCCTTGAGCCCTACCAGGTGTGGTCCTGAGCACAGAGCCAGCAGCGGCCCCAGGAACAGTAGGGTGTGGCCCTGAATCCAAAACAAACAAATGGTTTTAGAGATGTGATGAATAAAGATGATGGATCAGGCCACATCACAATCTAGCAAGCAGAAGGGCAGTTTAAGGAGTTGTACAAAATGAAGGTTCTTATTGTCAGAAAGAGGTGGACAAGTTATTGGCATTACTAAGTGAGAATTCTATTTGGGGCCATCTTTTTTCTTTGTAACAGACTGTTAAGTTAAAAATTACCTTGTGGGCATTCCATTCTGGATTGCTCTTACCCCAACTTGGACAGAATAATTCCCTTCTTTTATTTTATGGGGTTCACTCCTCTCTTGCATTTTCTTGAGGACAGTTATTTTTCTCTCCCTCTTAGTAAAATGTCATTACTTCATATACACACAATTAAACTTCAACAATAATGATATAATGATTAAAGAGAAACATTTCCTTTCCTCTCCTCTCAAAATCCAAAAAATGGGGTAGGGGGAGGATCCAAAGATTATCTTTCAATAGCAACTCTTGAAGCTAAAAAGCAATATGCAATGTTTTCCAAATTCTGAAAGAAATTCATTTCCAATTCTGAAGCTAGAGTGAAATGCTTGCAGATTATAAAATACCAAAACTTCATCTCCCATGCAATCTTCTCATGAAATTACAACAAGACACACTTTACCAAAACCAGGAGGTAAACGGAAGAAGAGCAGGCAGGGGACAGGGGAATCAGGGAATCATCGGGAGGGAGGAAGTGAGGGCGACAGGCTGGCAGCTGTGCACCGGGCAAGAGGACACCCAGGCTTGGTGGGGGCGGCTAAGTGGGCTTGGAGAGAGAGAGCTTCCAGAAGACCAAGGCCTTTGCTCTTCCAGAAGACAGGCCAAAGGACATTTAGAAAACCAGAGGAGAGTCTGGGTTGCAATACAGATAAAAACATAGAAAACCAAGCAAAGAAACTGTTAACTCTAGAAAAATATAAAAGGCTGATGGCAAACACATACATTTCTAGCAGCCTACACAACTCGGCTGGAAATGCTATCTACTTAGTCACACACCAGAGTGAATAAACACAAAGTTTAACTCTTAGGGGGGGGATAGCAGTAGAGCGCTGGGGGTGGGGTGTGAAATCCTCACTTCCTGTAGGAGAAGTCAGTAGATACAGAAATAAATTCAAAAGAATAAACAAACACTGGAAAGTTTAAAGGGGGGCTGAAGTGATAGAACAACAGGTAAGACGTGCACACAATTGACCTAGGTTTAGTCCTCAACATGGTCCCCCAAACCTGCCAGGAGTGGTGTCTGAGCACTGTAGGGAGGGAGCCAAGAAGAAAAAATTAAAGAAAAGTAAAAACACACAAAGCATCATGGTGTTTAAATCCCTTTTCAGGGGGTGGAGGAACAGTACAGTAAGGTGTTAAACAAAAAAACCCTTCCTGCCTCCGCCCCAAGTCTCTTGTCATCAGAGTCTGAAATCTCCAACATCCCTTGTACTGATTTCATAACTTTGCCCTAATAAAGCAATTAAATTGCAAAAACTTTTCTTCCAACTGCTATTGTTCCTGCAAATAGATTTCCTGACCACACGTGTCTGCTGCAGATATATAAGCACATGCGATACTTGAGCCCTGAATGCTACTGTTTGAGGAGACAGTCAAGCAGTGACCCGAGAACAAAGTGCAAATAACACGTCACCTGAGGGTTTCTTCATGTTGCTGCGAGGAGCAGAGGTGGGATTCGGGGACTTCCCCGGGACCCCGGGACCTTCTTGGCAATCTCCCCCTCTGAAGCCGGGGCAGCACCTCCATTCCAGCTGTGTCACCGTCTTGAACTTGGTGACATATCTGGGCCTGATGTTCACTCGGTACCTGCCGGAATAAAAAGTGGCGTCTTTTTCTCTTTTTCGTAAGTTTTTAAAACTGAATCACAGTGAGAAACACAGTTACAAAATTATTCATGATTGGGTTTCAGTCCTCTGTTCATTTGGTTGTGTTAGACTTGGATATTTTTTTGCTTTCTCCTCATTACTCTTACCCTGCCCTCCACCTAAGACCTCTGTGTCGTTCAGGTTTGATCCTCAAGAATTCCTCTCTACTCATTTGGAGCTTGACCCACCCTCCCTCCCCACTTCCCTCCTTCTTTCTCTTCCTTCTTTGCTTTCCTTCCTTTCTTTTCTTCCTTTTCTTTGTCTCTTGTTTTTGGGCCACACCCAGTGGCACTCAAGGTTTGCTCCTGGCTCTACACTCAGGAATTATTCCTGCTGGTGCTCGAGGGACCATAAGGGATGCCAGGGATCAAACCCAGGTTAGCCACATGCAAGGAAAGCGCCCTACTCGCTTGGATCTCTGTTTAAATAAACTTCTTTAGTGTTGAAAACTATATAATTGTCAGTAATGCTATACTTGATTATGTCATTTGATTTAATTTAAATATTCCCTCTTATAGCCTAGTTCTCCCTCTCGGAGAACCTGGCAAGGTACCAACAGTGTCCTGCCCACATGGCAGAGCCTGGCAAGCTCTCCGTGGCATATTCGACATGCCAAACACAGTAACAATGATGGATCTCATGCGGGGGAAGGGTGTTGTGGGCTGAATGAGGGCTGGAGACTGAGCACAGTGGCCACTCAACACCTTTATTGCAAACCACAACAGCTAATTAGAGAGAGAGAACAGAAGGGAATGCCCTGCCACAGTGGCAGGGTGGGGTGGGGGGAGATGGGATTGGGGAGGGTGGGAGGGATGCTGGGTTTACTGGTGGTGGAGAATGGGCACTGGTGAAGGGATGGGTTCCCGAACTTTGTATGAGGGAGGCATGAGCACAAAAGAGTATAAATCTGTAACGTACCCTCACAGTGATTCACTAATTAAAAATAAATAAATTAAAAAAAAATAAAAATAAAAAAAATATTGAATCACTGTAAGAGAAAAAAAAAAAAAAAGATGTATATCATTCCCCTTACCCTGAAAGCGCCTCCACTGCGGCACCGCTGGGTAGAATAAAGAAAGAGAGGCTACTAAAGTCTCAGGGCTAGGATGAATGGAGACATTACTGGTGCCCACTCGAAAAAATTGATGATCAATGGGATGACAGTGATACAGTGAATGTTCCTACACCCATTCCTTCACCAGTGTACATTTCCCACCATTAATGCACTAATGTCCTCAGTTCTCAATTTCCTTCCTTCCTTCCTCCCTCCCTCCCTCCCTTCCCCCCTCCCTCCCTCTCCCTCTCTCTCTCTCTCTCTCCCTCCCTCCCTCCATTCTTCCCTCCCTCTCTTCCCCTTTCTCTCTCTTTCCTTTTGGGCGTTATGGTTTGCAATACAGATACTGAAAGGCTATTATGTATATCTCTTTACCTACTTTCAACACTCAGTCTTGTCCAGAGTGATCGTTTCTATGATTGTTACACCACTCCCTTCTCTGTCCTATCCTAAAAAAGTGGCATCTTTTTAAGGACTGTGCTTGCAAGTCTCTGCCAGAGCTGGACCCACGAGTCACTCGAGAACTCTCAAGGCTCCTTGTCTAGTCCTGACACCTGGGGATTTAGATCAACATCCTGGAGGCAGGGCTCCCTGAAACCCAGGTGCTGACCCCCTCCTCCACCAGCCAGATGCACCTGTGCCCTGTCCCTCCTGAAGAAGGCCCAGAAAGACGTACCCTTGGGAGTGATTCTCCCCAACCCTCTGATTCTATTGGGTGTGGACACCTTTTTCCATAAAAATTGAGCTTTTGTTTCATGGGCAAAGTTCTATTCTAAAAGTCACTGCCCTGTGAAAATGTTTTCAGGTGACTTCTATTTTGCATTGTTTTTGTTTGGGTTTCGGTTTGGGGGCTGCACCCAACTACGCTCAGATTCTACTCTCGGAATCACTCCTAGTGGGGCTGCCAGGGATCAAAGCCAGGTCAGCGCCTGCCAGGCAAGCACCCCCACCCCCTGCACACACGGTGCTATGGTCCAGCCCTTATTCTGAAGAAACCACCACTCTCGGCGCCCTCTCCTCCCCTAGCATCAGCCCCTCTGTGGGGGGGACGCTCTCCCTGAGGCCCCGCCTTGGGCTGTTGGTGTCCTGAACAACTGTTTCTCTTTATTGTGCGTGTGGGGAGCGGGTGGGGGAGCAGAGTTTGGGGCCACACCTGGTGGTGCTCAGGGACCCCCTCCCCCCCTCTGTGCTCAGGGGCTGCTCCCAGAGGTGCTTGGGGACGTCCAGTCCGAGGGTCAGCTGCACGCAGGCAAGGGCCCAAGTACTGCCGCTGGCCCTGTTCTAAACTTTTAAAAATTTTGTTCATGTTTATTTTTAAATTTTGATGTCTCTAACTCCAATTTTTGTTTCAGTGATATCCTGATCATATCACTACGAAATTTAGGTTCTTGTTTGTGTTTTTCCTTCTAGGCCCTGTGGTTTACAATCCCGTTAGTGGCAGGCTTTCCTGTATTCAGTGTCCCCACCCCCACCCCCACCCCCACCCCTGAGTATCCTGCCTCACTGGCCCCCAGCACCCCCCACTCCAGTAAACTCAGTTCTGTGCCTTTGGACATTTGTTATTCTTTTACTATGCTTCCTTAGTTCCCACGTTTGTTCTCAACTCTTAAAAAAGATGCACCGATCCATGTTGTTAGTGACAAAAATAAAGGAAGCAGGATCGGAACCTTTCAGACCCGCCTTTCAGGCTCCCGTCCCTGGATGCCCTGAGGTGAAGCCCTCCAGGATGTGGCTGGGCTGGGCCTGTGCAGGGGGCAGGGGTGGATCAAGGGGCCAGGCCTGGGCGGCCCGGCTCACAGCACGGGCACAAGCCCCGTGCCTTCATTGCCCCGTCCCTGTTTCTGGCTTGCAGACCTGGCTCTCTCAAGCCGCTTCACTTTCTCTTCATTTCTCACCCCAGCACTAGCAGCTGGTCTTCTGGTTTGGGGCCAATTCCCAGAAAGAAAATAGGTTTTGTGTCAATTCCCGGGGGCTGCGGTGTGCCGGGTCAGCCAGCTGCCTCGGCCTGTGGGGCCCCAGCCGACACCTGCCCCGCTGCTGAGAAAGACGCACGTTACCAGGCGAGGGCCAAGCACAGCGCCCAAGGCACTTGTCCAGGACAGAATTCCAGGAGGGGCCGGCGAGGGAGGGAAGATGGCCCGAGGGCTGCTTTCAGTGCCAGCACGGCCTGGTCCCAAGCACTGAGCAGGTGTGCGCGCCCCCAGCCTGCTCCTTGGGGGCTGGGGTGGGGGGGAAGGGGGAGTGAATTCCAAGAGGGACTGAGGCCAGCACTTCGGAGGCACTGGCGTGCTAACACCTTTCCCCGTCCTACTTCACTTGGTTTCCGAGGGCTGCAGTTCTCCGCCCATGGCTGGTTGAGAGTCAGCAGAGAACCCTGAAAACTGACCCGGCCTGGGAGTCCCCCTCAGGGGGTTCATCTCCCTGGGTGAACCGGATCTGAGTCGCACCCGCGGGGGCTCCTCTCTCCCCTGCCACCGCGTCCCCAGGCGCAGCGCTCAGATAAGCTCCTGCTAACAGATGGGACAGAGAGAGTCATAGCATCATTTTGTCCAACCAAGGAAGGATCAGGCTCATATTTTTTTTCAACTTAATTTTGGGGGGTCAGGGCTCACACCTGGCTGTGTGTATGGTGGGGGGCTTCTCGGCCCTCGAGGGCCATGTCCTGTCACTGCGGGACCTCTGTGTGCCCTGAATTGAGCCCAGGGCTTCCACACGCAGAGCTCGCACCCCAGGCCTGTGCGTCCTCTCCCCAGCACCAACGCCAGGGTTTAAACTTTGGTGCACACCGCCGTACCCCACCGTGGCCCTCCCAGCACACAGAGGCAGTCACTCCCAGGAACGAGCCTCTGCTGGGTGAGCAGTAGCACCGACTCTGCTCTGCAGACCTGCACGAGCATCTAACCCGGCCCAGGAACCCACAGCCCCCAGCACGCCCACCGCACCCGCTGCAGACATCTTCTGCGGGGTCCTAGAAACCACTCAAAAAAAAAAAAAAAAAAGAAAAGAAAGGAAATCTTCCACTGCATTCCACTTCATTGTTTTGCAGGCTCAAGTACAGCATAATGCTGGAAAAATGTGTAATCTCAGAAAAACGCTGCTTCTCTGAGCATTTAAGACCGAATGTGAAATGTGTTTGCACTTGGGCTCTGTCTCGGCGCCAGAAGATGACAGGCTGCATTCAGCCTCTGGACGCGGCCGAGCAAAGCAGGAGTTTCACTGCCATGGCCTGTGGAGGAAAGGCAGGCCCCCTGCACCCCCGCCCCCGCGCCCCTCCCCCTGCACGCACTGCCAAGAGTGAGGAAAGTGCTTTTCCAGGCTCCATCCTGTCCTTGAGGGCAGAGAGGCCCCGGGAAGGCCCTTCCCCACAGGCCAGCCCCATGCTGCCCCGCAGCTGCCTTCCGCTCTGACAGTTGCTGCCTTTTTCCAGTCTGGGGAGTGGGGACAGCTGGGACACGCTGGAGGCCACCTTGAGCCTGGGAAAGTCTCGGTTCATGTTGGCCTCTCCTGGGCGCAATGACCTGATCCAAGGGAAGCCGGGAGTCAGGCCCCAGGCTCCTGGGGTCACCAGTTCCCACTCCCAGGGACACTTTAGAACATTCTGATCTGGGAGCCCCACACTAAGGCCCAGACTGGGACCCTCTGGAGCTGATTCGGCCTGGGGCCAGGCGGAGTCCCCAGGGAGTGGGACCCTTCCAAAACTCCCCAGACAATCATCATGCACAGTCACAGTCCAGAAGCAAGTCCCCAGACCCAGTGGAGAGCCTCTGTGACCAGGAGCCGGACACCCAGGCAGGGGGCGTGGGTGTGACAGGGGCGCTGAGGTGCTCAGGAGCATCAAGTTGCCCCCCCGCGCCCCCGCCACTACCCAGAAGGACTGGGCCGTGAGTGGGCCTGGAACAGAGCACTGTCATTAACATCCCTGGGGGACCCTGAGGGCCACAGCCTGAGCCTGCCCCCACGAAACCCGAGACACACCCCAAAAGGATCTTTTATCTTTTATTCCCCAAACTCCTTTCTTCCTCTAAGGCCCTTTGGGGCTGTTCCTTGGTAAAATGCATCAGAGATTCGCCGTTTCTATGAGCTCAGCCACCAACTGCAGATGCTGCAGCAACCTGGGAGATTCTGCTAAGAAGGAAGGTGACAAGGAAAAGGACTGGAGAGGTCAGCGACCAATGACAGGAAGTATCCCTCGGCTGTAACCACACACACACACACACACACACACACACACACACACACACACACACACACACGAGTCTCCTTCATAGCCACACCATGTGAAACTTTCCTAAAAAGTTTTAATTCACACTGAATTTGCTTCAGTCCTATCCTCTCTGCAAACCATACCCCCGTAGGCAACAATTCCTGTTGTGTTGTTCTCTACAACATCTCTACTCTGTAGCTCAGTGCCTGACCTGCTGTGGTGCTTAAAAAGCAACAGCTAATCATCCATTCTATCAATAAATCAACAAGTAATAACATCAGATATGCTCTTAAAATTAGTTTGAAAAATTTCTTGGGGCTGGAGACACTGTACAGCAGGTAGAGTGCTGGCCTTGCCTGCAGCCAAGCAGCGTTCAATCTCCAGCACCCCATGGGGTCCCCTGAGTCCAGAAGCAGTGATCCCTGAGCACAGAGTCAGGAATAAGCCTGGAGCATCGCTGGATGTGGTCCCCAAACTAACAAAAAGCATCCTTTCCTCCTTCTTCACTTCATTGATGCTACTGAGATGACCAGATCACCCACACCTGACTGTGGTGTGGTGTCAGAAATTGCCTATGATGACGGAATGACACTCAGCAGAGCTGTGTGGGTTATGCAAGACATCAGGGAGTTGACCAAACGCTTGCACACTAGGCACCCCAAGACACTGCTATATTCCTCCAGGCCTCAGATCTACTTTATTAACAAAGTTTGGAGGGTAAGATCCAAAGGTTATATTTAAAAACCTTCATTAAGAGATAGCAAAGGATGAAGGCACTTTCCTTTCATGCAGCCAGTCCTGGTTCAATTCTAAGCAACCACTATGGTCCCTGAGCACCACCAGGAATGACCCCATAAGACAGAGCCAGGAATAGCCTCTGACTTTGGGAGTATGATCCAATCCCCCCTTATATATATATAAAAAAAACACCTCAAGCTATCGGCAGGTCCTGTGATTCTCAGCCTCCCCAGAAGCAAATCAGGCTGCAGAGCTGTGAAGTCTCCATGAACAAGAGAGAGAGAGAGAAAGAAAGAAAGAAAGAAAGAAAGAAAGAAAGAAAGAAAGAAAGAAAGAAAGAAAGAAAGAAAGAAAGAAAGAAAGAAAGAAAGAAAGAAAGAAAGAAAGAAAGAAAGAAAGAAAGAAAGAGAAAGAAAGAAGGAAGGGAGAGAAAGAGAAAGAAAAGGAAAGGAAAGAAAAGGAAAGAAAAAAGAAAAGAAAAGAAAGGAAAAGAAAAGAAAAGAAAAGAAAAGAAAAGAAAAGAAAAGAAAAGAAAAGAAAAGAAAAGAAAAGAAGAAAAGAAGTCCCCAAGATTCTCTGAGCTCCTCTCCTGACTTCACTCCCACATCTCCCATCTCCGACTTCTCCCTCTCATGTCTAGAACTGCCCATAGAACACGTCTCTGAAAATAACTGACTTCATGGCAGAGGAAGCGCTCAACAGCTGTTCCACAGCTATGGGGCCATTCCTCTCAGTCAGCTCACCCATCGTCTGGTTTAAACACAGGCCACTAACACATGGTACAAATCTAAAGCCAAGTTCCCCTTGGAGGCCACTCACTTGACTGGGACATCGCGCAAGAACAGACTTCTTAGTGAACTCCTCTCCTCCTCCCAGCCTGCCCCCATGCCCAGGACCAGCTTCTTATGTCCTTCCGCCCAGGTGGCCCCCACAGATGAGAATGGGCCATGATGGAAGAGAAGGAAACCAGAAAGAGGAGGTTCCTCTCTCTGGGGGAGAGTACCATGGGCCTAGAGAAATGGCCACAGATCCAGGGGCAAAGCAAATCCACCCGTGAAGACAAGAAGCCACACGAGCAAAAATCAGTGCACAACCAGAGCAGCCACTGCTACAAGTGTCCTACAGTGCAGCCGATAATGTCAACCACAGTCATTTAGTTCATGAAAAAATAAAACCTGTTATGTAAAATTTACCATCTTAACCATTTTGAAGAGTACCCTGTCAGGGGCATTAAGTATTGGATCTTTGGCATAAGAGATAGTAGAAGGTTAAGGTGCTTGCCTTGCACACAGACAGTCGTGGTTCAATATCTGGCACCCCATGTGATCCCCAGCACTACCAGGAATGATCCCCGAGCACTGCCACGTGTGCCTCCCACCCCTGCCCCCTTGCCCCCCCCCCAGTATTGGATTCTTGGCATCCAATTAAATATATTCACATTTCTGTGCAACCACCATCACCTTCTCTATAGCTCTGCTTTCCAAATAAAAACTGTACCCATTAAATACTAAGTCCTTCTTTCCCCTTCCTTCAGCCCCTTGCGACCACCCTGTACATACTTTCTGCTCCTATGAATTTGGTCATTTTAGGAACCTCATATAAGAGGAACTATACAGCATGCCCCTTTGCTATTTCACTTTAACATGGTGTTCTTAGAAAAAGGACACAGGAAAAACCTGACACTCTTGTTTGTGTTCTAGGACCTGTGAGTTGAAATGACAAATGCAAGTGAATAAGAAAAGACATACAAACTTAATTGATATTAATGTTTTAACTTGTTGCATGAGGGTGTTACAGAATAGATGTAAAATCTCAGGAAGTAGATTGAGAGTCCAGAAATTGTAGAGGAGTAATTAGGCAAAAGAAGTTTGGTGGCTTCTGAGTTTGGACTTCTGGGAGTGACAAGCTTGGGGATGTGATCAAGAGTTACATAAAAGAAACGGGGGCAGGGGGTGCTGTTTCAGTCCTGTGTGTGAAGATTCATCTTGTTGTCACTCTCCGTCCCGGTGCAAAGGGCCACCCTCTTCATCCAAGGGCAGAGAACTCTTCTTTGGGTTGCTGTCACTCAATTGTCCTCAAGTTAAAGCACTCAGCAAATGCTTTGTAGCCACGTGGCATGTGTGGGGCAGAATATCCTGATCCCTGGCATTCTCGAGGCTCATTGATATTGTAGCATGTATCAATTTTTTCCTCTTTTTATACAGTAAAGCTGAGCCTTTCATAGGTTGGCACTTCTCAGATCCACCATGAACAGGTATTTTTCTATCTAGAGCTCATACAGTTTCAAAAACCCCTGAAGTTGGTTGGCTGGATGCAAGGATAGGGAAGAAATGGTCAAGTTCAGAGGACCTGAGCACCCCAGGATTCTGGTATCTGTGGAGGGACCCTGAGACTAACCATCTGAGGATAACAAGGCCTGTGTGTGGGGAAGTTTGTGGGTAATTGAAAGACTGAGAGACACACTTACACACACACACACACACACACACACACACACATTTCCCAACGCACTAGGAGGCCTCCCCTAACCTGACTCCCTGCTGTTCAAGGGTCAACTGTACTTGAAATAAAATGCTTTAATTTTCTACCCATCAATGACTCATCAAGTGTTTTCACTGAAGGGATGCTCGGCCAAAGTTGGCCAAAAGGTTCCAACTTTGGGATTCTAATGTTCAAAATTAGCAGTGATTTAGAGCAACATAGAAGGCAATGAATGTAGCGCTACACCAGCACTGGCCTGTGAGCCTGCTTGGCCCTTGTACAACAGGACACGGATCAGCTTCACTGAGTGTCTACACAGACACTCTCTGAACCAACACAGTCTCGATGACTGACCTCCGCAGACTTCTCCGAAGCTGGCTGCACTTCTGACCAGAGCTGAAGAGAAGGAACCCAAAGGACTTCCTCAGGGTTAAAGCACATCCTACACAAAATCAGAATTGTCATCTTATCTTTCTCTGATTCATTTACACATTTTTTAAATGTACAGTTTATTCCTTTGTTATGGCTTAGGTAGCATGATTACAACAATATTAATATTTATGATAGTAATGTACAAAGTTACTGTATAAACCACCACCAAAGTGGCCATGACTCTGCACCAGTATCCCTATGTCACCTCTAGCCCATTCTTCTCTCCCTCTTACCACTCTCACAACTGCTTAGTAATCTGAGTGTTGGCATTTAAACCTAGGGTCTTCATCAATATCGTCTGTTTCCTTGTTTTGTTTCTCTAGATACCACCATTGAGTGGGATAACCTGGTATTTGTTGTCCCTCAGACTTATCTCACCTAACATAATACCCTCTCGTTCCCCCCAGGATGCAGTATCTACATATGAGATTTCATCTTTTGTTTAACTGAGTAGTATTTTATTGTCATTAAATATTTTGAATTAGATCCCTGTATGGTGAAATTAATAGAATGCAAGGAAAAAATGTTTAGGAAACTATATCTAAGCTTCAAAAGGCAGAGGTGTTGGGCAAATATATACAAAAAATAATAAAATGTATGAAAATGAATCTAAAAGTCAGATTGATGAAGTGGATTAAAATTACTTAAAATAAATCTTTACGTGCTTTTAAAAAAGAAAATAAAAAACTAGACCAAAGCAATAAGTTCAAAGGGAAAATGTATTTGTAGGAGGAGGATGATTCCCAAAACAAAAGGACTCAGTTCTGGAGAAACCACAACTGTGAGCTGTTTGTTTCCTCTTAAATTTTTGTACTTAAAAATGGCAAATTACATTTCAAAATTTAAATTCTTCTTCACTTCTCAGTAGTTAGGCCCATTACAGAATATTAAGTACATGTTTTCCACCAGCCTCCCAAAATTTATCACACACTTCCTTACCCCACAGGGAAGCGATGCCCTGGGTCTGCAAAGGTGATTCCAGAAAGCCCCGGCTGCCTGCGGGCCTGGCACTGCAGCAGAGAGAGCTGCTATTCTTAGACTGTCTATATGCGCCACCAGCACGCTCCTTCCGAGCAATCTTGCACTGCTAAAAATGACAGCATCTCCGGGGACAGGGTGCGTCCAGCCCCGTGAACACAGCTGAGGCATGCGTTCCCAGTGAGGCCGCATTCACAGCTCTAACTTCCTCGCAGCGACAAAACTTGAGTTTTTGCACTGACAATAACGGGGAGGAGAGAGAGTGAGCCACCCGCCAGGGGCTTAAGCTAAGTCATTCTGTCTGTGACTCCCAGGAACAGGAGGCTGGCATCACCCTGAAGAATCCTTCAGGGGCGGGCCAGGGGCCGGGGCAGGGCTGTTAGCCCCAGTAAATTCTATACGGTCCCATCTCATATGCTGACATCATGTTCGATCATTCCTGGAGTCAGAATCACAGCACACTCCTCCCAGTTGCTCCCAGAGCACTCACACTCCACCTCCCCACTGCAGCCCTGAGAACATCTGCCGGCCCCGCCTGCAGCATCATCCACCGAGGCGCTCTGTGGTTTGGGCATCCCATTCTTTCTTTCCAGGGCCACCAAATAACTCTATTGTGCTTGCTTCCTCTTTTTTCTTTTTAATCCCCAGAGGAGAAATTATTTCCTCAAATTCTCCTGCAATAATCTTTAAAAATCACAATCACTCCAAAATCATTTCTTCCTGTTTCTATAGACTTTTTTTTTTTTTTGAAACATCTCTTCTTCCCTCTGACGCACCTCAGCCATTTTGTCCTCTCTTCTGCCTCAGCTGCATCTCCTGAGTCACACAGCCCCACCCTCTCAGTGTTGCTTTTCCATAGGAAAAGGAAAGCACTATGACCTCTTTGGGTTTGTTTGGGGGTTCACACTTGGCTGTACTCAGGACCTACTCCTGGCTCTGGGCTCAGGAATCATTGTGGTGGGGTTTAGGACACCATATATGGGAATCAGCCCCAGGTCTGCAGCGTGTAAGACAACCAGCACATTACAGACCCTGATTTCGACTGCAAGCTGCTGTGTTTTCATTTTATTTAATACTAACACTTATTTTTAAAGTACATATATATGCATAGCAGGTAAGGCGTTTGACATGTATGCGACTGATCCGGGTTCGATCCCTCCGCCCCTCTTGGAAAGCCCAGCAAGCTACCGAGAGTATCTCACTCACACAGCAGAGCCTGGCAAGCTATCCATGGCGTATTCCATATGCCAAAAACAGTAACAACACGTCTCACAATGGAGACGTTACTGGTGCCCCATCGAGCAAAGCAATGAACAATGGGATGACTGTGATACTGTGATACTGACTGTGATATATATGCACATATGGTCACAATTTTTGCTTAAGAGCATTAGCCATAGACATTTGTTCAAACTTACAGTCTCCATGACTGAAAACTGAAAAACAAACATAGCACACATGATCCTTGACAGTGAGAGGAAGGACAAGCTAAAAACATCTCTCCCAAGAAAAAACCCTCCTGTAAATTCTTGCCACTGGCTGACAGGACCTTCACGGCCCCTGCTCCCTGCTCTCCCCGCTATACACACCTCAACCATCTGCTACCTCTCAGCTCTCAAATCCATTTTGCACAAGTTGCCAGATTAATACTCAGAAGCACAGCTCTGAGGGTGTCCCAGTTAGGAAACTCTACCACTCCACTCTGCCAAGACAAAGCTCCCAGACTAGGGTTAGAAGTTGAATTGCGTTGCCTCTGAAAAGCCAGATAACCCTGCTCACAGCCCTCAAACGAAGCAGCTACTCTTTCCTGCACTGTCCTGCACTTCTCACCTGTAGGTCCTTGCCCAGGTTCTTTCTCGGTCTGTGCCAACTTTCTCTCATCTGCATCCAACTAGAACCTTCCTTTGAAGCCCGACAACACACAAGGAGATTTCTGGTGGTTGCAAATACTTTCTTCCGCCTCTGAACATCCTCAGCTATTTGTGCTTCTCCTACTTTATACCTCATTTCTACCTTCTCTTTTGAAATGGTTTCTGCTTGGGTCTCATTCCCACTGCTGCATAGGAAGTCTCTGGAGAGCAATGAGAAGTCGAGTTCCTTGCTGTGTCTCCATGGGTTCTAGTCCTGGGCCAGACATAAACTTATCATCCAAATATTTGTTTAATGGAACCAAGAAGTCAGCAGTCCTCAAATAATGTCTTTAAACTCTTGTATATCTGCCAATTTGAAATAGCTTATGCTAATTACATAGCCTTAATCCAACATTTTCTAGAGTTGGATTGTGAGAAATGAGAAATAAATGAGAAATGTGTTTTGGACTCAATTGTTCTGCACGTATTCACTATCTCCGATGTTCTTCAGAAAAATCAGAGTAGTCATTTTACTGATGATAAAACGATTTTTTGCACTCTGCATTTCATCACACATCTTTAGCACAAAACAACTATATAAAAATATTGAAACATGTACAAATAAGTAGTATTCATCAATTTCATCAATTTGCTCGAGCGGGCACCAGTAATGTCTTCATTGTGAGACTTGTTGTTACTGTTTTTGGCATTATTCAACAATAAAAAAAATCAACTATTGATACATAATAGGGCTGTAATGATAGCAGAGCGGGTAGGGCATTTGCCTTGCATGCGGCTGATCCGGGTTTGATTCCTCTGTCCCTCTCGGAGAGTCCAGCAAGCAAACAAGAGTATCCCACCCTCATGGCAGAGCCTGGCAAGCTACCTGTGGCGTATTCGATATGCCAAAAACAGTAACAAGTCTAGCATTTTGGCACCAGAGCAGATTCTTGCAGCCATGCATTTTGACTGTGAACTGAACTACAACCTCGTGCAGCCCGGGGAGGGATTTTTTTCCCTCTCCACCCCATTTTTCTGAGCGAAAATGGCGGCAGCGGCAGCAGCCACGCGGTGAGAGCCACCCTCTAAGACCCCTACACCAGGAGGTAGGACTTTCTTTTGTGACGTAGCCTGTAGGTGATCCTGGGAGGGGAGGTGTTCCCGGCGCGCCTTCCGCCCAGAGATGAACCAAGAGCCGCGGCAAGAGAAGCAGAGCCTCCCGCCTACTGACTGTGATCCTGAGGTCTCCTAACCCATTTTGGCACCAGAGCAGATTCTTGCAGCCATCCATTTTGACTGTGAACTGAGCTAAAATATTAGAAACCCAAAACTCAAAGTCTTCACTTTTACCAAGGAAGAGAAATTATTAGATGATGCTTATTCAGCAGGCCTGATTGTTGGGGAAAATTTCCAATCAACAATAGTGAGTTCTGTATGGAAATATGAAATGTACTCAATATATAGAGAGAATAATGGGAATATCATCAGCTACTTAGATGGGGGGTGGGGTGGGAGGGGGGTGTATTGGGGTTCTTGGTGGTGGAACGGGTGCACTGGTGAAGGGATGGTGGTTTAATCAGTATTTGACTGTGACTTAAACCTGAAAGCTTTGTATTTTTTTTGTTTTCACGGTGGTTCAATAAAATATTTCTTTAAAAAAAAAAAACAGTAACAAGTCTCACAATGGAGATGTTACTGGTACCCACTCAAGCAAATTGATGAACCACAGGATGACAGTGCTACACTGCTACATAATACAACATAAGTAAATCTCAAAATACTTATGCTAAATGAAAAAAAGTCTAATATAAATGTGTATATACTGTATGACTGCATAAAACTAGAAAATCAAATTTATCTAGTAAATAGAAAGCAGATTTGTGCTTGCCTAAGAAAAGGAGTGTGGGGACTGGGTAGGGTGTTTGCCTTGCACGCAGTGACTTGGGTTCAATCCCCAAAACCCCATAAG
Organism: Sorex araneus; assembly: GCF_027595985.1. Taxonomy (NCBI): domain Eukaryota; kingdom Metazoa; phylum Chordata; class Mammalia; order Eulipotyphla; family Soricidae; genus Sorex; species Sorex araneus. The sequence continues at coordinate 330,208,026 of NC_073303.1, forward strand.
GTTCTCTGAGCACTGTCAAGAGTTATCCTGAGTGCAGAGCCAGGAGTAAATGCAGCACTGCTAGATATGACCTAAAACCCAAACATTTACAAGCAGCAACTTTTTTGGGCTTTTCAGGTTATCTATTTTATTTGGGGTAAGATTTGATAGCTTGTGGTTTTCAGGGAATGGGTTCACTTCATCTAAGTTTATGAAGTTATGTTGAGATATTCCATTCATCCCTGAAATTGGAAACATGTTTGTTTCTCTTATTTCCTTTTTCAGTTATATTAGAGATTTGGCTATTTTATTTTATTTTATTTATTTATTTTTTGTTTTTGCTTTTTGGGTCACACCCAGTGACGCACAGGGGTTACTCCTGGCTCTGCTCTCAGGCGGTGCTCAGGGGACCATATGGGATGCTGAGAATCGAACTGGGGTCGGCCTCGTGCAAGGCAAATGCCCTACCCTCTGTGCTATTGCTCCAGACCCTGGCTATTTTATTGACCTTTTAAAAATTACTTGGCTTTGGGGACAGAGCAATAGTACAGCAGGGAGGGTGTTTGACTTTCTGGCGGCTGATCCAAGTTTAGTCCCCAACATTCCATGTGGTCCCCCACCACCCCGTACAGCACTGCCAGGAGTAATTTCTGAGTATAGAGCCAGGAGTAAACCCTGAGCATCACCGAGTGTGACCCAAACAGCCAAAACAAAATTATCTGGCTTTGTTGATATTTTTTATCATTTTTCTCTTTTATTTTCTGTTTAATTTTTTCTGCTCATGTGAGGCATACTTTTTCTAGATTCTAGGGTGGAAAGTTGAATTACTGACTCAAGTATGCTCCTTTGGTGGCGCGTGGGGGCACACCCAGCAGTGCTCAGGGGACTCTGTGGTTATGGGGATTAGCTAGGAGCTGTCCACATGCAAGGCAAATGCCTTATCCCCTGCCTACACTCTCTCCTCTCCCCTTTTAAAAATAATAAATCTAGGGAACAGGGTAGAGGGAAAACAATATTAGTAGATAGTGTGGTGCTGGAATGCTTTAAATATGAAACCTTAGCAATAACAGCTTTGTAAACCACAGTTCCTAAAATAACAGTTATTAAATAAATCATCTATTGGGGGGCCGGGGGGTCGGGGCCACACCTGGAGATGCTCAGAAGTTAGTCCTGGCTCTGCACTAGGAGTTTCTCCTGGTGGTGCTCAGGGGACCATATGGGATGCCAGGGATCGAACCCGGGTAGGCCACGTGCAAGGCAAACACCCAACCTGCTATACTATCGCCCCATCCCCTATATAATGCATTTAATGCTATGAATTTCTCCCTAGAAACCTTGTAAAATGATCTCAGAATAGTTTTCGGTCTTTGGGAAACTTATTTTCCTCTTTTACTCATGGAATAGAAACATAAGGTTTAATTCCTAAGTATACAGATAATTTTGTGGAATTTTTTTCTGATCTTACTTTATTGAAATAGAATAGTTTCATTCTATTATGGTTGAAAAATATACTTTACATGAATCAAATTCAGTGGGGAGGGTGGATCCCACCTGGCAGTACTTAGGGGTGACAACTGGATCAATGCTTGGGGACCCCTCCCCGTGGCATTCAAGGAAGACCTGGGCCCCCCATTCAAAGCGAGAAAACTAGATCTTTGAGCTATCTCCTGGACCTAAATTATATTTTAAAAATAAATCGAAGTAAAAAATCAACTGCAATCACTTAGGAAATCAAATTAAAAATCTCTTAGAGACATTGAAATGGAAGTGCTGGAGAGACTGTCCTTGACCATCTAAAGGCACCCCTCTGGCCACGCTCACACCCAGCTCTGGGAACCCTTTTTCTAAATTTCAAACATGAGGATTTTACTGAGTTTGTTTGTTTGATTTTCTTTTTTTTTTTTAATTCTTGGGAAACATAACTGATTATTTTAACTTCTGGGAACGCAGGCTCAATACTGATTTTTACATTTTTAAAGGAATCTGTAACTAAGGACTGTGAAACAAAAAATGTTATGACCCCTGTCAAATGGCCATTTTGTATAAAATAACACAAAATGTCAAAGCCAGGAGTGAGTGTTGTGTATCTGTTTTCCCTCAGTAAAGGCAGCAGACAGCTGAGCTGGTGGGGCAGCCTACAGAGGCCCAGCGAAGGCCCGTTAAGCCACTGGGCCACCTCCCAGGGCCCCAGAAATTAGCATTTAGAAAATAAGACAAAGAGCGACTACTCACTGGAAGTTTTATTTCCCCAGCAACCATTCTGACAAGGAGTGTTTAGAGGCTACATTGATCTTTGGTTCAGGAAACGAACCTTAAATGGTATTTCTCCTTTTCTCCCCCCGCCGCCCCCGCCTCGTGCCCCTGGTAACAAGGAAATCTATTTTATCTTGTGAGTGGTTTTTTGCAATGGTGAAACAGGATGACTCCCAAATGCCTTGAGTGTCCAAAAGATGATGCAATGTATTGGGCTGGGGAAAGGGTGTGTGTGTATGGGCTTGCATTGTCATTCTGGAAAGTTGCTGCCCCAGCAGAAAGCAGCTGAAGAATCTCCAAAGTAGGGGACCCGCGGCATAAACCTGAGCACTGTGAGGCCAGCAGTTGGGGCAGGAGAGGTAATGCGGGCACAGTATTCAGAAAGGCAGAGCCATAGTACAGCCAGTACTGCGCTTGCCTTGCACAACGACCATCTGGTTCGATCTTCCACATCCCATCTGGTTCCCTGAGCCCACGAGGAATAATTCCTGAGTACAGAGCCAGGAATAAGACTTGAGCACTGCCAGGTGTAGCCCCAAAACAAAAAAGAAAAAGAAAGCCTAGGTGATGCTCCTACACGCCTCCCTGCCTCCCTTCACTTGCTGTGAGTGCTCTGGGCTGAGGCTGACACGAGCCAGAGCAATGCTTTCCTGGTGAACAGATCTCTCCACGAAGGGTTTGATTGTGAAATGGGCCCCACCCTAAGCCCTGTCGCAACCACGGCCACAGCTCCATTTTCAAGTTTGTGGAAAAGCCTCAGTTAGCAGAAAAACAAATGGCATTTTCACCACTTTGGTTTAGGAAAAAACGTTTGTCCTTATCTCCTTATTCCTTAATGGCTTCCCAGCCAAGCATACGTGGGGGGGGGGGGGGGGGTTGAAAAGGAAAGACTGGTTTGATACAGAACATGAGAAAAACCATAAATAATTACCTAGTTCAACCTACACTTTCGGCAGAACCTGTACAATCACAAATGTTTGTAATGATGGGAAAATGCTATGAAAAAAGTAAGTGTCAGGCTGGAGAGATAGTACAGCAGGTAAGGCACTTGCTTTACATGCAGGTGACCTAGATTTGATCCTCAGCATCCTATACGGTCCCCAGAGCATCCCCAAGAGTAATTTCCCAGTCAGAGCAGGAGTAATCCCCCAGCATCTCCAGATGTGGCCTAAAAACCGAGAGAGAAAGAAAAGGAGGGAGATAGAAAGAGACAGAGAGAGAGAAAGAGAGAAAGAGAATTGTCAGTTTGAGTAGGTTTTGTCTGTCATTTGTCTCTTTAGAATTTTCGAAACCAAATGCACAGTGAAACACACTGGGACGGAAGGCTGAACTGCAGAGAATTGGTTTTAGGCATATTCCCAGATCTTTAACATTTTCCTCAAATTGGGGGAAAAAAAGGGCCCTGACACACCCAGAAGTTTGCCTTTTACAGCATTTTCAAGCCAGGAATTCTGTTCGTGTGAAGTTTCCCCACATTTCCCCAGCACCCTAACACAAGAAAGAAAGAAAGAAAGAAAGAAAGAAAGAAAGAAAGAAAGAAAGAAAGAAAGAAAGAAAGAAAGAAAGAAAGAAAGAAAGAAAGAAAGAAAGAAAGAAAGAAAGAAAGAAAGAAAGAAAGAAAGAAAGAAAGAAAGAAAGAAGAAAGGTTTTAGGTGATTTTAGTTTTAATTGTGCTATTATCTTTCCTCCAATGTAAGCTGCTGTCACACTGTAAATTACTATGAAATACTCTATTCTCCCGGGGGCGGGATGGGGGGGATCATTCTTTGTAAGAAGTCATGCTCACCTCATTTTATCATTGTTCTTTGAGGTCAGGACGGTACTAGAGGCTAAACCACACCCATGAGTGCGCTAAAGCTACTCCTGGCAGCCCTTGAGGGGAACCATGTGCTTCTGGGTATTGAATTGGAGTCACCTCACACGAATGTCTTAAGTCCTATACTGTCTCTCCCACCCTCTTCATTTCCCACCCTCTTCATTCTTCTGAAATCCAGAAAGCAGCTTCAGCTAAAGACAGAAGCAATTAATTCTGAGAACAAAAAAAAAGAGGTCATGCCAACCACAAATACAAACATTTGGGTGATAGGAAGTTATCTAGACACTGGCAGTGAGTCAGTTTCATGTCTTTAAGATCAGTATATAAAGCACTTTGTAACTGAGGTGTGCAGTATCTGCCACATGATTCACACTCAGTAAGATTAGAAAGGTCTTAATACGGTACTGCCAATAGGAAGAACTTTTTCTCCCCTTTAATTTCTTGGGGTGTGAAGGGGGTTGAGGCCACATCCAGCAGTGCTAAGGGCTTAGTCCTGCCTCTGTGCTCAGGGATCACTCCTAGCAGTGCTCAGGGGACCATATGAGTTGCTGGAGACTGAACATGGGTCAGCCACCTGCAAGGCAAGTGCCTGCCCACTCTCACTCTGCTCCTAAGAAATTATTACATTTTGCTTCATGTGTAAACATTTTAGTCATTTCACTTTCTCAATTGTTATCTTAGTTCAGTGAACTTCATTCTTTAGCAATCTGACCTTTTTCATTTTTTTTTTTTTTCAATATCAGGAAGCTTAACTTGCAGTCAGAGGCTGCAAGGCGGGTCCAGGACAGCACACAGAGGTCAGAGGTGCATGCGCAGACCCTGGCTTGATCCCTGGCACCACATGCCCGCCTCCAGTACTACAGGGTGTGGCCCAGGTGGTCCCAACCACCGTGAGACCCAAGAAACACCACCCCCTTGGCATTTATGCACCCGAACATTTAATCATTGGCCCCACTGGCAGAATGTTTCTGGGACTGGGCCTAGGTCCCCTGAGCAGAGTTAGGGAACTCCCCCTCCAAAATATCCCTCCAAGAAAGGCCCACTCGAGAACAACAACAACATTTCAGCCAAACAAGAACAAGGCATGTCCCAGGAGCCGCCCACTCTGAGTGCCTGCGTCCACGAGCACAGCAGCACTCAGAGAACTGGCCTGGTGAGGGCCCCTGCGACAGTGGGCGATGTGGGCCTGGGGCCTCAGGGCTGCTGTGCGCTTTTCCTGGAGTCACAGCTTGGTAGAGGTGGAGTTTAGGCCAGATGCCACGATTTACAGCTCATCTTCCAGAACATACTGCCACAGCAGCCAGCCTCAGGGGACAGTTACCCACCCACCTACGAACTGATTCGCGTTTCCTACAGTTCGAGAAGCAAGGACCTTGTATGCCAACAAACTGCAAATGTTAGTTTAAAATGGAAGAGAAAGAGGAGCCCACACAAGAGGACCTTTCTGCCTTGAAAGGAATGTTGTTCCTGGGAACGCAGAAAACATAGAAGTGTTTCTAGAAGATTTCTCCCCTCCCAGTTATGAGTGTTCTGTGGGGGAGAAATAAAGCTGCTTTTCTTGGCTGAGCTTCTCCCTAATAGACAATTTCTTTCAATGCAATGACCATCTGTTCCTGGGACGCTGAGGAGTGAGGAGTGCTGGAACTAAGCACTTAGAAATGACACCTGTTGCAAACTCCAAAACTCCTTCCTCTGTTATCACAGTGGCACAGACTCCTCCGTGGAACGGCCCCACCCAAGTTCCCCCCATCCCCCCTCGGATGAGTCTGGGCTTTTTTTTTTTTTTAAGTGCTAACCAGAAAACTTCTCCCAAGATACAACACACCCCAGCAGGGTGAGGGGTGCAGATGCTGGGAAGCCCCGTTGGTGTGTGTGTGTGGGGGGGGGGGTCACAGAATAGGGATCCAGGTGCTGAGAGGGAAAGCGAAGTGTTTTCCTTGCCGCGGGCTCCTTGGACACCCTCACCGACAAGCCAGGGCGCCTCCAAGCTAACAGCATCAGCTGGACTCACGCAAGCTGAGTGGGAGGATATGGGTCTCTGCGGAATCACTGCCCAAAGCATGAGTGCTGCACGAAAGGAAACAGTGGCCAGGCCAAGAGGCAGGGGAGAGATTTGTTGTCAAGCACAGCCAGCCTGGCCCCAGGGGGCACTGAGAAACCACAGGCTCTCCCACCCCTAGCCACGTACACACCGGGCAGAGGCTCAGCCTGGGGCGGGTGTAGGCAGCAAGGGGCTAATAGCTGGGGAGTAAATGGCAGAACAAGAGACCTGAGAAATAGTATAGCGGAGAGGGCATTTGCCTTCCAAGAGGCTGCCCCGAGCTTGATCCCACCAGCCCTACCAGAAGTGAGTCCCGAGCACAGACCCAGGAGTAAGGCATGAACACAGCTGAGTGTGGCCCCAAACCCAAGTAAACAAGTAAATAATAGAGCTGGAAGTGATTCCAGACTTTGCTAATTTCATCTACCTGCCTGCTGAGAAATTGAAATAAAACCCCAATGAGGTTACTGAAAAGATTTTTTTTTTTTTTAAAAAAAAAAGGTCTCGAACCTAAGGAGTACATTATCTAACAGGTAAATTTCAAGGAGACTGTCTCAGCCAGGCTAATCCTACACACTGTACTGTGCCTTCTAAGAAGGTCAACTGGCCCAGCATCCGACAGAAAGAATTCTAAGACTCTCAGATTCCCATGTGCCCCCCCAAAGCAGCTGACAACCCACATAGTTCCACTTCCACACTTATGGGTTACTCTAAGATTCCAGACTTAGAGGTGCTGATCCAGTGGCAACATCCTAAGAGCCAGATGGGTGGCAGAGTCCCAGTGGCAGATCACCCAACTGGATGGATTTCCAGTGGTTGTATGGTTCATCAGAAAGAAAAAAACAATGGGCTGGATCAATAGCTCAGTGGGTGGGGCATTTGCCTTGCACTCGGCCGACCCAGGTTCGATTCCCAGCAAGCCATGTGGTCCCCTGAGCACTGTCAGGAGTGATTCCTGAGTGTAGAGTCAGGAGTGGCCCCTGTGCATCGCCTAATGTGACCCAAAAAGAAAAAAATCTCAAAGCAGGGATTTTAGGAGACTTGACTTTCTTAGTACAGGGGTATAAAATGGGGGAAAAAATCCCAGAGGAAGGGAAAAATAATTCTTAGACTTACTTTAAAAAATCAGAGGGCAGGGCTGGAGCAATAGCACAGCGGGTAGGGTGTTTGCCTTGCACGCGGCCGACCCGGATTCAATTCCCAGCATCCCATATGGTCCCCCAAGTATCGCTAGGGTAATTCCTGAGTGCATGAGCCAGGAATAATCTGTGCATTGCTGGGTGTGACCCCCCCACACACACAAAAAAGAAATCAGTGGGCCTGGAGCAATAGCACAGTCAGTAGGGCATTTGCCTTGCACACGGCTGACCCAGGTTCGATTCCCAGCATCCCACATGATTCCTCAAGCACCACCAAGAGTAATTCCTGAATGCATGAGCCAGGAGTAACCCCTGTGCATTGCCGGGTGTGACCCAAAAGAAGCAAAAAGACAAATAAATATTTTTTTTAAAAGAAGAAATCAGAGTGATGGACTGGATAGTTCAATGGGTATGGCATTTGCCTTGCTCGAGGCTGACCCGGGTTCAATTCCCAGCATTCCATGTGGTATTCTGAGCACTGCCAGGAGTGATTCCTGAGTGCAGAGCTAGGAATAACCCCTGAGCATCACCATATGTGACCCTCCCCTTCAAAAAAAAAAAAACAAAAAGAAAAATAAATCAGTGTGATAAATTCCATCCAACTTTACACGGACACACAAATAGGAAGAGTGAGGTGAGAGCAGGCGAGAAAGAAAAACCAGAAAAGAAGAGACAGCAGAGAGATCTTCGATTCAAAACTTGTAAGTACTGGAAAACCTTCATAAGGACGCAGAATTATTAATGGACAATTCTTTACACAGAAGATTGGTATCATTAACTCACAAGCATGAAGGTAAGTGCTTAGAAATGCTTTTCTGGGGGGCTGGAGCAATAGCACAGCAGGTAGGGCGTTTGCCTTGCACGCCTTCGACCCAGGTTCGATTCCCAGCATCCCATATGGTCCCCTGAGCACCTCTAGGAGTGATTCCTGAGTGCATGAGCCAGGAGTAACCCCTGTACATCGCCAGGTGTGACCCAAAAAGAAAATAAAATGCTTTTCTGGAAGAATTTTTAAAAACATGCTTGTGACTAGTTTCAGGGTGGTGGCTGAGCTCAGGAATACATATGCACCCTAAAGTGTTCATGTTTGGGGCTGAGGTGATAGTACAGAGGGTAAGGTCTTTGCCTTGCATGGACTGATGAGAGTTTGATCCCTGCGACTCCATATAGTCTCCTGAGCCCCCCAGGAATAATCGCTAAGCACAGAGACAGGAGTAAGTCCTGAGCACCACTGGATATGGCTCAAAACCACTGTCACTGTCATCCTGTTGCTCATCAATTTGTTCTAGTGGGCACCAGCAATGTCTCTCATTGAGAGACTTATTGTTACTGTTTTTGGCATATCCAATACACACGGATAGCTTGCCAAGCTCTACCGCTCGGGCTCAATACTCTTCGGTAGCTTGCCGGGCTCTCCGAGAGGGGCGGAGGAATCGAACTCAGGTTGGCCACGTGAAAGGCGAACCCCCAACCGCTGTGCTATTGCTCCAGGCTCAAAAGCAAAAAAAAAAATAGGAATAAAGTGGTCACGCCTACCAGTGTATAATGATACGTTGCAACTCTGACCTTACCATTCGCCTTTCAAGTAACTGGCCCAGTGACACATCAGATCAAATGGACCCATGCTGTATTACAATAAGAGACTAGCATACACAATGGACAGTGTGGAAAATTTGACAGGGCATTGCTTTGTGGTGAATGACCCATAATAAAGGGGCTGACTTGAACATGCACAAATGTGTATACACTGTTCCCAGTCACTTTTCTAGGGGAACTGAAAGAGGGTATACGAGTTCCTAGTAGCTAAATAAATATGTGAAATCCACAGAAGGTGCACCTGAAAAGAGAGAAGCATATGTATTCTCCATGACTCCAGGGACAGGGATCAGTCCACAAAGGCCAACAGGCCCAGACCTGAAAGCAACCACTTATTGCCGTGTGACATTCCTCTTTTGTTTCCTGGGAACAATGATATTTGTCCCTGGGAAACAAGGTTTCCATGGGAGCATCTGTATTCATCTTGTGGGATTCCAGAAATTAACTAAACTGATATATGGTCATGATAGCCTTAGCACAGTGTCTGTTCACTGAAGTTTTACAGGTTCAGAAATCAAAATACTCAATGTGCCCATGTAGCACATAAACTCTTTTCTGTTCCTAGTGTCATATAATGATACTCACATTTGTGATCTGGAATGCAGGGTTCTTTGTGAATGTAAAGGAACATCACATGAACCATTTACTTCCAAGTACGGGGATCGCCCATCCTGAAGGCCACACAGGGCCCACAAGGTCATATGGTCTGACCCTGGTACCTGATGGAACAGACATATGTGCTTGCAACTTCCCTGGCCTATCAGCCTATACTGCATGGCTCATGGAATGAAGCTATAAATACCCAAACTGCCCTTGGCAGGTTTCTTGCCCCTGGAACTTTCTGGAAATGTACATGTGCTCTGTCTCTACAGATATGGAAGTTTAGTGCTGAATTACTTGGCCATGCACAAAGGTTCTGCTCTGAGGTGCCTGGATCCCCCAGTTCCCAGCTGATGGCCCCTCAGTCTCAGAGCAGAGTCGGTCTTTCTTTGACTTTTCACTCCTTTCCTGAAATTTGTACTTGTTCTCTCTCTCTCTCTCTCTTTCTGTATTTCTCTTTCTCTTTCTCTGTCTCTCTCTCTCAGATACACACACACACACACACACACACACACACACAGACACACACCTCTGCTTGGATAACATTATCTCTCTTTTCCAGCAAAGCCTTTGGAATAAATTTTAAATTCGATTACTGGGAAACTAGGTTTCCTGAATTCCACTGACCTGAAATTTTCTCCTGCTGCATAAGCAAATTCCCTCTTCTAGCTAAAGTCCTTGCCCAGCTTTTCTGGATCTTTCAACCTACGAGGCTACTCCTCCAAGTCTCAAAGCTCAAGCTTGCTCCTCCAGAATCTTGGTTCAGTCACTCTCCTTTGCATTTTATTTTTTTTTTCCTCCTCTCCAGCCAAGCCCTTGAGAACCCAATTCAGTTCCAGCTACATCACAGCCTCACTGGCTCGTACGTGCTGCTCCAGATGTTCGACTGTAACCAGCTGTGAAAGTGTTTTTCTAGTTCCAGCATCTCTGCCAACCTCCAGTTCTGAACTTCTACCACTACTGGGAAAGAAGCAGTTGAAGTCCTACAACTTCCAGTAACTTCAGGATGAGTTTCCAAAGAACCTTTATGCCCATAGGTCTCAGGGTCTGTGGATCAAATACTCAAAATCTCACTAGATAACACCTGGGCACTGAGCAGCACGCAGGCTTCATTCAAAATACCAGAGGGAAAACATACAATCTTTTAATGGAAAACTAATTATCAAATGCTTCCTTAGTAGGGCTATCTTGTTTGGGGGTATAACTCCCACAACAATAGTGAGTTTTGTGTTGAAATATGGAACGTAATCAAGGTAAAGAGAAAATGAAGTGAAATTCATCAGTTATACAGTTGGGGTGGGGGGCGGGGGCGGGGGGTATACTGGGGATTTTGGTGGTGGAATATGGGCACTGGTGAAGGGATGGTGTTTGAATACAGTATAACTGAGACATAAACCTGAGAACTCTGTAACTTTCCACATGGTGATAAAATTAAAAAAAAAATACCAGAGGACTTTATGGTCCGTGAGCCAACTCCCACTCCCAACTTAAGCTTGAAGGAGCATTTCAAAAAACAAAAATCATGATCCTGGAGGAAGAGCAAAGGGCTGGTGGTGCATATGCTCTATGTGTGAAAGGTCCCAAATTCCATCCCCAGAATTCCATGGTCTTCTGAGCACTGAGCTAGGAGTAGTCCTCAGGCACTGCCAGGTATGTCCCCAAGCCTAAAATAAATATATATATAAAACTAAAAAGAATATTCCTCTATTTGACTCCACTCACTCACTCATCTTAAAATTGAGAATATTTAGTAGTTAAAGATAAGGCTGGGGTCTGAGCAATAGTACAGTGGGTGAGGCATTTGCCTTGCAAGCATTCGACTTAGGTTTGATCCCTGGCAACTCATATGGTCCCCTTGAGCCCTGTTAGGAGTGATCCCTGAACACAGAACCAGGAATAAGCCCTGGCACCACTGGGAGTGGTCTTACCCTCACTCCCTATGAAAAAAAATAAAAAACTAAAGAAAAGTAAGACAAACCACTCCTTTCCTATTTCAAAAGAAGCAGAATGAAAAGAGAACAGGCTGAATAAACTACTTATTAATTTCAAGATTTCAGCTTGATCATCTAAAACTGTCTTTTAAATTTTATACAATGTAAAAAATTGTTTCAATTGCTTATAGGGTGATTACTATTAAAGAGAAATAACCCGGGTGACATATTTTGGTTTCATTTAATAACAAACAGAACATCTATTTTCCTTTTGGTGGGGGTTATAAGCTACACCCTGTGGTACTCAGGGACTACTCCTGGCTCAGTGCTCAGGGGTCAGTCACTCCTAGTAGTACTGGCATATGTCATATCCTTGGCATACGGGGTGCCAGGGGTTGAACTAGAGTCAGCTGTATTTAAGAAAATCACCTTATCCCCTGTACTATCTCTCTAATACCGTATCTGTCATTTTGTATAGCAGTTTTTTTGTCTTCCCCCCTGGCTGGCAAAAATATGTTCCAAATACCTTTCATGAACCTGTGGTCTGGATATAATTTGTTTCCTAAGCCAGCAGAGAATCTGATCTGTTTCACTGAGTTTTGGTCAAGTTAAACAATTGTCACCTGATTGCACTAAAATATTTCTGGGGAAAATTATTAAATAAGTTATCTTGCTAAAGAAAAAAATGATAACTTCTCTCTGAATAGTCACAAATAGTAACATAACAAACCATAAAGTGAAGTTCTGGGGTAGAGTCATGTATTTGATCATCATTTTAATCTTAAAGGAGTTCAACCAGTTGTGCTGAAGACACAGCTTGTGTCTGCACTACACACAGTGTCAAACTCTTGCTTGCTTTCCTTTGGCTGCTGGCTGTAGACTCTGGTCACAACTTATTGGCTAGAGACCCCAGGCAGGATGGCAATACTGTCTCCCCCGGAAAATTATTCCAGAATGACAGATTCACTTTCAGCCTCCGACCTGTTGTTCATCAAAAACTGGGAATCTTTGGGACTAAGGTCTTTACAGAAGGTAAAATGCTTTCCTTGCATGAAATCCACCTGGGTTCAGTCCGCTGCACCCCATACGGTCCCGGGAGCCCTCCGGGAATGATCCCTGAATGTAGAGCCAGGAGTAAACCCTGAGCACTGTGGGGTGTGGCCCAATAGCCATCCACCATGCCTTCCTCCCCCCCTCCCCCCAACAAACACACACCAAAAGAAACAAAAAGAAGAAAAAAGGAATCTTAGAATGCCGAGGACCTAACAGAATGGTCTGTTCCCTGTTTGTAGCTCCCACACCCGCGTTTGTGGGGGTGATGCGGAGACCACTTCCAGTTCTCAAGCCTCAGGCCCATCTGCTGCCTCTGGAACAAGGTTTCCCGGCGTCTCAGTGTCAGTCTGTCCTCAGCTGTGCCAAAGACAGATCCGCCTACTGGCTATTCTTCGCTAGAATGGCCACTGTGCTCTAGGACAAACAGCCTATTCTTAGGGGAACGACTATCACATGTGTTCCGCACAGTCATTGATTCAGCGGTGCATCCTCTCTGAGAGCAACACTGACTTGCTGGGTGACAACTGAACAGCATGTGGAGTGGAGGGTGAATAGAATCTGTCCCCGACTGCATCGCTTCTGCTTCGTTGTTTTAAAGGATGAAATCGTTGTAAGCGAAATAGGTGCTTAATTCTTCCCATTTGTTCTTAAGTTCCACTCTCTCAGGGCAACCTACTATAGTGGAGGAATCCCTCCCCCCCACCCCCCACATCTAACTTTAGGATGAGGGGAGACACACCCTTATAAGAATTAATCCTGGGGAAGTTTATTTTAGCAATCGCCAACGCAAGTTTTGCGCGACGTGGAGCCAAACTAGCTTGTGTGAGAAGTCTTCGCTGGAGCAGACCTCTTAGCTAGCTAATCCTTCACGTAAACGTTCCTAGCAGTATACATCTTGGAATCCGCTATGTGCCCCAGAAGACACAATATGGATCTAATTAGGTCCAGCTGCCTTATGTTAGTAATAACTTTGAGAGAGAGAGAGAGAGAGAGAGAGAGAGAGAGAGAGAGAGAGAGAGAGAGAGAGAGAGAGAGAGAGAGAGAGAGAGAGAGAGAGAGAAGCGAGGGACAGTGTTTGCTTGGTCCCACCCGCTCCCCTGGTGCCCACTGGCTCGCAGGACGTGCGCATCGCCCAGAGCAACCCGCGCCGGGACCCCCCTCCGCGCCGGGGCTTGGCAGCGGCCGAGACTTCAGGGGGGCCCCCAGAGATTCACCGTCGTGCCCATCCCAGCCCATCCAGCCCGGGACCCCGCGCCCCCGACCCCCTCCTCGGCTCCCCAACTTACACCAGCGCCGACGGACAGGGCATCTGACTCCAGGGACAGTTGTACTGCGCCTGAATGAAGCTCTCGCTGCCCTCCCGCACCGAGCAGCTCACGTTCCTGGGCACGATGTAGGCGCACCAGTTCCTGCGGGGCGAGGCGCGGGAGAGACGGGCATCGGGTTGGCGCGGGGTGAAGCCCCCCAGGGGCCGACCCAGCAGACACCCCTGGACGCGGGGGCACCCGGGACGAGTCCTTCCAGGGCGCTCCGGCCGGAGGGACGTTCCCCACATCCCGCGGCCCCCGAAGCCGCTAGAACCCTGCTCGGCGTCCAGCCCGGCTGGGATGGGACCCCGGGTGCGGGAGGGGTGTGGGCAGAGTCGCGCGACCCCTGCCTGGTAAAGGGGTGACGCAGAGCCAGCCCGGGAGCCCCCCACTCCCCAGGAGCCGGCGTCCGGGCACTGACCTGCTCCTGGCGCTGGGGCGCGCGGGGGGCCGGGGCTGCGGGTCGGCGTGGCACAGCCCCGCGCCGCCCAGGGCCAGCAGTGCCAGAGCCCAGCGCCAGGGCGTGCGGGGCCGCGTCCCCTGCCTCATGGTCCGCGCGACGTGCGGCCTCGCGGGCTGCGGGCGGGCGGGCGGGCAGGGCGCGGCCGGCAGGCGGGCGGGCGGGAGGCGCGGCGCTGGGCCCCCCCCGGCCGGCTCGGCCGCAGCCACTTCTCCTTTCCAGCCCGTGCGCCCGCGCCTCGCCCGGGTCCCTCGATGACGCACGGGTCCCCCCGGGCCCGCCCTCTCTATTTCACTTCCCTCTCCGAAGAAACGCGACCCTCGACCGCCGCGTGGCCCCGGCTCGGGTTCCCGGCCGCGCTGCGGGGGGCTGGGGGGGCAGGGTCTCGGGGCAGGCTCTGTTTTCCACCGCTTCCCGGGACGGGGTCCTTTGGTCTGGTCCCGGGAGGACAGCGATTCTGCCGCCCCCACGGTCCAGCGGGCGCGCCGGCGCCGTCGGCGGGTCTGGCCTGGGTGCCGGACCCAGCAGGGAGTCAGGGGCGTCGTTCCCCAGCCCCGGGAGCGATAAGGGGTCGCGCCTTGGCTTTCTTCCCCAGTCAAGCAGCGGCCATCACTCCACATTTTCGGACCGAGCCAAGTTTAAGGGGAAGTGAACGCTGGCTCTCCTCTCTTCCTTTACCCATCTTTGCTTTCTGCGTCCCTGGAACAGGGGCAGAGGAGAAGCGACAGTCCCACCACTTCCCTACAGCTGCTGAAGTACGCAGCAGCCACCAAGATGCCTCCGGCACTGATTCGGGGAACATCGATTGCTGTTGCTCCGTGGGTCCTATTCTGAATATTTTTTCGTTCGTTTCTTGGTGTTTTGCTTTGGGGTCCACACTCGGGGATGTTCAGAGGTTACTCCTGGCTCTGCGCTAGGAATCACTCCTGGCAGGCTCAGATCAACCCATGTGTTGCTAGGAATGGAATGAGTCATCTTCGTGCAAGATAAAGCGCCTTCCCTGCTGTACTATCTCTTAAGTCCCTGGAATATTTTTTGTTTGTTTGTTTGTTTGTTTTTAATGTCACTATAGAAAACAAGTTACCCATGGCGTATTCGATATGCTAAAAACAGTAACAACAAGTCTCACAATGGAGACGTTACTGGTGCCGCCTGGAGCAAATTGATGACAGTGACAGTGACAGTGATGACAGTGAAATGTCATGTTTCACTGTCAGAGATGACATATTTTCTGTAGAAAACATGTATTTGCTCTTAACATTTTAGAAACTGCTACAAGTGTCTTTTTCAACTGTGTAGGTGCTTTGTGT
Source organism: Sorex araneus (assembly GCF_027595985.1). NCBI lineage: Eukaryota > Metazoa > Chordata > Mammalia > Eulipotyphla > Soricidae > Sorex > Sorex araneus. The sequence goes on from NC_073303.1 coordinate 330,223,511, forward strand.
TGGGGGGTGGGCAAGTTTATTTTTGAGGGGAAGGGCCATTCCAAATCATCCTGGGTGGGGGTAGGGAGTCACACGGCCTACACCCCATGGTTTTCAGGAGACCTTGAAGCAGAACCATGCTGGGGAATTAACTACATCCTGGATGAGGGACTTACCTATCCAGTCCTTTTAGTTCTCTCTCCCACTCTTCTTTTGCATATTCTCGAGCTATACAATAATTTCTACTAATTTCATCAGTAGGTGAAGAAATTGCACGAAACAAAGTAACACCTCAGCAGACTGTATGGCTCCTGTGTTGGAGAGACTTCCATCCCACTGGGCTTGATCTGAGATATATCATCATCACCATCATCATCCCGTTGATCTTCGAATTTCTCGAGCAGTCTTAATAACGTCTCCATTCGTCCTAGCCCTGAGATTTTAGAAGCTTCTCTTTACCCATCCTTTCCAATGGTACTGCATTGGAGGCTCTTTCAGGGTCAGGGGAATGAGATCCATCTTGCCCCTGTGCCTGGCTGTCTTCCCCAGGGCCCCTCGGAGGGGATGGGCCTCAGCTTCCCTCCCCGCCCAGAGCAGAGCTCCAGCGGCTGAAGACTTCCAGAGCCTAGCCACAGCCATGCTCAAGGCCCGTCTACACATGTTTGGACAAGCCTCACGCATGAAGGTACTGGCAGAGGAACCCAGGTGTGTGGGACCCAGGGCTGAGACCTCCAAGCCTGCTTGGATCGGAACTGGGCCTCTTCCACCCAGATTCCCCATTTTCCAGTAGCTAGGCGGTCACACCCAGGGACTGCCCCTGGTGCTGTGTAATTCCACCAATGGCCAATATCCAGATACTATAACACCAAGCTCCCGGAAGCACAACATCTTTTAGCCTAGTTCTTCATCTGGGAGAGCCTGGCAAGCTACCGAGAGTTTCCTGCTCACATGGGAGAGCCTTGCAAACTCCCCATGGCATATTCATATGCCAAAACCAGTAACAATGATGGATCTGATGGATGAATATATGTATATGAGAGAGAGTTCAATATATATATATACTCTACAGTGAAGTCATTTGCAGATTGCATAGATAAGCCACAAAATCCAGAGCTGATCTCTGCAGCATCTGTGAGCTAACTGGATGCTGTTGACTATTGTTATGTAGACTATGAATCTTTACTATGTTTTCTATTCTATAAAATGAAGTTCATTTTATTACTAATATACCTTGATGATATTGTCAAGTCTTTGGGTTTGCAAATAAAGGAAAGAAAGTTATCTCAGTAAAATCCTCTTCACAAGGGGGGAAAGACAAGCAGAAAATTATACCATGTAAGGACATAGTCCATGAACTCTCTAAATGGAAGATTGTGCAAATAATGGGTTGAAGTCATCCTGGGCCTTCAAAAGAATCACCCCAAAGGGAAAATAACTGAAAGGGATAAAAGGCAAAACTGGTTTTGTGAAACCTAGTCTGTATCTTTTCTATGTGGCTTCGTGTTCTTCCTCATCCTAAGCCCAACTGGGGCAGGAGGTCAGAAAAAAGAAATGACACATAAATGGAGAGTGACAGAAGAAAAAAATTGGGAAACATATAAATTATGCATGTCTATAGCTAACATCAGTCACAACTTTCCAATGTAGGTAATTCTCAAATTTGAGCATTGAGAGACAGGAGAGACAGTATAGCTGATAAGGCACTTGCCATGGCACTATATGTTCCCCCAAACCCACCAGGAGTGTTCCCTGAGCACAAACCAAGAGTAAGCCCCAAACATCCCCAGATGTGGCCCAAAGACAACAACAACATAATTTTTTGATCGTTGATTAAACTGATCAAATAAACTCTTTCCCCCTTTGAATCAAAGTTATCCTAAGAAGCTGTACATTCGTCCAAGAATTCAAAGTCTACCTTTTCATTAAGACGATGAAAGACTATATATTTAACCAGCTATCAGTAGCATCCATCAGTAAATAGTTTAAATCTGAGCATCTGTTGCATGTTTTTAATTATTACTTGTGATGCCAGGGATAGATTCCAGGACCTCACACACACAAGGTTGGCGCTTTACTGCCAAGCTACACCCCCAGCCCCTATCTGCAACATATTTGCAACATATTTGCACTGTACAAAAATACTGAGAAAAAAAGGAAAAAAATGTCTATTTTTAAAATGAAAGTGGTAATTGAACTTCTACTCTTTTTTATAATTTTTTAAATAATTTTTATTTTTGGCTTTTTGGGTCACACCTGGCGATGCACAGGGGTAACTCCTGGCTCTGCACTCAGGAATTACTCCTGGCGGTGCTCAGGGGACCATATGGGATGCTGGGAATAGAACCCGGGTTGGCTGCATGCAAGGCAAATGCCCTACCCACTGTGCTATCGCTCCAGCCCCTGAACTACTCTTGAACCAACTTACCTAATGTAAAAATGCAAATTTTCCTTAATAAAAATGTATTCGCTTACTCTTGGTCTTCATAGAAGATGCTCATCACGCTCTGGTGTGGGAACCTGCTTGTGAAGCAGAGCGCCTCCTTGCCCCCAGTGCGCCCCAACGCCCTACACTTCAGTTACACAGTGGAGGAGGGTGAGTGATCACCATGGAGGCAGCAGGCGGGCACTTTCCATCTGAAGTCCCATTTAGTCATCTGGGCATGAGACGCTGGATCAAGATGAGCTGATGCGCATTGAGGATGTGGTCAAGCATCAGAAAACCAGCCTGATGTCAAACACTGAAACAATTTCCTCCAACTTTCTACATGTACTTCTGCTTGCTTTTGGTTTGGGCAGTGCCAGAGACCAGGCAGGGCTGGGTATCAAAGTTGGGAAGCCTCTGTGCAAAACATGTGTTTGTTCTAGCTCTGTGCCATCTCCCTGATCCTCTGTGTCTGCTTTTAGGTGTCTTTACCCTCTCATTGCGTTGTTTATTTAGTGTTGGGAAAAGAAAGTTCTTAAAGACTGAGTACCTTCAAAACATTTTTATTGCAGCTTGCTCTTCAAGCCCGTGTTCTTCCTTGAACACGGATCTCACTTGCTTGTCTGTTTCTTTGCGTGCCTTTTTCCACTGTAGAAAAGCCTGCGTTCTCTCTCAAACATGTACTTCTCCCTTTATCTCCTCTCATATCTTTCTAAATAAGTTTCAACAAAAAGTTTCTTGCTTCACCCCCCAAAAAAAACTCAAAGCATTTTATTCCAAAGTTCTTTCTCTCTTCTCTCCCTCTCTCCCTCCCTTCCTCTCTCCCTCCCTTCCTCCCTCCCTCCCTCCCTCCCTTCCTCCCTCCCTCCCTCCCTCCCTTCCTCCCTTCCTCCCTTCCTTCCTTCCTTCCTTCCTTCCTTCCTTCCTTCCTTCCTTCCTTCCTTCCTTCCTTCCTTCCTTCCTTCCTTCCTTCCTCCCTTCCTCCCTTCCTCCCTTCCTCCCTTCCTCCCTCCCTCCCTCCCTCCCTCCCTCCCTTCCTTCCTTCCTTCCTTCCTTCCTTCCTTCCTTCCTTCCTTCCTTCCTTCCTTCCTTCCTTCCTTCCTTCCTTCCTTCCTTCCTTCCTTCCCTTTCTTCTTTCCTTTTTTCTTCCTTTCTTTCTTCCTTTCTTCCTTCCTTCCTCTTTTTCTTTCTTTCTTTCTTTCTTTCTTTCTTTCTTTCTTTCTTTCTTTCTTTCTTTCTTTCTTTCTTTCTTTCTTTCTTTCTTTCTTTCTTTCTTTCTTTCTTTCTTTCCTTCCTTTGTCATAAGACACCCTTCACTGATTTTTTTTAAGGTATAAATTGATAGGGGGAAAGAGAAAAATGTCTCTTAGAAAAATTAGCTGACGGTACCATCTACCTTGGTCCTATTTTGACATACCAATTTGGCTGATACTATTTTGTTTAGATCTGTCTGACATAGGCATTGCATAAAACAATGCATCTACACAATAATAAATTCAAAGAGTCCCAAACTTCAGTATTGACAAGTAACGTCTATTTTCCTGTCTTGTCAAGTATTTTGCTCAAATACATCAAAACTAGAACCCTCCCCCCAAAAAAACCAACCAAAACCAAACTGTGGCCTTTAATTTTAACTTTCTTGACAATATTGCATCTACTACATAAATTAAAGATTTAAAAACCTCAATAGCTTCAGAACCCATAGATTATTTGATTTATTAACGGATTGATTCAATGACTTTATTGAAGATTTAACGTCTTTCTTGAGAGAAGCACAAAGTAATAGCTTCCTCTATCAGAGTATGTTCTTTTTAATTTTATTTATTTTAAAATTTATTTGGATTGGAGCGATAGCACAGTGGGTAGGGCGTTTGCCTTGCACGCGGCTGACCTGGTTTCAATTCCTCCTTCCTTCTTGGAGAGCCCAGCAAGCTACTGAGAGTATCCCGCCCACATGGCAGAGCCTGGCAAACTACCCGTGGCATATTCGATATGCCAAAAAACAGTAACAAGTCTCACAATGGAGATGTTACTAGTGCCCAATCAAGCAAATTGTTGAACAATGGGACAACAGTGCTACAGTGCTGAAATTTTTTAATTTATGTTTTAATTGAATCACTGTGAAATAGACCCTTACAAAATTGTTCATGGTTAGGTTTCAGTCATACAGTTTCAACACCCATCCCTCCACCAGTGTACACTTCCCAGCACCAGTGTCCCAAATTTCCCTCCCATCACCCCCTCTCCCTCCTACCCACATCTGCCTCTATGGCAGACACTTTTCATCAATGTGTGCCTTTTAAATGTATTGATCTCCTGAGAATTTCAAAACTCTGAAAAGTTGATACTATACCTGAACTCACACATGAAAAACTTAGTGCCTGTTTCCCTGCAATATATTTAGAGGTGAATGAATATTTAATTCTTAAAACCATTCTGGAGCATATAATGTTTCAAGCACTGGAACTTGAGAGACCCCAGGCTTAAGGTACTTGCCTTGCACATAGCCTACCGAACACCACATGTGGTCCACTGAGCATTTCCTGCATCATAGAGCCAGGAATAAGCCCTGAGCACAACCCAGTATGGCCCCAAAACAAAAATAACAAAGAAAAACAACAACAATAAACAGGTACTATGCTCGGGCATTTCAAATCCAGGAGTGGGTGAAGCATAAATCTTTTTTCAAGAACATTCACAGCTTAGTAACTATCCAGAATTGTTTGCGGAAGTACTCGTGAGGATAGTTTTATGTTGGCTGTCCTTCCTGTGGTTCTGCTTATCTTTGACTGAGTATATCTTTTTTTTTTTTAATTTTTATTAAATCACCATGTGGAAAGTTACAAAGTTCTCAGGTTTATATGTCAGTTATACAATATTCAAACACCCATCCCTTCACCAGTGCCCAAATTCCACCACCAGAAACCCCAGTTTACCCCCCGCCCCCACCCCCCTACCCCCTACTGTATAACTAATGAATTTCACTTCATTTTTTTCTTTACCTTGATTACATTCCATAATTCAACACAAAACTCACTATAGTTGACATAACTCTCTCTCTCTCTTTTTTTTCTCTTTTTCCTTTTCCATTTTTTTTTTTTAATTTTTCCCCCTCATCCCCCTTCCTGCGCCTCATAGTATGGTGTACTCCACGCCACGTTGGCCAGCGTGGGGCTTTTGCTTAGCTCATAGTCCAGAGGTGGCTGTTACATTAAGAACCTTCAATATTTCAACAAAAACTTACTGTTATTATTTGGAGTTTCCCCCCCAAGTCTGACCTGTTCAAATGGAACCGTTTCACATTGATGACAATTATAAATGTTAAGTCGCGCGGACGCGGCAGCGTCCGCACGGTTTTGGATTTCTGTATAAAGTCCTGGGAAAATTCTGCCAGAAATTACATATTTCCTCCGTTAGCCGGCGTGGGGCAAAGGCTTAATTCACAGTCTCCATACATGGGTGCAGGCACTTGCTGGAACCCCAATTCCTAAAGCTGTCTCTGGTTCCCGCTTGTTCCACACCCACCGGCTCTGCAGGGGCATGGGCGCCCGGGCTGAAAACCCGGCCGGCCGGAGCCGAGCACGGGCCCGACTAGGGCTGTGACTGAGTATATCTTTGTTGTTAGATTCTAAGCACTCTGATGAGTGCTGATGATGATCTGCTTGAGGCCCAGGCTCTGAAAAGCCTGTTGAAGGATTCCGAGATAAAGTACCAGCTTCTTGTCCTGCAAGAATTTAAAGTCCAGTGGCAGAGATGGAAGATGAATACAAGCAAAATTTTAAAGGCACAAAAACAAACAAAAAAATCACATAGAAGATAAACCATTTTAGAATTAAAATATAGTAACAAAATCAATCCTGTTGATTAATGCATTACTTTTATACAAAACCAAAAGGACTCATGGCCAGGAATTAGGGCTTTGGAGTGAATTTCACAACATGAAGAATCTCTGGGATAACGCTTGAAAGATGTATAGACTACTTGGTTGGAAAGAAAGTTTCCTAACGTCTCTGAATACTACGGTCTGAGTACTGTACAAAATTCCATAAAGTTTGTTCACTAATAATCTTCATTCTGGGGACTTGGTTTGATCACCTTTACTGCATAGTGTCTCTTGAGTACCACCAGGAGTGATCCCTGAACACAGTGAGGAGTAAACCCTGAGCACAGCGAGTATGGCTCAACAACCAGTAATCGTAATTATAGCATTGATTCTAGAAGCTAGGACATTAATGTGGTTGAAGACCTCATCTGAAGGCAGCTGTACCTGAGAGGCATCTGCTATTCTAGTACAGAGTTTACTCAAGATTCAAAGCAGTCACCTACTCCAGATGGAATCCCGGTGACAAAGAGCTTCCACAAGCAAGGCCCAGGTATGCGGGTTCAGGATAAATCTCCAGACCTCATGGTGGCAGAGGACTGAGCTGTCCCTCCCTGGGTCCCGACCCACCCAGAAGACTGGCTGTCACGCCCACAATTTGCCTCTGGATGCCATCTTAGCGTGCCAACAGCCCTGGCCCAGAGACGCCCAGTTGAATCCCAAAATGGATTAGTGCCATACAGAGATGTCTCTGGAACCCAATCATTTACAATTTAGAAACTTACATTTATAATCACAGCCATGCAAGCTCTCATGATACTCAAAATGAGCTATGGAAGAAAATATATTATCTAGCATCTGCCCCTGGCAGGTAGGCTTGAATGTGGTGGGAAAATTTGAGCAAAACATAATGCCCAGAATTAGAGAGAGAGTATTGGGGAAATTGTCTGCCATGGAAGCAGGGTGAGGACTGCGATGTGTGTGTGTGTGTGTGTGTGTGTGTGTGTGTGTGTGTGTGTGTGTGTGTGGTGGGGGGGTTGGATGCTTTGGTCATCCACGGTGGAAAATATGCACTGGTGGAGGGATGGGCGTTCTATCATTGTATGGCTGAATCTCAAACATGAAAGCTATGTAACTCTATCTCACAATGATACAATAAAATAAAAAAGTAATGTGGAGTTCATGCCCAATTCTATTAGCTTAATCAATGTCTGAACAAATAGCAGTACTCCTATATTATTTAAAAGACAAATAAAATTCAAAGCAGAGGTTCGTTGAAAAGAAGTAAACTGTTGTGACATATTAGTTCCTTAAAGTTGAAAGGGACATTTGTACATCATTAGCTTCTTAAACTGTGATCATGAATTTATGAGGTGATAGAACTGAATGTAGGGTCACAAAACATTTGCTTTAAAATACATTATGTGTTATCAAAAAGAAGGAGAATGAAGAGGAGGAGGAGGAGGAAGACAAAAAGAAGAAATCATATAACATGTGGAGGATACATATAATAATATAAATTCATGTGATATTAATAAGAAATCATATAGCAATGGTAGTATCCTCTTCAAAGCAGGGTACCCATACCTTTTTAACAGAATGATCTTGATCTTGGATGAGTCAATAGTCTCTTCTCCATTTTCTCCCCTGGAAATGCCTCTGGTGGCTTTTGGGCGGATTCACTAGCACAGTGCCTGGCACACAATTGATTTTGCCACTATTTTAGTTAGCTACATTGTAAGAAATTTGCAATCTGGCTTTATCTTTCTTTCTGAAGCCAAATGACTTGGGATGATAAGCATCTGCTGCAATTCCTCTTTCCAAAGAAGACAAGCTACCAAGAGGCACGTGTGTGATACAGTCAGAATGGCTGCAAATAGAATTTTGAGCTCTTGATTTCCAGACCAGTTTTCTTTCTCACTGATCCTCAAGAGAAAACATATAGCTCAGCTTACTGTTTTGAAGATTCGATGTTCTACATTGCAGATTTATTTTAGAAAGCTTCAATAAGATCTTTGGGGGATTAATAACCATACAAAAATAAATTCAGGACTAGAGAGATAGTACAGGAGTACTTGCTTTGCCCTTGGTTGACCGGCTCAATCCCAGGCACTGATGCCGGAGTGGTGATAGTAGGTCTCTCTGTTGGTCCACGATTCCCTGGGTCTTCAATATTTTCAAGAAAATAATATTCAAGAAAAAAAAGAAAATTCCCAGCTGAGGAGAAACTTTGCATAGGACTAAGTTAAATATGGCTCATCTTTGTGGTTTTTTAATGAGTAAACGGAGTCTTTATGTTACTGATAAGTGACAGGAATGTTTATAGAAATGCAAAGATTATACAGGATTAGCTTGATTAGCTTCAGGCCTTTTGGGTTAATTATTTGGCTATTGGCTTTAGGTATTATTCATTGTCTCTTACTCTAGGTGAGTTTAAAGTCTGGGGCAGAACCTATAATCTCTGGGATTTGTTAACTTTCCATTTATCAAAAAGAGCCCAGGAATTTGAAGGAATTTAAAAATATAGGATTGGTGCAGTTTAAATTTGTACTGCTCAGAGCAATTAGTGAAGGAAACTGAGGCCTTCTCTCTCAGTACCAATATGCAAACTCTCCAGGCATCGCCAGGCGTGATCCCTGAGTGCCATAACATACGACCCCTAAACCAGAAAAAATTAAATAAATAAATTTAAATCGCTGTATCACCATATCACTGTCATCCTGTTTCTCATCGATTTGCTTGAGTGAGCACCATTGTGAGACTTATTACTGTTTTAGGCATATCGGATATGCCATGGATAGCTTTTAAATAATCAGCAATTTAATCACAAAATTTCTTCTCTCATTCCACCAGAGGAATTAGTTACTAATTTCAAATTCCTTGTTTTTTTTTCCTGCTATTTCTTAGCTTTAAGAATGTTCCCTACCATTATGACAATAACAATTAGAAATAATCACTCTGGACAAGAACTGAGAGTTGGAAGTAGGTAGGATATGCATGATAACCTTTCAGCATCTGTATTGCAATCCATAATTGCCAAAAGTAGACAGAGTGAGAAAGGGAGTAAAAGGAGAGAGAGATAAAGCAGAAGAAAAGTGCCTGTCACAGAGGCTGGGGGTGGAGGAGAGTGGGAAGGAAACTGGGGACATTGGACGTGGGAAATGGGGACGAGTGTTGGGACATTATATGACTGAAACCCTTCATACACCTTGTAACTGTGGATCTCACTATAATTCAGTAAAAATTTTTTTTGAAAAAAAAAACATTCCCTACACCTCACTGGAGGCCAAATACTGCTCTGGTTGTGCAAATACTGTCACATTTGTTTTATTTTATTGATTCACCATGAGATATAGTTACAAGCTTTCATGTTTGAGTTTACAATCACACAATGATCAAACACCCATCCCTCCACCAGTGCCCATTCCCCACCACCAATATCATGCTATGTGTTTGCAACAAGTTGCAAATGGCACTTTTTTTTTTTCTCAGCATCCTGTTCAGCAACTTCCTGGGTCCTTTTGAACCACCTGCCATGAGTGTCAGCTGCCTTTGAGACTCAGGCCATGTTGAAGAACCTAAAGTTCTTTGGCTTTCTCCTTTCTGCAGCCAGTGTCTTGAGGCTCAACTGTTCCTGAGAACTGGGTGGCCAATCTGAGCTCTTCAAAGCTTCTCTCTGAGAAGCTGCCTCTTGAGAACAAGGTTTCCTGTGCTAGGGGCGCACTTTTTAGGCAATGTACGTTGACCACAGAGACTCAGACTTGTTTCATCTCCTTGATTACTGTGTGACATTAAACACTTTTTTATCTTAATTAGTAGTAATTGATAAAAATGGGTTTTTAGGAATATGTTTGTTTCCAAAGGAGCCATAAGAACTTAGAAAACAACATCTTCATATGCACTAGCTACATCAAACTATACTATAGTTCATTTATTTACAGAGTATTAATTATTCTGGAATAAACAAAAGGGTTAAAAGAAGGAGAATGCTTAGTGCTCATAAAATCAGTTTTGTAAATGTTAGTAGTGTATTGGTTAGAATTATATTCATGAGCATATTATCTAATTTTTGGCTGGAGCGATAGCACAGCGGTTGGGCATTCCCCTTTCATGGGGCCGACCTGTGTTCAATTCCTCCGCCCCTCTTGGAGAGCCCGGCAAGCTACCGAGAGTATCGTGCCCACACAGCAGAGCCTGGCAAGCTACCGTGGGTATTGGATATGACAAAAATGATAAGAATAAGTCTCTCAATGAGAGATGTTACTGGTGCCTGCAACGGGATGACAGATAACAGATAACAGATTATCTAATTTTAGTATTTTGGATTATGCAATTCTAAACAATATTTTAAGTGTTTAAGTACAACCCATTCTTATTATTTGATTTAGTGTGACTGTAAACGTGCTATAAACACAGAATTAGTAAATACTGAACAATTTCTCCCAAAAGGAGCAAAAGGTTTGAGTACTACAAGATTCTGTTCACATTTTTTTACCAACCAATGAATACATATTATGTTTCTTCTTAAAGACACCTCACTTCACATATATTATTGATCCATTCATATTAGTCTGTGATCCACAATACTCTAAATCTTGCCTCAGTTAAGCTCAACCAAATATGTCTGACCTCGGGCACATAAAAACTGCTTGCACTTAAGAACATAAGCTAACACTTCATCACTTTGCATCAACTAAACAGTCAGATTGCACGCACACACCCCCACACCCATGCACACACTGTAAAAATAGGAAGCACAAGTGATGCTAAATTTACTCTGAAAACGACACTTGTGTACAGCTTCCAGTATAAGGAGCTAGAGCCTTGTGTTGCTGGGCTTCAGCAGGAATCAGGCACAGTGGCTAAATCACATTGGCTGCCTTACCACTCTGCAAAGGCCACAAGCAATCTTCAACTTCTTTATGGATTGCTTCTGGAATCACCAAAAAAAATGCAGTGAGTAGGCAAGTTCATCTACACACAAGCTATGAATAATGAGACTCAATTAAGGAAAAGTTCATGGAATTTTTATGAGCATCAGAAAACAAAATCTGTTTTATTGTAAGCATGAGTAAGTTTTCAGATGGAAAACTATACCAGGCACGTGTAAGTCAGAGGAAAATAGAATTACTTCCTTATCATCTGAATTAACTAGGAGTCAGGATACAGATTTATGAAATGACTTTATTTTATTTTTTTGAAATGGCTTTAGAACACTTACAAATATGTTTAATAAATAAACTATCTCACATTAAAAAAAAAACAGGTGACTAGGGGCTGGAAATCTAGCTCAGTGGTAGAGCTCTTGCATGTGTGAGACCTTGGTTTAAGCCCTGGCACCACACAACACACACACACACACACACACACACACACACACACACTAAACAGTGTACTGAGGTGATAATGAAAGACTAGAGTTAAGGCAACCTAAGAATTTAAATATTAATTAGAAAATACTGGAGATGTATAGGTTTGAACTAAAGGGTTTTTTTTCTCTTTTATATATAAAAAATTAAAATGTGGGGCACCAAGAGTGACTCCCAAGCACCAAACTGAGAACCTCCCCTGAGCACTGCCAGACATAGCCCAACTCACCCCGCCCTAAAACTTGTGAATAGAGGACCAAGTAGTTTGTGGATCTTTGTACATTGCATTTGGGTGAGGGGCACACCTAGTGGTGCTTGGGGGACTGTAGGTGGGACTTGAACTCAAACCAATGTTGAGGCTGTAGCAGCAAGTGGCGCAGCCCACTTGGCCGCTGTACACTCTTGGCCCAGTACATTGCCTTTCTAAAAATAATACATTGTGGGCCAGAGTGACAGTACAGCGGGCAGGGCACTTGCCTTGCATGTAGCTAATGCAGGTTCGATCCCCAACAACCCGTATGGTTCCCCAAGCCCCTCTAGGAGTGATCCTTAACCACAGAGTCAGGAGTAAGCCTTGAACGTATGGTATAAAGCCCCCCTCTTCAAAAAATACATTGTATTTAATTTTTCTTTTCCAAAGGAGGGCCCAACTACTAGAGTTAGCTAGATACAGTTTTTAAAGTATTCACAGGTAATGCACAGGCGTCAGTTAAGGTTGAGGAGTGATGAACATGAGGAATAAGTTGCAGAATCTGTACAGAACAGGCTGGTAGAGAAAAAGAACCTCATGTTTGCCCCCAATCTGAAGGGAAGTAGGATGACCAGATGTCCTGATTTGCCCTGGGCCAATCCCAGGTTACTCTTTTGTTGGCTCACTTAACACTTTAATTATTTTTAGTGTCTCCTTTCATCTTCAAAAGAGCCTGGGCTTAGACAATAAATTATATGGTTACATTAAGACACCTCAAGTAAATGGAAAGCTACACTATGTTTGTATAAACATTGTTTATAAAAGCTAAAGTGTCCGGGCTGGAGTGATAGCACAGCGGGTAGGGCGTTTGCCTTGCACGCGGCCGACCCGGGTTCTAATCCCAGCATCCCATATAGTCCCCTGAGCTCCGCCAGGGGTAATTCCTGAGTGAAGAGCCAGCCAGGAGTAACCTCTGTGCATTGCCGGGTGTGACCCAAAAACCAAAAAAAAAAAAAAAGCTAAAGTGTCCGTGAAAATAATAAAATCAGAAAATGAGAAGTAATTGTACTGCTATACATTATAACTTTACTTAGGGCATGTTTTTTTTAATTTTTTTTATTGTTTCTGGTAATTTTTTGAAGTTTATATTCTTAAAAAAATTGAAGGCTTGCTGGAGGTTTGGTGTTTAGTTAGTTGTTGATGAAGCTGGATATTTGCATGAACAAACTTGGGCTTGTGTCTTCTTAGACTTCATTACTCACTTTAATTCGTCTTCAGAACCTAAGTAAGAAAAACATAGCATCATGGCACTGCATTGTGTTTCAATGCTCTGGCTATCACTGCTGCCATCTTTTGAAAGGTTTGTTTGCATTGGACATGGCCTATTATCCCGCTTTATTGCTTTATGCTTTTCATATGAGTGAGATTATGCAGAACTTTCATTCTTCTTACTTTGCCAACCATGACCCTACTAATTCCAGTCAGAACTGAGGTTATCAAGGGTGAGTGTATGGGAAGGGTTCTATGAATGATGGTGGAAAAGACAGTAGCACTTTAATTGTGGTTGTGGAGTGGTAACACTATATCCCCCATATTTATAAGCTTTTATACGCTTGTTCTAAATGAACAAACACATAAATAAACAGAGAGGGAATAAGAGCCAAGACCAAGTGTGGAGGTCGATGTGGAGGTCTAGTTCTGTTCAGTAAGGAGAACCCTTCGTGGGGCTGAGAAGGGGATGCAGCTGAATGAACAGACACAGAGCCCGGAGGAGGGAGAAAAGGCGTTTATTCTATAGCAGTTACAGTATTTATACCTCCATGCTGGGAGGAGGTGGTATAGTATGCACGCCCGGGACTCCCAATAGAAACGCAGGGTGTGGCATGGGCTTTAGCTAGTAATAAACAAATGCTGATAGGATAAAATCAGTAAGATTAGGAGTGGCAACCTTTGCTAGGTGTGGCATGGGGTTAGCTAGTGATAAACAAATAGTGACAGGATAAGATCAGTAAGGTAAAATGGCTCCCTACATCTCCCCCTGTTTTGTTTTAAATTAAATGTGGTCAGGGGAGGCATTGTCCGGTATCCCTTGTGACATAAAGACTCCATTTTTGCAGGGAGAGGAAGGAAAGGATGATTGGGTCTATGCAGGGGGCTCCTTATAGGCCCCATCAATCCTTGGTTTTGGAGTAACCTCTAAGCTATACCGGAATACCTCGCAGGGAGGCGGGCCGGGGTATCAGCCCTCCCTTGCAGTGCTTTGCCTGGCAACCTGATCCACAAGAATAAATCCTTGGGAGCCCGGCATCCTCAAGGTAAAGAACTGGGGGAAGATGGGGTCCTACAAATCAAGCCAATGATCCTTAAACACTCAAAAATCTCATTTGTTATTCTAAGATATTAACCCAGCCCTGGACCCAAAGTAGCACTTGCTGTAGAGTGTCCAACTGTTGCTCAGCATCATGGTTGACAGTAGCCTGCATTGTCCAAAGGTGGTAAGAATCATTTTGCCATGTTTTGACGAAGTTGTGTGTCTGGACTGAGGTTTGAAGAACTATTCCTGCAACAGTATCAGTGGTGGCTACAGCAATGAGTCCAGGATAGCTGCGATCAGGGGCCCAAGGAATCGTCGGGAGCGCCGGAGCAGTCGTGTCAGGTCTTCAGTCAGGAGCCCTTTATCGGGGGAGCATTGCCATTCTCTGGTCAGGTTCACTGGTAACCATATGCGATCACCAAGTCATTCCCATGTTTAAACAGGGCAAATCAGGGGAGGGCACGTGTCTACTCAAATATAGCTCACAATCAAAGCCTCAGTGATGTCTTTGATTTATTGGTTTAAAAGACTAAAATAGGTAAAAGAGAAATGGTGCAGGAGGTTAGGCATCTGCCTTACATATGACTGACGCTGGTTTGATCCTCTGTATAGAAGCAGATATAGTCTCTTAGCACTACCAGGTATGGTCAAACCCCCACCCACACTCATAAAATAACTTTTATAAAATGGTATACAATTTATAATAGATAAATAAAGCTATTTGAAAAAATCTAAAAGAGGACTGGAGACAGTACAGGAGTTAAGCTTTGTTCTACCTCCTGGCATCACATATGGTTTCCTGAGCACTGCCAACAGTGACCCCTTGAGTAGTGCCAGATGTGGCTCAACCACGCCATCACAAATTTCAAAAAAAAGACTACAATGAGGTTGGAGAGATTGTCAAGGATATGCCTACATGCAGTAGGTCTGGGTTTGATCCCCAGTACTGCCTGTGGTTATCCAAACACCAGGGCACTAAGTACTGAGCCAGGAGTAGCCCCTGAGCACTGGAAGGTGTAGTCCAAGAGAAACACAAATACTTAAAAAATGCTAAAACAATCTAAGTAATATGCCCTGGGCAAATCGACCTTGCTAAAACCTTTTGTTGAATGGAAACAGGTAAGACAGGAATTTCATATTCAGAAAATGCTGAAGGATCACCCAGGAAAATATCCTTGTTCCTAGTATACTCTTACATGTTTTTTTCCCTAACATTTAAAAACATAAAAACAAAATATTTTGTTCCCTGATTATTCTAGGCTTATGTTTTCCAAAGGGCTGTTTGGGGGCAAAGTGGTGCCAGGATTCCTGGGACAAGTAAGAATAATATTATTTAAAAAGTTGCTGAATTCACTTTCAATGTGTTTCAACTCTGATTACTGTGTCCAGTTTCATAATATTTTCCTTTTAATTACAGGTTGTAGTTTTCTGAGCGAATTTTTATTGTGTATTATGATTACTAACATTTTGAGCCCATCTAAGTCATCAGTAATCACCTCAGTGGATTTTCACTAAGTGTATACAGGCCTATAACCAGCACCCAAATCATAAAGCAAAACAAGATCAATACCCCTATGTTCCTTTTGTTTTCCTCCAATCATTAATTTCCCCCAAAGTCACATTTATTTTGAGTTATCACGCTGTCAACCCTGGGTATAGTTTTGATGAGTGAAAACTACTCATCTTATCTATATTTTATTCCTTGATATTTTATCCCTCAACTTGGTGCAGTGCCCAACACATAGTGTTAGTAATGTTGGTTATGAGTTACCAAAGAAGATGCGAGGGCACGCATGGGACTTAAACGTTTGGTGGCCAAGAACTGTTCCTCTGGCCAGCCCATGGCAACGGATGGACAAAGGATCAGGGAAACAGAGAAAGAGGGCCTGGGCCCAATGCTGGTCAGTAGTCAATTTCTCTCTCCTCCCTAGTGGAGTCTAATTTCACCCCTTACGGCACAGCCGTAGTCATAGTTCTGGTCTGAATCCCAGTCATCATAGTTCCAGCATCCTACTCTCCTCACAGACCTCAAAGTCCTCTCCTTTCTAGTCCTTCTCTTTCTAGTCTTCTCTTTCCCCTTACAGCATAGTTATATTGAAATCATGAAGGGTGGGGGTGCACATAGGTGAGGTTGGGCACTGTCATAACAACAAACAGACGTAAAGCCACTCCTTCAGGGGAATTTCTAGGAGATTAATTCAAGAACAAAATCTCATCTGAGGATTCAGCACTCTAGATTACTAGGAGATCCGCTCAACGGCAGGATTTCATCTAGGGTAGAATTCTCCTTACCTCAGCTAGTAATCCATTTAACAAATCATAGTAAATTTACTTCTTATAATATTTCTAGTCATTTTGTATGAACACAGTACAGATATACTAAGCTTAAAGGTTGGCTCTTCCTGGGGACATCTCGCTATATATCCCAGACTATAGTCCTTGGGCCAGGTTAGTCTTTCCTAACCTCAGAAGGGTTACTTTTTTGGGGTCATGACAGAGTTTGTTCCATAACCATGTTCTTAACTTATTATACTTATGGTGCTTAGCTTATCTCCTTTCGATGACAGGGTAGCTTATAGCTTGCCCTGGGTTTATCCAGTCCCTTTATTCGAATCCTGCTTTTGGAGTGCTAGCTAAGGGCAACTGAGGCTTAAGATGAGATTGATGCCCAGGAGTAAATATTTTTGGGTCATTTAACTCCCATGTTACAAAAGCATAGCATCAACTGTATTCCTGTGTCTATACAAAAAGGACATTGCTAAACAATTCAAGTGACATAAAGAAAAGAGAAAAGCAATGTAGGATTATTCGTGCTTTAGGGAATTGGGTGTGCCTCAGGGGCACTGTTGTGGGAATATTTCCATAAACCTAATTTCCCTGCAAGGGCGAGGGGTGAGGGGAAGCAAGGACAGCCCAATGTTATCCAACAGTTGGTTGAATGAGTGAAAAAAAGCAGACAGGTATCCGATTTTTCTAAGACAATGAACATACACAATAAAGAGGGGAGGCATTAAATCTGGGTGAGAACTGGTATCTGGGATAACTCCCTTGAAAGCAAGTTGAAAACCAAACTTTGAAGAAGAGTACACTTCAGTTTTTATCTTTTAACAAATGTAAACAACTTGAATAAGTCTCAAACCATGTGAAGTTTTCCCTGGGCCTACACCAACTCTCCACTGGTCCTGTGAGACAAACCTCTAGTGACTCCATTTTTTTTTTCCCTCACTTGTAAATGGGCCCAACTCAGAGAGCGCCACCCCCTGGCCATACTGCCAAGAAATGAGTCTTCTCAGCCCTTCTCCACCAGTCTCTGAAGCCAGGTCAGCTGGGAACAAAATAAGTCACTCTCTTCTTAGGCCAAAACATGTGATCTCCAGCCAGAGCACTTCCCACCCTAAGGAATGAGGTAATTGGGGCCAAGTGAGGTTGATAAATGTCGCCTCCGAATGATGATGGTTTTCCCTGACTGTACTTTCAAAAAGTTGGCATTTAGAACCAAATATTGCCAAAACACTGCTTGGCCAGAAAGATCTGTCAACTCTAGAGATAACAAATATAAGTAAAACCCATTTCAAGCTTTGAAGTACTGTCTCTAAATAATTCCAAGAGAAATACAAATAAATCATGCCTTCTAAAAGACAGATTCATGATTAAATAAGGTCATTAGATCGGGGTTTTGAATATTTCTTTAAGATACTTCAAAATTTTAACGAGAGAGCTTTGAGAATGAGGACTGTTTATTGAAAGAATGGCTTCCTCCTCCTTGCCTAAATATGTTGTCTGTTATCAGAGATGAGTCTTCAAAGGCAGAGTGCATAGTTAACAAAAACTGTAGAAATAGAAATTCATCCCCTCAGATTACAACTATTCTCCAAGGAGTTGGAGAGATAGTATGGGTCAAAGCACTTGCCTTGCATGCTGGGCAGACCCTAATTTGCTTCCTGATACCACATGATCCCCTGAACACTGTCTGAAGTGACCCTGATCTCAATCATGGGTAGCCCCTGAGCATCTCCAGGTGTGACCCCCAAACCATCCCCCAAACATTAAACAAAAACAAACTAAGAATATAGAAAAAGGAGAGATCAAGAACTACATGGAGGGGCTGGAGCAGTAGCACACAGCGGGTAGGGCATTCGCCTTGCATGCGAACCACCTGGGTTCGATTCCCAGCATCCCATATGTTCCCCTATGCAACGCTAGGAGTAATTCTTGAGTGCAGAGCCAGGAATCCCCTGTGCATTGCCAAGTGTGACCCAAAAAGCACATAAATAAATAAATAATAAAAATAAATAAAAGAACTACATGGATAGAGAAAAATATGAGAAAGTTCAAACAAAAAATAATATAACTCAAAAAAACCCTCTTTATCTTCAAAAATAGAAACACTAAATCTAGAAATAGATCTAATTTGCATGGATGCAGAGAGAAACTTGCACACACCGTTGGCAGAATGCAGAGTACAAACTAGTGCAAATACTTTGGGAAGCAATTCTGCATTCCTTTTTCTATCTGAGCCATCAGATACCCTGCCTTAAACACATCAAAGAGGTCCCTAGATCCATAACCCACAGAAAGTCTTGCACATATAGACATTGGAAGATTTACATAAAATATTTCAGTATCATTGATTTCAACATAAAATATGGGAAGCAATTTAAGTAAATGGAAGCTCAAAGGCTGAGCCCAAACTTTGCATGTGTGAGATCCAGCTTCTATCCCCAGCACCGGACGGTCTTTGAGTTCTACCAAAGAGACTCCCTCCCCCCAATACTGAGCTCAGAGTAGCCCCTGATCACTGCCATGGTTGGTTCCCTAGACACCAGATTCAATCAACTTTGTGGGCCAGGGTAGGGTGAGGGTGGTATTTCGGCTTCAGATCAGAAGTGTGCCCCTGAGATGCCTGTGTCCCTGTATTGGGAAGTCCTGTCAGCCAGCCAGCAACTCTGTCTCCACAGTTCACTGTACACACACACATTCCTATCTGTAGTTCCGGATACCTGGGGGCTGGAGTGATAGAACAGTGGACAAGGCACTTGCCTTGCACATGACTGACCAGGGATCAATTCCCAGCATCCCATATGGTCCACAGGTTCCTCAGAAATGATCCCAGAATGCAGAGCCAGGAGTAAGTCCTGAGTATCACTGGGTATAGCCCTCAAACAAGCAACAAAATTATAAATACCTAAAAGGGGAATGTTGGATCACATAATAGTTTTTGTTTAATTTTTTAGGAATATTCATCTTGGTTTTCACTGTGAATGCACCAATTTATACTACCACCAATAATGCAGTTTGTTTTTGTTTTTTTTTTTCGTTTTTTTTGCTTTTTGGGTCACACCCAGCAATGCACAGGGGTTACTCCTGGTTCTATACTCAGGAATTACCCCTGGCGGTGCTCAGGGGACCATATGGGATGCTGGGATTTGAACCTGGGTCAGCCTGGGTCGGCCGCATGCAAGGCAAGCGCCCTACCCGCTGTGCTATTGCTCCAGCCCCAATAATGCAGTTTTTATCCACAGCCTCACTAGCAGTTTCTCTCTAAGCCATTGTTTCTAAAATAAATTGATAACAGGCAGGATAGTACAGTGGGTAAGGCACTTGTCTTGCACCCAGGTTCTGTCCCCGGCATCCCATATGGTTCCCTGATCACTGACTAGAGTGATAAATACCTGAGTGCAGGTGCCTGAGCGTTGCTGGGTATGGCTCAAAACAAACAAACAAAAAAAGGTAACAATTCTAGCAACCATGAAGTGATATCTCATTGTGGTTTAGATTTATATTTCCCTGAAGATTGGTTATGCTTTATTTTCTCCTGTGCACCCTAGTCCTTGGTATATCTTCTTTGAGAAAAAGTCTATTCCAATCCTTTGCCCACCTGAAGTATTTTACTATTGAATGCATGAACTTGTGAAATACCTTCTCCCGTTTAGTAGGTTGCCATTCCATTTTGCTGTCTTCGAACTGTAGAAACTTTTTTTTTTAATGTAGTTACACTTGTCTATTTGCTTTTGTTACCTTTGACTTTGGATTCAAATCAAAATAACCATGAACAGGAGATTACCATTCATTCACTTCTAGAAGTTTTATCATTTCAGGTCCTTATCTTTAAGCCATTGATTTAGTTTTTGTACATAGCATAAGATAGTGCTCCAGTTTTCTCAATACCATTTATTAAAACTACACTTTCCCCATTGAATCTTTCTTGTTCCTTTATATTGTTCATTGAACATCTATGCATGAATTTGTTTCTAGGGACTCTTGGGACAACTGCATCTGGGCTTTATTCAGGGCCTACTCCTAGCTCAGTGCTGGGGCTTTGCTCCTGGCAGTGTTCAGACCATTCAGTGCCCGGGACTGAAACCAGGTTGCCTGCATGTAACGCCTGTGCTCAGTTGCCCATGGTTCTCCATGCTGCTCGATTGATCTATGTGTCTTGTTTTTAAATCCCAACACATACTCTTCATTACTATAGTTTGTAATATGGTTTTGAAATTAGAAATTATGAAGCCTCTGTTTTTTTTCTTGGATAATCTACTAGTTTAATTTCTTTATAAATCTTTTTCTCTTGGTTTTTGGGCCACATAGTGCTCAGGGTTTACTCTCGGCTCAGTGCTCAGGGATCACTTCTGGTGGGTCTAACATGGACCATAGGTGGAGCCCTGGATGGAATCTGGGGCAGGCGCGAGCAAGGCAAGCACCTCATTCGCTGGACTCTGGTTCCAGTCCCCTATACAATTTGCTTTCTTCAATAGCAGGAGCAGTAGGTACAGCGGCTATGCCGGGTCACACGTCAACGACCCAGGTTCGACCCGGGCACTGTATATGGTCCCTTGGGCCCTGCTAGCAGTGGTCCATGAATTTAGAGCCAGGAGTTAAGTTCTGGGCACAGCGAGCGTGGAGGAAAAAAACAAAAATTTCCACCCCTTTATTTCTGAGCTTGAGATTGTTAGAGGAAATAAGAGGAGAGGCGCCGAATCAGTGGGAAGCAGGGGAGAGGCCAAATAAAGAAGAAATGAAGAGGAACAGGCCGGATAACCCGTCTCAGTTCCTCAGACGTGATTTAACTGACCTGTCCCATAAACCAATAAAATACAAATAACTAGAGAGTGCAGATCTCAGGCCACTGCGGAGGGAAAGTGACAGTTACGGCAGTTAGGAATTTCAGTTAGCCCGTTACGTATGTACACGATCTGATTGGGCAGTAAGTGACCGGGGACAACCAATCAGAGAGCAGAAACAAGAACAAGGGGCAGGAAGACGGAATCTATATAAACCAGGTCTCTGCGCTCTGGGGGTGCACAATAGAGGAATGGGGGGTTGGTATGGAAGGCAGAGATGAGGAACTGTCCAGAGTAGAACTTCTTGCCTCTGGTCAGCAGACAGACCAACCTGAGCTGTGACAGCCAAAAGTCCAGTGGGCACACCGTCCACAAGAACCCAACGCATGACAAGATAACGAAAGAAGAGCTTTTCATAATTTTGACCCTTTTTTGGGTCACACCCCAGGGCTTAATTCTGGCTTTGTGTTCAGGGATCACTCCTGGCAGTGCTCAGGGATTGAACCCAGGTCTACTGCGTGCAAGGTAAGCACCATACCCACTGTACTATTTCCTTTAGTCACCCACTTTTTCTTTTGGTACATTGTGCGCGCGTGTGTGTGTGTGTGTTTTATTAGAGGTGGGAGTTACAGCTGTCAGTGGTCAGGGTCTATTCCTGGCTCTGTTCTTGTGAGTCACTACCGTGGGTACTTGAGAAACTAAGGGGTGCTGGTCATCTGGCCTCCTGAAGGAACAGTGTCATTTCAGCTGCTGAGCTTAATGTTAACTTTTTCTTTTTTTAAGCTCATGAATCTGGGTTTTATGGGAGGGAAGATGCAGAACGGTGGGGAAAACATGAAGACCAGGACAAAAGAGAACAAAATGGTATTAGAAGACCCAAAGGGATAATGATCTAGAAAAAGAAGTACCTTTTTAGAAGTGAAGGATGAAATACAAAATGCCTAAAGTAGTATAACCATTAGTAGCAATCAATATGAACTTGAACTCAGTGAGCTGGAAATCCTAAAGCTATAGTGATGATTGTGGAACAAAACAGCTTTTATTATAAACAAAAGTTAGAAAGATGTAGGGCAGTCTCGGGGTGAAGGAAAGGAATGCATGTTCAAGAGAGAACAGGAACTCGAAGAAACAGGCAGAGACAAAAAGATAAGTGTTGTATGGAAAGCCTGGGCTTGAGAGGTCTATCACTGAGCAGTGTAGTGATATCTCCATTGCTCAGGGCTTACTCCTGGCTTTGTGCTAAGGCATCCCTCCTGGTGGGACTCAAGGACCGTATGTAGTACAGGGGATAGAACCTGGCTTGATCGTGTGCAAAGCAAGCAAACTGCCCACTGTACTATCTCGCTGGTCCCAAGACTGAAAGTATTTCTAATTACTTTGCAGCACTGTCATCGTTGTTCACCGATTTGCTTGAGTGGGCACCAGTAACGTCTCCATTGTGAGACTTGTCATTACTGTTTTTGGCATATTGGATGCACCTCGGGGAGCTAGCCAGGTTCTGCCGTGCGGGTGGGATACTCTTGGAAGCTTGCCGGGCTCTCTCAGAGGGCCGGAGGAATCTAACCCGGGTAGGCCACGTGCAAGGCAAATGCCCTACCCACTGTGCTATTTGTCCCAGGAAAAAAATATTTGTATTCCATCTGAAGCCCAGAATACATGTTCTGTGTTGTATAATTTAGGGCAAATCATTTTTTTATTTTTGGTTCTATTTTCTGAGCCAACTTAGAGGGCAGAAGAAAACTGGGGAACCAAGAGACACCAGTTAATCATAGGGAGTATCTGTGGATTTCTACAGCCTCTACAAATTTTCTGTGTGCCATATTTTTAATGCTATTCTGGATAGAATTGTCTATTTTTGCATTGTTCATTGCAAATATATATATTTTTGCATATTGGTTTTGTATCCCACAACTCTAGTGAACTCAATTGTTCTTACAGCTTTTCAGTGGCTTAGTTTTCCACAAAAGCATGTCATATACAGACAGTGGCACTTTTTCCTTTCCAGTCTTTAAAAATTTTTTATATTTTTTTCCCTTTCCAATCTTGATCACTTTGACTTTTTCTTTACTGCCCTCGATAGAAATCCTTATATAATAGTGACTAGGCATTGCGAGCACAGCTATCCTGGTCTCACTCCTGACTGAAGGAAAACATTCAGTTCTACCACAATGTACAAAGTACAATGATCTAGCTTTTTCTAGATGACCTTTATCTGGCAGAGTACCCTCCTATTAGGTGTTTGGGTGTTTTTTTTTCCCCCTACACCTATAGACATGGGATTAGATTGTCAAACCCATTGATAAATTTATTCCATGAATCAATTTTCAGATGTAATACAACCTTGTAGCACTGTCCTGTCCTCCCGTTGTTCAGTGATTTGCTCAAGCGGGCACCAGTAATGTCTGTACTGTGAGACTTGTTACTGCTTTTGGCATATCGAATACGCCACGGGTAGCTTGCCAGGCTCTGCCGTGCAGGCAGGATACTCTCGGTAGCTTGTGAGGCTCTCCAAGAGGGACGGAGGAATCGAATCCAGGTCGGCCGCATGCAAGGCAAACACCCTACCTGCTGTGCTATTTGCTCCAGTCCCAACCCAACCTTACATTTCTGAAATAAATCCTACTTGGTCAGGGTCTATAGTTTTTTACATACTCCTGGATTGTTTTTTTTTTTTTGTGGGGGGAGGGGGCTTTGAAGGAGTCTAGTGAGCTCCAATGCTACTCCCAGAGATACCTGGTTAACTGCACCCACATGTGCAGTGCCATTTGCGTCCTGTGGTGGCAAGGCAACCTGAGTGTGTTGTTCATTTCTACATATTCGAGTTTGCATTGATTTTTATTGCAAAAATCAATGGCATTATGATCGAAGAACTTTCTTCATATTGTTTCTGTCCTTTTGCAACTGCTGAGATTGGAGGCCCAGGGATGGCTTAATGGTCCAGGCCAATCTTGCGTGGCTAAGACGGTGGGTTTGCTCCAGATTGCCCCTACCCTCATGTCTGAGACCCCAGTGACCCTGTTGTTTGACATCTCTTGTTGCACAGCAATCGTGTGTGCGGGACCCAAAACTACAGTGTACAAGCTCTAGGGGGCACCGCAGCCAAAGGGGAAGAGGCTCACTGAAATTTGCCGAGGTCTCTTGGTCCCTAGTTTATCCTGAAAAGTGCACTTAGGATGATTATTGAGTGGAATGTTCTATGTCTGTTAAGCCCACATAGTTTGTACTGTTAAGGATTCTATTTTAGCAATGATCTAATGTATACTTCTACCCATTATTAAAAGTAGGGTCATCTCCAATTACTGTTGCTGAGTTTCAACTGTCAGTTTATGTTTCATGTATTTTGGGATATTATTTGGTGTACCTATTTGTGTATAACTGCTATGTCTTCCTGCTGGCTTGGCTCTTTTACCTTTATAAAAAAAGACTCCCCACCCCAAAGGGTTGGAGAGTACACCCCATAGGTTGGAAAGTACAGTGCAAATACCCCACTTGCTGTACTATCACTCTGGCCCCTCTTCTATTTGTTTTGGGGCCACTCCTGATAGTGCCCAGGAGCTACCCTGGTGGTACTCAGGGACCATACAAATGTGATAGTAGATGCATAGCAAGTGCCCAAATACTTGAATCATATATGTAGGAGTTGTATGGAGGTATTTGGTGGTATTGCTCAGAGGCCAGTGCCTGGCCTGCTAATTTTCTGTATAAAATTTTATTTCATTAAAAAAAGTAAGGTTCTATAATAACACAATAAAATTAAAATACACAATGTATGCCAAACAAAAAAATTCAATAATGGGGCTGGAGCGATAGCACAGAGGGTAGGGCGTTTGCCTTGTACACGGTTGACCCAGGTTCGATTCCTGGCATCCCATATGGTCCCCGAAGCATCACAGAGAGTAATTCTTGAGCCTAAGGGGGAAAAAACATTCAAGACATATGATATATAGAAAATTCTTGTATTTCAAGAGGATCACAGATACTAGAAGAATAAAATCAGTGTGTTAAAAGCTAGGAAAGGGATTTTACAGATTTAAAGGAAGTGTTGAGCTTTTTGGTTTTTGAGCCACACTTGGCAATACTCAGGGGTTACTCCTTGCTCTGTGCTCAGGAATCACTCCCAGCTGGGTTCAGGGGGCCCTATGAAATGCTAGGGATCAAAGCTGGTTTGACTAGAACTGGGTTGCTGGAATTCCAACCCCTGGCCTCAGATTTTAAAATGACTGGGTGGAGACATGGTTCAAAGGCTGAATATATGTCTGATTCAATTCCCAGCATCACAAATGGTCCCTGAGCACTGCCAAAAGTGATCCCCAGCTGAGCCTGGATAGTCCCTGAGCACTGCCATGTTGACTCAAAAATGAAAATGATTGCTCTGATTTTCTGTGTAAGCATCAACTGGCATCAGATTTAGACTAATTTCATTCAGTAATATAAAACTGTTTCTCCTATACAGCTCTATTTTTTGTGACTGGTACATATATTTCATCTATTACTGTCAGAAAACTGCACCCCCCTGCCCTCCATCCTGCCCTGAGCCATGGCGCTGGAGCTGGGGGTGACGGCACACTTAGGAGCCAGTCCCGAACAGCAGGCTGTGGCTTAACATCCTCTGGGCTGCTTCTGGGTTTCGGTCTTCAGTATGCCATAACCACGATGGCCCAGTTTCAGCAGAGTGGGACCTATGTTGTCACATCAAGCTCTATTTTGAGTGCGCGAGCCACACCAGCAGTACTCAGAGTCTACTCCTGATGATTCTTGGGGAACCACGCAGTGAACAAGGCCCTGCATACAGAGCATGCACTCTAGCCCACTCCAACATTTTCTGCCCCTTTGTCTCTTTCCCCAAATGCGAGCCCAAGGACAGTGGAGTTGCATGGTGCTGGTGTTGGGGATACTCAGGGGACCACGTGGTGTCGACGCTTTAACCATGGGTGGGATATATTACTACTTTTGTTATTAAAGCCCTACCAAGCAGTACTGGTGAGATGTCCCCAGATGTCCTACAAGCCTAGTAGTGTCTATTACTGTGTCCATACAGAATGGCAAATATTAGGAAGTAGAATTAAGATGTTAATTAAGTTTCTGATCTAAGAAGAGGAGAAATATACCTTAAGTGCTGTTTTGCCCTCGTGGACTGCGGTGGTTAGGAAGGCTTAAACATGCTCGTGCTTCCTGGAGGGAGGCATGGTTTGGGAGGCATAGTAAGGGAAGAGGTGGTAAAGGTGGTGGCTGAGGAGAGTAGGGGACAGAGTAAAAGAAGGTAGAGAGTTGGAGAGAGGCAGAGTGGGAGCTGTGGACAGAGTGAGAGACAGAGTTAGCGAGTGAGAGTTGGAGAGAGCATTGTGGAGCGAGTTAGAAAGCTGGAGAGAGCTGAGAGAGAGTTGTGAATTGGGGAGCGAGTTGTGGCCAGAGGTGGAGAGTTGTGGAGAGTTTGGGAGAGACAAGAATGGAATAAACGGCAACTAATTACAAACCAGCTTGGCCCTCATTCCTCCTTCATCGGTCCAAGGCAACGCCCATCCCAGGTGGGGAAGCGGTTCAAGAGCACTAAACGCGGGAGGCAAGAGAGCCACCTGGAGAGTCTGTCACCATCCATTAATGTGTGATCACTCCTAGCATCACCCGGGTGAAAGGGGTTTACACAGCTCGGGAAAGAAGTTTACTTAAGGGGAGAGCACGCAGCAAGCTGGAATCCTTGCTTTGTATGTGGGAGTGTCAGTCTCATAGGCTCTGCCTGGTCCCTGAGTGCTGTCGGGACAGCACCACCTCAGGAGGCTCAGCCCCTCTAGCTGGTGTATTCAAGCTAACATATACAGTGAGGTGTAGATGTTACAGCCCCGGAAGGATTTCAGTATTTCCTTTAGGCAACTGCAGCACTGCTACAACTCTTGCAATCGAGTCATTCAAATTTTTGTGTATTTAGTGAATCTAAAAGTTATGCTTACACCATACTGCAGCATACTAAATGGAAGAGCATCACATCTGAAAAGAAAAGTCAGACCCCTGAGGCGATAGTGACACGCAGTGGGCACAAGCAGAGCTGCTGCCGAGCATCAGTGTCAGCGAAGCAGGAGAGCACGGGGGAGGCGAGCACCATCCTTTAATACAGCAAATGCCTTCCGTCACAAAGCAGCTCAATGTAATGACTGCTTTTATCAATGTGACTTTACAGAGTTTTCATTTTAAAGAAGGAAATGGGAGAAGGGACACTCTTCTTTATTCACCTCACTGTATATTTAGAAAGGATTAAAAAATACACACACATTTTCTGGGGCACAAAACTGTATACCAAAAGTATCTATCTCCTTACAAAACAATTTCACAGACATAGAGTCCTGGAGTATATTCATACACAGACATGAATAGTGACACGTTAGCTTGAATACACCAATTTAGTATTTTTGCAGCAGTTCCTAACATATCCTCGTTGCAGTACTGAGTGTGACATCTTTAAGCCGTTAAAAACAGTAATAAAAAATTATAAAATAATGTAAATGTAGAATTAAGGCCTATAGTATATAATCTAGTATTAGGAAAGTTAAACAGTACTTATAAAAACGGACGGAGCTTCATATATACACAGGCTGTCTTTAGAAAGTCATAATGCTAGTATCACAAGTTCATCAATTCAGTATTTTTTGATGTATCAGCACCTGAATTCTCAGGCACCTGTACTTTTTCTATTTTTTTATTCTAAATTCTTCATTAAGAGTTTCTTCGCATATTTACACTTAAATACCTAACCTCTAAAGTGTTCTTCTGACACAACCAAAGTTTTGTTAAATAAATCCACTAAAAAAGAATTAAAAAAGTTTGCTTCCAATAAACAGTTCTGGCATATCCATGATCATCATACTGGAAAAAAAGTACATTAACTTTCTTTCAGAATTGTAAATGCTACATGTCAATTGTAGCCACTGCGATACTTGTGCATTTCCTTTGATACACTGCAAGAAATGAAAAGCAATGAAAATGACTGGAACAATCCCAGTAAATTCGTACTGTCCCATGAGCTGTGGAACTAAAGAGATGTGTGATTCTTGTTTCAGCTGGCCTGACACGGCACTGTGTGCCCAGACTCTTGCATTATTCCCCAGATTATCCAGTCTGATAAGTAGCACTCGTGGTTTTCCAAAATCACTGCAGAAGCCAGTGCACTCTCAGTGAGACACAGGGCCCACTCTCCTTTGAGACTTTCACACATCTGCTTTGGTTATAATCCTGTTCAAAGTGGAGAAAAAAAGAAACACTTAAGTATCAAAGTTTTCCTGTCCTGACCCAGATGTTAAAGTATTCAATGGAATTATGAAAGTTCTTAAATAATTGAACCCTTGAATTTAACAACTCAGAGGTACACAGAAACACCCCAAAGCCTCCAAAACAGGCAGTGCCCAGGGCTGGAGTGCACCTGCTCTCCCCCGGGGGGACCCAGGCCGAGAAGGTGCCTCAAGCACTGCTAGGACCAACCCTAGTGCAAGGCACTGGGGGAGCTCAAAAAGGGTGCCATCCACATCAGAAGGCAAGGGACCTGTGTCACTAAGGGTCACCTCAGCCCCATATTGAGGATTACTTCTTCATTCCTTAAATGAAACAATTTGAAATATTAACAGGAGGGGACCAGAGAGCAGGTCGGGAGCTTGCCTTGCACAGCTGACACTGGGCTGAATCCCTGGCAACCCATATTGATCCCCTGGGCCCAGCCTGCAGTGATCTGTGAGCATGGAGTTACGAGTAATCCTGGAGAAATGTCAGGTGTGGATCCCCCAACTCTACCTGCGCCCTCCACACACAGACTCTTAGGGGTTCTATGAGACTGACTAACTCCCACATATCTAGATTATTTGGCTATTGCATACAGAATATAACAAATCATGATTGGAAAAATATAAAATAACGCAGAACAATTTAGTCCAAAAGTCAGGTGGGCAGGAGATAAAGCTCATTATCAGCTCAGCAGCCGGGCTGCACTGTCTTCCTGAAAGGTGCTACATGGCCAAAGAAAGAAAAGGAACAATAGGATAAACAGCCACACAAAAATTGCCTCTGGGAAATAAGATGAGGTGAAGATGCACAGGGTAGATTACTATCTTAAATTCTTTTAAAACCAGTAGCCACTAGTGATGCATGGTTCCAAAGCTCTTGCAATGTAGCACTGTCGTCCCGTTGTTGATCAATTTGCTCGAGCGGGCACCAGTAACGTCTCCAATGTGAGACTTGTTGTTACTGTTTTTGGCATATCGAATACCCACAGGTAGCTTGCCAGGCTCTGCCTTGTGGGCGGGATACTCTTGGTAGCTTGCCGGGCTCTTTGAGAGAGACAGAGGAATTGAACCCGGGTCAGCTGTGTGCAAGGCAAATGCCCTACCTGCTGTGCTACTGCTCCAGTCCAACTTTTCTCTAGAATGATAGATGGCAGAATATTTGTATCTTGCGATGTAGCTAATTATAACTGAGGTTTGCTGTGTTCTAAATTTTGAAGATTTTGTATGGAAATAAAGAATTTCTAAAATATTAAAATCTGGGGGGGCTGGAGATAGTATAAAGATTGAGGCTTGCATGATGCTGAGCCAAGTTCAATCTGACAGCTGAGCACTGCCAACCACTGGGGATGGACCAAGTCCTCCCCCTCCCTTTAAAAATACTTCTTATATGCTGCAAACTTTCCTATACCAGGGTCAATAAAATCCATCCCTAAAACAAACCCCATTTCTTTTAAAAACTCCAACAAAAATTTCATTTTGGGGGACAGCCACACCTAGTAGTCCTCCTGGCTAGCTTGAGAGACCATCTGGGATGTTGATCATATCCAGGTCGACTGCGTGCAAGGCAAGCACCCTACCCACTGTGCTACCTACTGTTCTCTCTCCCCAGTCCTCCAAATTTTAAGTATATATGTGGCCCACATTAAGGAGTATAATACTAAGTGTATATTGTTTGATTCATAGACATACAACTTGCATTTGATCAACATATTGCATTTGGTGTTTTCTTTCACTTTAATTCTATACCCAATCGTTCCTCCTTCTACCCTCTTGAATCAATGAGTTAACAATACCACCTGTTATGCACCAGGGTCCAGGAGACACTGATCCTTTCCACTTACAGCCTCTTGGGCATGGAGCTGAGAACATCCCTGGGTCATACCCTGCAGAGTATGTTCCAGGGAAAAGGCAGCTGTTATGTACAGGAGTTTCCATAAACGTTTAAACACAGGAGAGCATATTTGTCCCTCCTACAGTTCCCCCACACCCCCGACGTTGTCATTCTTTTTTTATTTTTTTTATTTTTTGAGTCATATCCAGCAGTGCTTAGGGGTTACTCCTAGCTCTGCCCTCAGGAACCACTCCTGGCAGATCTCAGGAACCATATGGGATGCCGGGGATTGAACCTAGGATGGCCTCATGCAAGGCAACGCCCGACCCACTGTCCTATGGCTCTAGCCTCCCCTCCCTACCGTCCTTTTAATATGCTGCTGCACACAGCTATCTTTTTTTTGCCTTTAATGCGTATCATATAATCTTTCCTGATAAACCTGCAGGTAACTTGTCTAGTCTGGTCTGCTTCTGAAGTAAACAATAAACGCATGTCTCAAACCACTGTACGCCCTCAAAGATGTAGGATTATTTCCTGGTGACATTAATTGTTTCCAAATCCTCCTTATTTCATGTAAACTTGCAAAAACTGAGCCTTCTTTGAATTGTTGAGAAATTAATTCTAAATGCCTTAAGGCTTCTACCATATGTAATCAACTAATCCTCTTCCTTCCACATTTCTTTGTTCACTTACTATGGGGCATAAGCCCACGAGGAGTGATTCCTGGGCAGAGCCATAAGGAAGCCTGGAGTATGGCCTGGTGTGGCTTAACAACCCCATTTCATAGAAATGAAATCTACATTTCTTTCAGACAGTGCTCTTTGATCTTATTTTGCATCTATTCCGTATAAATCCAACACCTCCTACCTTCCCCCAATAAATAAACATAATACTCCTTATTCAAAAAGAAAGAGTAGCTCAGTTAGAGGTTTCATGAGATAGAAATTATCCCTACTCCACCATAAACAGCAAATGTCCTTGAGGTGCTGCCAAGACCAGAGGTTTAATTGACAATTTTACCTTTCACTAGTACCTCCAATTTTTCACATATTCATTTAACTACTGATTCTCATTTCCTATTTTATGTTACTAGTTGAGGTGAAAAACCTGTTTATTTTTCCATGGTTTTAAATTTATCACCAGGGGCTGGAGAGATAGTACAGCAGGTAGGGCATTTGCCTTGCACAAGGTGAATCCAGGTTTGATTCCTAAGCAGAGTCAGAAGTAAGCTCACAGCAAATAAAAATCCAAAGATCTAAGTTGGACAGAGAGTAGGTAGGGTATTTGCCTTGCATGCAGCTGATCAGGGTTCAATTCCAGGTACCCATTATGTCACTTGACCACTGCCAGGAGTTATTCCTAAGTGTAGAACCAGGAATAAACTCTGAGCATCACCAGGTATGACCAAAAAACGTGTGTCTGTATATGTGTCTTCTATGCTTAATTTTTATGTAAAGGAAATTTTCCCAATTATGTAATTGCCATGAAAGATAGCTAACACAAGTCTTTCCCATAAAACAGATTTATTTCCATAATAATTAATGTTCATGTCTTCCATAAGTATTGATTAATTTTCATTGTAAATAGGGGATTTTGTCATAATCTGAACCCATGATTTATAAAATTGTCTATATCCTTTGTTGATCTTTTTAAAATGTTTAACTTATCAACAAATATACTTCCCATGATCAGTTTTAGTTTTTATTAATAGGCATACGATAAAGCATTTCATTCACAACCAGTTGTGTAGAAATTTATCTCACAGAGATGAATACTAAAATGGTAAAAAAAAAATCCCTATTTCATTAATTCTTTTTCCTCATCTACCTTAAAGTCAATCTAAAACACCATTTTTTCCCTACTCTACTAGCACAAGTACTCAAGTGAACTGAGAATATAAAGAATTTCATCTCACGGTATGTCGTGACACATGACTTGGTGCATACATGTCTCTACCTACCCTAATCACTCCTTGGACCTTCTCCCTCCTGCCCATTCTAGCTATACAAGCACAGGTGCTCAAACACACCACACTCATTCTTCCAGTGCTTTCCATACCCCTCTACCGAAACCAATCTCTAGGTGGCCGACTTCATCTGTCAGATTTTTTGCTCAAGTGTATCTTTCCTGATGACTAGTATAGTATGTTTCCTATTATTTTAGATCAATGTGTTCTTTTTTTTCATAGACCTTAACATTATCCTGTACAATTATAGTTACTTTTAAACTCTTCTTCTGCCTAAGATTATAGAATTCTAAGGGCATTGAGTACCACAATTTTTTTTCTTCTGTTTTTGGAGGGGATTGTGGGTGGGCTGCACTTGGCTGTGGTCAGGGAACCATACGAAATTCTTGGCACTGAACCTAGGTTGACCATGCAAGGCAAAAACCTTCCCCTACTGCACTATCTATCCTACTATGCCACTTTTATTTCCATGCACAAAATGAGCATTCAATTAAGTATGGATAGATGCAAAATAAGATCAAACACCACAGTCTGAAATAAACTTCGATTTCATTTCTATGAAATGGTCTTAAGACTAAAAAGGGCAGTTTTCTCTTCATTTGGTGACCTATCTAAGTCAGCATCCTTGAACATTTTTATACCTGTTGACCAGCGTCTGCCTTGCATAGCTGCTCAGACCAGCATTCTGTGGACAGTGGCTGAAGAACACGGATCTGAATGGTATAATTTTCCCAAATTAACCCCACTGCAAGTCATTTTAAAATAATCAATAAACAAATGGCTTGGCACTCTGATTGATGCCTATAAGGTGCTGAGTCTAAGAAAATGCACTGTATTTGAAAGATAAACCAAACAATATCAAAGCAATTTAAATCTTATGGAATCTTTTAATAATCTAAAAGTCAACTACCAATATTTCTAAAATATTAGGGAAATTCGTTAGAGAACCAGAGAATTGGGGCTGGAGCAGTAATACAGTGGGTAGGACACTTGCCTTGCACATGGCCAACCTGGGTTTGATCCCCTGTACCCCACAGAGTGCCCAGCCTGCCAGGAATGAACCCTGAGCGCTTAGCCAGGTGCGGTGAAAAAAATCCCAAAGAAAAAATGTAGGAGAAAATAATTAGGCTTTATATACAGTATCATTTTTTTTCCCACACTAATTCTCGCCAGAGAGCAATCAGACACACACTGACACTATTACAAAGCTAAGAACTTTGAGGAACTAGCCAGTAACTCTCAGATCACACACACTCACCTACTTTGTCTTGTAGATTCTCTTCTCATTCTCTTAGGAGGAATCAGACATTCTGTCATTTCAACTTTTGTTTGGTGACGTGTTTCATTACATTTATTTGTGGGAGTCATACCTACAAATGCAGAAGATGTATAAAGCTAACTTTGAAGACCGAGGTTATTATAAGAAAAATGTCAACGTAAAGAATGCTTCTTTTCATGAGAATGCTTCTTACTGAGAATATTAAATAACCAATTACTAGATAACTCGAAGTCAAGAGTTATCTTTCGACTGACAAAGATCTGGCACACGTATATCCTTTCTTCTTGTAGCTGGTTTCTTTCATTTCTCTGCAGACAGTGAAAGTAGACATTAACAAAAAGAAAGCACATACCTAGCTTTTGTTCTATAAGTTTCAGACTTTTCTCCTGTTCATCCAGTTCCTGCTTTTTCTTCTTCATATCCGGAGTGTGAAGGTACTCGAGCTGGCCATTAAGGTCCTTGTTCACAGTGCCCAATCTGCACACAGCAGTGCGGTACTGCCGGAGAAGCTCTGCGGAGACCCAGACACAGCAGAAAAAATGCGTGAGAAGCTACTGGGAGGTGGGTCCACTATGCTGGTGACAGATAAGGTGTTGGAACTGTGTGTGGGAAACCACTAACAACGCAATTTAAGATCACAAGCCTTGCACACTTAAAAATGGTGAAGTGTATTTGGTGAAAATGGTGAAGCAAACTATGCATTTTATCACTAGTTTTTTTTTTTTCTTTTAAACAAAGGCTGACAACAAACCATTTTTTTGCCAGAAAAGGCAATATACAAGTACTGGAACTCTAAAAATTGAGGGCAAATAGATTCTAAGGTAGCACTGTCATCCCGTTGTTCATCAATTTGCTCGAGCAGGCACCAGTAACGTCTCCATTGTGAGACTTGTTACTGTTTTTGGCATATCGAATACGCCATGGGTAGCTTGCCAGGCTCTGCCATGCAGGTGGGACACTCTCAGTAGCTTGCCGGGCTCTCCGAGAGGGATGGAGGAATTGAACTCGGGCTGGCCGCATGTAAGGCAAACGCCCTACCCGTCGTGCTATCGCTCCAGTCCAGATTCTAAGGTAATGGTCTAAAATATGTCAGAGCACAGAGAGAGGCTAACTAACGAAACCAGGGGGCACAGGCTGGTGAAGGGAAGATGGAAGGAGGGTGCAGGCAAGACTTGGCTGGTTGGTGGTTTGGGGGCCACACTCGGTGGTGCTCAGGGATCACTCCTG
The DNA here is from genome assembly GCF_027595985.1 of Sorex araneus. Lineage (NCBI taxonomy): Eukaryota > Metazoa > Chordata > Mammalia > Eulipotyphla > Soricidae > Sorex > Sorex araneus. The sequence goes on from NC_073303.1 coordinate 330,258,231, forward strand.
GCAATGTCTAGGGGATCACACGGGAATGAACTGACTCAGCGCGTGTAAGGCAAGCACCTTACCTGCTGTGCTATTGTTCGGGTCAAGACCTTTTTAAAAACTATTACTGTATTCCAGTTACTGATTCTGATATAAAAGAGCAGTATAATTATTTGATGAAATACTGTTTATTCAAGAATGACAGTATCTTATTTCAAGGACAAAAAGAGGGAAACCCCTACTTTTATATAAGTTGAATAACCTAATATAAGAAAGCTGTAATCAGTACTAGATAAAAACAATCATATTCCTATCTGTTTCTAGTTAGTGTTTTATCTTCTTTTTTTTTTGGACCGCACCCAGCAGTGCTTGGGAGGGGGGCAGGGGGGGGTGCGCCACATGGGATGCTGGGAACTGAACAAGGTCAGTTATAAGCAAGGCAAACGCTCTTCCCACTCCGGCCCCTATTCTTGGTTAGTTTTTATGTTAGAATCTCAATTCACAAGTTCCACATAAAAAATTAAAATCAAATTAGAGATCGTTATGTAGGTAAATAGCATACCTATTTGGTCCCCTAAAACTAGGCATTGTTTGGGTACTGGAGCTCCAAATACCATCCCTCGAAGTTTATCCATTGGAGGAGCTTTGTTCTGAAGGCCCCCAAACTTCCCATTACTTCGAATGCGATCTCCATCTCTGGTTAGCAGTGTAGGGCAGTGTGTGATTTTAACAACCTGTTAAAAGTAAGTGGATAGTAATTGCTGTCATTAAAATGTACTTCCATCTCTCTAAGAAAGGGTAAACAATTCATTTTAAGGGTTCTAAGATTAGCAACACATCGTCATAAATGTCTAGTGAAGTATAAGATGAAAAATCCCAGAGAGGAATTAGATTCTTCTCAAATGTTAGCCTACTAGTGACAATGCAAATAAAGTGGAATTGATAGCTTATTCAGGAGATGAAAGAAGAGGGGGGAGGGGGGAGGAGAGGGGGGAGGGGAAGTAAGAAAGAGGGGGAGAGAGGAGGAGGAGAAATAGAGGGAGATAGCGGAGAGAGGAGGAAGATGGGGAGGGGCGAGAGGGGGACAGAGAGAGGGGGATAGGGAGAGCGAGAGAGGGAGGGAGACAGAGGAGCATAGGGAGAGAGTCTAGAGTGGGAAAGGGAGAAGGAGAAAGGGGGAGAGGAAGAGAAAGGAGACAGGAAAGGGACAGAGGGAAAGAGTCTAGAGGGAGAGTGAGGAGAGGGGAGTGAGAAGGGGAGAGAGGGAGAGGTGGGAAGAGGGAGAAGAGGAGGAAAGGGGAAGAGGGGGAGAGGGGACTAATAAAGGGGAGAGGGAGAGACAGGAGGAAGATGGGGGGAGGGGACAGAGGGAGAGTCTAGAAGGAGAGAGGGAGAAGGAAACAGGAGTAAGCTGGAGAGGGAGCAAGAAGGAAAGAGAGATAGATGGCAACAGAGGGAGGGTAAGGGAGAGAGGAGAGAAGGGGAGGGGAGAGAGGAGGGCAACAGAAGGAGGGGGACAAAGGGAGAGAGTTTAGAGGAAGAGAGGGAGGAGAAAGGAGGGGGAGAGGGAGAGGGAGAGGAAGGGATGGGAGGGGGAGAGAGAAAGGGGAGGGGAGGACAGAGGAATGGGAGGGGGATGGGAAGGTGAGAAGAGGAGGGAGGGATGGGAGAAGGGAGAGGAGGGGGAGAGAGGGAAGGGAGGGGAAGAAAGGGAAGGGAAGGGGAGAGAGGAGGGGGCAGAGAGCGAAGGGAGGGGGAGAGAGGAGGGAAGGAGAGGGAGAGAGGAGCTCTGTATTTGAAGCCCATGGCAGTGTCAAAGCAGCTTCACTGGTTCAGGTTTTTTCTGGTTGACAGATGACACAGACAGAAAAAAAATGATGTAAGTAATTTAAGAATTGAGAGAGAGCTGATGAAAACCAAGTGACAGAGAGGGAAGCAAAGGGCTAGTGGAGAAGTGAATCCAGGGCTCAGACAGCCCAGGGGTCGGCACTGGCTGTGCACACACCGCAGTCCCCGGGCACCAGGCCAGGAGACGCCTCTTGAGCATTACCAGGTGTGGTTCAGGGAACCTGAGCGTTGCGGGTGGCCAACCTCTCCCCCATTCAGGTGAAATATATTTTTAGTGTAATAAAAAATGTGAAACTTGTATGCTTCAATAACAGTAAATTCTGTAAGTTATGGCATATTCATAAATGAGATAGCATTCTTAAAAGAAACTTGAATAAAATAACCGTATAAGATGTAAAATACTAGGAACTAAACAATAGCTTCACAGACGTCCTCCCCCTCTCGCCCACCAACATACTTGCTACCTAAACTGTAAAGCATGCTAAGACACTCTCCGAAGAAAGACTGCAGTTTATTTAATGACCTGTTTTCTTAGTAAAATAATCTCATCTTTCAGATTTTAGACTTGTGTTTTCCAAGCCACGAGCTGAATTTACATAATACCCTAGCCAGGGCTTGAGAATTCCGTGCAGCTTAGTAGTAGCTCCTCTATCTGACAGCTCGTCTGGGCGAGCGCTGGCGGCGAGGAGCGCCTCTCCTCGGATGCCGGGAAGGGCCTGAGTCCATCTCCTGACCTGAGCCGCTCGGGAGAATGGAAACTGACACTGAAGTTCAGTAAACCTGACAAATATTCTCGTGACAACATGTCTTCAGTGTCTGTCTTATCTACCTGAGGATGCGTGTGCCGGCTCTGGGAATAGTGCTCGGGTACGGAGCACATGCAGGGAGGGGGCTGGGTCCACCCACCCGGAACAACCAAGCAGAACCCTACTGGTACAAGCTAGGAAAAACTTTTTGTGATAAACACACACACAATTACATATATATGTGTATTTTTTTTCCCTTTTTGGGTCACACCTGGCGATGCTCAGGGGTTACTCCTGGCTCTGCATCCAGGAATTACTCCTGGGGGTGCTCGGGGAACCACGCGGGATGCCCACGTCCTCCCCACTGTACTATCACTCAGGGCCGTGATATAGTCTTAGTTCAAGTCCACTGGCATTTCACCTAATAGTACTGTCTGATCAAGTTCACTACCGTGTCAGTAACAGTACAGCAAGCAGAGCGTTTGCCTTGCATGTGGCTGACCTGGATCTGATCCCTGGCATTCCATATGGTCCCGAGCACTGCCAGTAGTACTTTCTGAGTGCAGAGCCAGGAAAAACCCTGTGCCTTGCATGTGGCTGACCTGGGTCTGATCCCTGGCATTCCATATGGTCCCTGAGCACTGCCAGTAGTAATTTCTGAGTGCAGAGCCAGGAAAAACCCCTGAACATCACGTGTATGACCCAAAAAGCCAAAACAAAAACAAAAGGAATTTCAAAGAGACAACATTCTCACTGAATGTTATCACACAGCAACAGGCCCCTGAAACTGAAGGCTCCCAAACTGTCCTCCTTTAAAGGTACTCTGAGTTCAAGTCTATGCTCCTCTAACTCATACCCTGAAGTTCAAATCTGTTACTCAAATGGGATCTCATTTTGAGGATCAAGTGGGTTCTAATCCAGAATGGTGTCATCTTCTTATGGTGAAATTTGGGAGACACAGATATGAACAAATGCAGGAAGATCAAACCTGGGAAAAACTTCTCAACAGACCCTCTAACATAGGCTTCATAGAGAAACCTACCCGGCCTTTACCTTCACTTTTCGATTTCAAACTTCTGCAACTATGACAATTTCTACTGTTTAAATAACTCGGCCAGGGATGGGACTGATAGCAAAGCAGGTAGGATGCTTCCATGCACAGGGCCGACTTGGGTTTTAACTCTGGCAACCCATAGGGTGATCCGTGAGTGCAGAGCCAGGAGTAAGCCCTGAGCACTGCTGGGTGTGGCCCACACCCAATCTGTGCTAGTGTGTCACAGCAGCTCTAGCAACTAGTAAAGATGACAGCAAATTACATTTCTCTCAAGTTACATAATATCTAGAAATCATGTACTTCCCCCCAGTACTGTCACCAATAATTATCAGTTTTGAGTCAGATACTTCCATAGCTCATAATTTCATTTAAATTTGCATCTTGGTCTTGTCAGTCATATACTTTGCCCAATTTTATGCTGCTTATCAATTCAGAGGAATTAAACTGATTCTGTCAAGGCTAGTTATACATGTTACCACATAGTAGTTGGTGGTTGTTTTGCTCAGCAGTGCTTGGGGGAGCTATGGTGACAGGGGTTGAACCTGGGGCGCCTGCCTGCATCCAGAACTCAAGTCATCTCCCTGACTCTGAAATCATTTCTGGGCAGGTTTCTTACATAACATTAAAAAAAAGCTCACAATAACAAAGCTACAGATTAAAAAGAAATTCAAACACATACCTCTTTTCTATAATGATTGGCAGCATCCAAATTATCCAAAAGAATGGTGTCTCCTAACAGCATACCAAAAACTGAAAAGTTCAATAAATAATTTTAAAAAAATCAAAACATTATTGTACACTGAAGAGATCTTTTAGAAATAGTGCTAACATTAAAATTTTACTGAATATTTTATTTCTAAATTTTTTTTCTCATAGAAAAAATTTGTATTGAGCCATCACAACCTAAATAAGCACATAAGCTTCTGTAACAATTAGCTATCAATATCACAACCCTAATAGCTATATAAAATAAAATCAAAGTTCCTTTACCTGTTTCACAGTGCTCTACATTATCTGGAAACGTTAACAAATTTCGGGCAAAGACTGGATCTCCAATTGGTTTAAAATGTAATTTTCCATTTCGATAATGAGGTAGTGGTCTTAAAGCAAAACATAAGATTTAAAATAAAATTATAAGATATACTTTATAAGATACAAGAAGCACAAATATACAACATATTGCTAATCAACTCCCTAACCATGTGATCATTTTATATTTTGTTTTTGGCCACATGTGGCAGCTCTCAGAGGCCAATAGGGCTGACGAGTGGGGACCCTTGCACAAAGTGCAAAGCGTGTGCATTAGCTCTTCTGGGGCTCTCTGGCCTACAAATGACACTATTAAGTGATCAACTTTTATGTCCTTAGAAACCAAGGTTTAGCACATAAAAATATCTGCTTTTTCTTCAATTACTTTGTAAAATAAACACTAATTGCTGCTCTGTTTGCCAAAAAAGGAGAAACACAACTTTTAATGCTGGCCCTAAGCAAGGGTGCTAAGTGATGTGGAGGTAGGCCTGGAATGGAAGAGGAATGAGGCAGGTTACATATGTAACTAATGTCAAGACTGACACAAGTGACAGGTAAACTCAGCACTTTGTTTCCCTGTCCTTGGCACAGGGGACAAATAGAGTTTAAAGGAATAATAGGGTTTCAAGAAACGAGAGTGGATGAAGGTGCCAAATGCTTTTTCTGCAAATGGTTTCCCGAAATCTCAAAGGAAGGGTGCTGGGGTGGGTTCCAGGTAGAAAAATGCCAGGAAAAGGCAGTGCCAGAAACAGGACACTGGGTACTAGAGCAATCAGTAGCTCAGAAAAGAAACTTCACACTCTCCTTAGTGGAGGTAAGAAAGACCCTCTGGAGAGAAAAATTCTTCTCACAGAATGTATTACTTGTATTATTACAATAATTATGACCTAATAGGATCTCCCAGATTATTTAAAATAGATTTTGTTTTGCAGGTGAATGTGAGATTTTAGAAACAAATCTTGAGTTGAAATTTTAGCTATTGCCTCAATCTATTTTTAAATTACAAAATGAAATGCTAGGGGCTAGAAAGATGGTTCTGAGGGCTAGAGAGCAATGCTCTAAACGCAGACAGCCCCAGCTCAATCTCTGCAGCACACAGTACGGAAAACAAAGAAGGAAGTGTAAGTTTATTGAAGCACTAGCCCTTTTTATTTTTTCTTAAATTTCTTGGGGGGCCATTTCCAGAGGTGCTCAGGGCTTACTCCTAGCTATGTGCTCACGGATCGCTCTTAGTGGGGACACTAGGAATCAATTAGCACAGCCCCTCCACCTGTTGTGCTATCCCTCTAACCTGGTCATTAGTAAGAATCCCCTTTCTAGACAAATGATGGGCGGTGCAAAGCTTTCTTTTGGAATTGGAAAATAAAAGAGTAAAATATTTTAAACTACTTATAACAGTTTAAAAACTTAGATGAGGGGCTGGAGCCATAGCATGGAGGGTAGGGCGTTTGCCTTGCACGCGGCTGACCCAGGTTCGATTTCCAGCATCCCATATGGTCCCCTGTGTACTGCCAGGGGTAATTCCTGAGTGCAGAGCCAGGAGTAACCCCTGAGCATCGCCGGGTGTGACTCAAAAAGCAAAAATAAATAAGTAAATAAAATAATAAAATAAAATAAAATTTAGATGAAAACTGCCTAACTGGTTTCCATGGTTAATCCCTAAAAACCTTTTAAAAAGGAAACGAGGAAACGATTCTGAATGAGATTAGAATTACGTTAAAGACAAAGTGGGACAGTCTCTTACATTTCGACTTTGCCACTGACAGTTCCAATAATGACTTTCTCTACCGACTTGATGCCTGATCCCTTTCCATGGGGCATAAGAAAAATGAAAGTCAAATATACCCTTTCTGCCAATAAAGTTCCACACCCTGCTAATGACAATGACATCTTTCCTACCACAAAGAACAAACATTTGCTTTGGGTTCGAGTGTGCATGGATCACATATATAAACATTTAATTGACAAAAATGGTGAGCATACACAATCAAATATGTCACAATAATGAACTTAATGAAAAAAAATGCACATTTCTGGTAAACAAAAATAACACGTTTCTCAGTTACTTTACAGTTTATGTAACTTTTAGAGAAAAAAATTAAATTTAAATTAAGCATATGGATTAAAAAAAAAAAAAGAAAACTTTTTAGGAAATTAAAAGTCTACTTTGATTTCTCCTGACCTTTTCCAATCTGGAAGAGTCTTCTTATAGATAGAATCAAGGGGCAGCACCTGCTGGCGACCCTGGGTCTCATTGTAGATGCGGCGTGCGGCGTCGGTGGTCAGGGTGACCACGCAGTCCATGTCACTTGCTAGATGCCAAGAAATGACCACTGCAGCTCTATCATCCTCAATTTGTGCAAGGTGTGCAATCTACAATCCAATTAAAAAAAATCAAGACAAATACTTATATTTACACAAGATATGGATACATACATACATATACGTATAAATTCAGGGTGAGGGGCAGTGCTGGGGATCAAACCCAGGGTCTTCCACATGCAAGTTAAGCATTCTACCAATAAGCCCCAAGCCCCAGCCTGACACCAATTTTTTAAAGAGTCCAAACAAAACCAAAACCTCACTGACTTGAATAAAGGAAATTATCTGTTCTGTTGTAAAATTTTGCTTTGGTGTCACTGATGCTCAGTAGGGTTCACTCAGGCGGGGCTTACTCTTGGCTGTGTCCAGGGATCACTCCTGGAGGACTTAGGAGACCATATGAGCTGCCAGGGATCGAGCCTGGAGTGGCTCTGCACAAGGCAAGTGCCCTACCTGCTGTACTATCATTCTCACCCTGGTAATTACTTAAATGAAGACATGACTGGACTCTCCACTTAACAAATTAATATTATACTGTATTAAAACTTTTAGGCGATAGAATATATATGGTACTAGCTTGTTTTCTCCCCCAAATCTACTATTTCTAAGACATAAGTAGCCTTATTTTTCCTGCATGTACTATATCATATTAAGTTTACCTACTTTTTCAGTTTTTTAGTTTAGTTAAGGCATTTTCATAGATATTAATTCTTCCTCAGGGAAGGGAGGTGAACATATTTAAAAATAAGAAATACACATAGTATTTCAAGATACCTGGTATTAAAAAGACTGTTAAAGAAATTAATCAAGGTAGTTTTGTTATTAAAAACAAACACACCATAAGAGGTTGAAAGAAAAATCTCCCTCATCCTCTACAATACTGATTATTTTAATTATAGGGTAAGTATAAAGACTTTCTTTTTAAGGAATAAACACATATTAAGCAGATTTGGAAAAAGTGGAAAATTTCTTCCTGTAAAGATAAGACTGCGAGGACAGAAAAGAAACTATAAAACAATACCAGAAAATCCCTATAGATTTTCAAGTTATAGAATAAGGAACATTTGAATAGAAGACTTAGACTTATTTTATCTCTAACAGTAATACTACAGTACTTATTGAGCAAGAATTTATTATCAAGTGAAACACTGAAAATGTAATAGCTCCTGAAACCAGGATAACTGTAGATATCTTAGAAACTCAGAACCATGACTATCTATAAACTGGTCCTGAGGAATAAATTTTTTAAAATATTAGCACTGTTGTCCAATATATAAGTTTGAATAAATCAATGTAATTTGTAATAAACTTTTCAATGTTCATATTTAGGATCTAGATCATAATGTAATGTGGCTTTGGCAGAAATATGGCCAAACTTGTTTAATGTCAGAGGTACCATTACTCACTCCCTGCACCCAGTAAAACTTGCCTGCTAAGTTAGGCAGCAGCTTCTAAAGAAACTACTACAGAAATCAGAAACCTTGGCTTGCATCTAACTTCTGGCTCATGATTTATCAACAAGTTGTTTTTGTAACTTTAATTTCTTCATTCGCTTTTTTAGCCACACCTGCAATGTCCAAGACACCACGTAGAGTAGGTATTTTTTCCTCATACACTACATCATATTAAGTTTGACCTAACTTTTCCAGCTTTTTTCCTGCATTTACTTTTGGTATTTTCATAGAGATTACTAACTCTTCCTCAGGGAAGGGAGCTGAACAGTACTTAAAATCAAGAAACATACATGGTCCATCTCTGCTGGGGGTTGAATCCGAGGCTCAGGCCAGAGACAGTACAAAGGTTAAGATGCTTTCGTTGCTGCTCGACACCAGTAACTGCCAATGCCAAGTCTCCTGAGAAGAGCACCCCTAAGCACAGAGCTACGAGGAGCCCTCAGTACTGCAGGTGTGGCACAGAACCCCAAACTGGAGCTCCTATGTGCACAATACGTCCTCTAGCCTTCTGACCCCAACTTTTATTTGTTTGTGTTTTGAGCCTCTACCTGCGTGGTGCAAGGCTTACTGCTGGCAGGCCTGGGCACCATGATGGGTGCTGGGAACTAAACCTGGATCAGCTATAAGCAAACCAAGTTGCCCTACCCACTGTACTATCTCTATGGCTCCAGCTCCTAATTTTAATTTGTTTGTCTAATTGTTTTGGAACCATACCCAGCAATGCTTAGGACTCACTCCTGACTCTGCACTCAGAGATCACTCCTGGCAGGGTTTGTGGGACCATATGTGATGCCTGGAACCAAATCTGGATCAGCCACATGCAAGATAAGTGGATTACATTGCAGTTCTATCTCTCCAGCCCATTAACTTCAATTTATTTTATTTTTGGCTTTTTGGGTCACACCCAGTGATGCTCAGGGGTTACTCCTGGCAGTGCTCGGGGGACCATATGGGATGCTGGGGTTTGAATCCAGGTCAGCCTCATGCAAGGCAAATGCTCTACCCACTGTACAATATTAGCACTGTAACTAACTTCAATTTCTTAATGTGAAAAATCAAAATACTACATAAAGTTAACAGCATTTGTGAAAGCAGAATGCTGCACCCAGGCAGTGAGGAATGATGAACAAAGCACAGAATCTAGAGTCTAATCACTATGCTGCTTAAGGAATGGTGCTACTTGCTTGCAACACAACCTTGGTAGTTTCCTCAATTTAAAACAAAGGTAGACAACTGAGATAAGCATAATAAATGGATAAAATAAAAACACACATGGGGCTGGAGTGATAGCACAGCGGGTAGGGCGTTTGCCTTGCACGCGGCCGACCCGGGTTCGATTCCCAGCATCCCATATGGTCCCCCAAACTGACATAATCCTGAGAACTATGTAACCCTCCACATGGTGATTCAATAAAATTTAAATTAAAAAAAAAAAAATTGATGGTGTTGCCTGAAAAACAAACAGGGAATGATACACCATTTCTGATCCAGAAAAATATGTAAGGTTAAAAATGTTCAGAAAGGATAACAATGAAAATATAATGATTAGATATGAAGCAAAACCAAAGAAGGAGAGAATATAGGAAAAAGAAGAATAGGACTTTTTATCTTGGCAACAAACTGCCCTTTTAACTGGTTCTCTCCCTTCTAACTTTAAGTTTTGGCTGCATCCAGAGACTGCTCTCACAATATCAACCTTCTCTAATCATTACCACTTTACTCTCTCCCTGAAATCTGAAGTCTGTAAGGGTCTTGGATCTTAATAGAGTTCTCTGACATTGAAAGCACCTCTAAGGAGACGGTAAGATTTGAACTGAAATATCTAAGTTTCTGCCACAACCCCTAATTGTAGTAAAAAATAAGGAAATTTATCAGACATTTCCAATTTAAATTCTGCCAATTATAGTAAGTTTGGTAGAAATGAAAAAGTACCCAAAAACTGATACTTCTATTACAGTATCTTTTTAAAGTATACCGCAAAGGAAATAAGGTAATAAAGTATCGCCCCTTAAACGTCTAACAAACCTTTCCCAAAACATCTCCACTGCCTTTAGTATAGTTTGGGAGAGTGCATGATCTTCTAGGTCTCTTCTTTAGTTCTTCCTGCTCTGACAGTTTTCTCTTCAAAAGTGCTTCAATGTGTGGCACCTGTAATTTAAGAATATGGCTATAGAAATATGAAGCTATCATCTTACTACTTTTACCTTCATTAATATCAAACCCTTAAGACAACGTCTCTTTGAAACTGGAGTCACGCAAAAGAATATAGCCATAAAAATCTATGGTCTTATTACTTTATGTCATTTTTTTGTGATCACATACATTTTTACATGACCTCTTCAACCTAATTCTCAAAACATAGTATTGTTAATGGCATTTACTAATATAGTAACAGAAATACAAGTTAATTACTTTATAAGGAGCACTATGATTCTGTTAGCTCCTTTCAATGCCTACTAATCAACAACTAAAAACATGTCTTGGTACCCCGAAACAATAGTACTTGTAACATTCTTACTAAATTATTAATGATAAAAGCATGATCTAGAGTAAATATAAAAAAAAACACCAGCATATACTTGGAAATGGTACCTGCTGTGCTGTAGGAATGTCAATATTATGTGTTTTTAATTCACCCCGCAACTGAGCCTCTTTCAATTTTGCTTCTTCAACTTGGCCTGAAATAAGGAACAAAAGTCAACTGCATTAATTTATGATAGTTCCCAAAATAGTTTTTGTAAACTATTTTCACCCTACCTCCATTGAAACATTGATGCTAAAATTAGTGGCTTTTAAATAAGTATAATTAAACTAAAAATATTTAAGGTTCATATTTAATACACAGAAAAAGAAAAGTAACTCTCTTAGTTACTTTTTTACTTTTTAGTTACTTTCACTTTTAGTGAAAAAAAAAATACTGTATTACAAAATGCAAATTATCCTGGGCAATTTTCTTAACCCAATTCATATAACACTTATACGTAACTTTACAAAAAGTTTTTAGTTTACAAGTGATGTATTATCTCATCGCTTTTTTTTCTATCCCCTAAATATTCTTGGCCTTGGATACATACAAGAGAGCACTTTGATGCTGGCAGAACATATTTACTGATAATAGATCAAATTAGTAACTACGCTAAAAACCACAGCAAAAAGTGAAAAAGAGACGATAAAGAACTACTGTCTTGAAATTATGCAAACATTATTAAAAATTGCAGCATTCTGCATATACTTCAGGATTAGTGCATGTTATTTATTTCAAAGATGTGACATGTTGCAGATATTCTGAAAAAATTCAAACATGCATGTGAGCAACATGATCCAAATTAAAAATTAAATTACACATCACTCACTGACACTATCATCTATTATCTTTCAGCAGAAGTTGGAGTTAGATAGGCTACATTAAAATTGTATTTCAGATTCAGATTTCTAAACAAGTCTCAAGTTTTGGTAGGGAAAAAACACATAAACTTATTAAAAAATGAAGGCATACTTAATTTTCAAATTAAAGAGTAATAAACCACCATTCCTTTTCAATAGTGCGTCACCATTTAGCTGTAGCCCAATGTATCTCATTTCAACCTTCTGCCTCACCACTGTCCAAAGCATAGTTCTTAATTTCCTTTAAATAAAGGACTTACATTTCATTTCATCAACAAGCTGTTTGCTGGCTTCAAATAAACTTCTATACATAATAATTGACTTAGATAATTGGTCCTTCTCTTTAGTAAGTGCTGCCATTTGCTGCTGTTTCTTAACATCTAGGAGAGAAAAGGTCAGATAATTTACTGCAAGTTAAAAATTATCACTTCAGTAAAAAGTTGTATTAGAAACTAATAAGCACCAAGTTAATGGAGAGCAACACAAGGCATCTTAAAACACAAATGAGCTGAATGCTCTTCTTTCCCAGAAACTTACCATTGTAAAACATAAATGGTAGTATATATGATTCTAATGTTCTTGATAAAGCTGGTAGTTGTGGCTCAAATACAATGAAATACTCAGTACTATCTTTCCCGGGACTGTTCTCTGATAGCACTAGACTCTGTAATAAAGAAAAAGCATTAAGAAACAGAAAAACAAGATTTATTATTTGTCAAAGCATAAATGTTATGTATCTCATTGCACTGTTTTCAAATAAGTAGTAAAATTTAAAGTTCAACGCACTGGGTAACCTTAAGAGCATTAGACACTCAAGAGAGCATCACCACTACCAGCGATAGAAAACTTTCACAGTAGAAAACTACAAGTCACTTCTTCAGATCAGAAATCACCAATGGCCACTGCTCTTGACCTGAGATATCATCTTGATTCCAACATTCTAAGTTGGAGCAGTATGAAAAGGATGGTGTCAAACTTATAAAAACAATCGGACAGAAATGCCCAAAGCCCAATGCTGCGTTTAAGTTACAGCCATTACCATGGGATTAGACGCACTTCTCCCAGGTGACAGAACAAAAGGTCTTCAAAAGCTCTATAGATTTATATACTTAAATTGCATTTTCTTTTTTTAGCACAGACAGAACTTTTGATTTAATTTGAGATCAAACCATATAATTAAATAAGAATGCATATAAATTTATAACCTGAATTTTCTTTTAAGAATCTTGCAGGAAGCAGTTGCTACCTGTTTTGCTTTTCAGCTGGAGAAATCAAATTTAATAAGCCTAAATCAGAACACCAGAACCAACTCCACAAAAAAACACGCCCTCTACCACCCTCAATATATAAACTACGGCTAACAATTCCTCCCCCCCAAAAAAATAACATACAAACTATCAGGTAAAAAGACCCCCGAATTCCACTTAAGTTTCTGAAAGCTGTTACATAAATATAAACATATAAAAACAATGCACTTTTTGCATTAAAAAGAGAAGAAAAAGAAAACCTTAAAACTTTAGCAAGTTGCTCTTGACAGTTTTGATCAATGCAGGTGAATGCAGAGAAACCAGTTTTTAAAATTTACACGAAGTGTAGGGGCTATATAGAGCCCCTCCTAGTGATGACCTCTTATTTTCAACATTTGTAGCTACTATATTTCAGCAAATAAAATATCTTTTAGTACTGTAGCTACTATATTTCAGCAAATAAAATATCTTTTAGTACTTATTTGTTGTTCTCTACACTAAACTACAAGAGATAGAATGACTAGTTAACTAGTTTAATAGGCAGTATCAAATTTCGCTTCACACAGCTGTATCAATTTATCCTTCTCCCATTAGTGTACGTGGATCCAGCTCCCCTGGTGCTGGCCAACACTTAATATTTCTTCTCCTAGATGACAGATTAAAAACAACCAATGATTATTATTTTAACTAGCATTTCCTTTATTAGTACTGAGGTCATATTTCTTATTATTGGACATTTACGCTCTTATTTCCATTAATGGCCTTCACAAATTTGCTGACTGCTAATTTTTCTTCTGAATTTTTGTCAATTTTAAGAATGTTCTTTAGGTTATAAAAATTCATTCAACAAATTAATCTTTTACTATGTGTGCATATACATATACATAATGATATATGCCATAATGTCTCTATTCAAATTTTAAGATTCTCCTCCCTTGCTATAACAATCGTACAATGAAATCTAATACTCATCACTTATCAACTGCTTAAAATTCTGCTTATGTAAACTTAGGGTATGTAGTTTGTATTTTCTGTCTAGTTAAATATAAAATATTTTCCTCTATGTCACTTAAGTCAGACATTCTTAACTTCTAAGTTTTAGAGTTTGTAATCTCTAATGTACAGCATAAAATGAAACAAAAGCATAGAATAGGAGAAATGAAGAAAATGAAGATATAAAAAATATAAAAATAAAACCCAAATATAAACAGGAATCTGTAATATGAGAAATGAACATGAGAATGAAATTTAGATACTCCTTTCAGAAACTGTCGAATCAAGAGAGAATTTTAACAATATAATTAACCTGAAAAACTGTAAATTTATGTTTAAAATATTCATGTTATTATAAAGCTAACACTGAACATTTGAAGTTACAGGCTGTATATTTGTTTATTAAACATCTTTCATAACAAAAATGTTCTCTTCTTGCCACTAATCAAATTCCAGAGCCCCCCTTTTTGTTCCAGGCCTGTATGGAGACAATCAGGTATGACTTGTGAGTTCTCTGCTTACTCAGTTGTATTAGGAACTGCCAGTTTAAATTCATATGCAAGACATGAAGCTTAGGAACTATTTGGAGTTTCAGAGAAACAGATTAAGTTTCTGTCTTAACCTCGGAATTGCATACAGCACTAGAACCCTCAAATGCCCAGGAGGTGGGGAGACAGGTAAACAGAAAAAAAGATAAAAGTAAGCTAGGTTATATTTCACAAACACTCTGATGTTCAACATACTAAAACTTTGTTTTCCAACATGTGACTTTCACTACCGAATTTTATCTCGGTAGAATGGGTCACTTTATCTTTCACTATAATAAAAATTAAAAGTGTAAATTTAAGTCGCAAGTAACATTTATCCTAAATGCCAAGAATTGAAAAGATACATGGACACAGCAAAACAGAGAGTTTGGCAGCTTTAAGAGACTGTTACGTCTATCTTTGTCTTAAGGAAATAATCAGCTATACTGAAAGGAATATACACAGAAAAACGCTGAGGGAAGTACAGATGATAAAAACAAGCTTTGGAAAGAAACACAATTTTCTCTTAGGATTGAGCCAATCAATTATGATCATAAATATGATGTAGGTTTATAGTTACTAAGGAGGAAATGCATTAAAAATGGCTTAAATTTTAAAAATAATTTCTTTTCTTGTGGTTCTGGGAACCAAACCTAGGTATTCCCCATGTATGACATGTACTCCCCAACAGAATCAAATGTCTGGCCCTAAAATGCTGTTTTTAGAAAGGCAGAATTCAAGGAAATAAATGAAACTTGACACCCTCCTCCCCTTATGTTCTGAATGTAAATCGGATACCCCCAGAGTAGACAAACAGTGTGATCAGAAAAGTCTGGGGGCAGGGGATGCAGCTCAGCAGCAGAACTTTGCATGTCAGGCTCTGGGATCCACCCTGGGCACTACCAAGAACAAGATCTCGGGGGGCCGAGAGATGGTCGGTGGGATCAGGCACATGCTCTGCACGGACGAAACCCAGGTCTCATCTGCTGGAATGACAACAGAAAGCTGGGAATAGTTCCTGAAAATTAAAGAAAGGATATGGCCCCAAAACAAAGGGCTTGGGATATTATCACTAAATGGATAATCACCAATGTGAGACATTATCTCTGGAAGTCGCTGCACTGTGTATATTTTATGAATAAAACTTATTTCACTTTTAGGAAAACTGAGTTAACAGCGGTAAGCTAGCTGTGTGAACATTTAACCTGCGCTATGCTTCACTGATTCTTTGTTTCAGTAAAACAAAGGATCACTGAAGTTAAACTGAACTGGAGTCAGAAAAAAATAATCACTAGTGGAGAAAAAGAGTCTTGTTAATAGCAATGATGTCTATGGGCTCACTTTTAATAGCCTCCAAAAAAACCACAAAACATTTCACCTGAATTTCCAACTTGAAGCAAACAAACATCTCTATAGGCATACATATAGAACAGATGTAACATATATTGTGGTATATACTAATAAAAAGAAATCTTTTCCATCAAAAGAAAAAAAAATTACCGTGATTTCTGCTGAACCTTTCACAAAGGGAAATTCGAGTGTCCTAACTTTGCCAATGAAGAGTGGTGTGTCAGTATCTTCTGCGTTAGAACCCCTGATGGTAGCTATGATGGTGCCAACCAAATTCATTCCAGTTCGATTATTGTAGTCATCCTTAAACAACAGAAAGCAATTAGAAGAATGAGTAAGATGACTGACCCTAGAAGAATAGAAATCATTTGAAGGATAACAAATGTATTTACAAAGCCCCAACTATTAACATATCCAGTCCTTCCTTCTCAAAGCACATAACTCAGTTCTCAGAATAAGTGCTGCACAAACATGACGAAGTAATAAAAGAACCAGAAACTTCCTTTCATCTAATGAGAGTTTCAACTTTATTAAAAAAAACTCACACTTTGAAATTTCCACCCTTTCAGCCTTTTCCCCTATGCAGCAGAATGGCGATCGCCACCTTTCAGAGCCAACTGGACAGAGAGATGGGAGCTTGCAGTGATGGGGTGTCCGGAAAATCCCACAATGGGGTTGGGGGAGGAACCCACCCTGCTCCCCGCCCAAACGAGACCCCAAGCGGCTGCCCACAAGCAGCAGCTCCTCCAATCCTGAACTGCCATAATCCCAGAGGCACACAAACCAATCTTGGAACGCAGCAGCAGCAGACAGAAATACCTCTGGACTTAAATTACTAAAATACCAGAATTCCAAAACTATGCGGCCTCTCAGCCGTGCAACATCATATGCTCTTCATTATCAGCAATAGAAAACAAATTATCTAATGATGCCTTTTTAGCAGGTCTGATTGTTGGGGGAAAATTCCAAATAATAATAGTGAGTTTTCTGTTGAAAATGGAATATAATCAAAGTAAAGAGAGAGTAAAGTGAAAATCATCTGCCACACGGAAGGGTGGGGGGTGGGATGATGGTATACTGGGGTTCATGGTGGTGAATCATGTGCACTGGTGAAGGGATGGTGAAAGGATGGGTGTTTGATCATTGAATGACTGAAATCTGAAATGGAAAGCTTTGTAACTGTTCTCATGGTGATCCAAATAAAAAAAAAAAGCCCACCCTTTTTTGGGAGGGGGGACAGCAATGCTCAGGATTTACTCCTGGCTGTGCCTGAGGAATCCTATGGGATGCAGGGATTGAACATGCAAGGGAAGGGCCCCACCTGCTGTACTATTTCTCAAGCCCCCCAATTTTCACCTTCTTATACTTTTAGCTCAAACTGGCCTGTGGAGAGAATGACTCCCTTTCAAAAATAATTAAGGGTGGAGCAACACTACAGTGGGTAAGACACTCGCCTTGCACATGGCAGACTGGACTCAATCAATCTCTGGCATCCTCATAGAGTCCCTCAAGCCCACCAGGAGTGATCCCTGAGCACCACTGGGTGTGGGTGCCACCACCCCCCATATTTTATTACTTCCTTCAGTCCCTCAGTGAATGCGACATTAAAAAATGTACTGGGGCTGAAGGAGAGTATAGGGAATAGAATGCTTGCCTTGCACACAGCGGAGCCAGAATGAATCCCCATCCCCGGCACCACATATGGTTTCCAAGCCCCACCAGAAGTGATTCCTCAACACAGAGCCAGGAGTAAGCCCTGAGCACCACCAGGTGTGCTAACCCTCCCCCGCGCCCCCGAAAACAAAATAAAACAACAACAAAAAAGAAATCAGTAACACAAAATAAAGGGGATTAAAAGTATTAGAAAATGTAAGCAGATTTCTGGGGCACCTATTTGATTTTAAGTGTAATATAATGTCATACATCTTTGTATTCAAGTATTTATAAATATTTCACATGCATGTATTTCTGTAGAATGTCCAACTGAATAATTGAGATTTGATTTCATACTAACTACTTTGCATTCTATGACTAGAAACAATCTACCTTGAGAGGCTGGAGCAATAGCTCAGGCTGAGAGGGCATTTGCCTTGCATGTAGCCGATCCGGGTTTGATTCCTCCATCCCTCTTGGAGAGCCCGGCAAGCTACCGAATATCTCGCCCACATGGCAGAGCCTGGCAAGCTACCGTAGTTATGTCTAAAACAGTAACAAGTCTCACAATGGAGACGTTACTGGTGCTCACTCGAGCAAATTGATGATCAATGGGATGACAGTGACAGTGAATCCTTCTACCCTTTTGTCTTTTTAAGTGACTAAACATACCGTGATGTTAAGGTGCAAATCTCGGACCAAGGTTCTGCTGGCAACAGAGCGAACATTTGAAACAGCTGGTGTAGCCGGTTGGATTTCAGGAACTAACTTCACAGGCTGATTAGGGAGAACATCAACTATAACCTTATAAAACAAAAGGGGCATGCTGATTAATAACTAAGGTTTAGTATTTAAGAGAATGAAGAAATAAAAGTATATTCTAAACAAAATGTATTCCTATACTCTCAAAACCCATCAACTAATTTTACAAAATTCAGGGTAAAAGCTATGAAATTAATTTCAGGATGACTACTTTGATCTGAAAACAAATTTAAGGCATTAAAAAACAGTGGAGAGCTTGAGAGATAGGACAGAGGGTAGGGTGCTTGCCTTGCACATGGCTGACCTAGGTTAACCCCCGGAGTCCCAGATGGTCTCTCTGCCCACCAGAAGCTATTTCTGAGTGTAGAGCCAGCAGTAACTCCTGAGCACCACCAGGATCCATAACCCTACCCCCTCCATCCACAAGATAGTAATGCTGCACATAAACAATACTAAATGGAGGTGATGTATGTTAAAACTTTCAATTTTATTATGTAGAATTCTACTACCTTCTATGCTACTGAAAATTTTCATGTATGGATGGATAATAGGAACAATCTTACCATGATTTACACTAAAATTCTGGTTGAAAGTTTGACAAAAAAAGATGGAAAAGTAACTTCAGTATCAGTCATATTAATCGACCTAACTTAAATATTTTCAAACATTGCTGAAGTTATAGTTTACACCTGGCATCCAATAGTTAATTCACTTTTAAACAAAACATTTGACTCCCAAACCAAATAGGAAAAGGTAGAGGTAAGTTGATATATGAAGAGAGTAAAATAAGCAAACCTGTTCACTGTTAAGAATATTGGCTTTATCCATCATAAAACTAAACTGGATACAATAGGTTCCCACTTTGTTAGGAATTGCTTTATCCCTAAAAAAGAGAAAAGATTACTGAAATTTTTTAAATAAAGAAGTCAAATAACCAACAATCTGATTCCTTCCAGATGTTATTCTATACTCCACAAATGAGTGCAGTCCTTCTATGTCTGCCCCTCTCTTTCTGACTCATTTCACTTAGTATGATACTCTCCATGTCTATCCACTTATAAGCAAATTTCATGACTTCATCTCTCCTAACAGCTGCATAGTATAGTATTAATATGGCAAATGTTGTTTTTTTTTTTTTGCTTTTTTTTGGGGGGGGGTCACACTCAGTGATGCTCAGAGTTCAACAACAACAAAAGATAACAAGCAGGCAAGTAACTCAGAATTACTCAGAGAATAAAAAAAGATTGGGCTGGAGCGATAGCACAGCGGTAGGGCGTTCGTCTTGCATGCAGCCCACCCGGGTTCGATTCCTCCGCCCCTCTCGGAGAGCCTGGCAAGCTACCGAGAGTATCGAGCCCGCACGCACGGCAGAGCCTGGCAAGCTACCCATGATGTATTCGGTACGCCAAAAACAGTAACAACAAGTCTCAGTGGAGATGTTACTGGTGCCCGCTCGAGCAAATTGATGAGCAACGGGATGGGGATGACAGTGACAGTGAAATACACACAGAATTATAAATGCAAATTATATAAAGCTAAACTGTAAAAAAGTAATTCAGCCTTTAAAATAAACTTTGACAAAATAATTAAGATGCTAACATTTTTTATGCAATCAATAATTTATTTTTTTTAGCTTTTCTTATTATCACGATTACTTGGTTTGAGCAAGTACTGCCAAGAATGATTCACTTTATAACAAAATATGCGCAATACCTGAAGTAAAAGCAACCATCTTCCTTGTCTTCTTTTATTTTATTACAACTAAACGTTTCTGCCTAGAAAATAGGAAAAAGGAGGAGAGGAAGAAGTTACATTCAACATTGCATGTTTATAGAAAAAAAGTTTTGTCCTCATTATATGTGAATCCAGACCACATATGGATTTATAAACACACAACACTCAATTGTGTCTGTGTCCTTACAATGCAAGTATGACAAAACAGCGAGATTACAGCAGAAAGACATGCCATTATTAACAGTAGGCAATAAAAGGGCACTTAATTGGGTGACAAAATTTTACAGTAAGAATGAGATCGAACTGATGTTATAATTAAAGGTATTTTTTAAAAAACATGATAATGGGCTGGAGAAATATCCCCTAGAGCTTGCTCTGCACACAGGAACCCCAGGTTCAATTCCTGGTAGCAAGTACCACCACGAGTAATCCCTGTGCTAAGCAGGAGTGGCCAGAAAACAAAGACACAAACAAAAACAGCCCAGATGATTCAAGTGAGCCCTAAGCTTTGAAAACATTAAATGGAAATCCACCGATGAAGTCTACGGTTTATTTTCTGAAGTGAGGTTCATTTTAGTTTTGCACTATTTGCTAGGGTAGTCAAAAAACCCATGGCCACCAACACTTAAAAATCAAAAAAGCAGAAAATACAAAGAGAGATGTGGTCTAACATAAATTAAAGGCCAATTTCCAAAGACCTTTGAAAAGAATGCAAAAGATCGTAACAAAGGAATATTGATGCAATGTTTGATGAAACAGTAATTTCTGAACTGTTAGGTTAAAACTATTAGCCTAATTAAATATTAGGTTAGTTAATTTCATTAAATACTAAAGTGGTTTGTTTTGTTAGCAGTTAGAGGTTGAACTTAAGGCCAAACACATGTAAGACACGTGTTTTATTACCACTAAGCCACATTCAGACGGAGCCTTTATATTTACATTTTTAATGTGGCTACTAAAAAAATTTAAAGATCACACAAAACTCAACCTGAGTAACCTCAGAGAGCCAGCACTGTGTAACCTCAGAGAGCCAGCCCTGTGTAACCTCCGAGAGCCAGCACCTGTGCAACCTCAGAGAGCCAGCCCTGTGCAACCTCCGAGAGCCAGCACCTGTGCAACCTCCGAGAGCCAGCACCTGAGTAACCTCAGAGAGCCAGCACCTGTGTAACCTCAGAGAGCCAGCCCTGTGTAACCTCAGAGAGCCAGCACCTGTGTAACCTCAGAGAGCCAGCACCTGAGTAACCTCAGAGAGCCAGCACCTGTGCAACCTCAGAGAGCCAGCACCTGTGTAACCTCAGAGAGCCAGCCCTGTGTAACCTCAGAGAGCCAGCACCGGCACAACCTCAGAGAGCCAGCACCTGAGTAACCTCAGAGAGCCAGCACCTGTGTAACCTCAGAGAGCCAGCACCTGCGTAACCTCGGAGAGCCAGCATCTGCGTAACCTCAGAGAGCCAACACCTGTGTAATCTCAGAGAGCCAGCCCTGTGTAACCTCAGAGAGCCAGCACCTGTGTAACCTCAGAGAGCCAGCACCTGTGCAACCTCAGAGAGCCAGCACCTGTGTAACCTCAGAGAGCCAGCATGCATGTGCCATCCCATACATCTAAGCAACAACCCCCATGACAAATGGAGTTATTAATATGAATAAATTTTTACTGCGTGTTGTAAAAAAAATAATAAAAAATATTAAAAAAAACCAAACAAAAAACTCAATCTTTCACTGGACTGCATTACTTCAGACTCCATTTTGCCATCTTACTTTCTGTACCATTAGGGATTGTCAATGGCTTTTGCTTTGTGCCACTGTCCTTTAGGGCAAAATAATTCTCAAGTATACCTTAAAAAGTTTAAAGAAAGTTACAAGTATGTATACAGTTATACTCTTTTCAATAGTATGAATACTTAATTTTCACATATAATTTTTTAAAAATTTTAGTCACCATGAAATTACAAAGTTATTCATGATTGGGTTTAAGGCATAAAATGTTTGGATACTAATTCCCTCACCAATGTCCACTTTCCTCTTTGGCCTCCCACACACAGAATAATTTTTTTAACAAGGGGTTGTTGTGTGGCTGTGCTCATGGATCAATCCTGGAGGTGCTCCAGGGACCATACGTATGTAGTGCCAGGGACTGAAGCCAAGTACCTCATCCACTGTATTCTCTCTCTGACCGTGTGTGTGTGTGTGTGTGTGTGTGTGTGTGTGTGTGTGTTGTGTATGTATGTGTGTTTGAGTCTACACCAGTCAGTGTTCAGGGGCTAATACTGACTTGGCTCTCAAGTTTCACTTTTTCAGGATCAAGCAATAGTACGGTGGGTAGGGCGTTTGCCTCGCACAAGGCCGACCCGGGTTCAATTACAGTATCCCATATGGTCCCCTCGAGCACCGCCAGGAGTAATTTCTGAGTGTAGAGCTAGGAATAACCCCTGAGCATCACCAGATGTGACCCAAAAAGGAAAAACCCCAAAATCAAGTCTCATTTACAAGGATAAAGCCCTATATTCCTGCATGCAAAGCAATGTGCACTAGCCACCGATCCATCTCTCTGCTGCCACTCTCCCCCCCACTCCAACCCCCCGCCCGCACCCCGCATTTTTCTATTACATTTGATTAAAACATGAGCTATTTTTAACTATAGAAATACTCTCAATGACTCACATTTGGTGGAGGTCGGCTTCCACTATTAGATAGCTTCCACAATTTCATGAAAATACGTGTGGGATTAATATTCTTAATGGTGCTTTCATCTTCGGAAATGACAGTAATTATAAAATCTGTCAGGAAAACAATGAAAAACTTATTTTCTCTCAAGTTCAATGGTGGATTTGGCTGAATAATTTTATATCTTAAAACAAGTATCTTGTTTAAAAGTTAAAAAAATTCTGATGAGAAAAACGTAGCTGCTCTTTATTCAGCATCTTTGAATAATCAGTCTATACACATAAAATGAACTATTAAAATTACACATGAACTTTCAGTTCATCTTCACCATTTAGGGGAAGGTAGGATATAGCAGTGAGAGAATAAGTAAGTCAAATGTACTTTCACTGCCATTTCAAAGGTTATTACATGTTTGCTTTTTAGTCATGTTAAATATAAATTACAAATTTAGTTTTTAAATGTGAATTACTCACCAGTGAAAACACCTCCTGCTAAAAAGGAAGCATCTTTATCAAATTTCACATTGATACGGATAGGTTTTTCAGGATCTGGAAGAATCATTAACTTAATTTTTGGTCCATCTATGGTAATCTTGTTATAGATGGCTTTCACCTGCATTGTATGTTCTCCTCTGACAGAAATTTTTTTTTTAAAAAAAAGGGGGGGGGAGAGAAAGGGGAACGTTAAGTTGTAAGCTAAAAATTCTAAGGTGATTTATACAAATATCAACTCATTTAAGAACCCTCTTCCCATAGTTTTAACTTCTATGTAATAGTAAATAGAACACTAGTCTTTACACTTTAAAAGTGATAGAAAAATCATTATCTATGACAGCAATAACTTTCAGACTTTTTGGCTCTTACCTAGGGGCATAAACACTGAATACTCCCAAATTAGCCCTGCCCTTTTCATCTGTTTTATGCTGTTGATTTGAAGGAGTAAGCTAGAAACAAAACAGAACAAAATAATCAGAAAACTGTAGCAATCAGAGATCCTCTGTCCATTTTCCCGTTTCCGGTGACCCAGGGGTGACTCCCATAAGCTAACTCCTGCTGGCGCCAGATAATCTCATCAATTGGCCACCCTCCAGATCACATGGCTGCTTCTCCCCATAGCCACCGGACCCCACAACAGGCTGTTTCACTCGAGGCGCACCAGAGCGGGGCAGGTGAGAGCCTGCCCTAAGGGACCCAGCCCTGGCAGCCGACCTCCACTACCCAACAGCCGCCATGCTCCAGGCCACTCCCCACACACTTGGGCTGAGCCTCACATATGAGTGAACATACTCCTGGACACATCAAAAGACACCCCCTACCCATTCTCCATAATTACCACACCATATTTGATGGAGTTCAGAAAGTAGGCAACAAATCATAGAGGGAAATATATACATATATGCATATTTTCAGATATTTATACCAAAGCCCACATCACCTAAACTTTAACAACATGTTAGTGATATCCTATAGAATATCTTAATAGCACCTGCCAAAACAGAACAATCTTCACACTGTTTCCTTTATGAATGCTTTTTTCTAAGCATGTTCAGTAGTTCTTCATAACAGACAATACAAAAATATATTCTTTTGTTTGTGTTTTGGGACAGGGATTGGGGTTTGGGATGTAAACATCCTGAATTTGGTGGTGGGAAGGTGTAATGGTGGTGGGACTGGTGTTTGAATATTAAATGTAAGCAAATATTGTGAACTAATAAAATAAAAAAAATTGATGCTGGAGGGATATCACAGTGGGGAGGGCATTTGCCTTGCACACGGCTGACCCGGGTTCGATTCCCAGCATCCCATATGGTTCCCTGAGCATCGCCAGGGGTAATTACTGAGTGCAGAGCCAGGAGTGACCCCTGTGCATCGCCGGGTGTGACCCGAAAAGCAAAAAATAAAATAAAATAAAATTTAAAAAAACTTAAAAAAAAGAAAACTCTAGCAATCAAATTCCTTTCCTCTATTACAACACTCTTTTCCTCTAGTACTCATTCATTTGTACACATCTAAAATCTAAAATTTTCTAATTTGAACTACTGGAATAAATGTAATCACACTATACAAAGGATAACCATCATTCATCTGATAAATTAAACTAGAATTTAGTGCACCTCAATATAGCATTTGCCAACACTGATATATCAAACAAAGTTTTGGTTATAGAGAGACTGAAGGTATATTTCAAAACCAACATGGAAGGGGATAAGTAGAGAGTAATGACTGAGGAGAAGTAAACAAATATACACTTAAGTTATGATGATACTGTGTCCACTGTTATATTTCAATTTTCTTTTCAAATTTACTCATGAGTTTACCTCTGCTTCAATCAAGAATCAGTGGAATATTTCCTAATCACTGGTTATAAGAAATAAATATTATTAAGAAGAAATATAGTAGCTATTATCATGAAAATGAAAACCAGAATTTTAGGAAAAATTTACTTGTTTAAAACCAACCTTTAAACAGCTATCTTTTGTGAGGCTTATTTTAACCTGAGGTACAGGTGCTGGGTTATCCCACTGATCACAAAGTTGAACAATGAGAGGATTCTGTAGTTCTCTTCCATTAATAACTGGAATAGACTAAAATAGATGAAAATATTTTACTAAACACTAAAGCATAAGTCAAATACAATTACCAGTTGCACAATTATGAAACAAATTTATCTTGTCTATTCACAAGTAGCCTTTTATCAAAGAACTTGGAAGTTATGTTGTCACAAATGATCAATTCTCGTAGAAATGATTGAAAATATGCTAGAAGTAAAGAGAATTTGACATAACTAGTTTCTAACAGATTCTTAAATGTGACATATCAGAATAATTTCGAAGGAAACAGAAGTTGATCTTAGGTTTCAGATTTGGCACTAGCTATGCTGTCGAGTTTCAGTAGTCTCAGCACTCTACATGAAACACATCCAAACAATGAATAAACAAAATTAGTCTCTGACAGTCAACAATGTATTTGAAGTTTCTCTATTTTTATAGGGACCAAACCTGGTAGTGCTCAGGAGCCATCAGGCCACACCTACTACTCTAGGTAGTGTTGTAGAGACAAGCAGGGGCAGGACCTAAACTCGGGCTGTGCACAAAGCGAGGCATGTGCTCTGCTACTTGAGTCAACTCACTGGCTCCTACACTGGCTCCTGATTGGTCTAAAATGCTTCTTAATGGGGCTGTTGAATGAAACCAACCCTGGTTTGATCCTAAGCATCCCTTATTGTCCCCCAAGCACCACCAGGATCAATACCTAAGTGTAGTCAGAAGCATACCCTGAGCATCGCCAGGTGTGGTCCCAAAGCCTAAATTAATTCATTAATTAAAAGGCTTCTAGATTTTTCCCCTACTTCATGCAGCTCTTGTGTAATTTTCAGAATATAACCTATGTAGTCACCAAAATAACAAACTATTTTGGTATAGTAACAAATATACAAAAACATTTTAAGCAAAAATCTTCATAAAACTTTAATCCTCAAAGTCAAATTTTAAAAGTTTAAAAAAATGCATGAGAACCAAGATGAAAACTTTATTACCTCTCCCCTCCAACCCTCCTAACTCTAGTGCTTCCTACTCTGAGGCTATCAAATAGTTAATGTCACTAAGAGTGGCTAAAATATACTGTACTACAGAGCTGAATACTATACAGCCAAAATGCTGTACACAGGTGAGACTTTTTTCCTCCACAGCAGGCCTGACTCGATTCCCAGCACTGCACGGCTCTTACTATCACAGCTGCAACCCTGGCACTGACCAAGGAGAAGCCCCTGGTGTGGCTTAAAAACAAAAACAAAAAACCTCTGGGATAGGTAAATGCTTAATAAGAAATTTATATGGCTGTAGTTGATGCTACTATTTCTCAAAGTTTATTTTTAAAAAAGTTTCAGGACTGCAGATAGCACAGGGGTTAAAATTCGCCTTGCATTCTGTCAACCTGTCAACCCTGGTCTCAGACCAATGGTCCCTTGAGCATCACTAGTGATCACTCCACTGGGTGCAACCTATACTCTTCTCTCCCACCCCCCAAGTAGTTTGCAAATGTAGATATATTGTGCTGTATGCTTACTACATAGCCACTTTTAAAGGCAATTCTTTCCCAAATGTCACTGCAAAGAACTCAAAACTTTTCTGGTAAGGGTGAGAATTCAAAAAAATAATTTTTCCTGGGAAAGAGTAGAAAAAAACTTAAAATTCAGAATCAAATGTTCATGAGTAAAAAGATGCCCTAATACTTCTAATTTAACATTTTCAGATTTAAGTTTATCTCCTAATTAATAACAGTAGTAACAATTTAATAATAATCATAATGTTGAAGATTAAATGTAGATTTTTCTATTTACCATCTATTTATCCTGCTTAGGTGGTAAATGAGTTCTTTTCTACTTAATCTTTAGGGCAAAAACAAGTCATGAATTATAAATTAGGTAGCTATATTAAAACCATTCAGTGAGTACTTTTTTAAGTATATGTAACTATCTTCAGCAGAATGAGAAATAATTTTTAAAGCTTTTGAATTTCAATGGTGTCTGCAAAATATCGTATAGTTGTTTGAGTTAACATGCTCTCAAGATGTTTTGATATCCCTCCCTCTTACAAAATCATATAAAAAGATGAACACAGAAAAGATGTTTTACACTTCAATTCGCTGGGCCCAAGAAACCAGACATCAGAGCTGAAATCTGAATGGTCAGGTCCAGGCTACTGGGCTAAAAATGGCTAGCAATGACCCCCAACACCTCCAGTTCTTTGAGGTATGACCCCAACTAAAAATAATAATAATAATAAGGTATCTTAACAAGTCTCACAATGGAGATGTTACTGGTGCCTGCTCAAGCAAATCGATGAAAAACTGGACGACAGTGCTAAGTGCTTCATCTCTAAGGTAAGCAACTTTCAAACACAGCCAACTAATACATCCTATGTCAACACCATCAGGCTCAAGGAATGTTTGATTTAGGCAGTGTCAAATGTTTCCATGTAAAAAATAAATGTACTGGCTTTTCACACTCCTCAGTCAATACTAATTACAGAAAAAACTCAGTTTTCTAAAGCACACAACCATACACTAGATGGTTTTCTTGAAGCCAGGGAAAAATGAGATGATATAAGTATATAAACATTCCTAAAATGATGTGCTCTATTACTACAAGATTCCTTAGACTTTAGGGGGAAATGTGAGCTATTATACAACAGTAACTATAACTTAATGCTGGAATCCAAAAGGGCTGGCGGTAAGATTTGCATGTAGGAGCCTCATGTTTAATTCCTGGTATCACATGGTCCCCTAAGCACTTCTGGGAGTGACCATGAAGCATGGAGGTGACAACAGCCCCCCATGCACTGCTGGATGTGCCTCCACTAAGCAAAAACCTTAAAGAAAAAAATCAATGAAACAAATAGACAAAGTAGGTAACTACTAAAACTGGGGTACAGGGAAGTCTTTATATAAAGTTTGAAACTTATTTGAAAGTGTCCATAAATAATGTATTTTAGGGTTCGTGTTACTATACCGAGTTTTTGAATAAATTAGGACACATTGAAGGATTAAATAAGAAAAAAATACTAGAATATTATCATCTTTTTGTTATCCTTATTAACAATAGTTCGCTAATGGATTAACAGTTAACAACAGTTCTTGTTACTTTCACAGAATCTATAGAGTTTGGTTAACAGACAATTTGAAAGCGGTAAGCCACGTGATCAGAAATTTTTCAATTAAAGTAGGAAGTTACTTACCTCCTTGACTTCTGGCCAGTCCACAAGGAGAAGTTTAGAGGGTAGTCCCGAAATTAGCTGCACTCGAATAAAGTCAGAAAACTCACGCCAAGTAAAACAAAGATCCTTATTTCCAGGAGGACCTGGAATAAATTTGATGCCTCTGACACTTATACTTTGTGTGTTTTCCTGGTGAAGAAAAGTACAGTGAGAAAAGATGAGACAATGTTTAGATTTTTGGAAAATTAAAAGGAAAAAACCACATTCCCATGTGCAGACAGATGCTCTGAGATGAAGCCAGGTCAAGTGTCATGCACATATGCCAACACTGGCTTACTGCAACACTTCATTTTCTCTCAAGAGAAAGCATTTTTTCAAGAAAGAGATCTAAAAAGCTTTGGTTGTCTTTTTACCCATTTCCTAACTATCTTTTTATTTAACTTTACACTGCTTCTATTTCCTGAACAGTTGGTCAGTATATTCTGCAACGCCCTTTCTCTCAGGATTCAACACTATTTACCAGGGTATCACTACACTTTTTTTTTTTTTTTTTTTTTTGCTTTTTGAGTCACACCCAGCGATGCGCAGGGGTTACTCCTGGCCCTGCACTCAAGAATTACTCCTGGCGGTACTCGGGGGACCATATGGGATGCTGGGATTTGAACTCGGGTCGGCTGCATGCAAGGCAAACGCCCTACCCGCTGTGCTATGGCTCCAGCCCTACACTTTTCTTTAGGCTTCTGAAACTAAAGAGTTCCTGTTCTATTCTCCTGTTCTATTCTCTTACCATATGTTTTTCTAATCTATTTCATATTCTCTTCATTAAAAGGTCATCTCCAAGAGGTGGCAGGTATGACTTCCACTCTGGTACATAAAATGCCTAACATTATGTTAGGCATATCTATAAATTATGCCTATAATCTTTAAATTCTGCCATGTTACTGAACACCAGAAATTAATTCTAGAACACTGGTGAGGGGTTTGTGTTGAATCACGGTATGCTTAAAACTCAAAAAACAGTAGCTTTGTAAATTATGGCTCTTTAATAAATGTAAAAAAGAAAAAGTAATAATTCTAGAAAGGCATGAATACTGCAGCATTTGCATTGTAAAAATGACCCACAGAATTCAAATCAAATATTTGATGTACAAAACTATCCTATATTAAAGCAGAAGTTCCCAAACTTTGCTTTTGGTATCTTCTCTCGTGGATAGAGGCAGTCTACTTTTGATTTTAAAGCAAAAAAACCTCACCCAGCATCGCCTCAAAATCTGCCTTCTTGAACCAAAAGAAAGGGTCCCTAATGTACTGGAGATAACAACCTGCTAATTCCAGCACTTCTCTGCTAATGGGGTGGGAAGCCATCACCCACTCTGGGAAATGTTGCATTGTATTTTAAATAGCAGAGTAAAGTTTCATGTCCTATATTCTGAAGCAACTATTTGGGTACCATTTTCCGTTGAGAAAATAAAAAGCATCCTCATGGACTGGAGAGACAGTACGAAGGAGCCTTGCCCACACCCAATCTTGGTCTGATAGCCTTGCAGGCTTACGGTTACCTATGGGTGCCGTTATGTGCTGAGAATGACCCTGGCAGCTGTACTATCTGCCATCTGCTAATACTACCAGAAAACTGTAGAAGAGCAGCCAGGTGTGCGTAAAGTGTGCAAACAGATGAGGGCACAGCAACATAAAAGATGGGTCACGAACTTAAGAGTGTTACAGCAAGGAAGGAAGTGTGATGCCCACCAAGCACCGCAGCCACTAACTGTAGCTCTGAACTAAATAACAGGACCTCCCTTTGTTCTCTTCCTGCTCCTGCGAGCACAGGAACAAGCACCATCACTACAGCAGTGCAAACTCCTGTGAGCACCTTGGCCATGTCTGAGAGCATCTCAACCTGATCTGACAAGCTTGTGTACATGCCCAGTTACCAAAAACACATGAAAGGAGAGGGGGAGAAGAAAGAAGACAAGAGAAAGAAAAGAAAGAAAATGTACCTTTATATACATGAACCAAAGAATAAGATACGAAAAACTTCCTTCCATATTATATGGTAAGGGAGGAAATGTGATGATGGTTCAGGTTGTGCAGGGAATAAGGAATGACATACGACTAGATTTTTGTGTGTGTATATTACAATTTTTTTCATTATAATATTATTCATGCTTTTAATGTCTTTTTTAAGTCTTCATAGAAACACTATAACCAAACTTCTTGTATTTGAGATGTTGTTACATGTAAACTAGTGGTAAAATCAATTACTTACAAAATGCAGACATACCTGAAAAGTAGTTTTCAAATATGAGCTATCAAGTCCAACCCCAGCTATCGTCAAGGCAGACAAAGAACTCTGTGAAAATGCTTGAATCTGATTCCCATACTGATCGGTAACTATTATAGCTAGAAAAGAAAGGGAAAGTTTTAATTTGTTACATTTATAATAAGAGATGTACTATTTAAAAACACACCCAATTACTTATTCAAAATCATATGCAGAAAGTTGCTCAATTAAAATTATCTCAGAATTGCTTCTTGGTCTACAGGTTAAGATAATGTGCAAAATTTATGCCTTGAAATTTACTCTAACTTTGCTCTCTCATGTTTTTGTAGGGAAAAAATCACTTTTTAAAAATAATCATATCCCCTAAATTAAGACTCTACTAAAATACCTTTATTTATATAAAACATGGAAACAGATGTTAATCCAATTTTATATCATAAAACTCTGAGGCTTTTTGGGTAAAGTAAGGAATCAAACCTGGGTATTGATTCCTTATACATGCCAGGTCAGTGTTATACCACTGGGACTCTGCCCTGGGCCCACCATGAAAATGTGAAGGAAAAAATTTAGTAGTAAACTAGAACAAGCGAATTGGAAGATGGACAGATGAATGAATAAAAGAACAAATGAATATAAATTACTCTTTGACATCAACATTGGGGTCTTTATTTAGAAGTTGTCGATGCTTTATGACTAAAATTATGTCATAAGAACTTAACATCATTTAGTTTATGGTTAAACTAGCTTTGATATAACCATTTTGATTAAAAAAAATCACTGCTTCAGACTGATTTTTACTACGAACTTTTATTATAACCAACTTAGTTAAGTTAGGATTCACTGTATAGTATATCAAGAATTGACTGAGTTACTTTACAGTTTTAACTATTACTACTTTTAGCAAATCCAACATTTTCCAATGAAATATTTTTGCCAAACTAATTTCGGAGTTTAGGTCAACCTAGGAAAATAAAGTAAAAATACCTCAATCTTTACTGATAATAGATTAAAAACTACTCATATCTAAATACAAACAAAACTTCCCTTATCAGATCATGTCAAAACATGAATGCAAGAATATATTATAGTTGAGTTTTAAAGACAGAAAGCAGGCCATACTAACCAATTTCACCTTCAAGCTCTTGACCCATCCGTACTGTTTTTCCACCTTTTAACTCACACTTTAGATGTTTAGGTTCATCAGGAAGTGGTCTGGAATTGATCAAGAAGAGGTGCTGATTACACCATTTATTGTCAAAAAAACAAAACAAAACAAAAACCAAAGACCAACTCCCCATGGTAGTATATTAAAAGAATAACCTTCATATCCATATATACAAAACTTCCTACAACTTTAATACAATAACACCCCTCTTCAAATACCTTAAAATTTATAAAGCAGATCTTAACACAAAAGGAATAGAGAAAAGGCAGCTTGCAAAGACAGTAAAGAATATTGGCCCCCCCAAACTTACAGATCAGACTGTATCTATGCATATGGTCTAGTAGGATCTTCAGTCTTGAAAATCATCACTAATCAAAAAAAACAACTTTTCTTTCTAAACAACACACAGATCAATTTGTACTTTGCATTTTTCATACCTGGGTCATTATCTGGGTGTTTTCACTGTTAGCAGAACACTTTCCTTTAATGAAAGTTCTAATTTTTACAGAGTTAATTAGTGTGGCATGATACTGATATTAAAAGTTCATCACTGGGGGCTGGAGTGATAGCACAGTGGGTAGGGTGTTTGCCTTGTACGTGGCCAATCCGGGTTTGATTCCCAACATCCCATATGGTCCCCCAGCACCACCAGGAGTAATTCCTGAGTGCAGAGCCAGGAGTAACCCCAGTGCACCTCCAGGTGTGACCCAAAGAGAAAAAAAAAAAAAGTTCATCACTATTAAACCTTTTTATAATAAGCAGTAGAAGTTCTCATTTAAAAAAAAAAATTGAAGGGGGGAAGGTAATGTTTGGGGACCATACTCGGCTGTACTCAGGATGTACTCCTGACTAGGTTTGTGAGACCAGATGGGGTGCTGTTGACTAAACCCCGACTTGGATGCATGCAAGGCAAATGTCCTACCCACGGTAATCCCACGCTGGCCTCAGTCCTCATTAATTCTTTGTATAAAAAAATTATTCATTATCCCCAGTAGAAATGAAAAAAAAAAACCAAAAAACCCTAATATTTGTCATGAAAATAACATGTTCTACATAAAAAATTCATAAGGAGGTTGGAGAGAGAATGCAGGGGGTAAGGAATTTGTCTTGCATGTGCTGACCCCAATTTGATCCCCCAAGCACTACTGGAACTAACTCCTGAGCACTAACAAGTGTGGCTGAACCTCCCTCAATCCCCTCCAGCCAAAGCAATTTTTTAAGAGTTGTGGGCTTGTAATTTTTTTAATATAAAAAATAAGACTTTTACATACGTGCTTTAGAGAAAAGTATTTCTGCTGCCAAATGTTCAATTTCAAAATACCTCAAAATACAGTAAGACCACACAAACCTTACTGTAAATGCACTTTCCAAAGACACATGGTCATCTTGGAATGAAACCTGGCAGTAGCGCATATCCTTGATGGATGTTGGGACCTGGACATCAGGAAGCAGACCCTGTAGCAAGTGTTCTTTGTTAATCTCAGGAGTCCAATTAACCTAGGAGAAACAGTATATATTTAAGAATAAAGTAAAGGTCACTGTAAGTAAAGTCTACTACAAACTTATCTTATTGAAGACACTAAATTAAATTGTAATTCATCATTCTTAGCTACATAGAAATTTTAAAATGCCACTAAAGCCATGTATTTCAATAGAGTAAAGTAAAAATTAAGTCATTTCTTTAGAGGTAGGCCGCAAGATTATCACCCGATAATCCTTACAGCATAAAAGTAACAAACATATCATATCATGTGA
Organism: Sorex araneus; assembly: GCF_027595985.1. NCBI lineage: Eukaryota > Metazoa > Chordata > Mammalia > Eulipotyphla > Soricidae > Sorex > Sorex araneus. The sequence continues at coordinate 330,291,894 of NC_073303.1, forward strand.
GCACTTCTTAGAGGCAATATTCATTTTTTTAATAAAAGATCTTAATGTAGGTTTTGCTTTGTTGTCCCAGCCCCCAAGCTTTGCTTTTTTATTGAGGTAATTTGGTTTACAGAATTTCCCGTATTGTCGTTTTATACTTGCAATGCTCTGACACCACCCTGACCACCAGAGCATCAGCCACAGTCACCCCTTTCTGCCCCCCTCTCCACCCCCACTGAAGCATGAAGCCTCAGCTGTCTGCTCTGTTGGTGTTACCTCAGGGTCTGTATCTTTAACCTAGACTTAAAATGAAATTTAAGTTAGACCACTACCTGGGGAGGTAAAAAAGCAGAAATCATATCCACTTAAAATTAGTCATCATCCAGCTTGCCTTGGTTTTAATCTATTCCTGAATACTTTTGGTTCTCCTGTAACTTTACATGTGATGCTTCATATTTTAGTTTGCTACCTGATTGATTTTTTAAAGTTGGATAGCTTATCCTATTTAAAGTTTCTGATCCTTTCTAATTATAGACTTTTTAGTTCAACTTTCTGCTTTTAGTTTTCTACAATTTAGTTGTGATTTTTAAAGCACAGATAATCAAGCATTAATATTAATCATAGCTTATTCTATTCTAACTTCTCTAGTCACATTTATTTTTTAAATAGCTTATTTTTAAAAATAGCTTAGTAATTGGGGCTGGGAAGCCCGTGAGCACACCCGATAATATAAAAGTAGTAACAAACTTAGGGCCTCATACATGCAAGGCATGTACTCTATCACAGGAGTCACATATTCAGTCCTTCAATTATTTTTCATCTCACTTTTTAAAAAATGATGCACTGCTAAGCGCAAGCACTGAACTGTAAGGCCTGCACCGCATATATTGGTTCCTGGTCCTCAGCATTTCTGAAGGGCCCCCTGCACACACCTCCATCCCAGAAGATGCAAGTGTAAGCTGTACAGAAACACTTTCACTCCTCACTCTAATTGTGCTATTCAATGATTTCCAGCTCAGATCAGGGTTGACTTTCCTCAATTTTAACATTACAAAAAGATACCTGAAGACTATTATTTTAACAAAACAGTATTTAATATACTTTGTAGCCAACAAAGGTGTACAATTTAAAATCTTGGGAACCCAACACACTACTAGAATTGAGGTAAAATGCACTAAATGCAGAAGTGGAGAAGAGGTTCCATACATGCAGGGACTCTCAGTATTTCTTCTGTGCCTTTATAAATAGAACACACTGAGCTAAGGAAAAAGCTTATCCTTAATAAGCAAGGAAAAAGCTCAGAAACCAGATTCAAAGCACACTATGTAACACTCACTTTCAAGATTGCTAGTATAGACAAATTGACTTCTCTTATGTCCAACAAAGCTCAGAATTATTTCTCTCTGGACCTCCCTTCTCTAGTAATGAAGAAAATTAATGCACTGGAGCAATAATTACAAAAAAATGTACTTTGGGGGGCTGAAGCAATAGCACAGTGGGTAGGGCGTTTGCCATGCACATGGCCAACCTAGGTTCGATTCCCAGCATCCCATATGGTCCCCTGAGCACCACCAGGAGTAATTCTTGAGTGCAGAGCCAGGAGTAACCCCTGTGCATTGCCAGGTGTGACCGCCTCCCCTCAAAAAAAATCTTTTGTTTTTTCATTTGAAGGAAGGTAGAATTACAATACTATTAATGACAGACAGGATTTCATTCATACTAAAAAGTGGTATACCAATTTCAAATGGCCAAATCAGAGCTCTGCAGTTAATAAAACAATGTTTCAGTACTTGTCTTTAACTGTCTGTCACTGTCTTCCCGTTGTTCATCGATTTGCTCGAACGGGCACCAGTAATGTCTCCACTGTGAGACTTATTGTTACTGTTTTTGGCATATCAAATAGGCCCCAGGTAGCTTGCCAGGCTCTGCCGTGCGAGTGGGATACTCTTGGTAGCTTGACGGGCTCTCCGAGAGGGACGGAAGAATCGAACCCAGGTCGGACACATGCAAGGCAAACGCCCCACCTGCTGTGCTAATGCTCCAGTCCCTGAACACAGAACCAGGAATAAGTCCTGAGCACTGCCAGGGATGCCAGAAAACAAAAACAAAAACAAAAATTTAAATTCAAGCCAAAAAGATAGATCTCTTTATTTCATCAGAGTAACTGAGACCACAGATGTAGGTCAAGAAGCATAGAAGTAAACAAAATGCCAAAGACTGGGAAATTGTTTCAGTATAAAAGTACGTTTCTAAGTACAAGTTTAGCACTGCACTGTAGCACTGTCCTGTCCTCCCGTTGTTCATCAATTTGTTCGAGCAGGCACCAGTAACGTCTCCATTGTGAGACTTATTACAGTTTTTGGCATATCAAATATGCCACAGGGAGCTTGCCAGGCTCTGCTGTGCGGGTGGGATACTCTTTGGTAGCTTGCCGGGCTCTCCAGGAGGGATGAAGGAATTGAACCCAGGTCGGCCGCATGCAAGGCAAAGGCCCTACCTACTGTGCTATCACTCCAATTCTGTACAATTTATTGTGCACAAATCCTATGCATTTGTATCTAGTGCAAAAAAGAGAAATTGTTTACACTGTAATTTCAAATACTATTACTTTTCTATGGTAAACTACCCTTTTTTTTTTTTGAGAAGAAGGGGGAAACACCTGGCAGTGCTTTGGGCTCAGTCACTGCTCTGGGCTCAAGGGGTCACTCCTGATGGTGTGGCTTATGAGACCATCAATGGCAGCAGGGATCAAAGCAGGGACAGCCGTGTGCAAGTCCCTTAATCCCTGTGCTATCTCTATGGCCCCGATGGTAGACTTTTTATTAGAAACTAAGCCATAAAACTTCTTCCTTAGTCATCTAAGCAGAAAATTAACAAAACTCTTGCCCCCCCAAAAAATTGCTTAAAATACTCACCTTAATTTTCTCTGCCAAAGCTGATGTTATATGGATTTCTCTTTCTCCTTCATCATACATTTGAAAAATAAGATTACGCATAACATCACCTGCTATCCAATTAATCTCATCCTGGTGTTTGATTTGAATAGCCTTCTGCCCTTCCACACTGAATATTTGCAGTCTTGCAACATGGCTACTAGGAAGCAATTTAATAGTCTTTTCAACAGGTGCCACATTTTTACAACTCTATCGAAAGGGAAAACACAAATACACTCTGAATAACATTGGTACTGAAAACATATTTTTTTATTTTAATGGAGATATTCTGCACTGTTGAAAAGTTTATTTCCAATATTATTGAAGATAACCTTAGACATTATTAACATGCACGGGTCTTGTTAATAATGACACATAAAGATATTGTACTATTAATGATTTGCTATATGCATACTAAAAGCAAGTTATTAGAGAAAAAAATCCTAAATGCCCACATTCTTAAAACCAAAAAGCCAGTATATGTGAGGGTTTATTTTTGTTTTTGTTTTTGGTTCACACCCAGTGATACTCTTGGCTCCACACATAAGAACTGCTCCTGACAAACTCAGGGTACCATATGGGATGCCAGGGATTGAACCTGGGTTGGTCATACATATGGCCAGCACTATACCTATTGTGCTTTCTCCAGCCCACATCTTTTTCTTTACTCAGTTGCAATCCTTCCTTAATGAAGCCCCTTCACATGAATAACGACAGGGCTTTAAATGCCTCTCTACAAAATAACCCATCCACTATAATAGGTATATGCTATTTGTCCAAGATTAACTCAAGATATACTGTTTTTGGATTTTCTAGATATATATTATAGGATACACCTTGATCTCTGTTCGAACTAACTTTGATTTTATCTTCTGTCTGTTAGGATTTATAGTACTTGATATTCCAAGTTACTGTTGCTTCCAAGCCTATATTCCTCTCCTTAACTCCCAGTATTTGTTCTCAATCTTCCTGATTTTTTTGAAGGTAGCATGTTCATAAATGTTGCCCATATTATTAAAGGAAACATGTAAAAAAATTTTTTTAATTACCAAATATAACTGCTGTGAAAGAAAAATTATACAACGAAGTAAAGCATCATATTATTCTAACTAAAATTAAATCTCTCTTTGGAGGTCCAATATAAGTTAATGGATATAATATTCCTAGGAGAGCATCAAGCAGCTGATAAAGCTATTCAGAATCTATTATTAATTATGAAGAAATCACATTTAAGTATTTCATTAAGTACTTGTTATTTAATATAGTCTTCTTAGATCAATTACTTGCTTATATAAATTTCATGCCCTCCTCACCCTCAATTATGATGTACCTTCAACACAAGTACCCACAGAAATCTGTTCATATAAAAATAGTAACTAAAAAATAATATACTGGAGCCAGAGCGATAGTATAGCAGGTAGTGCTCTTGCCTTGTATGTGACCAATCCAAGTTTGATCTCGGGCACCCCGTATGGTTCCCCAAGCCCAAAAGGAGTAATCTCTAAGTGCACTCTGAGTGCGGAGTTAGGAGTAAGGCCTGAGCATAGCTGGGGTGTGACCCCAAACCAAACTAAAAACAAATCACATATTAAGAATTAGAAATACAATGTGTTGATGTACTTCAGTGATGACAGGAAGATATTTACCAATTTTTAAGAAACAAGTATAAATAAAAATAAAGATAGCATATAAATGCCACACTTCATCATTATTTTTGTTTTGTGAAGCAAGACAGTTTTTATTGAACAAAACTTATTTAGAAAGATCTAACGGAAGAAAATGTTCAAGAGAGAACACTGGCTTCTCCAGAGTATAAAAAGCAAAGACACATATAAATATACTCGAGGGAGCACACCAGCTTGAAGGTCAAATGCCACATTTTAATCTAAGAAAAAATAAATTTTAAAAGTATGTAAATAGTGCTCGCTTAGGCACCACATATACTAAAACAAGAACAATACAGAGAAGATTAGCATGGCCTTTGTGCAAGGATGACACACAAATCTGTAAAGCATTCCACATTTTTGCATAGCAGGTAGGGCATTTGCCTTGCACGCAGCTGACCTGGGTTCGATTCCCAGCACTGCATATGGTCCCCTGAGCACCGCCAGGAGTAATTCCTGAGTGCAAAGCCAGGAGTGAACCCCTGTGCATCGCCGGGTGTGACCCAAAAGGCAAAAAAAAAAAGAAGAAGAAGTAAATAAACAGCTAAGCTACAGTAGAAAGTTGGATCAAGAAAATTACTAACATTTATGTTGCCTTCTCTTGTGGTTGGCTAAATTAATTCCAAATACTTAATTTTAAAAACTAAAATAAGTTGTATAATGTTTAAAAACCATAAAATTGCCAAAGACTGTTTACATGATGACTAAAAACAGTATCAATGAATAACTTACAGGTATTTCGATTTTTGCTTTAAGCATCTGATCTTTCTTAATATTCTGAACCTGAATTGCAGATCCTGATAAAATATTGGTTCCAGAACTACTGCAATCCACAATGTAGACGGGCAGGTTAGGAGCACCTGAAAACTATTATAAACACACATACGTAATTGGTTACTAGTATTTGATTTTACAAACAATTTCAAGTATTTCACCATAGCTACTACTTTTGGCTATAAACTAGAAAATACTTAAAATAATTCACTGATATCCTAGGGAATGTCTGTATGGAGAGTAATTTTGTGTGATTCTTGTCTCAGAAGAATTCTGTCTTCAAGCACTTTTTTTTTTAAAAACTTTACCTAGTTGGGTTATCCTTTCCATTTTGTATTTTTTATCTTCATAAGTCTATCTCTAATCCCAGAGATTTCTGTACTTTTACTAACAAAATGAGTATTAATTTTGTCTAAAATTAAGGGGATAATTCAAGGTGGGAGCAGAGAGGATCACTTAGTCCATTAATGTGAACTTGATGTCTATTTTTATTTCTTTTAGTTTTAGGGCAACACCCAGAAGTGTGCCAAAGATAGAAGCTGATCCTTGCATATAAAGCATGCGCTGAGTCCATTGAACTATCTTTCTTATCCAACTAATATCTTTATGGAACTTAGCAGAGTTGGCATTTTTATTGGCCTAAGAATGCTGAAAATTATCAGTAATGGAAATTCCCAGAATTTCTACTAATAAGAATCAATGAAGACCTAGAAATTCTAAAGGCCTTAATGAAACAGTGACTTCCCACTTACTCTCAGTGAACTCAAAATAAGTTCTATTTCTTCTTATACAACATCTTACCTTACAATGAACAATCAGTTTTGGTTGTGATGTTACATTGTCTGATTCATCCAACACTTCAACCTGAAATGGGAAAGCGGTTCCATTTTCTATAACTAAAATTTCAGAATCAGGTTTCACTTTTAGTCGATGAGGGAGACCTATAAAAAATTTATGGATTTAAGTTTCAGAAACAAATAATTAAATAGCAAAAGAAACACTCTAAGAACACTAAAAGAAACACTTCAAGCTAACAACTAAGTATAAGAAAATATTTTTATCGTTTTTATTCCCCAAATGCAGAATCTATACATAGCCAGAGTTGCTTCAAATGCTTTATGCCTTTCACGGCACTGCTTTCCCGTAATGATAGCTCCTATTAAAGCACAGCTACACAGGCTTTAAGAAAATCCTAGAGAAAGGTATTCAAGAAGATTAAAAACTGACTAATGATATATTTACTAATTTTAACTTAGCACCATGGTTTCTCAGGCATATAGAACTATATTCTATTCAAAAAAATAATTCTTAAAGGATGAGACATAGCCAGGAATTTATTTTTTTTTTTCTGGTTTGTTTTTTGGGCCCCACGGGTAGTGCTCAGGGTGTACTCCTTGCTCTGCACTCCAAGTCTCTCCTGCAGAGCGCAGGGGTCCATGTGTGGTGCCAGGTACTGATCTTAGGTTAGCTTCGTGCAAGGCAAATACCCAGCCTCTGAAACTTACTCCTTGAACTGCCTGATCCTTCATTATCTGAAGGATGAATAATGAAATGTATGGAATTGGAGGAACAGAGATTGAACAAGGAAAGGGCTGTTTTTGCAGGGAAAGTATCTTGTCTCAGTCACATGATTAAGCAGTGAACAGCTTAGATTCTAGTTTTCCCTTTTTTAGGGGGGAGTTGGGGAGAGTTGGGGTTGGGGGGCTACAACCTAATGTACCCAGGCTTACTCCTGGCTCTGCGCTCAGGGATCACTACTGGAGGGGTTTGCAGGACCATAAGGAATGCTGGGTAATGCAAGTTAGCCACATGCAAGGCAAGAGTCTTACTCCTTATGTTATCTCTGGCTCCAAGTCCTAGTTTTCAATTTGAAGCCTCTTAACCATTATAATTATATTGAGTTACTTCCTACTTTCTCTTTCAAATTGTTTTATCTTTAGTCTTCAGCGTGGCCAGAGCTTATGCCAAAGCCAAGTGCTCATAGCTGAATACAAAATACTGTCCCCTCAGTCCCAATGGAAAGTAAATGCCCAAAGTATCTGGTTACTAAAAAGTTTCACTACTCAAATTCATACTTGTAGCTAAGTTCTAAAAGGAAAACATGTTAAGTCAATCCATGTTTTAGGAAAAAATCTCAAACCACTTGAAATTTTTTGTGAGGATTTTATTTATTTTTGTTTTCTGCTTTTGGGCCACACCTGGAGATGCTTAAGGAATCACTCCTAGCAGTGCTCACGGTTAAGTGCCTTACACACTGTATTCTCTTTTTTCTCTCTCTGGCCCTAAACACAAGTCTAAATTTTACAACTATTCTCACTTTACTCATTAAAGGTAACTTATCATATGCATCTGTTAGTGATAATTTATTTATTATCAGGACTGTGTCTTTGAATTCAGTTGCCACACAACTTCAAAGTGAGGACCACTATACAAAATCATTTAACCCTCAAAACAACCTTGTGAAACTTTTTCTTTTTTCATTCATTCTTTTTTAGAGGTTTTGGGGCCACACTTGGTTGTGCTGAGGGCTTACTCCTGGTTCTGTGCTCAGGGATTACTCCTGGCAGGGCTCAGGGGCCAGTATGTTGTGCTGGGGATTGAACTTACATTAACCACCTTATCCACTGTACAATTTCTCCAATCCCCAAAATATCTTTTTAAAACATGAGGAAACTAAGGCACAAAATATGTTTACTTAGATTTCTTAGTGCCAGAGGTTAGATTCAAACCCAAAAGGGCTTAAAACAGAAAATATTTTATTTTCCCATTTAGAAAATTAAATTTTTAATTACTATTTTATATGATTGGAATCTTTCAATATTTTGGACTTTCATAAAGTTCAAATTTTCACATTTTTATCTCTAGAGCTTAACATAGAAGCATATGAAAGATGTCATCATTAAACATTTGGGGGACTCATATGTGTTTTTAGAGAAATTCTGGGCCAGGGAGATGACTCAGAGTCCTGGGCTCAGACCACCAAGAGTAGCCCATTAAAAAAAAAAAAAACTTTACTTAAGCATGGTTTATTACATTTTACATACTTATATATGACAGCAATAACAAGTATCTGTCATAATTAAACATCTGTGATACCTATGCTGCATATGTTCTTTAAACCTCTACAATATACTACCTCTCAAAATAGCCAGTTTTTCTATCATATGTAAACTCCAAATAACTTTAAAGTTGATAAAGCACTATCAAATTGATAATACAAACACAAAAACTCTCAGAAAATGTACATCTCTAAAAAATTTCTTGATATATTTTCAGTATTTATTTTTTCTCCCAAAATATTATTTCAAATTTCACTAAAGTCTTCTATTTGTTTTCTGTTTTGCAATCTTTTTTTTCAATGTTTTTCAATGTCATGTTTTATGTTTGACATTCAAACATAACAAGCCAAAATTTACCTGACCCTTTTAAGTACCATTACAAGAAAATTACCTAAAAGATAAACATTAGGGATATACAAAATGCTATTACCTGGTAACAACTTAATTTTCAAAATCTGCGAGTCTTCTTTTAATCCAGGCAGAGTAACCTTCAGATTAAAATTCTGTTGAAAAAAGTTTGAAAAATTTAACTCAAGCCCTAAATACTTAAGGAATTTACTACCTCAATTCTAATTATTCTCCTTTTCATGTTATAGAAATGTATTCAGAAAACTATCATATGTATGTATTTAAAAGACGCAGATAAAACATTGATCTGATTTTTTGCTTTCAAATAGACAATCTCTCAAAATTAAATGCTATAACCCGAATAATGGTTGGAATAAGAAAGGACATTATTAAGAAATGTGAAAATGCAGTGAGTTAAAAAAAAAAAAAAACCAAAAACCTAAAAATCTAGAAACCTCTAAATGCAGTATGCATTTGAGTGAGAATGGAAACTAACCTTAATGGGAAATAAAAAATTAAGTCAACAGTTTTATTAGTAATACTGTATCAACATTTTAATTTCTTAGCTTATATATACATCATAGATGTTATGAGAGAAAACTAGATTAAAAGTTGTATATGGGCTATATTGTCTCAAGCTCTTCCATAAATATATGACTGACCACAGGACTTAGGGGATCCGATGTCCATAGAAAATGTTGAAACTCTTGTAGCTTTTGATTCCCCAAAACTTTACCAATAATCCGCTTTATTGTAGCTTTGTTGATAGTTAATATAATTATTGTTATATGCATTATGTACAGTTGACACTTGAACATGAGTTTGAAAGATGCCACTCTGTTTATACATATGGATTTTGTTCTACCCCGTTATTCTGTATTCACAGGTTCAACCAACCATAGATCCATTATGTGCATAGATCATGTTATGGGAGTACCAACTCTTAAATTATAAGAACATTTTGGACTATAAAAGAGGTTGGTGTCTTTAATCCCTGCTTTGTTCAAGGACCAACTACACTATAATCTTATTTATAATAGAGGGAAAGATGTAAAGAAAATTTCAGTAAGAACAGTCATAAAGAAGGGTCAGAGGCTGTGACTCGGTGGTAGAACACCCATCTCGCATGCATGAGTTTTCGAGTCTGACACCAAACACCATCCAAACACAACAATGAATGCAGTCCCTGACTCTAACGTGATTCTCAACACCATAACCAACGTGTTACCCCTTGTGCACAATTAAGAATATAATCTTTGGCACTCCTCAGCCAAGTGTCTGATTCCCAATACTCCAATATACAACCCATTGCATCACAATGAAAGGGAAGGAAGGGAGTGGGGAGTATACTGGCTTCAAAACTGTCCTCCTGAAACAATAAAAAGAAAACAAGTGTGTGATGATTTTAGAGTCCAACTGATGCTAATCACAAAGAAAAGGAAAGAAAACAAAGAAAATATACTTACAGTACTCTATTATCAACACCTGAAGGTTACAACAAAAGTTTACAACAAAATTCAAATGTAAGAGGACCCACACAGTTCAGAGTTGTTATGAATCAAATGTAAAATTAAGAAAACTAAGAAATCTTGTAAAATTTAATTTGCCATGAATTTCAAGTCCCTTTTCCAGGAAAATTTGAATTCAGATATGCATACACACATACACATACACTCATTAGTTTATTAATTAAATAGCATGCAGCACCTAGAGAAATTCATATGTGACTTTAAAAATACCTTGATAGATAGGAAAAATATTATGGACGTCTACTGAAACAAAAAGGGTAGTAACATATTACCTCTTAGCTCTAAGATTCTATTAAGCCATAAACATGTATTTGCTGGGTTGGAGAGGAATGAGATGGCGTATATTTTATACCTGTGGGACCGACCCTGTTTTGATCCCCAGTACATCATGGGTCCTAGAACATCAATTGGTACCTAGCCTTGGAGGCCTGAGACGATCCCAGCACCACAAGGCCCAGAAGTAATGCAGTCTCAGGCCCTAGCACTGAACTACCTGACCTAGCTGACTATCTCCTAAGGGTGATCTGGCCAAGAGGACCCTCCCCTGACCCTCAAAATCAATTACTTGCTTCTTACATTTTCTAACTGAAAAATGAAGTTTATGGGGCCAGAGAGACAATATAAGGGTTAACGCACTTGCCTTGGATAAAACCAACCTTGGCTGATACTCAGAATCACATATGTCAAAATAAATAAAGAACCACATGTGTCTCTGGATCCAGGAACAATCCTAGGCTCCTGAGCACACTGGGTGTGGCCCTCAAAAGAAGGAAGAAAGGAACAGAGGAAGGAAGGCAGAGGAGGAGAGGGAAAGAAAGAGGAGAGAAAGGGGAAGGAAAAGAAAGAAAAAAAAAGGGAAAGAAAGGAAAGGTGAAAAAATACTAGAGTTTACATCTTTATGTTCCCTACCCTCAGACTTTTCAAAACACTTTACTCCAATAGAATACTCATAAAGTGATACAAGCTCAAATTTTCATTTTCCTTCTGAAAAACTTTGTTTTGGGGCCATAACCAGCTCTTCTCAGGGTTTACTCCTGGCAGAATCAAACTCCAGTTGGCTGGCATACAAGGCAATTTGCTCTAACCTGCTGTACTACCTCTCTGGTCCCCCTTAAAATAAAAAAAATTAATTAAAAATTGGATTAAAAAAGTATAGTACTGAATAACTGTTGAAAAAATAGCACTGAAGGTGAAAAATTTTAAATGGACTAAAATTGAAAAATATTTAATAAACGCTTAATGCTGATTTTTCTCTTCGTATTTTTTAGGACACACCCAACAATGCTCAGGGATCATTCCAGAGGGGTGGGGGGACCAGGGCTCAGGAGTCCATATGTGGTGCCAGGGATTAAACCAATTTGGCTGTATGTAAGGCAAATGCACAACCCATTGTACTACGACTTCAGCCCCGACTGTCCTTAAAAAATGTTAACAGGTGACATGATCCTAACTGATTCCTAAGAAATCAACACTGTTATCTTGTTAGAAAATTTTGATTTCTAATTTTATTTGCCATATAAGAAATAAATACTTATGAATGATGCTTACCTTGCCTTGACAGGAGTTTACAGGGCCTTTAGCTGTAACACCTCGAATCATACAATTTGGTCCTTTGGTTATCTCTTCATAATGTAAAGATAGACCACTAAAAAAAACAAATTATATTTAAAATTCCATTTCATTAACACAAACCAAAGCTGTAAATGTGTTTTGTTATGCCATTCACATAACTGAAATAAAGAAATAATGGAATAGAAGCAAAAAAAAAAAAAAAAAAAAAACTGATCCAACAAATACTGTTAAGTGATACCAGTGGGACAAACATTAAATATAAGTAGATTTATGTAAGTGGAAATTCATATGATGAATTGCTAAAGATAAATGGCAAAAATTATCAGATATACATATAAGCATCAAAAGGAAAATATTTATTCAAATAGAGCGGTCTTAAGGAGATCTTCTAACTTGTCACAGAGAAACTTTCAAATCTTCAACTCTGTAGAGAACTCATGAATACCTATTAGGTTGGTGATTTTATATTAAATATAAATAACCTGGTAAAATCTTGAGATAAAACCCTGTTAGAATGTATACTAAGATAATCTAACCTATTACCATGGACACTTCGATTCCCAAATTAACTTTGAATACAGATTTTTACCATACAAACTTTAAAAGGGAAATAAACAGGCAAACATATCAAACCTAATTTTTCTAAAAAGACAAATTTAAATATTTACAAGTATTATCTAATAAATTTAAAATTTTAAAGGACATGCCTGGTTTAGAAAAGCTGTAAAGCTGTTTTTTAGATAAAATAGAAGACCAGAGACGTATGTAGTATAGTGGGTAAGGTGCCTGCTTGCCCTGACTGCAGGTGATGGGAGCTGGATCAATGGCACACCATATGTGCCCTGAATTATAGCCAAGTGTGGCCCCCAAACTACCCTGCCTCCCCAAAAAAGGGAGCGACAAAATATACTCCCCCAAAAAAGTGAGTATCTACTTATCTTCTTTCACACTCTTAAAAAGTCATAAAGATGAACAGGGATTTCCTTTGTTTGCTACAAAAAGACAAGAAAAGGGAAGCTAGGAAGAGACAAGATAACAAAATTCATCTGCTATAAGAAGAGAGACAAATTGCAAAATCATTTAGCAGTGTAAACAAAACCTGAACTCTAAAAAAACTAAAAAACTAAAACCCAAATGAACCACACATTCCCCAGAAACTGGTAGTACTAAGTGCTCTGGAAGTGAGGGCAAAAGCAAGGCGGAACAAAATGCTTTACTAGATGACTAGATTATTGTTCTCAGAAAAGGTTAAATCAAAGGCTCCTTCAGAGGACAGAAGATATGTTGAGAGGATAAAATACTAAGAGTACGGGGTTGGGGAAATGACCCAGAGGGCTTAAACCTCAGCACCACATGGTTGCCTAAGCACTTGAGGGACCCTGGCACCAGGGTCTTCCAAAATCTACTTAGGAGTACAAGGCAGCCCTGAATGAAGGCATACAGATGCTGAGATATTTCCATTCCAGCCTGTTGGCGAACCATAGGTAGCACTGTAGCACTGTCATCCTGTTGTTCATCGATTTCCTTGAGCAGGCACCAGTAATGTCTCCTGTGAGACTTTTTGTTACTGTTTTTGGCATATCAAATATGCCACGGGTGGCTTGCCAGGCTGCCATGTGGGCAGAATACTCTCAGTAGCTTGCCGGGCTCTCCGAGAGGGGCAGGGGAATCGAATCCAGGTCAGCCGTGTGCAAGGCAAATGCCCTACTCATTAAAACACTTCAAATTATTGAGATTCCATACAAAATCCTTGTTAACTATGTATCTCAAATTTTTTTTTAAATATTAAGAAAAAACAAAAAAAAAATCTACAACCATGATACTCTGCTGTTAAGAACAAGAAAGTAGATTCCATATACTTCTGAGAGAAAACCTAGAAAATATAGAATGGAAAACTAAGCAAAGTGAGCTGTAATTTATTAACTTGTAGAAATCTGATGGAAAATAGTGTTCAACTTTCAATTCATTCAGTCAAGAATTAGTATTGGGGGCTGGAGGCCTAGCAATTAGTACTGGGTAGGACGTTTGTCTTGCACTCGGCCAACCCAGGTTGGATACCCAGCATCCCATATGGTCCCCGAGCATCGCCAGGAGTAATTCCTGAGTGCAGAGCCAGGAGTAACCCCCGAGCATAGCTGGGTGTGACCTAAATACTTACCATAAATAAATAAATAAATAAATAAATAAATAAATAAATAGTATTGATTAAACGAAAAATATTCAAACAGAGCTATTTTTCACAGTAATAATTTTTTATCTTAGAGTGCATCTTAAGAAACCACTGAAGGATGTGTTTCAGCAAAAGGAGAGGGGCATGAGATATCTTAAATATAAAAAATACAACAGGGGCCCAGAAAATGGCTCAGAAACCTAAGCAGTTTTAGTCTTAAACCCAAGTGACTAGCACCTGCTCTGCTACCTTGTACTACAAGAAAAGATCAGGAAGGGGGAGAGGGGAAGTGTCAGGAAAGTGGTTCAATGTTTTTTAAAAAGCACTTCAGGCAATGGTGATGTCATGAGCTTAATCACTACTGCTGCTGAATGTCCTCAGATGAGCCTGAGCCAACCACAATCTGGTATCCCCTCTTGAGTTTGGAGGGAAAAAAACTAGAGAAGCATGAAAACTTAATGCTAAAGAAAACAAGACCCTTAGTTTCACAATTCAGGAATATGTAGTCAGGGACCTCAGAGTTATCTTCTGAAGAGGAATCATTGGAAAAGTCAAAAACCAGGTTTTGCAGTTTTCTGGGCCTATTTAATAGCTAACTGAGTCCAACTCACAGACCATATTTCCAAATGTGAAGATACTTAACAATTTAATCTAAAAAGAAAAAAATGCACATCAAAGATTACATCCACTTAACATAAAGAGAGTAAGATTTCCTTTTCTTGTAATTTCTTTTCTTTTTTTTTTTGCTTTTTGGGTCACACCCGGTGATGCACAGGAGTTACTCCTGGTTCTACACTCAGGAATTACTCCTGGCGGTGCTCAGGGGACCATATGGGATGCTGGGATTCGAACCCGGGTCAGCCACGTGCAAGGCAAACGCCCTACCTGCTGTGCTATCGCTCTAGCCCCTCTTGTAATTTCTAACAAATTGCCTATAATGAGCACTATATTCTAGATTATTTTCTTTCATTCTACATTCATGAAGAAAATTTCAAGGCTGGAAATAATCCTGTCCTTAATAATATTTTGCTAACACAGTTAACAGTGGGAATTCCAAGGATGAATGAAGTTAAGAATGATCACAGACCAATTGTTAACACATAATTAGTCCACATTAGAGTATATCCTACGGTTCCAGGAGCTCTCAAACAAACAAAAAAAACCTGACAGATTATAACTTAAATATCTTGATATGAGAACAACCGGCAGAGCCTAGGATCTAATTTGTAATAACTTACCAAAGAAAAAAAGTATAGTAACCACAAAGTTGTGTAATCAAGTGAATACAATTATATTATTATAATGAAGTAAAAGCACTAAATACTGATCAGGCCTAAAGAATTAAATTTCAACTTTATTAAAGAATGAGAGAATATATCCTACTCATCTTGTATGTCAAGAACCAATGCTTTAAACTGAAGAATCAAGAAAAAACAATGTAAAAACTTAGAAATATGACAGTAGTTAACAAAAGATCCAAGAATAAAGTTGAAAGTGGTTTGGATGGTGAGTTTGATGAAGACAACAGAGAGAAGGAACTACTCTTAAAATAAAAATCAAAGCAAAACAAAACTTGATTCTGGTATCAAGGATTCTTCCTAAGCAAATTTTTAGATAGCAAAAAATGATCTACAACAAGTTGTTTTAGTAAAAAACTTCAAGACTATTAATGTCTACGTGACAGAAAATGCAGAGTGTAACAATTCCTATATAATGATGAGATGGACATCAATAATATTAGGGATTAATTTATGACAAATCTGTGACAAATTAGTAGCCATTTAGTGTTTTATTTTTTAATGAATATGTTTTAAGTATCAACTCTTCCATTACTATTCCTTTACTAAAGTACATGTTAAGTGAAATGGGTACATAAAGACAAATCAGTCAGCCAATGCAAAAAAAGTCTTTATTATATGCTATACATCAATCAAAAATTTTCTATAGGAACCTGCAAGAGGCTTAAAAAAAAAAAAGTAACATCCTTGGGACTGGAGAAATAGTACAGAGGGTTTGTACTATTTTGCCTTGAATGTGGCCAACCAGGGTTTGATCCCTGGCATCCCATATGATCGATCCCCTGAGCCATCACCAAGAGTAATTCCTGAGTGCAGAGCCAGGAGCAACTCCTAAGTATCACCAGGTACAACCCAAAACGCAAATAAATAAATATACATATATATGTATATATATATATATATATATATACACATTCAAAACATCCTAGATTATAGCATATACGCGCAACAACAGGAATATCCTATATTCAGCAAGATATCTTAGGAGATGTCCCTCATCATGTGAACATCATGAGTTCACGTGATCATACAAATCTATATGGTATAGTCTGCTACAGAAGTGAACTATTTGATACAGGCCACGGGGACCATAATTGCATACACAATTAATATAGATAATAGGCAATTATCCAAAGCATTATTAAGCAACAGTGACTATCATCACTGGACATACTGTTACATTTCTAAAAGTTATCTGTTTTGTTTTGGGGCCATTCCTGGTGATGCACAGGGGTCCATATGGAAGAGGGGAGGGGATGCCAGAGACCAAGTCCATGTCAGCAGTGTGCAAGGCAAGCACCGTACCTGCTGTACCATCTCTTTAGGGACTATAAGAATTAGCTTCTAAAGCTACTTCTTAAAATCAAACATTTCTCTAAAAGGTACATAATAAAGGCAAAATTCTAAGGAAGAATCCAAATGTTAATGAAAAATGTACCTTCAATCCTCACAATTTTTAAACAAAACAAAATGTACTAGCAGGTTTAAAACCTACTAGTAGACAACATCGTGAAGTTTATACAATCTTATAAGCAAACAATAAAACAAACATTTTTACTAACAGAACTTCTTGGAAACACAGAATACTTATAAACAAGTATGGAATTTAGAACTGTCAGTCTAACCTAAATAAATTGACAGCAATTTCTGTCAAACCATAAACTTGAATGAAGTGATTTATGACTTTAGTCACAGAAAAGCATAAGGCTAAATAAACCCTACGTATACAATAAAATCCACAAAACATTCTAAAATACTGGTTAAACAAAAATAATTTAAGCTAGAAAAAGAAAAGAGTAAATGCTTAGTAAATAAGAAAAGTGAAATACAAGTTAATCCTTCAAATTACCTTGCTTCAAGAATTGGCTGAATATCATTTACTAGTTGACTAGTATGACCAAATTCATCCTGAAACTCCAGAGGGATATTGAATGGGACTCCAACACGAAAAGGAGAATCCAGAAGACCAAATGAAAATTTCTCTGGCTTACCCTCTTTAAAAAAAAAAAAAAAATTTCCACTGTAGGTTATATATATATGGGACACTTGACTACAATAAAGGTGGCATTTTAAAATGTATGCAAAAAGTCTGTGCTTTACTTTGGAAAATAATTAAATTAATTTTTATCTCACAACATTTATAAAATTCCAAAGGTAGAGATACCTGTGCTTTTAGCACGCTGATGCCAGTATGTACCACAAGTGGCTCACTCTTGAATGTGGTTAAATGACGCAAGTTGCAGAAATGGCATCAACGTGTTAAACAATGATTATTATTAGAACCTACGTACTATGCTTATAATCTCAGAGAAAAATAAAACTCCAGTAAAATACAACATCCAGTATGCATAAAAGGATATGTCTGATTAATTTAAGAGGCTGGAGCGATAGCTCAAAGTGTTGTAGCACATGTCTTGTGCAGGGGAATCCTGGCTCAAATACTCGGATGTTACATGATCCCCCAGCACTGCCCAGAGCAGCCCCTAAATGCTGAGCTGGGAGTAACCCCTGAGCATTGGTGTGCCCAAAAACAACAAAAAAGACTTATGTAATTCAATGAACAAAATCAAAGAGAAGGTATAGGTGAGAAAAATCTGAAACATATGGGACAAAAGATTAAAAGTTAAAACTACTAAAAAAAATTTTATATAGCACCCTTTCTCAAAGTACAGTCTTTAGCCTAATAGCTTCAAAAATCCTTAGGAAACTTAAAAGTAATGGAAATACTATGGCTCACCTCAAACCTAGAGTCAATGCTGAAAGGCCCACGCTAAGGCTTAAAGGTGGCTCAGATACAAGCTCATAATTGAGAACTATTAAAATGGGCACAGAAGGTTAACAGGTTTTCACAGATGACATACAATGTTCAACAAATTTTGGAACAAAATAATAATTAAAAGCATAATTTAATTTCCAAGAAGGCTAAATAAACATAATGGATTGAACATGAAACTCAAACTACTAATATGCTGGTGAGTGTGTCCTTGTCACATCTCTTAGGAGGACAATTTGATTAACAAATAAACTTAAAATGTTAAAGAATAAAAGACAATAGTAATAGAATAGTAACAGAATTTGAATTATGGAATAAAATCTGTGAAGGAAAAAATTATAATAAGAATCTTAAGTCTCACCACCAGAGCAGAAAACCAATCCAATGAACACTACTAATGTTCTAAAGTTATAAGAATAAATAGATGAAACTGGAGTCAATTGGAAGAAAAAAAAAATTGGTGAGATCTGTTTAAGAAACAGTTTCTAAGATTCCTCAATTCAACACACAGAGCCTAACAAGTGCCTTCTTCACCACAGCAAACAAATCTCAGGTTTACTCTCTGGGAATAGTAAAGGAGTAGGTGTGAGGAGTAGGGAACAAGCAGCACACAGTGACATGGTTGGTGAGAAGGGGAAATTGTAGGGCAAGGCTATCTATTAATATTTGTTTGTTCAACTTGGACCCCTGAATGTTGGCAGCCAGATAAATTACCCTCCGACTCAGACAGGAAGCTTCCAATCCGCGGAATCTTAATAGCAAATTATTATATCATAATCTCACCAAGTAAAAGAAAAGTTTTCAAATGTACTATTAACTGTGAACAAATCACTCCTCATGTGAAAGCATTTAAAAAGAAATAAATGGGAGCAAAAAAGACATTGAGAAAACCATCTGAATGAATCCAAAAAGGTCAAAAACACAATCATTAAAAAAGACCCAGATCATTAAAAACAAGGCTCATAACTGGAGAATAAAAAAACCACAAAAAAAACCCTAAAAACTGAAACAATGATCACAGAATGGAGAACTTCAATAAAATTGTGCATAGAACAATAGAGAAAATAAATTGGAAGTACCAGAAGCTAGAAAAAAAATTTATTTCAGGGGCTGGAGCGATAGCACAGCAGGTAGGGTGTTTGCCCTGCACGAGGCCAACCCGGGTTCTATTCCCAGCATCCCACATGGTCCCCTGAGCACTGCCAGGAGTGATTCCTGAGTGCAGAGCCAGGAGTAACCTCTGAGTTTTGCTGGATATGACCCAAAAAAAGTGGAAAAGAAATTTATTTCAAACAACTGGATACTACCAAGGAAAGAGGGAAAACTAGAAGAGGGCAGAGACGCAGACCACCGGGTCAGAGCAGCTGCAGACTCACCAACAATGGGAACAAGAGAACAACATGTCTTAAACAAAAACTGAGGAGGATGGGAAGCATGCCACTATCATTTAACAAATTAGTATAATAACTTCCTTATTTAACTAGGAAGTCCTAGTTTGGGTAAGAAAGCAAGAAATGAAAGGACCCAAACTGGAAAATAAATTGAACTATCAACTCTTTGCTGATGATGATATACATAGAAAAGCCGAATTATAAAGAATAAAGCAATTACAAGTGGCAGGCTACAATATCAAAATATGAAATTCTGCTGCATATCTATATGTAAATAAGTCACCTGAAAATAAATATAAAATTTCAAGTACAATTTCATGGGGGCAAAAAAAACCCCTAAGGTAGCTAGAAATCAACACAGGAGGTGGAAAAGGCATACATAGAAAATTCTGTCATTATTGAAAGAATAGAAGACACATGGAAATGGAAAAATATTCCCTGTTCATGGATCAGAGAATTAGCATTAAAATGAATATTCTATTCATTTATACAGATTCAATGTAATCTCAAATCAAATGTCCAATAGGATTTTTCATCTGACAGAAAACAAGGACTACCAAAATTTGTAAAATCATAAAATGCCTCCGAAAAGACAAAGTAATCCTTTGATAAAGAAAATAAGGCTTTCTCCTCGTGCCCATGTTCTGCCTTGAACACATAAGTAGCCTGCTTGCCTTTATGTCGATGGGCTTGCTCCTTTATCTGTGTTCTCTCTTGAACATGCCATTTCCTCTCTCCCTTCACATCTTTCTAAATAGAATTCATTCAATGAAAAATATCTTGCTGCATGAGAAAAATTAAAAAAAAAAAGAAAAAAGAAAAGGATTGGCATCACATTCCCAGCTTTAGGAATAATAAAGCTGTAATCCTTAAAAGCCAGTGAGACACTAGAAAAAAAGGTGAAATAGTATCGACTGCCCAGAACCAACTGTATGGGCAGTTAACTTACAACAATGGAGCCAGGAGTATAAAGAATGAAAGGAAAGCCTCTTCAAGAAACTGTGCTGGGAAAAGCGGTACGGAAGTCACTTGCAAAAGTCTGAAACTGGATCACTTTCTCACATCATGCACAAAGTTCACTCAAAATGACAGACCAGAAATGTTAAAATACAAAGTAGAAAATGCCAACAAAATACTAGCTACAGAGATGTGTTCAGTGATTTTACGCCATTGGCTAAAGAAACAAAAGCAAAAATCAATAAATGGGACTACATCAAGCTATAGGGCTTCTGCACCATCAAAGAAACTCATTAAAAAAAAAAAAGTGGGGCTAGAGCGATAGCACAGTGGGCAGGGCATGGGTTCGGCCCACAGGCTCGATTCCCAGCATCCTATATGGTTCCCCGAGCACCACCAGGAGTAATTCCTGAGTGCAGAGCCAGGAGTAACCCCTGTGCATTGCTGGATGTGACCAAAAAAAGCGTAAATAAATAAATAAATAAATAAATAAATAAATAAATAGATAAATACATAAAAAATAAATAAATACAGGAAAGAAAGAAAGAAAGAAAGAAAGAAAGAAAGAAAGAAAGAAAGAAAGAAAGAAAGAAAGAAAGAAAGAAAGAAAGAAAGAACTCTGCTTTTTATGACGATGGCATCAAAAGCCAAGAAGGAATCCTCAGTCCCCTCAAAGCTGAAGCCAAAGCCCTGAAGAAAGCAGTGCTGAAAGGCATCCACAGCCACAGAAGATCTGCACATCATCCACCTTCCAAAGACCCAAACACTGCGGCTGAGAAGGCAGCACAAATACCCTCAGAAGAGCCCCCAGAAGAGACAAGCTTGATCCCTGTGCCATTAAGTTCCCTCTGACTACTGAGTCAGCCATGGAGAAGACAGGAGATAACACTCTCAAGGCCAGCAGGCACCAGATAAAACAGCCAAGAAGAAGCTCTAGGAACTGATGCGACCACAGTCAGCATCCTTACTAGCCCAGACGAGAGAATGAGGCATGTGTTCAGCTGGCTCCTGACTGATACTTTGGATGTTGCTAGTAAATCTGGGATAATCTAGACAATCAAAGACAATCAAAGCTGGCTAATCCTAAATACAACTTTTTCAACATTAAATGAATAAATCATGTGAAATGGGAGAGATTAAGAATATTTGCACACCACTCACACCTAATTTTTAAGATACATAGAGAACTCACAAAATTCAGTAACCACAAAACTCATTTTGAAAGTGAGGAAAAGAGCTGAATAGATACTTCCCAAAGAAAACTTACACATGGCCAGCAAGTACATAAAAACTGCTCATTATCACTGATTATCAAAGAAATGTAAATCAAAACAAATGAGATATTATATCATGCCGGTGAGAATGGCCCATATCAAAACAGAAGAAACAACAAAAACTGGTCAGAATATGGAAATAAAGGAGCCCTTGCACTCACATGGAAAGGTATACTGAGTTTCATCAATAGAATACAGTATATAGAGCCTTCTCAAAAAATTAAAAACAGGGGCTGGAGTTACAGTACAGAGTGTACTACACTTTCCTTGCACACGGCCAACACAGGTTTGATCCCCAATACCTCATATGGTCCCCCAAGCCTGCTAAGAGTGATCCCTGGGTGCAAAGCAAGAAAAAAAGTCCTGAGCACTGCCAAGTGTGAACCCAAAACAAGAATTGAAAGTAGAATTTGCAAATAACCCAGCATTTCCACTCCTAGATATGTTATCTCCCACTACACAAAAACATAAATCAAAATAAAAATATATTTACACACCTATATTAATTATGGTGCTATTTACTCTATAGCCAAAAGAAAGAATAATCTCACACTGAATTTAATAATTAAAAAAAAAAAGCAAGGGAATTGAAAATAAACCCTTGGACACCCTTGAACACAACCACAGAATTGATGTTATTAACTAGGGCAGGGACTGAGGAAGAGAAATACCTAAAAAGTAAAAAGGGAAAAGCAACAGGAAGAATCCTACGGTCAGAGATGGAGGGACACTGGTATTTTGATGGCCACAGTGAGGAAACACTGGACCTCTAAAACACATGGACGTTTCCCCTCTTGCATGCAGTGCTGCATCAATTAAAGAAACAAGCAGAAGTGTTTTTATGATTGACTCTGTGTATTATTTACTATCTTTTACAGATATTTAAATTAGAGATAAAGACAGAAAAATTATAAGGCCATTTTAAGATCAAGACATTTTAAGATCAAGACACCACTGGACATGTATCTTACACGATACTATCTACTTCTTCACTTAACTCCTTAGCATAGTTGTATATTAGTATTTTGCTTACCTTTAACAGAAAACTTAATTGCTTTAGAAGGTAATGGTCTTCCTGCATAAGTGTCTGCATTACTTTCATTCAATACAACTTGTAATTTCAATGTATAGTTCCCCAACTTTTGAATATTTTCTAGACAAATTAAAAAAGAAATTTAAAAAGTCAGTCAACATAATACTGATACAACCTAATAATATAATTTTAACAGAATAGTGATGACTTACCCATTTTTTTAAACCAGTATGGCCATTTTCCTCCATGCTGACTAATATGTGAGATTATTTCTTTATTTCCATTTGGAGCTTAAGAAATAAGAAACATACCTTCAGAAACTAATTAAATATCATATGTATGAAATGCCACACCAGCATCAAATAAGTACTTCTTGTATATTTTTTTAAATGTTTACACACTTCCAAAGATCTAAAGCCAAGATCAGGAAAATAGTCCAAGTTGTAGATCAAATGCTTATCAGCATGTTTGAGGACCTATGTTCAATTCCTGCATCACATGGCCTACAAAGTAAAACCAGGTATGGCCTAGATGTTTCTGAGAGATGATCTCAGAAACTATGAAAAAAAATTTTAAAAACTAATGCTATTCTATACAAGTGAAGAGCATGATAGAAATATACTCGTTAGACTCATAATTCTGTCTTTTTTGTTTTGTTTTTGGGTCACAGCTGGTGGTTCGGGGCTTACTCCTCGATCTGAGCTCAGGGACCACTCCTGGATGCTTAAGGGACCAGACGGGATGCTAAGGACTGAATCCGTCCCCAGATGCTATACTACAGTTCCGGCCCCTCACTGAGTTCATAAAAATTCCTGATTTTAGTTAAAGATTCATCTGTCCATAAGCAAAACAGGCACACACGTAGAGCATGGATATACATGTATCTTTAAAGAATTTTCCAGACAAAACAAAAACATATTCTTATATTTGACAACAGACTTGTGGTTGTGTGGGAGGAAAGAGAAAACAAATGATGAATAAAGCCGGCAGAGAGACTGGTGGATGGTAACACAATCTCTAGTGGAATTTTGTCAAGGAAGGTGTGAGACTATGCAACTGACACACTAAGTATTTTTTTAGAGATGGATAAACTTGAGATTCAACAACTACAAATAAAGAGACAGGAAGCAAGTGTATTAGATAATAAAATAGGTTAGCTGATATAAACTGAGACATGTTAAACAATTATCTTGGTGTCTTTTATAAAAAGTTCCAACTATAATTTGCAATATATTGATAAGATTACGTGATAAATATACTATGTATCAAAAAAAAAAAGTAAAGAACACAAAAAATATCTTTGCTTCCACTGAATTTCTGTCATCTAAAGCAGTTTTCCCCAAGAGGGATATGGGGAGGGGAAGAACAATGCTGGAATGAGGGAAAAGGCGTAACTAGCAGGTTTGTATGAAGATGACATTAAAACTTAAAGAAGGTAGACTGACAAGGCTTGATGAGCTTTTTTTTTTTTCTCCGCTCTGAAAAGGTGCCTGATCATATACATATACTTTAAGTGAAAGGCAGGCAAGGAAATACAAAGTCAAAGACTGGAAGATGCTCACGAATGGCTTTGATGATTAAGAAGAAACCATAAGCCCTGTGGACAGCTTCTAGAAATGGAAAAGATGCCCTCTAAAGAAAGGCAACCCTGTCAGTGAACATCTAGGATACTTTCCCAGAAAAGTCTAAAATAATCAATTTGGTTTTAAGCCACCAAGAGCTGGAGAAACCAACACACACACACACACACACACACACACACACATATACACACACACCCCCAAAAGGGGGGGACATTTTAATAAACAAACAGTTTAATGTTACTGAGAGTCCATAAATTTCATTCATGGAGCAAAAGTATAAACGATCATTGAAACTATGCAATTAATGTTTCTAAAGTGTTAGAAATAGGCACATAATGACTATAATTCTGGAATCAGAAAAAAGTATATAGTGAAATAGCTTTATTAAAAATAAAGAATGAGGGGCCAGAATGATGTACAATAGGCTGGGCGTTTGCCTTGCACCAGCATCCCATATAGTCCCCTGAGCACCACCAGGAGGCAGAACCAGGAGTAACGCCTGAGCATCAGTGGTGTGACCCAAAGAAAAAAAGATTTTGATGTTTAGGTAGTTAAGGCAAAGATAATGACCAGCGAAAGCTAACAAAGCTAAAATTTCAAATTCAAGAAATACAGAGTGAACATTAAAATACAGTTGTCCCTTATTAAAAAAAAAAAAATGTTTTTAAAAAAAAGATGCTATGGCCTTTCCCCCCCTGCTGACAGCATGGCGACTGCCACCATTCAGAATCAAAAGGACAGAGAGGTAGGAGTTTGCAGTGATGGGACGGGATGCATAGGGAATCTTGCGATGGGGAAGGCAGAACAGGCCCTGCCTCCTGCCCAAATGAGACCCTGAGTGGTCGCCCATGGACAGCTCCTCCGCTCCTGAACAGCCATGATCCCAGCAGCACAGAAACCAATCTCGGAATGCAGTGGCTGCTCGCAGAAATACCTCTGGATTTAATGCCAGAATTCCAAATCTGGGCGGCCACTTTCGCATGCAACATCATATTCTCTTTGTTACCAACAATAGAAAACATACAATCTAATGATGTCAATCCGACAGGTCTGACTCTTGGGGATAAAATACCAAATAATGATACTGAGTTTCCTGTCGAAAATTGAATGTAATCAAAGTAAGGAAAGAGTAAAGTGATCTGCCACACAGGCAGAGAGGGAGTGGGAGGTGGGGGTATGCTGGGATTATTGGTGGTAGGTGGAACATGTGCACTGGTGAAGGGATGGGTGTTTTGAGATAGTATGACTGAGTCTCGATCCTAAAAGCCCTGTAACTGTTCAAGGTAACTCAATTAAAAAATAAAATTAAATAAATTTTAAAAAAAAATTTAAAAAGATGCTAGGTACTTGAACCAAGTACTTCTAAGCCCAAGTAATTTTTTGAGATATCAAATATTAAGTAATCTAAATTCCTATCTAGCACAAAATCCTATACATATGTACGCAACTATATTAGTTTTCACCCACCCACTTACCTACTTACATTATGGGAAAATTCTGTATTTTACTCTGCGGTATTTAAATTTTTTTTAATTAAAAAATTATTTGAAAACTCTGGGTTCAGAGAGATCAAATCGAGACCAGGCTCATGCCTTGCAGGCAGCCAAACTCAGTATGATTCCAAGTACCTGAGTATCACCACTGCTGCTTGAGAGAACCCACAGCACCAAGTGTGGCCCAAGGAGACCCCAAAACCAAAGGCCCGACCCGCATCACTTCCTCAGGCCTAAGTCTTCTGAGACTCACTTGGAGGAGAGCTCACAAAAAGCTCAAATGGAAAACACTCCTGAAATTTCTCACTAACCAAATCCATTGTGTCTACAAGATTGCTGGGTCACCAATAATTACAGGAATAAAGAACAACATTTAAATTCCAAATTAATTTGTATACTTACAGTGTAATATAACTTTAAGCTCAACAAGGAGTTTCTTTGATCCTCCATGACTTGTTCCTGGAAGCTTTTGCATTGTTTCCCCCTTTTTATTCAGTATTTCAATTCTTAATGCACCTATTAGGTTAGAATTTAGAAGTCTCTTAGTTACAAAGAATATGAGGAATCTGCTGGGTTTTCACATTGCATTTTAATTTCTCATAGTCTTATGTATGAAAATGTAAGACAAAGGAAAACTTTTTTTTTTTAATTAAGAATAAAAACATACCAATAGGGGTTCCAGCAGGTCTTGTTTCATTTGGCAGTAATTCATCTCCCTCAGGCCAAGTTACAGACAATCTATCAGGGAGCCTATTAAGACACCACATTAATGTTTCACAAATTGTATTAATTATGAACTGAGTTAAAAATAAGTTATAAAAACTTTCTAAAACTGAGTTAACATTAACTTACATATTTGAAGGTATAATTTCAGGTCTCTTCAATGCATGTTACAACATACTAGAAACTTTATTTTATATATTTTGAGTGAAACCTGAAATTCTATGTAGTAACATAAAAAGGTTTCCTACATAATCATTGTCATAACTCTGAAAAAGTCAAACAAAACCTCTGATATTATGAACCACGAATTATCCAAGTTTTTGTAATTTTTCTATTAATAGCAAAAGTGGGGCCAGAAAGACAGTAGAGTGTAGGGTGACTGCCATGCACAGTCAACCTAGGTCCAATTACAGTGCTACAGTGCTACCTATGATTCGCCAAGCTCACCAGGAGTGATCCCTGAGTACAAAGGCAGGAGTAAGCCCTGAGTACTGCAGGGTATGGCCCAAAATCCAAAACCAAAAGCAGACAAACAAAATAGCACAAGTATATGTTAAGAAACAGGACTGTGTACAAGAACAGAAGAGAGGCTAAAGATAGCTCAATGGATCTGCCTTGCATGTCGATGACCTAGGTTCAATCCCTGTCATCCCACATGGCCTCTGAACCCTGCCAGGAGTAATTCCAGACTGCAGAGCCAGGAGTAACTCCTGAGCACTGTAGGGTGTGACCCCAAAACAAAACAAAAACAAAAGAAATATTCAGTGAGATTTGGTAAAAATTAAAATAACTGCGTTCTGGGGCCGGAGCGATAGCACAGCGGGTAGGGCGTTTGCCTTGCACGCGGCCGACCCGGGTTCGATCCCCGGCATCTCATATGGTCCCCCAAGCACCGCCAGGAGTAGTTCCTGAGTGCAAAGCCAGGAGTAACCCCTGAGCATCGCTGGGTGTGACCCAAAAAGCAAAAAAATAAATAAATAAATAAATAAATAACTGCGTTCTATAAAACCAGAGAATTGTTCTTCTGCTTCCTTTTAGTTTCTTTAAGTACTAATCTTTACCTCTTAGGAAGTGTTTCCAATTTTCTTTTAGTTACAGTTCAAAGGAACTATTTTTAAATCTTCCTGAAATTTAGTGCCTGAAACAGTTACATTTACGAATTGAAAATGTTCAGGGCTGGAGAGATAGTACAGTGGTGGGGGACCTTGCCCTGCACACAGCCAACCTGGGTTTAATTTCAAGCACCCCATATGGTCCCCCAAACACAACCAGGACTAATTCCAGAGTACAGAGCCAGGAGTAACCCTTGAACATCACTGGGTGTGGCCCCAAAACAAAAACAAAATAAATTTTTCATTCTAAGATAGGATTTCCTAACTAGAACTATTTTATTAACAGCAAGAAATTTGTCTCAATATACACGCTAGAATACAAATTCCTTATTAGAATAACGGTATGCTCAAGAAGTTAAAAGCATGAAGATTTTCCTTTTGATTTTTCTTGTTATTTCTGTCCTGCACCTTGGAAATGTGACTTACCTTGCCATTTCATCTTCTACATATTTTTTCACAGTTTTCTCAGCAACTGTTCTATCCAGCTTTGCAATTGGAACAGTTTTTATTTCATCATATAGTGCCTGAGGCTCCTAAATAAATTTATAAGAACATTTCAAAACTACTCAAATTTAGCTGTAAAGGAAGCATCCACTTATTCAAATATATATTACCAGAGCATATAAATTCCATTAGCAATTAATTATTAAGTACACTACAATATTTCCATTTTCGTGTAACCTTTCAAAGTTTATTTAAAGTAACTTAGAAAGTCTAATAAATGTAAATATTAACAAAAGCACAGTATAAGGATAAATAGTTTTGGGGTTAATTATTTCTAAAGATAAGGTTCTAGCTCCAATGTGTAACATTACAGCCCTAGAATAAAATATGCACTTTTCAAAATTATTGTGATAATCGGGAATAATGTACGTAAAATTCTGGGCACTGATGATAGATATGGTCTATAGATTATTAACATATATGAAACAAAAGTCTAATGCTAAGACAACTTTATCCAACAGCAAAGTCAAGTGAAACCAAAATACAAAACACTTCATATTTCAACACTTAAGCAAAAGTTGTACATGAAACTCTCAATGTTTAAAAACAAAAATTCTGTCTTACCATTGCAATTTGAACTTCTCCTCCTGTAGCATATACTTCTCCATCATGGTCACCGTAAAGAAAAAATTTCACGATGCTCCCATAAAAGAGAGGAAGTGTCTTGATTGTCTTGACCTAGAATTTAGTTTTTAAAAAAGACCTTATTGTCAATATTCACCAAAAGGAACACTTGATATTTCATCATAACCACAGAACTATTTGTATTAGAAAAAAATTACTGAAGATAGCATCCTAGTATTTTAATAATTAATAGAGCCTGGCAAGCTACTGGGAGTATCCCGCCTGCACGGCAGAGCCTGGCAAGCTACCCGTGGTGTATTCGATATGCCAAAAACAGTAACAAGTCTCACG
Organism: Sorex araneus; assembly: GCF_027595985.1. Classification (NCBI taxonomy): domain Eukaryota; kingdom Metazoa; phylum Chordata; class Mammalia; order Eulipotyphla; family Soricidae; genus Sorex; species Sorex araneus. The sequence goes on from NC_073303.1 coordinate 330,320,978, forward strand.
TTACTGGTGCCCGCTCGAGCAAATCGATGAACAATGGGACGACAGTGCTACAGTGCAGTGCATTTAAGTCCATATCCCAGAAAGTTCTGTTATGTCTTCCTCAAGTGTACTCATATCTTTGTAAAGACAGCCAAGTCTTCATACAAAAACATCATGGTGGTGGACAAATTTAGATCCAGAGCACCATCAAAATGCATTAAGGAATGCTCAACCACCTCAATCCTTTTTATCCCCATAAAGTCTTGTCTTTCAGACTTACTCTACTCTTTCAGACTAGAGTAATTTAAGTTCTGTTCAGCTTGTTTCTTTCAAACATGCTGACTAAATTTTCCCTAAGATAGTTTCCTGTACTTGGCTTGGAAAAAACCTACCATAATTTTCTTTCATTATACTCAAATTCCTGAGAATTCCAGAGTTTACATCCAACCTACCTTACTGGTTTCATTCCTAAAAGATTTCTCCTCATATGCGCACACTACCTGGAAGGAGAAGCGAACTCTGCTGTGTCCCATTTCCCTCTACAGCCCTCGATCTTTTTAATTCAGATGATCTTCTCTGAGAAAGTTCCAAATAGCATTTATTTGATAAGACCAATTTCTTCCTACTTCTTATAACTATCTGATTTCAGAGACACCCTATTCTCCTAGGTTCCCTCATAGCTAACAGCTTCAATCTCCTTCACTAACTCCTCCTTAGAAAGTCAAACTATAGCTACTGTCTATTGATTCACTCTAATTCCAAGCCTTCAAATTTATGACATTCTGAGAAAAATGGGCTTCTATCTTTGTGATTTATGTGTGTAAAGCCAGGTCTCTGCCTCTTCCAAGTTACATATAAATGTCACCTCTTTTTGTGGAATTTCTTGATTTAAATTTTAATTTAAAGAATTTTACTATTTACTCTCTTCTCCTAGCCTTAAGTAAAATACTTTCCTGCCTTAAAGTGCTACAGTATTATTCATTCTCTTTTTATTGCACTTTTCCCCTTCTATTATTTGTTTTTAGGTTGTCTACATGACAACTATTAACATCCCTAAGGACAAGTAGATCTCCCAGATTTCAATATTCAGCAGATATTGAATAAAAATATACATGCTCATTAATTTAGTATAAAATGGGGGGTAGGGGTCACATCTGGTGGTACTCAGGGATTACTCCAGACTCCGCATACAAGAATCATGCCTGTTGGAGCTTGAGGAACCACGTGGGGTGTTGGGGACTGAACCCAGTTGGGACATGGGCAAGAACCCTGCTACCGTATGCCTCAAGCCTCCTTCATTACTGCTTTTTTCAAAAATGGGACTGAAGACAACTACAGAAGGCAAGAGCCCTGCATACGATATGTCTCAAGCCCCCTTCATTACTATGTTTTTTTGAAAAATGGGACTAGAGACAAACTACAGAAGGAAGGGCACTTGCCTTATATGTGGACGCAATTAAGAAAATTATCTGAATCTCAGCACTGCATATGGCGCACCAAGAACTGGCCCTTGACCCCAGAGCCAGGATGTTCTGCTGAGCAAGGCCAGGTATACCCCTTCCTTCCCAAAGGAAAAAACTGAGCAAGCATTAGTGTGAAAAACAGTAAAAACTTCGCTAGTTGGGTCTTTGGCAAAAAAAAAAAAAACACAAAAAACAAAAAACAGGACTTTTCTTTAACAATATGGAGAAAAGACTGGCACCCCTATGTTCCATGCAACATAATTCACTATAGCCCAAATCTGGAAACAACCCACATGCCCAACAAGAGACGACTGAATAAAGAAACTATAGTACATCTATACAATGGAGTATTCCCCAGGCATAAGAAAAGATGAAGTGATGAAATTTGTTGCTACATGGAGGGACCCAGAGAATATTGTGCTGAGTGAAGTTAGTCAGAGGGAGAGAAACCAACAGAATGATATCTCTCATACACAGGAGATAAAGAAACAGAATGGTAGAGTAACAAATACCCAAAACAGTAAAAAAGAAAGACCATGAGAACTGGTATTCAATAAGAAATAAGACACTCAATGAGGCTGCAGAACAATCTAGGGAGGGGGCAATGTCTATGGTGGAGAAAAAAGTGGTCCTAAAAGGTGCTCAAGAGTGATGAAGGAACCCCTTGACAACAGCACTATAAGTCACATTGCAAAAACATACAGAAAATGCCTCTCACAGAAGCAGATCTAAGTGTCTGGTGGAGACACAGACACTTGTTGGAGACACATGGGGATGGGAGGTGGTGACAGTGATAGAGGGAAGTTGTCACTGGGGAAGGGATGGGTCTTAAACACTGTAAACCTGAAACCCAATCATGAATAACTTTATAATTTCACAATAACTAATTAAAAAATTGTAATATATATATATAAAGAGCCATTTACAATTATATATGTAGAGCCAGGAGTGACCCCTGTGCATCGCCAGGTGTGACCCAAAAAGCAAGCAAGCAAACAAATAAATAAATTAATTAATTAATTAAATTATATATGTACAATCAGTGTGATCTTTTCTCTCCTGGCTCCTGAGCGGTCAATAATACACATTATTTTGGGCCGCTATTAAATTCTAACATATCTGATTTAGTTTCAAATGCTACTAAAGACAGGATTTACAACATTAAACCTACCAGTTGTCCTGCTTTGTATACTTTTCCATCCCATTCTATTGCAGAGTACGTTGCCCAGGGACCTTGTTTTTTAGAAGGTAGATCGGGACGTGTAATTATTCCTTTAAAAAGTGTAAATTTTATTTGTTTGTCGTATTTTTCATGGCAATCCTTTAGCCATAAAGCAAATTCTCTGTCAATTTTCATTCGCTGTTCCTGTAAAAATTTTAAAAGTTTACGAAATATAGCAACTAAGAAACAGTAAAACAATTGATGCTAAGTTCAGCATACCTAAAAACCTACCTTAGAAATTTGTATTTCTAACAAAGAAATACGAAACCATTGCCATCATTATCTTTGAGGCCAAGGTCTCAAACTACAGTGAGAACTACAAAATTTTCCCACCCTTTAAATCTTAGGATACATTTAAAAACAAAAACCAAAAAAAGCATTTAAAAAAATACCAGTGCCTGCCTATGAAAGAAGAAATTAGCTGATGTTAGAAAAATTAAGTGGAGGGGCTGGAGCGATAGCACAGCGGGTAGGGCGTTTGCCTTGCACGCGGCCGACCCGGGTTCGAATCCCAGCATCCCATATGGTCCCCTGAGCACCGCCAGGGGTGATTCCTGAGTGCAGAGCCAGGAGTGACCCCTGTGCATCGCCGGGTGTGACCCAAAAAGCAAAAAAAAAAAAAGAAAAGTTAAGTGGATACCAACTCACTACGAACTATTAACATTTTCAATAAGGCAGTAAAGTTTAAAAGCATTGATACATATGCACAGAATAAACATATATAGTATACCTATGATATTAAAATGTCACTAGGGAATATGGGAGGAATAAAATAATAAAACAAAATAAAGTAAGATGCCTGAAGAGGAAAAGGGAAGGGAGAAAAACCAATCTAAAATAACTTTTGACTCCCTTTTACAAATTCAGAGGAATTAAATCATAAAATTACAACTTTTCTAATACATGTGATTTCTAAGATTCCCAATAAAATGTGTAATTGCGTATCATTCTTCATCCCATTGAAAGTATGCTGAATTGCAAGTGGGTATATTTTATGTTTAATGCCTGACTTAGGGATACTGAATAAGGAAGACAAACTCTATAGTATGTGTTTTCTTTTATTTTTTTGCCTTTTGGGTCACACCAGGCATTGCACAGGATTACTCCTGGCTCGTGCACTCAAGAATTACTCCTGGCGGTCCTCGGGGGACCATATGGGATGCTGGAAATTAGAACCCAGGTCAGCTGCGTGCAAGGCAAATGCCCTACCCGATGTGCTATCGCTCCAGTCCCAGTACGTGTTTTCAAAGAATAGACAATGTATAAAGTTATGCAAGTTCATTTCTTCCAACACATCGAATTCCACTATACATCGCTTTCTAAAGGAAATTCAGACATTAATAATGACTTCGGATTAATTTTTAGTAGCATTCAATTAGAGTATCACTAAAATAAGAACTCTGAATAAGAGCATCATACAGGAACCAGAAGATAATTCAGCGGGTGGAGTGTTGGCTAACCTGGGTTTGATCCTATGTCCTCTGAACCCTGCCAGGAGTGATTCCTGAGCATAACCCCACCCCACAAGGGAAGAATTGTGGCTCAAGAATGGAGAAATCATTCAGTGGGTTAAGAATATACTTCATAAGCAATAGGATCAGATTTAACTCTTACTAATGTTTACACCTTCCCCTATTACTGCTGGGTTTGACCAAAAACCAAATTAAAATGTGGGCTTAGACCCCACATGAGGCTGCAAAAAATTTGGCTATCACCACCAAACACTGGCAACAGTAGAAGGATTTCCTAGCATACAACATACAAAAATTAATTCAAAATCAAATGTGTAATGAGAATCTAAGGTGTTCCTAGAAGTCCTTGCATGAGCGTTTCATGGGCAAAAAAGGGGTCACAGAGAGTCAATGCCTAAGAATGCTCTGATACACTATCCAATTTTAAAGTATTTTTCTACTATTGACTCATATATTTTATACTGATCACCTTTTACCCTCAAAGTTTATTTCTACCTCAATTTCACAATCAAGATGGGATTAATTAGACTTAGGTCATTAATATGCAAATAAGTATCAGAGAAAGCCATAAAGTGGGCATGTTTCTATAGCTCCCATACCTATACCCAGGTCTTGAGTTCAGATTTAACAAAGATCTATCGATTTCACCCAAACATGGTCGGATTAGTTTGAAATTAAGTGGTTTCATTTGACACCTAGAGGAATCCATAAATGTTCCTAAAGAAAAAAATCATGCTTTTCACTAAGATGAAAAATCGGGAAAATTCAACATAAATCTAAATTATTATTTTTCTTTACTTAAAATACAAGATTAGAAAATATTTTCGAAATGTAATATTTAAAATATCCTACCTGTCCATTTAAAATCCGTGTAAAAAGGGTGTTCTTATCTTTCAACTTCAGTTCAAGATCCATGAAAGTCAGTTTATTTGTGCTGACCTGGAATTTGTCATTAGTGAATAATGCGCCGGATATTCTATTATAGCATTCAATGGGTGCAAGCCCTCTCTTCTTAGGAGGTGTACACCAGTCAAAGCTTGAATAAAACAAAATATCCATTAGTATATAGAAAAGTCAGGTCATCAGATGATATAATTTTAGTGAAACTGAAAACTTACTCTTCAACAGATGTATATGGTATCAGTCGTCCATTCCAAAAACATTCAAAAATAGGCCTTTTACCTCTTGCTGCTTTATCGAGTATGAAAAAATCCTCATCGTCATCTTCATCCTTTAGTTCTAGAACAAAGGAGGAAGTGGGAAAAAAATGGCTAATATAAAGTTTACACAATTTTTATCACTGAGAAGTCAATTTCTGTTAAATTTTGTTCAAAGAAAAACTTAAAAAAAAACCCTTCACATTTTGTTCTAAAAATAAAATCTGCACGTTAAGAATCATGAACGTGGGGCCAGAGCAACAACCCAGAGGGCAGGGCACCTGCCTTGCATGTGGATGACCCAAGCTCCATCCCCAGCACCACAGATGGTCCCCTAAGCCCTACTAGGAATAATCCCTGAGCACAGAGCCAGGAAGAGCAATGATCTCTGGTCACTGCCAGTTGTGGCCCCAAAACAAAACAAAACCAAATAACTCTTCATAATATCTACAAAGAAAATGGGAAGAAAATATGAAGAATATATAATAGCTTAATATTTAGTACACAACAAAAAAAGTTAATAGATAAATGAGAAAATAGAGTATTTCGTAGAGCTACTACTTTATTCCTCTGTATCTTAAGATTTACGTATAAAAAAAATTTGTTACCTAACCCTAATAGGCCAGCTAATAATCATAGTTTAAAACAAACAAAAAGGGCGGCTAGAGCGATAGCACAGCAGGTAGGGCATTTGTCTTGCACGCGGCTGACCCAGATTTGATTCCCAGTATCCCATATGGTCCCCTCAGCACCGCCAGGAGTAATTCCTGAGTGCAAAGCCAGGAGTGACCCCTGTGCATTGCTGGGTGTGACCCAAAAAGCGGGGAAAAAAAAAAGTAACTAGTCAAAATTACACCTTCACAGTAAAAGCTAAAAAAGGAATTAAAAAAAAAGAATAACATACTTGATGGAAAGCATGGATCATCAGGATATGTTTCTCTATCATATAAAAATGGGTGATATCGAATAATTCCTTCTACTACACCATCTCCTTCAACATGAGCCTTGAACTCAAAATTATCAGATGCTGTGTTTATATACAGTGTCTGCATGTCATCTTGTATTTGCCTTAAGTTGACAATTTTAGGTGTCTTTCCCTTTTCAAACATAGAAATCTAAAATAGAAATAGAACAAAACTAATTAAATTCTGTGATGACTACTTTCATTCTCAGCTATGATCCAACAACAAATAAAATCTACTTTTACATACAGAAGCATTTAGGATAACAAATATGCATACTTATTTATGGGTAAGTTAAAAGTTAAGTAGTACCTTGATGAAGAATATATTAAAAAACAAAGCAAGAAAGAGCAAAGTTGAAATGAAAGGCCGGGAAGTCATGAGTACATTTAATTCAAACGTTTTTGGCAGAGGTAAGCAGAAAAATAATGTATATGAAATATTAATATATGGACAAAGATACTGAGAATCAAACATTTGGATGCATAAAACTCAAGTGTTTTATGCATTCAAATCTTGCTTCAGCATCGTAAAGCTGATATGAATGAAAAGAAAACTATTTGTTTCCTTTCCTCCCTGCTTTGAAATATGATGTTCAGCAACAACTAATAGCTTTTGCAGATAGGGAAGATAAATTACTACAATAAAAAATATTGCCAGAAAAACGTTAGAACACATAGAAAAGTATATTCTCTTTAACCATTTGTCTAATTATTGATTTTTTTAAAAATCAATATCCTAAAACTAGAACAGAGAACTAATAATAAAATCTTACTTCAATGTCAATATTGTTGAAAGGTCCAGCTTCTTGGGATGTCCGTTTTTCATTTCCTTTTGGGCCATGAATATAGTAATGATAAATATGCCTTAAACACAATAATATTTATAAATTTAATCTACATAAAATTACCATACAGAAACTCCTCGACCAAAAGCTTGTGTTAGTGAGCATTATCAAAAAGATGCTAAGGCAGTCTCTTATTAAACATTTGAAGAGCAGTCACTCGTTTAATGAATAACAACAATCCTGAGATGCAGGTATTGAAAATCCTCATTTTATAGAGAAATTAGGTGCAAGAAGTTTACACAGTTTTCTTAAGGTTTTTTTTTTAAGTCTCTTAAAACTTCCTTAAGTTTTGGGGACTAGAGCCATAGTGCGGCAGGTCTGGTATTTGCCTTGCAAGCTGCTGATCCGGGTTCAATCCCTGGCATTCCATATGGTCCCCCAAGCACTGCCAGGAGTAATTCTTGACTACAGACCTAGGAGTAAGCCCTGAGCATCTCTAGGTGTGACCCAAAAAGAAAAATAACTAATACCTTTCTTAAGTTTTCCTGTTTTCTCAACTAGAGTTGAGAGATGGCCCTCAATTCAGGGCTTTCCAAATTCAAAGCCCACAAACTTTACACCCCAAAAAACATTCAACAAAACCAACTAGAAGGCAAAGTTATAATTCTATCTTTCAAGGATATTTAAGAAGAACTGAAATGTCCAGGATTGTATAAAAATGCATGTCTTAACACCAGCACATTATTCTGTAACTCCTTTCTCTTCTCTCCTATATCACAATGTTCTGTTTTTAGCCACATCTGGCAGTACTCAGGAGCTACTCCCAGTTTTGTGCACCTGGGAGATCACTCCTGGCAGTGTCCAGGGAACCATCAGGGTACTAGTTACCATAGGAGCAAAGCAGACAAACATGGCTGTAACGTATTCATAGAGTGTTGTCTTAAGAAACCAACAATGGGGCTGGAGCAATAGCACAGTGGGTAGGGCCTTTGCCTTGCATGCGGCCCGCCAGGGTTGATTCCCAGCATCCCATATGGTCCCCTGAAAACCGCCAGGGGTAATTCCTGAGCCAGAAGTAACCCCTGTGCACTGTTGGGTGTGACCCAAAAAGGTTAAAAAAAATAACAACAACATGCTCTGAATCAAATAGAATTACTTACGCTAACTGTCTTGTCCAAAGATGGAAATAATTTTTCAGGTACAGTATGTGACCTGGCTGTACCCCTGTGATGATCACAGCAGTAAAGCTCTCCTTTTCCTTCTCCTCTGAGATAAGATGATGCAGAAATCTCTCATCATCATTTGTAATGTGAACAGAATCAGAAGGCTACAAGAGTGAATAGACACAACAGATTAGACACAATATAATTACACGAGTAACATTTACATCTGCTTCTCATGCGTCACTTGGATAGTATCAAAAAGAGGCTTTAAAAACCTTTCTGTGGAAAGAGACTACATATAAGTCAGATGAATATATGGCAATGCTGACAAGGGCCCTTTATATAGGTTAATGAACTGTGACTGTGACTATATCATTGTAGGATAACATAGCCTCAGGTAGTTCAGGTTTATTGGGTTACTCCCATTACAGTGCTCCCATTCCTCTTTGTTTATTTGTAGCTTCTTTCTTACTGTTCTGTTGACTTGTAAACATTGTTTTTCTCTTCTCCTTTAGTCCTTTGCATAGTTTATTCAGAGCCATGTCCTTTTTGTATGGACACAGAAAGACTTAGCAAATGCTATACTTTTGTAACCTTATGTCATTTGACTCTATATGATATTTTCCTCCTGGGCATCTGTTCTCTCGACCTAAGCCTCAGCTGCCCTTACTTCCTAGCACCCCCAAAAGCAGGGTCCCGACGAGGGACGAGACGAACCCAGGGCAAGCGGTGAGTTGTGTGCTACCCTGGCATCGAGATGGGCCTGGCCAAGGTACCTAATGCTTAACTGTAAGTTAAGAGCTTGGTCATGGACAAATGTTGTCATGATCCAAACAGTGATAACTAGATTTGGACCCTGCTAGGGTGAGGAGTGATTAATCTGGCCTGAGTGCTGTAGTCTGAGCCTGTGGCAAGATGTTGCCAGGGGAGCTGCCTTGCAAGCCTCAATGTATCTCTTGCTATGTCCATACAAAAATAACTATTATTAAGATGTTAATAAGTGTTTGGACTGAGGAAAGGAGAAAAACCTTAAGAGTGAGGAAGGGCTTTGGAATGCCCTGCCCTCAGGAAGGGCTTTCTTATGTTGATTTTGCTACCTGGCTGGGTGTAGCCTAGAGGTCAAGGTGAGAGAGACAAGTAGGAGGAGAGACTAGAGAAGCAAGAGGCTGGAGTAGATCCAGAGAGAGGCCGGAGCTGGAAGTGCGGGAGATGAGAAAGATGGAAGATTGAATAAACGGTAACTAATCAGCAACCAGCTTGCTCCTCGTTCTTCCTTCGCCTGTCCTTGACCACCAGCCGACCCGATCCAGCCCATACACGCGGGTGGTGAGACAGAGCCGCCCGGAGAGCCCGCGAGTGCGCACGCCGCTCAGCGTGCTTTAGTTTTTTACATATCATAATTGCAAAGTGATTTTAAAATAAAGGAAAAGAAAAATACTGAGCTAAAAATCCCAGGGAAAAAAATGAGGATACTTACCAACCTACAATGGGATGAACCCTTGTTCGGGATAGCTAGTACTAAAACAACACCCAGTCCTATGTGTACAAGAAAAACAGGACACAGCCTGAACACTGCTCTCAAAACAGTGCTGAAAAGGGAGTTTAAAAAAAATGTCTAAAAAAAAAAAAATGTCTAGGTTCCAGGCCTTTTTCAGAGAATGTTCATACCTTGCAAAAAGCGAAGTGGGGGATGAGGTGATGAGGTGTCTGATTCAATTAAAACACAGACACACAGGGGGGCTGGAGGGATAGCACAGTGAGAGGGCGTTTGCCTTGCATATGGCCGACCAGGTTCAATTCCCAGCATCCCATATGGTCCCTCGAGCACCACTAGGAGTAATTCCTGAGTGCATGAGCCAGGAAAAACCCCTAAACATCGCCAGGTGTGACAAAAAAAACACACACACACACACACACAGAATAACAGGAAGGGTACCCAAGGTATCAAAGAGGAAACATTTAGATCACTTTGGTCCCTAAGACATGAGGACAGGGAATTGAGGGGGGAAGTAAACAGAGGCGGACGGGATGCAACAGGGCGGAGGACGTGAACAAACTGGTAGCACAAAGCTGTGGTCCATCTATATATCGGTTCCACGGAGCCAACAAAACTGACAGCGGGAGATCCAAACTACAGCGACCAAACTCAGAAATGTCCCAGGCTAGAGGGCAACGAGGGGCACTGATGGAGGAAAATTGACAGAGGTGATGGGACTGGTGTAGAACACTATATGCCTGGAACTGATTAATAAATAACTCTGTAAATCATAGCACCTGATTTATTTTTTTAAAAATAATCTCAACTTTTACTGACACTAATGGACTAAACATATGCAAATAATGTACATGTTAATATGTCTATATAAGTTTATAAGAACAAATAAAGACCGCAAAGCATTAGGTTAAAGCAAAAAGGTTTTTTTTTAATAAACATATACTATTTAATTTAAATTTATTTGGAATTTCCTAATTAAAAAAAACTCTCCTCACACATTCTTGGTTTAGTCACAACCACCACCAATAAATAAAGTACCTAGACAGGTTTGTCTATTTTTTTAAAAAATAAAGTCTAACTTGATTGACTTAACCTTAAAAATACTGACAAAAGATAGTAATCTGGGGCTGGATCGATAGCACAGCAGATAGGATGTTTGCCTTGCATGTGGTCAACCTGGGTTCGATTCCCACATTCCATATGGTCCCCTGAAAACCGCCAGGGGTAATTCCTGAGTGCAGAGCCAGGAGTAACCCTGCATATCTCCAGGTATGACCCAAAAAGCAAAAATAAATAAATATAGTAATCCGAGATAATTGAGGATATGGTACACACACACACACACACACACACACACACACACACACAGAATCCCAATGAATAGACAAGAGTACTATTATAGATCAAGAACTATCCCAAACCTACAGACATTATCCCACATTATGAAAAAGAGAGCACACATATAAACATGTACATATTAGACTGGAAGGTCAGGTCAAAGAAAAGGCCTACAGACTGAATGATACACCCACAAAATTTAGTTGGAGTAAACAAAGCACAAATCGAAAGTGTTGTCAGAAATGACCCAAGAAACTTTGATTCTAGCCAAGCTTCATTGTACATACAAAATTATAAGTAAAATCACTTAAGTTCTCAAATCCCATTTTTCACATGGAAAATACTTCCATAAAATATACTTCAGTTGTATGGTGTACAACAGAATTCTTTAATGTAAGTATATTAATAGCAAATTATTAAACAATTAAAATTGAAGAGCAAGAGATAGGATAAGCAAAATAAAATTTTCTGGACAGAAAAATAAGCATGGGAAAACTTTCAGTTAGTAAATATGAAAAAACTCTGAAGTCTACCAGTAATTTAAGAAAATGTTACTTTCATCCACTCAACTGCCAGCAATGGGTCAGGTCAGAGAGAGAGTAAAGGTAAGGAGAGTAAAGGTAAGGTGGTGTGCCTATGAGAACCCTGGGTTCAATCCCCGGCACCACAATAATTTTAAAAATCACTGTCACTCGTTTGCATATAAGTGGATCAACATGGAAAGTATCATGCTAAGTGAAATGAGTCAGAAAGAGAGAGACAGACATAGAAAGATCGCACTCATCTGTGGAATATAGAATAATAGACTATAAGACTAACATCTAAGAATAGTAGAAATAAGTACCAGGAGGTTGTCACCATGGCTTGGAGGTTGTTCTCTCATTCTGGGCAACTCAGAGAAGGGAACACCAATTAAAATGTGGTTGTTGGTCATGTGGGGGAAAGATGATGCGGGCCGAATATAGACTAGAGACAACACAATGGCCACTCAACACCTTTATTGCAAACCACAACACCTAATCAGAGAGAGAGAACAAAAGGGAATACCCTGCCATAGTGGCAGTGTGGGGTGGGGGGAAACGGGACTGGGGAGGCGGGGAGGGATGTTGGGTTTACTGGTGGTGGAGAATGGGCACTGGTGAAGGGATGGGTTATCAAACTTTGTAAGGGAGAAACATGAGCACAAAAATGTATAAATCTGTAACTGTACCCTCACGTTGACTCACTAATTAAAAATAAACTATTAATTAAAAAAAAAATTAAAAAAATATTCAAAAAAAAAATCACTGTCACTGTCATCCCGTTGCTCATCGATTTGTTCGAGCGGGCACCAGTAACGTCTCTCATTGAGAGACTTATTGTTACTGTTTTTGGCATATCAAATACCCACAGGTAGCTTGCCAGGCTCTGCCTCGCAGGCTCCATACTCTCGATAGCTTGCCGGGCTCTCCAAGAGGGGCAGAGGAATCAAACTCGGGTCGGCCGCATGAAAGGCGAATGCCTAACCGCTGTGCTATTGCTCCAGCCCCAAACAAACAAGTTCTGCCATTTTTTTTTTCTTTTCTTTTTGGGTCACACCTGACGATGCACAGGGGTTACTCCTGGCTCTGCACTCAGGAATCTCTCCTGGCAGTGCTCAGGGGACCATATGGGATGCTGGGAATCGAACCCGGGGCCGGCCTCGAGCAAGGCAAATGCCCTCCCCGCTGTGCTATCGCTCCAGATCAGATGGTAAAACTTGAAAGTTCTAAATTGTTTCAAATAACGAAAAGCTGAACAGCAGGGGTGATAGTACAGCAGATAGGGCCTTGCATGCGGCCAACCCAGGTTCGATCCCTGGCATCCCATATGGTCCCCTGAGCACCACCAGGAGTAATTTCTGAGTGCAGAGCCAGGAGTAACTCCTGAGCATTGCCGGGTGTGACCCTTCCCAGCCCCCCCCCCCACAAAAAAGAAAGAAACAAAGAGAGAAAAGCTGAAGAGAAGAGCACTGCCATATTTTCACTACCAAGATTCAAATATGTTAAACGTTCTGGATGGTTTTGGTGGTTATTCCAGGTTTTGACCCATATTCTCAGTGTTTGGAATCTTTGAAAGACCCAAGGATCTGCTCAGCGGGCCAGATGTGCTTCCAGGCAACCAAAGCTACATTTTATTTTATGAAATTAGAATTTGAGAGCAAATTTTACTAAATCAGTCTTTTTTTTCCACAAAGCCATTTTCTATCACTAGTTTTGATTCTAGTTCTATGATTATTATACAACAAGATTTACAAACTCTGCAAGAAAAAAGTTTGCAATATTAATAACTCATACAAAAATTGAAAAAAGATATTCTAGTTCTACTCTCTATCCAAAGTAATAATTGTATAAATGCACAATTAATGACATAAAATGCATTGTACCTTTCTGTTCCTAATATATCCACTGTATATTGCCTCTTTTTTTTTCTCCTTCTTCTCAAAATCTTCTTTAGAAAGCATAAGCTCATGAACATCCTGGGAATCTGCAGGTTTGCTTATCATCTATTAAATATTAAAAAAGAAGATTCTTAAAAGTTCTTAAAAGAAACTATTAACACATTAGATGGAATTAACCTAAAAGTAATGGATGAACTTTAATATGTAAGAAAAGTTTTTACTTACTCTAGCTGATTGTCCAACAAAGAACACTGCCTGCTTGCCCCCAACACCAAAATAGGAAATATCACTATTTAAACTGCGTGGGACTGGTACTGGACGGACATATCCTGAATGATCACTGAAATAAAACATTACAAAAATATTTAAATGTCTAGAGAAACTGGCATAGCACTTAAAGTGTTACTAAAATGATACCCCTCTCTCAGAAGATCAAAAATAGGCAAAATCCTCATTCCAAAAGTAGCCCAAATCTTTAAACAGAGATTGTGTAATTCCTTTCTATTACTTCATGCAGAACTCTTGCAGACTCTATCTCGTCTGGTGAAGCCTACATTTTTTGAAATTCATCTTTCTTTTTACTGATAGTTCCCTAAATGTACATTTTTTTCATTAAAAAAAAAAAAACCCTGAAAACTCCAGTATAACCCAGTGTGATTCTAACCACTGGTACGGTGGCATCTTTTCACACACCATGTCCTCCACCATGACCTACTTACAAAAGCCAGGATGCAGGAACAATCCAACTATCCAGTGCCATGAGAGGACAATGAAGTTGTGATATATATATATATATATATCACAACTTGTGATAGATATATATATATATATCACAACTTCATTGTTGTGATATATATCACAACATATATATATCACTATATGTGTATATGTATATATATGTATATGTATATGTATACACACACACAGTGGACTACTACTCTACTACTCAGATACAGGAAAAAATTAGATCTGGCCTTTTGCTACAACTTGTTTGGTGCTGGGTGGGGGGAAGGGGAGGATATTATGCCGGGGGGCTTGTTAAGTGAGTCAATGAAGAAGGAAAAATACTGTATGGTTTCACTCATATATTACTTTTTTTTTAATAAAAAGCACAGGAATGAACAGTGTCTGATAAAAAAGAAAGAAAGAAAAAAAGAAAGAAAGGAAGGAAGGAAGGAAGAAAGAAAGAAAGAAAGAAAGAAAGAAAGAAAGAAAGAAAGAAAGAAAGAAAGAAAGAAAGAAAGAAAGAAAGAAAGAAAGAAAGAAAGAAAGAAAGAAAGAAAAGCCTTGAACTCTGAATACAAAACTGAACCTCAATTCTGTATTCAAAAACATAGCATGAAGGGCCAGGGGAAAAGAAGGCAGAAAAGGTAGAGAAACACTGGGCAGAGTCGGACACAGTGCTGGACAGGCAGTATTTTTTTCTTACTCCATAAACAAAAATATAATATTTCTATATCATACTTTGTATACCGCACATTATTTTATATATCAAACAAAACCACAAAAAAATTCTATATTCTAACAATGCTACCTTAATCACAATAATGAAACAAAAGGACCCAAAGTTATTCAAAAGTTAAAAAGGCAAAACCCAAAGTAAAGATATCATCTAGTCTAAATGGTCCTCAGAGTGTTTACCACAACCAGCTGCAGCAACATTCCCTGGAAACTGGAGGAAAGCATGGTTTGTGGGCCCATCCCACTACATTTTGAAATGGTCCTTCCTGACTAAATATATCTATATGTATCCTTCACCATCTAGGTAGAACCAGCTTTCCAAATTTTTCTAATGCTTCTGAACATTTTAAAATAGTGCCAGAATAATAATAATTGGAACTGATTTCTTTTTCTAGACATCATTAACAAATGAACCTCCAACTGTGCCATAACATCAGAGAACAGGCACTCGTGGTCTCTCAAAATACTGGAAAAGTCTCCAGAGACACCATTTTCCAACATCATAAATAAATCATTGGGATGAGACTGGAACCAGTACTATAATCAGTGGTAAGGGTAAAAAGGTGTGGAACAGATGGAAGAATTCAAGAATACAAATTACACTTGAAGAACTTACCCGCAATAACTGAAGAAAGGATTAGAAAATATCAAAATGGGTAAAAAGACATGAACAACTAAAGAAAAATACTTCACATAGTGTAAAATGTTCTAGAAAGAGAAGGAGAGAATAACAGCTACAAATATTTTGATCGAACAAAAGATATGGCTCCACCACCAGATCCAAACAAGATGAATGGAAGGAAATCCAAAATGCAGTAAACACCAAAAATAAGACAGATGTAGAAAAATGGGCTGAAACTGTACAGTAAAAGACAGAAGAATATTACATCTGAAAATGCACAGAGAAAAATCTGCCAGCCCAAAACTGTGAGCTGAACTTAAATAAAAGGCTTATTACTAAGGGCTCAATAGGCTGGAGTACAGAATTCCCAAGCCAGGGACAAAGTTTCACCCCGGGACCAGGTCACAATACTTCCATGGATGGAACCTCAAGCACCAACCCTGAAGTAGCCCTGAGCATCACCAATACTTACAAATAAACCAGTAACTTTTTAAAAAGCAAATTTACCTCCAAGAAATTTCCTCTAAGGAACGTTCCCAGGTGGGAGAGCCTGCATGCTCCCCCAAACCAGGCCCACCCAAGCAATGAGGAGACGCACAGGGCAACCAGGCGCGCCTCGTCCTCCCCTGAGAAAAGAGATGCTGCTATCATCACGATCTGACATGCACTGAATGTTTTTTAAAATATTTCTTTTGTAACCTTTGGTACATCTACACAATGGAATACTATGCAGCTGTCAGAAAAGATGAAGTCATGAACTTTGCATATAAGTGGATCAACATGGACATGCTAAGTGAAATGAGTCAGAGACAGACATAGAAGAATCGCACTCATCTGCAGAATATAAAACAACAGAATGGGAGACTAACACCCAAGAATAGTAGAAATAAGTACCAGGTTTGCTCCATGGCTTGGAAGCCAGCCTCACATGCTAGGGGAAAAGGCAGTTCAGATAGAGAAGGGAAGACCAAGTAAAGTGTGTTTGGAGGACCCGCTCAGGATGGGAGAGGAGTGCTGAAAGCAGACTATAGATTGAACACGACAGCCACCCAATACCTCCATTGCAAACCACAACACCCAAAAGGAGAGAGAGAACAAAAGGGAATGCCCTGAAACAGAGGTGGGGTGGGGTAGAGGGGGATGGGATGGGGGTTGGGAGGGATGCCGGGGTCATCAGTGGAGGAGATCGGGCACTGGTGGAGGAATGGGTACTCAAGCAGTGTATGACTGAAACACAAGCACGAAATTATGTAGATCTGTATCTGTACCCTCACAGTGATTTATTAATAAAAAAATAATTTTAAAAAAATGTTTCTTTTGTGATACTGGGGGGGCAGAGTGTTAGTACAGTAGGTCGGGTGTTTGCCATGCACATGGCAGACCCAGGTGCAACTCTCAGCAACCCCTACTGTCCCTAAGCACTGTCACTGTCATCCCGATGCTCATCGATTTGCTAGAGCGGGCACCAGTAAAGTCTCCATTGTGAGACTTGTTACTGTTTTTGGCATATCGAATACGCCATGGGTAGCTTGCCAGGCTCTGCCGTGCGGGCGAGGTACTCTCGGTAGCTAAATGCAGGGACAGGGCGACCTGTGAGCACTGCAGGGTGTGGTCTCAAAACAAACCTGACAAAAAAATAAAAAATAAAAAATAAAAAAACAATAAAACAAAAACAAAAAAAGGGGGCTGGAGCAATAGCACAGCGGGTAGGGCGTTTGCCTTGCACGCGGCCGACCCCGGTTCTAATCCCAGCATCCCATATGGTCCCCTGAGCACCGCCAGGGGTAATTCCTGAGTGAAGAGCCAGGAGTAACCCCTGTGCATCGCCGGGTGTGACCCAAAAATCAAAAAAAAAATCAAAACAAACCTCACAAAATGTGCTGGGGGGGGGCTGGTGCACGGGGGGGGGGGGGGGCCCGGGGGGCTGGGAGGGTTCAGGCACTTGTCTTGTAAGTAGTCAGTTCTCACTTGATCTCTGGCTCTGCTATAATCCCCAAGCACTGTCAGGAATAAGTAGTGAGCACAGCCCTGTGTAGCTCCCAAAAGAAAAACAAAACAAAGTGTGTTACAGGAAAAAACATAGCATGAAGGGCCACAGAGAAAGCTCAAAGGGCTAGAGCACATGTTTACAAGAAGGAAGCCCACATTCAATCCTTGGCACCACTGGGAGAGATTCCTGTGCACTGAGCCAGGAGTTAGTCCCTGAGTACTGCTAGGTGTGAGGGGAAAACGCTGGGACTGAAGAAATAGTAGAGTGGGTAGGATGCTGGCCTTGCACGCAGCCCACTCAGGTTCGATCCCCGGGCCCCACCAGGAGTGATCCAGAGTCATGAGTAAATAATGAGCACTGCCCAGTGGGACACCCCCCAACACCAAGTAAGTGTTTATGTACTATGGAATTTCTAAAAAAAGTCATACTTGGATGGTCCAATTAGACACCCACCAAAAACAGCACCAGCAAGGGCAAGAAAATCCTAAAAAGACTCCACCTAAAACTCTGGGATAAATTAGTTCGATTAACTGGCAGGATACAAAATTAATGCATGCAAATTTCACATGCATTGAAATACATAATATGTATTTAATATGCATTTCAATGTAACAAATATGAAATGCAATGAGTTGGGGAAAAAGAGAAGTTAAGAAAATAATCCTGTACAGTTTCATCAAAAAGATGAATGTGAGTAAAAATAACAAAAAAGGTGAAAGACCTATATATGGCAAACTATGACATTACTAGAACAAAAAATAGCTATTGATAGTTAAGTTGGTAGAGCACGTGTAATACCAGAATTCAAGCCACTGAACTACATGCCCTATGCCCACTCCCCAAACCACTAGCATCTAGTCTGATGGTGACTGAGCAACAATGGGACGGAGCAGCAGACTGTCAAGTCCGTGGCATAAGCAAATCTGAGCATTCGGAAGTGGCCCCATACACTCTAAAAACTGCTGGATACTGACCTTATTATTTTATTATTTGACATAAAAAAAGGGGGGAAGACATTAATTTAGTGCTTATCGACTGCAAGAATTTCAAATTGACCTTTTTACCTAAAGCAATCTACAGATCCAATATAGTCCTATAGCATTTTCCAAGGAAACAAGACAATTATTAAAATTTGTATGGCAACCACAAGAGAAAGTGTATAGACAAACCCTGAGAGAAAAGAAGAAATACAGGGGGCTGGATTGATAGTACAGCAAGTAGAGCATTTGCCTTGCACAGCCGACCCGGGTTCTATTCCCAGCATCCCATGCGGTCCCCTGAGCACCACCAGGAGTAATTCCTGAGTGCAAAGCCAGGAGTAACCCCTGTGCATCACCGGGTGTAACCAAAAAGCAAAAAAAATAAATAAATAAATAAAAAGGATATATGTACCCCTGTGTTCACAGCAGAATCATTCACAGCAGTAAAAAACATGGAATCAAACAAAATGTCTACCAACAGATCACAGAATAAAGAGCGGGGTGTGTGTGTGTGTGTGTGTGTGTGTGTGTGTGTGTGTGTGCGCGCGCGCGCACGCGCACGTACTCAACGGCATACTGATACACCATTAGAACTTATAGGATTGTTTATTTTAGGACAAACTGATAAAACTTGAGTGATTATACTACATTAAATAAAGTAAAAGATAGTTATCTATATGGTGACAGAAACAAACCTTCAGAAACAGGCACTTCTGAGACTCAGTGAAAACTAAGGTGGTTACTAGAAGGATAGGGGAGGGGAAAGGGTGAGAAAATGAACAGAGGAACCTTTTTGGACATGGCACTAGTATTTGGTCACAGGAGTAAAGACAATTACATACACATAAATAGAGGCAGAAAACTGAACTAAAATTCCATAGAAATCAGTAAGTCAATGAAATTTAAAAAATTAAGAAATTTTCAATATAAGGGTACATTTTGTAGTTTTCCTAGTTGTACATATAGACCATAAAAATGCT
Organism: Sorex araneus; assembly: GCF_027595985.1. Classification (NCBI taxonomy): domain Eukaryota; kingdom Metazoa; phylum Chordata; class Mammalia; order Eulipotyphla; family Soricidae; genus Sorex; species Sorex araneus. Next base: position 330,340,468 of record NC_073303.1, read on the forward strand.
ATAAAGTCTAATAACATCAACATATCATGTGCTAATAACATCATCAAAATATCATGACATAACAAAATATCAGAATTCCTATCTTATTAAAGTACCCAGCAGCATCAAGAAAGACTAGGTTTACTAACCTTTCAAAGTCACCTTGCCTTGTGAATTTTGACAACCTGTACACAGCCCAGTTATTAAGTTGTTTAGAGGTCATTCCTCTACCGTTATCAATCACTGCAACGGCAGGTTTTCCTTGCGTTTCATCAAAAAGCTATGAAATAAGTTCAAAGAGCAAAGTTGAGTCAATATTAAAAATCATAAAAAGGTATTTTTAAAAACTGTAATTCAATGGGCTCCCATACACACTGCTAGTGGAAGTATAAATCATTACAACTTTTGTTGTTTTTTGGTTTGGAGCTAACTTGGCGGTACTTTTGGCTCTGTGCTCAGGGCTCACCTCACATTGAGGGACCCATGTGGTGCCAGGAATGGAACCGGGGTTGGCCGTTTGAAAGGCAAGGGTCCTCCCCATTGTATTATGGCTCCATCCCACAACTTTCTTTTTTGAGGCAAAGGAATAGAAGCCAGAGAGTCCTCCAAGTAGTCTGAGTGGGCCTGGGGCTACTCCTGCCAGGCAAGTGGGTCATGTCAGGGCCCAGGACTACAGAGATACACAGGCGCCACAGTGCTGGGAGCCACCAAGGCCACCCTGGCAGTGCTGAGGAGTCTCCAGAACAAAATCTAGTTATGCTGTGGGTACAGAGCAGGAGGTGACCGATAGAACTCAGGTTCTGTTATGCAGTAGATGAATCCCTGTCCCTTGAGCCAATTCCCCGTGCTATTAGGAGTTTCTGAAATGCACTTGGAGGAATAGAAGTCTTAGAAATCTTCAAAACAGGGAGTTTGTACAGTGAGTAGGGGGTTTGCTTTACACACAGCTGAACTGGGTTCAGTCACCGGCATCCCATATGGTCCCCCAAGCAGTGCCAGGATTAATTCTTGAGTGCAGAGCCAGGAGGGACCCCTGAGTATTGCTGGGTGAGACTCAAAAGGACAAAATAAGAAATCTTCATAACCTTTAACTCAGAAATTCTTCACTTCTGAATTTAGTTTAAGGAGCTAAAAGGAAGTCAGAGACACAGTATAAGGGGCTGGAACATATGCTTCACATATTAGAACCCAGAGTTTGATCCCTGTCACCACACCCCCTCCCCACTCGGAGTGGCCCATAAGCACTAAGCTGTAAGCACCTAAGCATCACTAGTGCGATCCAAAGACCTAACAGGATGTTCATCGTACCAGCATTGCATACAATTATAAAAGTATGATGGGGCACACGGGGAGTCTAAGTGATCAATGGTAGGTTGATAACATAATTTATAAGATAGTTTAACTGTAACAGCAGAGTAATATACTTAGAACATTCATGATATGCTTACAGTGTAACTGGTTAAGGGAGAGTAAGGGAAAGTTGATTTAAAACAAAATATGATCACAAAAATATGTAAATATACATGCATAAAAAGAAGATATATAACATTTTTTGATAGAGAAGGAGAGATGGTACAGTGGCTAAGGATGCACACAGCCAACCTGGGTTCAATCCCCAATTACAAGGAAGTGATCCCTGAGTGCAGAGTCACAATTAGGTCCTGAGGAGAGCTGAGCATGGCCCAAAAACAACAACAAAAGACACCATTAGGTAACTCACTTTTAACTTACCATCATTTTAAAACTGTTCTCTAATGCTAATTATTTTATCATACTTTCTTACCAGTTTAATCTGTATTTGTCTAATACCGGTGTTGCGAGAAGTAGCAGACAATGAATTGTCAATTAATTCTGCAAGAGCAAAGGCTGAAAAGAGAATAAAAAATCATTATTGCTTAACTCTTCCATCCTAGACACTTCACATAAAAGTTCAAAGTAGAAGAAACTCTGAAGTATCTTAAGCCACCACTTTTTCCTCCTGAAGACTATAATTAAAGTATTATCCTGATCCTAATGATACAGTGCATAAAAGTTATCATCACCAATCACCACCAGCATAAACAAGCAATCATCAACCAGCATTTGCACAGTACTATACAAGTCAAGCCAGCCATGACTTGTGGCTTGAAGAAGTTTACAATCTAAAGACAGACATACATAAGAGACCAACAGAAGACCATAACCATAAAATCAAATAATAGTCTGTGGTATCCAATTTCAGTATGCACAAGTCAAAAGTAATCACATTTACAGATCCGAGGGCAAATACAAAGAAACTATAAACATGTCTACTGAAAGCTATTTTTTATATGGAGCTCTTATGACTAATAACTTGTCAAATGGGAAAACATGCCCACTCAACTATATTGATTTCCTAATACAAAACCAACTTTGCATTGTTAACTAACAAAACTACTGTTCTGTTCCCACTGAAATTTAATCAAACAAAATCTGTTATTAAAGGGCTAAACATTCCAGCAAACATTTATACACTATAAAACATTTACACAGGACAACTTTAGAAAAAGGTACCACAAATTATAGATTTGTGTATAGACTTGCCTAAGGATAATGACGATAAAAAAAATTAAAAATATTAGAGAATACAAAAAAAAAATATTAGAGAATACAATGGGAATAAAAGATTTAAGTCTGGAGATGAAAAACTGAGTTAAATTTGTAATATTCGATTAAAAAAGATAAAAAAGGAAAGCCAAGATGGATTTAAGCCTCTAATTATATATAAGATTGAATAAATGATCTTATTTTTCAAAAAGGGATATGTCAGGGCCTGGGATATAGCTCAGCAGTAGATCGCTTGCCTTGCATGTGTGAGATTCTGGGTTTGATCCCAGGCAACACACAAAAAAATAAGAACAGGAAAAAAATTAGAGGAATGCTTACCATTTACTATACTGAACTCAGTGAACAGAGACAGTTAGCAGAGCTCCACCAGGACCACTCACTGTGCACAAAAGCCAAGAGGAGTGAGCCCTGAGCACAGTTGGGTGAGTCCAAAAAAACACCCATGGCTCCCCTGACCCACCGCCCAAACCAAAGCCAAAGTTAGGTTTTAAATTATGTTAGAAAGTAATGCACATGATGGTAAAAAGAAGAACAGAGGAAGAAAAATATTTAAAACAAAAAAGGTGACGATATGGAGAAATCACTTGTGATTTTTGGCAGGAGTAAAAAAGAGAATCTTACCCAGAAGCACTCAGGAGACCATGCCAGGTGAGAGATTAGACTGCGGCCGCCCGCATGCAAAGCACATGCTTCAGCCAGCTAAACTATCTCCAGTCCCACAACTGCTTTTTTAAAGAGGGGATCAAAGTAAATTTGGTTGTGACAATTATGGATAAACAAGATTTGAAGTGTAAGAATGAAACAGGGGTATCAGGAAAGAGCATATCAGGGAGAAAGGACTGTAAGCTGAGAAAACAGCCTACAACGGAGTGGTGTTGGCAAACAGGGGGAAGAGACAGGAAACAATAGGAGAAAACCAAGACAGCTAGTAATGCTACTTTTGTACTACTCTTAACGCCAACAGTCATGGATATTTTCAGTAGAAGAGCAACATCATCCTATTCTGCAAAACTGACAATGATGTGTATAAGCATGGAAAAGAGAGAATTAAAAGAGCACTACATAATCTAGGTCACATGATGGTGCCTCAGACCAGGTGTTAGGATAAAGTGGAAAGGAATGGTCACTTCTGGATAAAAACTGAAGTTTTTTTTTTTTTTTTAAAAAGAGTCTTATAAAGTGAATGAAAGGTACAAAATAAAGAATAATCCAATTTTTTTTTTGAGGTAACTGGGAAGACAGAATAAAGATTAATTTTTTTAAAAATAGGGTTAGGGTTAATTTGGATGGAGTGAACAGACCAGGATTTCCATCTCAATAAGCTATGAAGTTGCATCTTGGGCAGTTGGGACAGAAAACTGGAAATAAACACTATTCACTAGACTTAATCACCTAAAAAGTGTGGTACTGGGCCAGAGCACAGAAGGTAGGGTGTTTGTCTCACACGCCGCCAACTTGAGTTCAATCCCCAGCACCCCATATGGCCTCCCAAGCCCCGTCAGAAGTAATTGCTGAGTGCAGAGCCAGGAATAATCCCTGACCATCATCAGGTGTGACCTTAAAAAAAAAAAAAAAAAAGAGGGTGATGCTGGATTGTTTTATGCATGGAACCCTCCCATTAACAGTAAAGTAAAAAATTATAAAACTGAAACTTAAAAAAAAATATGTACAAAAAAAGAAATAGAAGAGACTGAGGAAGAGGAGCTCTGTGAACAGAGAACACAGTTAACTCTTGAGTTATCTTGTAAACAAGAGCAAATAAAATAGGGCAGTAGCTGGTAAAAGATTGATGCTTTTAAAATGAGGGAAGTATGAGCTTTTCTGGATGAAAAGCACAATGTCGGGGGCAGGTAGATAGCGCAAAGGCTAGATATCACGCTCTACATGGACGTCCAGGTTTCATCCCCAGCACCTGGTCCCTAGAGCACCACCAAGAGTCCCACAGGTGCTGAGTTAGTAGCAGTAGTCCCCAGTACTGGGGGGAGGGTGTGTGTGGGGGGCACAATGTCTAAGATAATATCTTTAACATCTGAATTCTGGACATGAGAGAGTGCCAGCACTTGCCTGGCACATGGCCATCCCGGTTCAATCCCCAGTAGCACGTTTGCTTCTCCATCATGGCCAAGAGAAATCCCTGAGCACAGCACTAGGAGTAACTCCTGAACACTGATAGGAGTGGCACCCAAATCAAGAAAAATGAAAGAAAAGGAGTTTAAACTCTTGAGGTCACTCTGCTAGATGTGCCTCCATCATTATCTGCCTTTGGCAAGTTAACGTTAACCTCTTAGCTTCCATTTCTTCCATTTCTACCCTTCAAGGTAGGGTCTTTACCTACTACAGGTAGCACAAAGGATTAAGAATTAGGGGCTGGCCTTTTGGAAAACAGTATGGACGATTCTCAAAAAACTTGAGGTTGAGCTCCCATTTGACCCAGCAATACCACTGCTGGGAATATATCCCAGAAAAGCCAAAAAGTATAGTCGAAGTGACATATGCACTTATATGTTCACCGCAGCACTGTTTACAATAGGCAGAATCTGGAAAAAACCCGAGTGCTCTAGAACAGATGACTGGTTGAAGAAACTTTGGTACATCTATACAATGGAATACTATGCAGCTGTTAGAAAAAATGAGGTCATGACGTTTGCATATAAGTGGATCAACATGGAAAGTATCATGCTAAGTGAAATGAGTCAGAAAGAGAGAGACAGACATAGAAAGATTGCACTCATCTGTGGAATATAGAATAATAGACTATAAGACGAACACCCAAGAATAGTAGAAATAAGTACCAGGAGGTTATCACCATGGCTTGGAGGCTATTCTCTCATTCTGGGCAACTCAGAGAAGGGAACAGCAAGTAAAATGTGGTTGTTGGTCATGTGGGGGAAAGATGATGCGGGCCAAATATAGACTAGAGACTGAACACAATGGCCACTCAACATCTTTATTGCAAACCACAACACCTAATCAGAGAGAGAGAACAAAAGGGAATACCCTGCCATAGTGGCAGTGTGGGGTGGGGGGAGACGGGACTGGGGAGGGGGGGAGGGATGTTGGGTTTACTGGTGGTGGAGAATGGGCACTGGTGAAGGGATGGGTTATCAAACTTTGCAAGGGAGAAACATGAGCACAAAAATGTATAAATCTGTAACTGTACCCTCACGTTGACTCACTAATTAAAAATAAACTATTAATTAAAAAAAAAAAATTAGGGGCTGGGGCAATATAGCACAGCGGGTAGGGCGTTTGCCTTGCACGCGGTTGACCCAGGTTCAATTCCCAGCATCCCATATGGTCCCCTGAGCACCGCAAGAAGTAATTCCTGAGTGCAGAGCAGGAGTAACCCCTGTGCATTGCTGGGTGTGACCCAAAAAGAAAAAAAAAGGAACTAAATGAAATAATGCTTACAAAGCACTTGGCAGAGTGCCTGGCACCTGCAGCTAAAAATAGCAATAAATCATAATACTAAAAGCATAAAAGGCAATGGTACAAAAATTTTGTCACCGGAATACTGAGTAACTTTTAACAAAATGAAAACAAAGACATAATAGAACAAACGCTTCAAATAAACTATTACATGCTGTGTAACAAGTGAAAACAAATACATATTGCCATATCTACTAGGAAATCTACTACTTTTTTGTTTTAGAGCCGCTCACAGCTCGTGTTTGGGGTCAGTCAGTCACCATGCATCATTGTTGGGGATTAAACCTGGGCCTTCTACATACAAAGCATGTGCTCCAGCCCACTGAGCTATCTCTCTAGCCCTCTTTTAATTTTATTATAACATTTTTGGGTTGGGGGGGGGTCACACCTGGCTGTGCTCAGGGCTTATTCCTCACTCTATGCTCAGGAATCATGACTAGCAGTGCTCAGGAGACTGTGGTGCCAGGGTTTGATCAAACCCAGGTCAGTCACATGCAAGTTAGATGCTTACCCACTGTACTATCTCTCCAGCCCCTCCAGTCCTATTTTAAAATATGTAAGGAAAGCAATATACACCATATAAAATCAATTAAAAAAGAAAAAATTATAAACATCAAAATGCTGAAGGGGAAAAAAGGGGGAGAGGGGTGAAAGTCAGAGAGATAATGCAGTAAGTAGGGCCTTTGCTTTGTACCAAGCCAACCAGGTTTCAATCCCTGGCACCCTATATGATCAGGAATGATCCCTGAGCAGAGCTTGGAGTAAGCCAAAATGTTTAGTGGTAATTTTTTCTGGTGTTAAGGGATATGGTGTTACATTCCTTTTGTTTATCCGTGTTTTCTAATTTTCTACAGATTATAGTGCAGCAATAATGAGAAAAATATATAAAAGAAATATTCAGAGGAAAATCTTAGTAGTACACACTTTGCCAGGATCTAGAGAGAAATGATTGTCCAGGGGCCAAAGAAACAGCTGGAATAAGTGACTCTTCTGCTAGTGGGAGGCTCTCAGGATTCCTGAACACCATGGTGTTTAGTCAATTGGGATTCTCTAAATCAACTGATATGTGAAGGTAATTACCAAAGAAACCAAAGAGAGGATAAAAACCAAAAAGGCACAATGGTAGGAGCAGTAATGACAAATGAAAAGCAGAACACATATAACTTTCTTGTACAATTCAGGGACATAAGAGTAGAAGAATATACAGATGAAAATTTGTATACAGGGGTGGTTTGAGTGACAGTACAGCAAGGCAGGGCATGTGCCTTGCTTAAGACCAAGCTGGTTTGATCCTTGGTCACTCAAGCCTGAGCACAAAGCCAGAGTAAGCCGTGAGCACTGCCAGATGACTCTAAAACCAAACAGCAAAAACAAATATACAGGGTCTCTGATGAGGAATAAAATTTAATGCCAGATCATTTTTAAAGGAAAAGTATCTTAATTCTAAATTCAAATAACTTGAGGTAGAAAAACATACATGATGAAAAAGTTGAAGAAAATTCACAATGGCTAGTCATGGTCTATAATGCAGAAGGAGAGAATTTTTTTAAGTGAAAGAATGAGGTGAGTGATAAAGGAGATTAGCAGTTTATCAGATTAGCATAAGTGAATACTTACGCAAAGGGTTTTGTCCTTCACTTGCATAATATTCATACATGCCACTTTTAACCAGAGTGTCATAGTGAGGTAGGAAGTCAATTCGCTCTTTTGTAGCCGTGAGTAGCAACTGGTTGACTGACTGCAGCAGGTATAAAGTGACTCCATCCTTAACAGTTTCATCTATAACCAAAAGGGAGTATCTGAAGTGCTAGGTCAGCAAGGGAAGCTTGGGGACTTAAGGTTATAAATATGCACATGATAGCTATAAAATATCTTTAAAGATGGAAAAAGCAAAAAATGTATCAACCCACAAATTCAGCTGTTTTGTGACAGGTGTCTGTGGAATGGGAACAAATACTTCAGTCTTATAAAACAATTCTTGAGTTATGCTATCATAGGAAATCAGAAGAGGAATTACATAACAAATGGTTATTTTCAAAAGGCATCAGAAATTAAATCCAAGTAAGTATTGCAAATGAACCAGATTTCTTTTAAAAACAAAAAAGAATCTAAGTTGGGGGCTGGAGCAATAACACAATGGGATAGCACAGCACTTGCCTTGCATGTGGCCAACCCAGATCATGCCAGAAACCAGAAGAATCCCCCAAGCCCAAACAGAAGTAATCCCTGAGCACAGTGGGGAGGGGGGAAGGAGGTGGAGGAGAAGGATCATCTAAGTTAGAAGGAAATGTAACTTCTTGTGAATACACACAGAACACCAACTACCACTGACTCATCTGTCATCAACTACATTTTCCTAATCTTGCTTAAAATACAATCACTGGACAAACTGCATTTATAGTCAGTTTCTTTCCCCACCCCTCACCCCTAGCAACAAAGTAACCAAAATCATCAATAGTTATATAAATGTTTATGTATGGAATTATAGTGCCCTACCATGCATTATAACATGGTAAATATAACAAATTTACATTGCTTACCAAAATTATCACAGGTAATTTCTTTTCTACTGGTTGTTGTAATAACAAATTTCTCTTCTGATGAAATGCCAAGTGTCTGTCCAAAAAAAAAAAACCACATACAATAATTATAAAACAGAAATAAGCATACTCCTCAAGCTTACTAGGATATGAAAAAAATACTGTGCACAAAATAATTATTTAGCAGTTACATTTAAGTAATATAAGTATTAAAAAAACTTTTAATCTTATTAAGTTTTTTCCCTTTAAACACAAATCTAACTAAAAATTACCTATTGCTAAACAAAAGTTGTTTTTTCTGTTATCATCTAGGAACACAAGTGGTCCAGTTATAACATTTTCAAAGGGTTTTTTTAAAAAAAAAAAAAAAATCAGCAGGGCTGGAGCAAGCACAGCGGGTAGGGCATTTTCCTTGCACACGGCCGACCCGGGTTCGATTCCCAGCATCCCATATGGTCCCCTGAGCACCGCCAGGGGTGATCCCTGAGTGCAGAGCCAGGAGTGACCCCTGTGCATCGCCAGGTGTGACCCAAAAAGAAAAAAAAAAAAAAAAAAAAAAAAAAAAACCATCAGCAGGATGCTTCCAGACAAAGATGCTATTTCACATCAATAAATAAGTAAATGCACTTGGTACAAAGCACTAATATAACATTTATGCTGATAAAGATTGAATATTTAAGGGTCAGGGAGATAGTGCAAAAAGGCTGCAGCAATGCCTGGTGTTTACAGGGCCCAGGTTCAATTCCCAGCATTGCATCTGGCATCACCGGGCAGAACACCTTTGCAGAAGTCAACCAAAAAAAAAAAACTGGTGGGGGGGGGCTTTCTGGGTCACACCCCACAATGCACAAGGGTTACTCCTGGCTCTGCACTCAGGAATCACTCCTGGTGATGCTCGGGGACCTTATGGGATGCTGGGGAATCAAGACTTTTTTTTTTTTTTTTTTTTCTTTTTGCGTTTTTGGGTCACACCCAGCGATGCTCAGGGGTTACTCCTGGCTTTGCACTCAGGAATCGCTCCTGGCAGTGCTTGGGGGGACCATATGGGATGCCGGGGATCGAACCCGGGTCGGCCGCGTGCAAGGCAAACGCCCTACCCGCTGTGCTATCGCTCCGGCCCCGGGAATCAAGACTTTTTTAAAATGTAAGGTACTCGAAGAAAACAATAGTCATTATGTAACTATGAGTAAGGATAGTTAGGCACCACAGAATATCCCATAGTAAAAGAATCTTTATTTGAAAAGCAGGAAATTATAAATCATGTAGATAATTTGTAGATAATTACAACAAAAATATTGTTGGGATTCACAAATCAAGATGAAAATCAAGAAAAGGCAAAAAAGACAATACATAAATCAAATCCAATACGCCACAGGTAGCTTGCCAGGCTCTGCCCTGCGGGAGCAATATTCTCGGTAGCTTGCCGGGCTCTTGGAGAGGGGCAGAGGACTCGAATTGGATACGCCAAAAACAGTAACAATATAGAAAAGATGAAGTCATGAACTTTGCATATAAGTGGATCAACATGGAAAGTATCATGCTAAGTGAAATGAGTCAGAAAGAGAGGAACAGACATAGAAAGATTGCACTCATCTGTGGAATATAAAATAACAGAGTAGGAGACTAATACCCAAGAATAGTAGTATACAATACCAGGAGGTTGACTCCATAGCTTGGAACTTGGCCTCACACTCGGGGGGGGGGGGGGGGGAGTCATACCAAATGGAGAAGGGAACACCAAGTAAATTGTGAGTGGAGATCCCAAGTGGTAAGGGAAATACACGCTGAAAGTGGACTAGTGTCCGAACATGATGGCCACTCAATACCCCTATTGCAGACCACAATACCCAAAAGGAGAGAGAGAGAACAAATTGGAATGCCCTGCCACAGAGGCAGGGTGGGGAGGGGGGGATGGGATTGGGGGGTGGAAGGGATACTGGGTTCATTGGTGGTGGAGAATGGACACTGGTGGAGGGATGGGCTCCTGAACACTGCATGAGGGAAAAACAAGCACAAAATGTTTGAATCTGTAACTGTACCCTCACTGTGACTCACTAATTAAAAAATAAAAAATATAAAATAAATTAAAAAAAAAACAGTAACAATAAGTCTCTCAATGAGAGACGTTACTGGTGTCCGCTCGACCAAATGGATGAGCAACGGGATGACAGTGACAGTGACATAAATCAAATGAAAAAATTCAAATAAATGACCAATGAACACAGAAAAAGAACAATTTCAAGTCTCCCCCCCCCCCCCCCAAAGAAATCCTTGAAAGGAATTATATAGACCAGGCCAATAGTATAGCAGGTAGGGTGCTGACCAGAGTTCTATCCCTCGAATCCCAGGAGTTAAAAAAAAAAGGAAAAAGGCTACATGTTAATTAAATATCTTTTAAATTAAGGCATCCAAGGGCTGGAGGGAGTACAACAGGTAAAGCACTACCCTTGCCAGGGTTCAATCCTGGCACCCCCTATGATCCCCTGAACCCCTGAATTTGTCTATTACTATTGTTTAGTACTTCGGGCCACACCTGGCTGTGTTCAGAGCTTACTCCTCGCAGGGCTCACAGGACCAGATGGAGGTTTTTCTTTAATACTCCCTATTCTGTGTTTGCCTATACTCCTTTGCTCTTTGCTTTGTTTGTGTTTTTGGCCACCTCTGAAACTGCATGTTTTTGGTCATGCTCTGTTAGAAATTGAACTTGGGTCTCCCATGTGCAAAACTTACATTCTGTCCCTTGCTTGAGCTATCGCTCTGGCCCCTGCCTGGTTTCCTTAATGGCGGAATTTGGCTGCTTCTTTGTCTGTATGCTATAGCCTACAATAAAATATATTAATCTGATAAAATATAATAAAAATAATACTGAAATTATTTTTTATTCATGTTTATTTTAAATTTTTTGGTTTGTTAGGGCCATACCCAGCAGTGTTCAGGGCTTACTCCTGGCTCTCTGCTCAGGGACCACTCCCAGAGTGCCCAGGGACCTAGTAAGGTCCTGGGGATCGAATCCTGGTCAGGTGTGTGCAAGGCAAGCACCCTACCTGTGGTCTTGAAAGAGTTTTTTTTAAAAGCTTGTAATTAAGGCTTTGGTTCAGTTTCTTTACAAAAAGTACTCCAAAAATAATCCTGGTACACAGTACTTCCCTCAGGAGGTGGCATATAATAAATATATGAATATAGCAGACTTACAACAACATTAACATCAAGTTAGGGAATTAAGTGCCTTCAGTTGGAGTCCCTCCATAATAAAGTTTTTCTTATCTGATAAAGTTCATCCACTGGTGGTGGTATTCTGATGACCCTATTCCTGTAAAATTAGCTAATTTTTTTTAAAGAGCTGCCTTGCCTCATTTAATAGAGCTTTCTGGTTATCTAGAAATATAGTTGATATAAGAAGTTGGATAAATGCTTTATTGTTTCCCTTTAGCACAAGTTCAGTGTTCAGAGTGGGAGTTGGTGCTTCTTTTAGTATTAAACAATGAGGGTTTTTGTTAAAAACTTTTTAATCATTGATCTAGTTTTTGTTGCCTTAAGTTTAATCTATTACCTGATGCAGAAGTCATCCTTTATTATAGCTGTATAATATATTGATTTCAGAGAATTGGGTTTTTTATTTAATTTTTTTTTTTGTGGTCAAACCCAGTAGTGCTTAAGGCTTACTCCAGGTTCTACGCTCAGGAATCACTCACTCCTTAGAGGGGCCAGGGGACCATATGAGAGGCCAGTGATCAATCCTAGGTTGACCGCATGCAAGATAAGAGCCCTACCATCTGTACAATTGCTCCAGACCCTAGCTCTGTCACTGTCACTTTCACCCCATGCTCATCGATTTGTTCGAGCAGGCACCAGTAACGTCTCTCATTGTGAGACTTACTGTTACTGTTGTTGGCATATCCAATATGCCACAGGTAGCTTGCCAGGCTCTGCCTTGGGGGCGAGATACTCTCGGTAGCTTGCCGGGCTCTCTGAGAGGGACAGAGGAATCGAACACAGGTCGGCCGCGTGAAAGGCAAACACCCTACCTCTGCGCGAATATTTTAAATCTGAAATCAATTTATTAAACAAATTGGCCAGGCCCTAAATCCTGATAAAAGTTTTTCATTCTTTCTATAACATTCTATTGGGGCAAGAGTTTCAGTCATCTTTTTCACTGTTATAAGTGCATTTCAGGGGCCAGAAAGATAGTATAAGGGTAAGGTACATGTCTTACATGTGACCTACTTACATGTGACCAGCATCATCGTGTGCAGCCCTGGAAGCGGCCCCCACTCTATTAAAGCTGGGGTGACCCCGGCAGTCCACAACTCTTGGACCAGAGCAGCTCTGCAACCTTGGCTGTTCAGTGAGTGACTGGCATTGCCAGAGGGGGCTTTGACCTCCTGAGCACTCCTCGGGAGACCTCTCCCACTCCACCCTCACCCCCACTAAGAGGGCACTAAACCAAGCTTTTTCCTGGGTTAACCAAACATATGGCTCTGCATCGAATGGGTCACACTGAGAACCTCCCCTTCATCACATCCTTAGCTATCTTCAAACTCCCTGCTGCACAATTCTTCTCAAGTCAATTTTACAAAATACTTAGGAACGGCTAACATATTGGCAGTCCAGAAAATTCTAAAAACAACTCTTTTTTGGGGGGGTCACACCTGGGGATGCTCAGGGGTTACTTCTGGCTCTATACTCAGGAATCACTGCTGGAAGGTTCAGGGGGACAGTAAGGGTGTATGCAAGACAAGTGTTCTATACACTATACAATCTCTCCAGGCCCAATCCTCAAATTATCTACAACCCATTCAACAACCCAGTCGAGTCAGAAACACACAAGGAGCCTGCAAAATGGCCTTTAATGGTTTGGTCTTTGGCGTAACAGTCAACGACTTTATCCCTGAGTGAACAAGACAAAGAATACCCATACTGGATTTGAGTGAATACAGATTAAAGCAGGTCGCTTTATCTCAACTAACATGCAGCCTTAACAGTACAGGGCAATACCAGCAGCGGTTCTTCCTATGTGAAAATACTGTCATTTTATCACTTGGGTTTTATGAGAAATGTAGGGAGAAAAGAGGGAGGAAGGCAAAAAAGAAGGGATGAAATTCTTGCTTTGCTAGCAGCTGCAATTTGTGAGACATGTAGGGAGAAACTTTTCTCAAATCAAAGCTTTGTGGGTAGGGTGAGGGGAGGGGAGGGAGGGAAAAAGAAAGGAGAGAGAGGAAAGGGAGAAAAGGAAGGGGGAGGGGAAGGAAGGTGAGCACAACTTTTGCTTCCCTAAAAGTTGGACTGTTTGATTTTATACACATTGTGGAGTTTTTATCAATTACCCTGCCGCCCTCAGGAAGATTAGGAAATGCTAAATTGATCTTACTGCTGTAAGTGGTGCAAGGTTTATCAAACACACTCTCATTTAACTACCTCGGGGCTGGAGCGATAGTATAGCAGGTAGGGTGTTTGCCTTGCACACAGCCAACCTGGGTTCGATTCCCAGCATCCCATATGGTTCCCTGAGCACCACCAGGGGTAATTCCTGAGTGCATGAGCCAGGAGTGACCCCTGTGCATTGCCAGGTGTGACCCAAAAAAGAAAAAAAAAACAACAGTATCATTTAACTACATCGTAGGCAACTACTAGTGTATTCTCTCACACATTTCACTACACACACACCCTTCTTTTAAAGTAACTGCATGCTATGTACAAAAGTTCTTAAAAAAAAAAAAGAAATGAGATTCACTCATTAACTACAAAGCAACTTCAGGTTTATAAAAAGGTTACGTTCCTGTTCATAACAATATGATGGGATAATTATAGTTATACTAGTGTAACAAAAATTCACAGGCCCACCAAGAAAAAGTAGACATTTCCTCAAAATTGGACCTGAGAAAGGTTTGCATAGCTAGGATTTAATGACTGGACACTAACAACTAGTGAAGTGAGTCATTTTTCTAATCTTCAGTCCTGTAAAGTCATGAAAGCTCAGGTGAGTTATCAAAGCACTTTAACTGCTTATCAAAGGTCTAAGAGCTTCTGATCCACCCCTTCCTCTGCATTGCTCCCTTTTACCAACAAGCTAAGCTTTCTTCAGATTCGTATTTTTCTGACACTCTAAACACTGGTTTAAGTTTTAATGAAAATTTTTAATTTAATGCATTATTTTTTCTCATCTCCTAACTAGGAAAATGTAAGTTTTAGTGCACAATGTGGGTACTGTGTTCTTTAAAAAAAAAAAGATCATCACCACCAAGAAAATTTTTAGAATCAAACAGTTTCCAATCCAGTTTCATTACTAATTATATATAGTGTTGGGCTTATTTTAGTAATTTAATTCAGTCTTTCATGCACGTCTTTACATGCATGTCTTTCATGCATGTAATGGTCACAAAGCTATAAAATTAGATGGCATTCTATCTTTAAAGCATAATCTATGTTTTAAAAGGTAAATTTTCAAACAAAAAGAGCCTTCCCCACTTAAAAAAAAAAAAAAACGTGAATACTTCATGTGACTCCTGGGTTCAAATTCTAATTTGAATGAACTGTTGAACACATTGAAGAATGTGCTGCAATTTGTTTCTCTCCTTCTGGTGGCTTCACTGATAGTGCTCTACTTTGTCCATTTGTTCAATAGCACCCAACAAAAGTGTAATGCGAAATTGAGTTGACTATAACCATTACTGTTGCTGGATTTACTGTAGTGTTGTCTCAGTGAATTGAGTTAATTTTCTATATTACTACGCTATTATTTTGTTATGCTTATAGTGTTATATTAAAAAAGCAAGGTGCCAGAAGGATAGTATAGCAGGGAGGTGCTTGCCTTGCATGCAGGCAACCAGGGATCACTCCCTGGCACTCCATATGGTGCCCTGAGCACTGCCAGAGCACTCCCAGGTGTGGCTCAAAAACAAAACCAAAAAAAAAAAAAAAGTGGATTTCCCACAATCCAATGACAGCCAATAATAAGCCATAGGCAAGAATTTCCATTTCTGCAATAAGTTTGGGGTCAGAGTGATAGTATGTATAGCAGGTAGGATGCTTCCTGTGGGCGGCAGACCCAGGTTCGATCTGGGGACCCCCATAAGTCCTCTGAGCCTGGCAGGAGTCATCCCTGAGTGCAGAGTCAAAAATAAGCCTGGAGCATCGCTTGGTGTGGACCAAAAACAAACAATAAAAAGCCAACAACACTTCCTCTATCCTAGCCATGGAAGGGAGATTCAGAGACTGACAAGAGTATTTTAAGGTTTCATGCATACAGCAGGCCAGCACCCCCTTCCCCCCCACAGGAGTCTCTCCATACCACCACAGGGAGAAAACTTCTCAAGGGAGAATGAAGGAGTAAGACCTTCTTGGGAAGCGATTTTAAAATACATGCCATGGAATTTCAAAATTTTCTGACATTTATTCCTGTAACGCATTTTTAAATTTCTATACTAATGCTGGGGAGAAATGAAATTTCAAGGTGTTATCATGGCATTCTTTAAGTTACAAAAATTGAAAACAATGTAAGCGTCCATTAAATGTAAGCGCACATTAAAGCAGATACGTGGCCAGTCCTACAGAATCTACCATTTCAAACTCTGATTATGAAAACTTCGTTAAAAAAAAAAAACCTAACAATACTAAGTTGAGAGTGATAGAGAACATATTACAGTCATTAAGGACCTATTGGAAGCAAGGCTATAGAAGAAACTACTTCAAGTACTTAAAGTAGCTAAAACATCTACCACAAAGGTTCCCTCCCCCCAAGGTTCCCTCTTCTTAGTATGCTGATATTTTACAATTAAAAAAAATGATAAACGTGAAGCGCTTCCTTTTTTGTGGGATGCTTTTGAACAAGAACCAACAGATGAGCTTTTATTTCATTCACTTCCCAAGTACGTGAGCTGGATCCCCACACTTCCAAAGTTATGAATTTCGGTTTTCATGCAACTAGTCCTTCGACTTTGGGCATGCATACGTGCAAGGCACAGTGCTAGACACTGGGAAGACAGCTGTGAACAAGTGAACAACCCTCGTTCTCGAACGGCTTCTGATTATTCTGGGCTTTCAATTAGCGCTGCGACTCCAGTTCTGCCTCTCCACGGGCATTAAAGCATCAGCCTCGCCCGCAGCTGAATCAGAAATTAAAAAGTGCTTCAGAAGTTTTTTTTTTTCTTTGACACTAAGCGTTCTTTGCCATTTAAACAGAGGCAGCGATTAGGCATGACAAGTCTTCCCATACCATCACGCCTCTACAAAACACTTCCCGCTTCAAAGTTGATCTCTGCGGCGGTCGTTCGTTTTCAAAGCAAACTAACAAGAGTGGGACAGAAACCCCCTTCGATGTACCCCCCGCTATACCCGTGGACCCCCTTGGTACGGCCAAGCTCTGGGGCTGCCAAGGATCGGGGCTCAGCGAACAAGCTGGGCAGCGCCCCGCCCGCCGCGCGCGGCGGGGCAGTTTGCGGGGGTCCGCAGCCCCGCGGGACCCCACCGAGGCGGGCAGCGCCAAACTTGACCGAAAGCCCCAGAAATGAACGCAACGTTTCCAGAACCCAATGCAAATCGCCCCCAGGAATTCCACCACGTCCAACGACCGGCGCGACTCGCGCCACCGGAGGCACCGGGGGCTGAGCCCGCTCTTTTCTCCACAGAGAAGTCCCGAGAGCGGCGCCCGCAGGACCCGGGCGGTTTCCCCGACTCGTGGGGCAGCGGCAGCGCCCGGAGAGCGCGGAGGTCGCCGCCCCCGCCCCCACCCTGCCCCCGAGACGGGGCCGCGCCGGCCGAGCCCCCACGAGCCGCACGGGCCCCGGCTGACAGGTTTACTGCCCCCCGCGGCCCCGCGCCCCGGTCGCGGCGCCCTACCTGACACACGGCGGCGCGGAAGCCGGCGAAGTCCTGGCGCTCCCCGACCTGCAGCGGCCGGTCCCCGAGCTCGGCCTCCTTCTCGCGCCGGTCGAACAAGTACACGGTCCTGCCGCCGTCGCCGCCGCCGCCTTCGCCAGGCTCGGCCGCGGGCCCGCCGCCCGCCGCTGCCATGTTGGGGGGGAAGCGCAGCCGGCCGGGCGCCCGGGACGCGCGGGGACGGCGCGCGAGGCCTCGAGCCGGCGCAGCAGCCGCTCCTGGGCCCGGACCCCGAGTCCTACGCGCTCCCGCGGCAGCCGCGCGTCACTTCCGCGACCCGCGGCGCCCGGGGGGCCCCCCAGGCCGCGCCGCCAGCGCCTGCAGCAGCCTCGCAGCACGGAGCGCGGCGCGAGCAGCCGCCGGAGCCGCTGGCGCAGGAGGAAGAGGCAGCCCCGGCGTCGAGGGGCGGAGCGAGGCCTGCGGGCCGCGCACGGCCGGGCGGGGCTTGGGCGCGCTCGGGGCCGCCCCTCCGCCCGCCGCGGCTGGAGGGGGGCGAGGGGGGCTCCCCGCCGACCTTCGCCGAGGGTCCCGCGTGCTGCGGCCCCGCGCACCTGCCGGGATGCCCGGCTGGGGTGCCCGGCCCAGGCGGCAGCAGGCCTCTCTGCGAACACGTGGGTGCTCGCGGGGAGACCGCGGGCGGCGGGAGGCCGGGCGCCCCCCGTTCAGTCGCGCGCGTTTCTGTTTGGGTCGTGAAAACAAAGCGGGGATGGGGGTGCTGCCGACGTCTGAAGCGAGCCCCGAGACGTTATGGCGCCCTGCGCCCGGGGACTGCGGGCTGGCGTCCAGAGCTCCCCGGGGAGGGCCCATCGCCCCATCACCCCATCACCCCATCACCCCACCGCCCCCTCAAAACTGGAATTGAAATCCCAGAGATCTGTTAGATAAAACAGATGCGGGCCGCAGCGATCGTACAGCGGGTGGGGCTCTTGCTTGCACGCCAGCGAACGGGGGTGAATTTGCGACATGTGGACCCCGACATGTTCCCCCCGGGAGTGAGCCCCGAGTCCAAAGCCAGGTGTAACCCCTGAGTCCCGCTGAGCCAAAGACAAAACTAAATGGGATCGCCTAAAAGATAGCTCGAAGTGCTGGAACGCTAGCCTTGCTTGTGGAGAGGTCAGGGAATCCCATGAAGACCCCAGATCTCACCACTTCCAACACCCACCCCCCCACCCCCCCCCCCGCGCACCAATCTAGTGGTGGTTTTGTGGTTGAAAGTGATGGCATGAACATCGCTATGCAAGGTAGTAAATTAGAGAATTTTTTCAATTCTCAAAATCTTTGGGTAGAAACTGGTAGATTTTGTTGGGTTTCCAAAATCTTCATAATTATATGAGTAGGCTCGCGTTCTGAGTATGTTTGGAATCTTAACTTACATACATGAAAGTGTTCTAAAATTATAAGGTGTATGCGTGCAATTGGCTAGATACTTAGGATTAGACTAGGATATTGCCATTGAGACCTAAGGGAAGTGTAAAGGGACTGGAACTGGGAAGGATAGAGCTGTTAAGTGGTGGGAGATAAAACTGGCAAGAGGCAAGTTTCAAGTCAAAAGTCATTTAAGTTTCTGCAAAAGTTGGGGAAGGTAGAAAGCAAGTAAGCTCCATTTCCTATGGATCTACCACCCCCGACTCACCACTGACCCCAGCATGGGATAGTGCTCCGGTCTTACTCCTGGCTTTGCACTCAGGGATCACTCCTGGTAGGGGACTATAAGTAAAGAGGAAATCAAGCCTGGGTCACCCACGTACAAGGCAGGCACCCAACCCGTTGTACTATTGCTCCAGCCTCTTACAATATTTCTCTGGCATCATGTTTTGCCTTTTAAATGCAGGTGAACTATTGCTCTTCTATTGGTCAAATTGGGACTAGGAACAAAGATTCATCATTAGGGCGATTTTTCATTTCTCTGTAACTCAAATTACATAAACACATCCATACAAAAATTTTGCTTTTATATATTTTTGTGTGTTGTGCTGAGAGTTGAAAGTAGGAGCTCACGCATGCAAGACAAATGTTCCTCCTCTCTTGTGGTTTTAGAAGAAAATTCAGCATAATTACCAAGAGAAATCCAAAATGTTGCCAGAGAATGTACTACAGTAATCTGAGCAACTATTGGTAGATGTTGAGTATTGTTTTGACAACAAGTCAGGGTCAGTGTCTTTTGTTTGTTTGTTGTTTGTTTGGAGTAAGTGGTAAGCTACACCCAGAGGTGATCTGAGGGATCTTGAGAACATGATTCAACCTGGGTTTCCCATATACAAAGCAACACTCCAGTCCTCTGTCTCTCAGCCCTGGAGTCAATGTCTTCTGTGGCAACATGGCAATCTGAAATAACTCCAAAACCATTTACCAGTAACCTCTGTTCCCAGAAACTCATAATATTTTCACCAAAGGGAAATGATAAATGTGTTCCTGATTACACTTCAATCACAAGCGATTATGTTCAAATGACCCAGTCCTTCAATTCTCTTTAAGTGACTTCAGTCTTTATTCTTATTAGCCATCTTATCATGAGTATATTAAAGTGTCCCTGCAGTGGTTGTCTTTTGCTGCGTAGCCACCCCAAATGTTTATGGCCTCTTGAGCCCCTCGGGATCTGGTCCTTGACCTGTGATGCCAGACTGAATTCTCTTGGAGTGAATGAATACAGTCTTTAAGTCTAGAACTTAGGGACTGGAGACTTAAACTCAAAAGGCTGGAGCACATATTTTGTTTGTGTATGGCAGGTGGTCCACATGGTTCATCAAGCATTAACACCTGGGTACTGCCAGGTATGACAAAAAAACAAAATGAAATTATAGTAATAGATCCTAAAGATTTTGCAGTGGAAAAAATAGGAGAGCTTTGTGGAATAAATAGGAACTTAGAGTGTTTTCAGAAGTGAAAGAGATACTAAATACTTCAAACTCTGAGGAAAATTTAGATTTTCCAGGGTTAAGTGAAGTACTTAATTTTTTTAAAGTGAAGTCAGATATCTTTTATTAAACAAAATTTATTCAGAAGGACATACAGGGTGGTGAGGGCTGGGGTGCGAAATATGTGTTCAAGAAAGAGCAGGAGCTTCTCCAGAGCAGAAAAAGCAAAAAGAGATTCGTGTCAAGGGAGAACACAGTCTTTTTTTTTGGGAGGGGGGTCACACCCGGCGTTGCACAGGGGTTACTCCTGGCTCATGCACTCAAGAATTACTCCTGGCAGTGATCGGGGACCATATGGGATGCTGGATATTGAACCCGGGTCGACCTCGTGCAAGGAAAATGCTCTACCCGCTGTGGAGAACACAGTCTTGAAAGCTCAAGCCAAGATCTGTGTTCAAGAGGTAGCACAGGTTTAGGAGAGCAAACCTGAAGTGATTATTTTTTTTAAAAGTTAGAAATATATGTTTATTATTACAGGTGATTTTAAGGAATCATTACAGCAAACCACAAGCTTCTTTAGTAGAACTTGGGTCTTCTAGGACTTTGAGCTTTAAGACTAGTAAATTCTGGGGGTTGAAAAGATGGCACTGGCCTTGCACTTGACCTGAACTAGGTTTAATCCCTGGCATCCCTTCTGTTTCTCAGAGCCCTGCCAAAGGGGAAAAAAAGGATTGGAAAATTCTGAGATTTATTTTTTGCTTCCCAATTTATATTATTGTTATAGTTTAGGTAACATAGTTATTTACAACAGCGTTGACTTTCATGATTTTGATGTACAGAGTCCCTAACACCCACCACCAAAGTGCCCAAGACTCACTGCCACTGTCTTTATGTTATTGTTCTACCTATTTAATCCACTGAAATACTTCATTTATTAAAATTATTTTTATTGAATTACTGTCAATTACAAAATAACAAACTTATTTGTGATTGAGAGTCAGGCATACAATGTTCCAACACCAACCCCCTCACCAATGTCCACATCCTTCTGCTAATGTCCACAGTCTGAAATACCACTTAGTTCTTTAAAAAACTGGCAAAGGAAAAGTGGTAAATAAAACACAAAAGAAAAAAACACTGCCCCTAGTGAATTCTGATGATAAAAGATAAACTGAAATTTAGCTGACAGAACAAGAAACTCAGCTAAAAGTCTTGGCCGTAAGGAATAATTTGTATCACATAGCAGTGGAAAATCAGTGTTTCTCACCAACTGAAAAGATGCAAATAGAACCATTTTGGTACTGGTAGAAGTTAAAGCAACCTGGAAGCACCCTCAAGCTATAGCTACTTTTTCCTGAATAGAGATAAACTTGGCATTCTAGTTCAAAAGATGTTTCATATATTTGTGTTTAGTAGTATTGGGGAATTGTGGTGGTTTTGTATTGATAGCATTGGTTACTGTAAGCAAATAAAATTTGCTGTAGTTAAATCATTTACCAACAGAGAGCTTTTTTTTTTTTAATTTATTTATTTTTAATTAGAGAATCACCGTGAGGGTACAGTTACAGATTTATACACTTTTGTGCTTATACTTCCCTCATACAAAGTTTGGGAACCCATCCCTTCACCAGTGCCCATTCTCCACCACCCGTAAACCCAGTGTCCCTCCCACCCTCCCCAATCCCATCTCCCCCCCACCCCACCCTGCCACTGTGGCAAGGCATTCCCTTCTGTTCTCTCTCTCTAATTAGCTGTTGTGGTTTGCAATAAAGGTGTTGAGTGGCCGCTGTGCTCAGTCTCTAGCCCTCATTCAGCCCGCAACTCCCTTCCCCCACATGGCCTTCAACTACAATGTAGTTGGTGATCGCTTCTCTGAGTTGCCCTTTCCCCGGAACGTGAGGCCAGCCGCGAAGCCATGGGGTCAACCTCCTGGTACTTATTTCTACAGTTCTTGGGTATTAGTCTCCCACTCCAACAGAGAGCTTTTTAAAAAAAACATGGTATATTATTTCATCAGCACTAAGGAAAATCCTTTCAAAATTTATAAATTCATTGATCAGAATTTAGTTTAGTCTACAATGCCTGAAGACCACTTTGGGTGGTGTGTGTGTGTGTGTGTGTGTGTGTGTGTGTGTGTGTGTACACAAACATATGTAAACAGCAGTGCTGGGTTCTTATTTTTTAAAATATTGACTAAAAATGCATCTCACAGCCATGAGAAAATCTATTTTAATTTTCTGATGCCATTATTCTCAGCAATGCAAGAAGTAAGTCACTTTAAATTGAAAATTTTTTTTCTCTTTTTGGGTCACACCCAGCAATACATAGGGGTTACTCCTGGCTCTGCACTCAGGAATTACCCCTAGCAGTGCTCAGGGGACATATGCTGGGAATTGAACCTGGGTCAGCTGCGTGCAAGGCAAACACCCTACCCGCTGTGCTATTGCTCCAGCCGATAAATTGAAAATTTTTTTGAAATCATCTGTGACAGTTGAAATTAAGACCAAATTTAAATCAGATAATTTAAATAGTTGTCACTAATTAAAATTGGACAATTTCAAGTAGTCTTACCAGAATTCCTCTCCATAATCATATAAAGGCAACTATTTATTCTCAAAACTTCCTGAATGGAAAAATTTTATTACTACCAACAACCTTCCCGTGCAGATGAGGAAACTAAACAAGGCTTAGTTTAATAGGCACTTGGAGTTGCTTCTAGAGAACCATTCCAATACAACTTGAAATGCTTGTGTTATGTTGAGTAAAATATATGGTTCATGGAACGTCTTTGGTCATGGAATTAATAAGATGATTAGAAGTGTTGCTATTTAGGACCTAGGAGCATACATGGGTGAGCAAAGTCGCAACCTTAACTAAAGATCTACATGTTTTTATCCTTACTTAACCCATGGCTCAATGTTTATTCAATATTAGTGTTACTGATTCAGCATAACTGGGGGAGAAGAAGGAAAACGACTTCATAGTAATAAGAATGTTATCTAATTGTACATTGCTTATTTTAAAAACTTAGTGGCTTCAAGCAGGAACTTTTATTTGAGTATGATTCTTTAATTTGGATTGAGCTTACCTGGGCAGTTCTGCTGGTCTCACTTGAGATTATATAAACAGAAGCAATTACGTGGCAGCTTGAATTTATGATTGGATGATCTATGACTGTCTCCTTCATCTGACTAGCAGTTGAGGTTAGTGGGAACTGAAGCTCATTTCTACTGTATTATGAATGTCTATGGAGTAGCTTGGTTTCTTCACTGTTACTGAATTTCAAAAGAAAACACTCCAAAGTGGTCAAGAATTTTGTAGTTAAGTGGATGGGCATGAAAAGTTTCATGCTGAGTGAAATGAGTCAGAAAGAGAGAGACAGACATAGAAAGATTGCACTCATCTATGGTATATAGAATAACAGAGTGGGAGACTAACACCCAAGAACTGTAGAAATAAGTACCAGGAGGTTGACTCCATGGCTTCGAGGCTGGCCTCACGTTCCGGGGAAAGGGCAACTCAGAGAAGCGATCACCAACTACATTGTAGTCGAAGGCCATGTGGGGGAAGGGAGTTGCGGGCTGAATGAGGGCTAGAGACTGAGCACAGCGGCCACTGAACACCTTTGTTGCAAACCACAACAGCTAATTAGAGAGAGAAAGCAGAAGGGAATGCCTTGCCACAGTGGCAGGGTGGGGTGGGGGGGAGATGGGATTGGGGAGGGTGGGAGGGACACTGGGTTTACGGGTGGTGGAGAATGGGCACTGGTGAAGGGATGGGTTCCCAAACTTTGTATGAGGGAAGTGTGAGCACAGAAGTGTATAAATCTGTAACTGTACCCTCACGGTGATTCTCTAATTAAAAATAAATAAATTAAAAAAAAAAAAAAAAAAAAAAGAAAACACTCCAAAGAGTAAGTGCCTATCAAACTCTCTTCCTCTTCACTAGGTTTGCATTCTCACGAAGAGGGGGTTCGGGGTAAACAGACGTTTAATGAAGGACTGGCTTCTACAGCGCAAAATAGTGGAAGTTTGCATTCCTTCTTAAGGGTTAGAACTTGATACTGAAGTGTTACTTCTTCCACACACTACTGGTCAAAATAGATTGGGACCATCCCAGGAGAAAGGTGAGTGACTACAGTACTCAAACAAATTATGGCAGTTTTTAGTATATTTCAAAATAATGATCCATGACAAAGTTCTCACTGGGATAAGAAAACACCATGTCTTCACCCCCCCCCTTAATTTTGTGGCCACATTTGTAATTCCTATTGATTTATTCCTGGTTCTGCATTCAGGGCTCAATCCTGCCAGGGCTCAGGGGACCATATGTGGTGCAAGGGATTGAGCCAAACCGGGGTATGCCCTGTACAAGGCAAAAACCTTACCCACTCTACATCTCCTCTGCCTACTGAGTTCAGAAATGCAGTTGGTAGGATTTTGTTAAAGTAAAATCAAAGAAGGGGGGAAAGTTGAAGTGTTATTCTGTTAATATCATACTATATACTTAGTTATTTATATCTTTACCCACTTACTACTGATATACTAGCTTTAAGTTCCATATCACAACTTTGAATAGAGAATCTTAAAATGATTTTGTTTTGGAGTTTTGAGGGAGGGTGATTGACCCACCCAGTGATGCCCAGGGGCTGCTAGTGGCTCTGTTCTCAAGAGTCACTGTAGTGCCCAGGGGACCACAAAGTGCTAGACTCAAACCCAAGATGGGATGCACATCCTTGGACTATGGATCTAGCTCTTAATTTTTTTTTCCTGTTGTTTTTCTTGCGGTCTCCCAAGCAGTGCTTGGTAGACCAGAGAAGCCACTATTCTCAGCCATCGGGGCTTCTGACTCAATGTGAGAGCCCAAAGATGTGGTCTTCAAACACTGCAGTGCAGGGATTATCTGGGGCACCTCCATGACCACATCTGGCAATGCTCAGGCCCTCTAAGACTCTACCCCATTGATGCCCAGGGGAAGAGGTATGCCAGGTGGTGGCCACATGTAAGTATCACTGTAACCTCTGTACTACCTCTCTGTATTTATTTTTGCTTTTGTTGTTCTAATCTGGGTTTGGGGTTTTGGTTACATGCAGGGTCAGTACCTTCATTCCTGCATTATTTCTCTGGTCCTGAAAATGATTTATTTGTGTTACTTCTTTTTGGCTACAAAACTGATTATTTTTTCTTCAAAATCCAAGTAGTTGAATTTTTACTTCATATGAGAAATGATAGTTTTTATTACTTTTAAATTGCTAACACCTGTAAGAAGACTTTTTTTGGTCCAATCTGTTTTTATTCTTATATTTTTGTTTTAAATAGTTCACATATGCAATTGAGCACACGATTTAAATGGCTAGACCCAACTTAAGATAAAGAGTGTTATTAATATTTTGATGGCCTTAGTGTGCCCCTCCCAGAATGGCATATTTGTGTTCTTCAATGTGTAGGTATTTTTCCCTTTCTATTTACAACTTCATTATTTAATATTTGAAAAAGTTCCAATTTTTTCTAGTTTTAATTTTTAAAAAGCACACTTTTGCTGGGTATCTTCACTACTCTCAATTTTTAACTAAAGTACAAACTTCACTTCTGATCCCAAATGTGTGGATTTCCCATAATCCACACATCAAGCAATTCTACAACACCCCTGGGAATTCTACAGTTTAACTAGATTCTGACGCTCTACGCTCTACTTCAAGATGGTGTCAGATTTCACAGGTTAAAGCTCAGTCCTATAAAACTATCAGGACAGCCACAACTTCAGCTGCCAAGCTGTGGTCGGTTTGCTGCCTGTGCTGTAAATCAGAGGTGGGGCGACTCCCTTCTCACCTCCACCGACTTGCTTGGAGAACAAGTTACAGAGCCCATTAAAACAGCGTACTAGAGTATGAGTTTATTCATAAATTTCTGATCAGAGGCGGGGATATGAGCACTACCAACAGCCAACTACAAGAGACCCGGCCAGCAAGCTGCGGGAATATGAGCGCTAAGCTTCCTGCCCTGTGACTCAGTGTGCCTTCCGGCCAGCACGTTCTCATTACCAACTCAGAAGTTCTCTGAGTCTGTCCTTTTTCCTATTTTTCACATGATGGAAAAAGGAATTAATCATTAAATTCGGTGATTGATGGACAAAGAAATAATACATAGGGCAAGATGCTTGCCAGGTTCAAGCCCCAGAATTCCATCTGGTCTCCTGCGCACTGCCAGGAGCAATCTCTGAGTGTAGAGCCAGGAGTAATCCCTGAGCATCGCCAGGTGTGACCCCCAAACAAATAAACAAAAAGTTTGATGATTTGGGGCTGGAGCGATAGTACAGCGGGTAGAGCGTTTGCCTTGCATGCGGTCCACCCGGCTTCAATCTCTGGCATCCCATATGGTCCCCAGAGCACCGCCAGGTGTGATTCTTGAGTGCAGAGCCAGAAATAACCCTGGAATATCTCAGGGTGTGACCCAAAAAGTCCCCCTCACCAAAAAAAAAGTTTAATGATCAATTCAACCTCTAGCTTCTCTCCCACCCTATGCGATACATTAAATTGGTTTCTTGATAACTAGCTCTCATCCTGAGGGGCTTTCAGAAAAATCCCTTCATTAACACAAGCACGAATGTAGCTCAAAGGGGCTTGTTATGAATAATAAAAGACTCCATTTCCACTCAAGTTTAAGAAATCTCAAAGTGGGGCCAGAGCAGTAGTACAGAGGGCAGTGCACTTACCTTGCGAGTGGCTGACTTGGGTTTGACTCTCCACATGCCATAGGGTCCCTGGAGCCCACCAAAATTGATCCCTGAACATAGAGCAATGCCTAGAGTGACCCCCCCCACAAAAAAAAGGGACAAAGACCTAATTCATTTTCGAAATAGAAATCACACACACACAAATAAAAATCAAAAACAAAAAAAAATAGAAATCACAATATAATGACATTATACAATCTTCTGCAAATATTTTTGTCTCAACGTATTTGTAAGATTTAGTTGTGTCCATGTAAGTTTCTTTTTTCCTCTATGATATAGTATTTATTGATAGGAATACACTGCAAATTTTCTATTCTCTGGTCAATGATATTTTAATTATTTCTAGTATTTTTATTTCTTTGTTTTCACTTTTAAAAAGCCCAAATGTTGGGCCAGAGAGATAGTGCAATAGTTAAGGCATTTGCCTTGAATGTTATTGACCCCAACTCTATCCCCTGAGCACTTCCAGGAGTGTTTCCTGAGCATAGAGCAGCAGTAAATTCTGATTTGAAAGGAACAAAGTTCATTTTATTTTATTTTATTTTTTAAATTTATTTTATTCTTTAATTAGTGAATCACCATGAGGATACAGATACAGATTCACACATGTTAGAACTCGTTTTTCCCTCACACAATGTTCACAAACACATCCCTCCACCAGTGCCCATTCTCCATCACCAATAAACCCAGTATCCCTCCCCCCCAATCATATCTTCCCCCACCCCACCCTGCTTCTGTGGCAGGGTACTACTCCCTTTTGATCTCTCTCTCTCCAATTGGGTGTTGTGGTTTGCAGTAGGGGTATTGAGTGGCCATTGTGTTCAGTCTCTAGTCTACTTTCAGCACACATCTCCCTTCCTGGGCAGGATCTCCAACCACATTTTACTTGGTGTTCCCTTCTCTATCTGAGCTGCCTTTTCTCCCAGCATGTGAGACCAGCTTCCAAGCCATGAAGCGAACCTACTGGTACTTATTTCTACTATTCTTGGATATTAGTTTCCTATTCTGTTATTTCATATTCCACAGATGAGTGCAATCTTTCTATGTTTGTCTCTCTCTTTCTGACTCATTTCACTTAGCATGATACTTTCCATGTTGATCCACTTATATGCAAAGTTCATGACTTCATTTTTTCTAATGGCTGCATAGTATTCCATTGTATGGATGTACCAGAATTTCTTTAACCAGTCATCAGTTCTCGGGCACTCGGGTTTTTTCCAGATTCTGGCTATTGTAAACAGTGCCGCGATGAACATATAAGTGCAGATGTCATTTCGACTATACTTTTTTGCTTCTCCGGGGTATATTCCCAGTAGTGGTATTGCTGGGTCAAATGGGAGCTCAATTTCCAATTTTCTGAGAAGCGTCCATATTGTTTTCCAGAAGGGCTGAACCAGTTGGCATTCCCACCATCAGTGTAGAAGGGTCCCTTTCTCCCCACATCCTCTCCAACAGCGGTTGCTTTTGTTCTTTTGGATGTGTGCCAGTCTCTGTGGTGTAAGGTGGTATCTCATGGTTGTTTTGATCTGCATCTCCCTAATGATTAGTGATGTAGAGCACTTTTTCATGTGCCTTTTGGCCATTTGTATCTCTTCCTTAGAAAGTTAGAAAAGTTTCTGTTCATTTCTTCGCCCCATTTTCTGGGGGGGTATTTTTTTTTTTTGCTTTTTGGGTCACACCTGACGATGCACAGGGGTTACTCCTGACTCTGCACTCAGGAATTACCCCTGATGGTGCTCAGGGGACCATATGGGATGCTGGGAATTGAACCCGGGTTGGCCGTGTGCAAGGCAAATGCCCTACCCGCTGTGCTATCACTCCAGCCCACAAAGTTCATTTTAAATGAATAATTGAGCATTATTTGTTGAAGACAGTCATCTTTTCTTTAATCTGTGCAAGTTTTGCCACATCATTTCTATAAATTCATAATTTCTGTCTCTGGGTTTTCTAGTCTGATCCATTGACTTTCTCATCTGAGATAAAGGGAGGCCCCTTGGGGTTGGAGCAATAGCACAGCAGATAGGGCGTTTGCCTTGCACGCGGCTGACCTGGGTTCGATTCCCAGCATCCCATTTGGACCCCTGAGCACTGCCAAGGGTTAGTCCTGAGTGCAGAGTCAGGAGTAACCCCTATGCATCACCAGGTGTGACCTAAAAAACAGAAAAAAGAAAAATAGATGCCCCATCCCAGCCCCTGATAATATTGTAACTTCCTTTGGGGGGGGGCACACCCGGTGGTGCTCAGGGGGTTCTGCTATCTCTGCGCTTAAGAATTACTCCTGGTGCTCCTCGGGGGACCACATAGGATGCCAGGGATCGAACCCGAGTGGGCCACATGCAAGGCAAATGCCCTACCCATTGTACTATCTCTGCGGCCCCAATATTGTATGACCTTTCTTAATCACTCTTATTAAGTTTTAAGCAAACCAAATTATCTTATTATTCTTTAAAGAATATCACTGTTATTAAAAGTCACTTCCAAAAACTGTAATTTTCTCCTCTTTTTACTCAGTGTTTTTTTCCACATGAGAGACATTTGAGGAAAACGGGGGAAGTGGGGGTGGGAGAGATGAACAGAAACTTCCTCAAAGTAGACATAAAATGGTCAAAGGCATAGGGGGAAAAACGCTGTCTATGACATGCAAATCAAAACAATAATAAGTTAGTATCTCACACAGGTGAGACTGGCACACGTCACAAAGGACAAAAACAACCAGTGCTGGTGTGGATTTGGGGAAAAGGTATCCTCATTCACTTCTTTTTTTTTCTTTTAAGAAAACTTTTATTAATTCCTGATCAAACAGGAATTAGAAATATGTAGAATTATTTTCTTTCTACTGCATGATGTTTGAAATGATACTTTTGTTGACTTTAAATAGTACTTACTATAAAATGATATCAGTCATTATCACAAGTCTATTTATTGTCTGTATTTAGTGCCAAGGTAAAGAGAAATCTCAGTTGGAGTGACTGTCCTAGAAAGTTTTAATACTCAGAAAACAAAATCAAGTCTGCATTAAACTTAACTATTTTCATTTTTACTAGATTTACATGGATTTTTACATGTTACCTAATTCCCAGCTCATGCATGTCTCAGCTTAGAGTATATAATTTCCTGGAACAACCTTTCTGCAATTTTCACATTATGGCTTTCTTTGAAAGTCTAACTGAGATAATATTCTTCAGAGTGCCTTCTGCATGGTTAGAAGTCAACTGACAGAATTATGAACAAAAAACAAAAAAAAATGGATGAAGATGTAAGAAAAGTAACTAAAAATAAACTGAAAGTGCAGCAATAAAATAGTTACTCAATTTTAAAGGCGTATGACTCAGAAAAGAGGATAAATAGGAATTAAGAAATTTTGCTTTCTGCATATGATACCCAAATTTTGTCTTTTTAAAAAAATTATTATTATTTTTATTTAATGAGTCACAGTGAGGGTACAGTTACAGATTCATACATTTCGTGCTTGTTTTTCCCTCATGCAGTGTTCAGGAGCCCATCCCTCCACCAGTGTCCATTCTCCACCACCAATGAACCCAGTATCCCTCCCACCCCCCAGTCCTATCCCCCCAAACTCCACCCCTCCTCTGTGGCAGGGCATTCCAATTTGTTCTCTCTCTCTCTCCTTTTGGGTGTTGTGGTCTGCAATAGGGGTATTGAGTGGCCATCATGTTCGGTCACTAGTCCACTTTCAGCACGCATTTCCCTTACCACGAGGGATCTCCAATCACATTTTATTTGGTGTTCCCTTCTCCATTTGGTATCCTCATTCACTTCTGGTAGGAATGTTGGCTGGTCAAGCCTTTATGGAAAACAGTATGGACATGCCTAAAAAAACTAGGAATTGAACTGCCATATGAATCAATAAATCAACTTCTTGGCATCTACCTCACTACAAAAAAAATAATAAATTCAGAAAAGACATTTGCATTTGCATTTCCTATGTTCATTGCAGCACTGTTCACAGTAACTAAAACCTGGAAATAACTTAAGTGTCCAAGAACAGATGACTGGATAAAGAAACAGAAGACAGGATAGACAGGATATGTATACACAATGGACTACTACTCAGCTACAAGAAAACTGAAATCATGAAGTTTGCTGCTTCGTGAATGGGTCTGGGGAGTATCAGGCTCCCCAGAGTGAAGTTAGTCAGAAGGAGAGGGACAAACACAAAACATCAAAACATGTCTCTCCCTGGGCCCAGAGTGCACACTTCCATGTTTGTGGCTACCCCAGACTCTCAATTCCTTACTCTGCTTGGAGGATTTCCCATCATCTACCTCTAGGTCACACAGAGCTCCTCTCAGCTGCCCAAGTCTGACACTCTGTTTCAGGTCTCTATCCTGCTGAGATTCATGCAGGGGACCAACAGAGACACACACGACACACAGAGTGTCCTTTAGCCAGTGTGGAGCTGTGTCTGCTATGTCAGGATACTTGGCAGTGGTGGAGCCAGTACCTAGTTTTAGCAGCTTTTGACTCTGTAGCTTCCAAGTTTGCTTTGCCCAACTTCTGGAAAATTCACAGATGATACTGTTTTCTAGTTCAAAATACTTTACTGCTTTAAGAAAAATCTGGAAGTAGCTTATTTTCCAATTCATAATATATCAATCTAACCCTGATTGATATATTATGAATTGTTATTTCTTATGTTGTTGGAATGATATCTGCCATTCATTGAGGGGCTAATAATTTTAATTAATTCTGCTATGTACATATATATTTATTTATAAATACATATTTATAAATATATATAGGAATGAGGAAACTGAGGCATAATGGACTTCTCACTTGTCCACATTAATATGGCTAGAAATTGATAGAGTTATGCCTAAAATCTAAATTTATTGAACTCTAAAACCAGAACACTTATATTCCATAGATGAGCTCATTTAGGACCCAAATAATATTATGAACTGAGCTGTTTTCATATTAACTTGGTGCTTTACATAACTTTTATATATTTTCACAAGTGTCAAATTTCTTTGAATCAGTATAAAACTAATAAACTCATGCATAAATACTGTATGCAATTGTTCTGAAAACTTTCTATCATCTGGGATGAACTATAAATCAATTTAAAACAAATTTGAGTACTTGTTAGTGCTGTTTAAAATTTGGGTAAATTTAGTTGTCTTATTTTTTTCTGGTTCAGTTTTATTAGACCCACTTTCCATCACTTAAAAAGTGAAAGCAGGGGCTGGAGCAATAGCACAGTGTATAGGGCGTTTGCCTTGCATGTGGCCGACCCGGGTTTGATTCCCAGCAACCCATATGGTCCCCTGAGCACTGCCAGGAGTAATTCCTGAGTGCATGAGCCAGGAGTAACCCCTGGGCATCACCGGGTGTGACCCAAAAACCAAAAAAAAAAAAAAAAAGGTGAAATCAGGGCCAGAGCAATAGTGCAGCAGGTAGTAGCCCCTGAGCATTGCTGGATCTGATCCCAAAAGCAAAACAATCAATAAATTTCAAAAATAAAAATTATTTTTAAAAATTTGTATGCAATTGTTCTGAAAACTTTCTATCATCTGGGATGAACTATAAATCAATTTAAAACAAATTTGAGTACTTGTTAGTGCAAGTAAGCAGGGAGGTAAATACACTGTGATGGCTGTGGCATTGAAATTATGTACATGGAAAACTATCATTAATAATATTGTGAATCATAGTATTTCAATAAATTAAGAAAAAACAACCAAGCAAACAAAACATGTTAAAATGAATAATACAGAGAGAATAACCATTGCCTCATTTCCCTCAATGAGGAAATTTTGTTGAACCATAGAATCAATATCATACTAGGACAGCATGATATTAACAAAATATCCAAACTCCAGTGTTCTTCAGATTGTCTTCATTTTTTCTTGTAATCACTTCTATATTGTACCTAGTTCTAAATAACTCTGCC
Organism: Sorex araneus; assembly: GCF_027595985.1. NCBI lineage: Eukaryota > Metazoa > Chordata > Mammalia > Eulipotyphla > Soricidae > Sorex > Sorex araneus. The sequence goes on from NC_073303.1 coordinate 330,373,377, forward strand.
AGTTCCTTGATATCACCACAATAAAGATATTAAACTACTGGGAAAAGAAGTTGAAAGCAAGTGCGCTACTGGCAAACTCCACCAGAGAGCATTTGTTGCCATTAGTGCATTAACAGGTTCTGAAGTACATGCTTTCTGTTCTCTTTCAAATGAATTAGATGAAACATTTATAGTTATCTAAAATACGGAGAGAAGGATTTGAATATATGAATTTTCACTTCTTAAAAAAGGAAAGTTGGGGCTAGAGCGATAGCACAGCGGGTAGGGCATTTGTCTTGCACCAGGCCGACCTAGATTCAATTCCCAGCATCTCATATGGTCCCCTGAGCATCGCCAGGAGTAATTCCTGAGTGCAGAGCCAGGAGTAACACCTGTCCATTGCTGGGTGTGACCCAAAAAGAAAAAAAAAAGAGGAAGAAGAAATCTTGGGGCCAGAGAGGTAGTTCAGCAGGCAGAATGCTTACATTGTTCAGAGCCAACCAAGGCTCAATCCCCAGCACCCCATATGGTTTCCTGAGCACAAAGCAAGGAGTAATCCTTGAACATCACTGGGTGTGGCCACCAAATAAAAACAAATAAACAAAAGACACCCAAACCCTCTAAACTGAGGTGAAATAGTGTGCTTAGAGAGATAGTAGGCAGGTAGGGTGCTTGCCTTGCACCCAGTCGACCTAAGTTTGAATCCTAGAATGCTATATGATCCCCTGAGCTTGCTAGGAATAATCTCTGAGCTCAGAGCCGGAAGTAAGCCAGGAGCACAGCCAGCATGGTTGCCCAGCAAAAAAACAAACAAAAATGTACAAGAAAGTGGAATACTAGTAAGAGGTATAGCTAAAAAAGAAATGAAACTGATTATAAAGGAGAAAATTGTGGTTTGTGTGCTGCTGAAATATGCGTAGAGGAGAAGTATCTTGTAGCATTTTTATTCGTACAACATTAAAAACTGACCAAGAGTGAGAACATGCGATTCCAAGTGTCAAACCTAATCTTTATCTATCGAAGGCAATTTTTCAAATACAAAACCAAAAATTAGTGAGATGGAGAAGGAAAACACAAGCCTTGAGGTGGAAATGAATGTGATTAATAGAAGTACTCACTTATTTATTCATGACTCCATCCATCCATATTAATCATATGCCTATTGTTTTGTTTGCCCAGCACTAGAGCTTGGGAAACAAGGAAAAAAATCAGTCCTATCCCTCACTCCTGAAGAGTAAGTAGCCTCAGTGCCATTGCCGTTCCACTCCGCAGGCTTCTCAGCCAGCTCTTTCTGCCTGTACCATCCACCTCCCCATCCTTACTTTAACTTAAAGAATTTGTTCCGGGGTTGGAGTGATAGCACAGCAGGTAGGGCATTTGCCTTGCACGCGGCTGACCCGGGTTCGATTCCCAGCATCCCATATTGTCCCTGAGCACCACCAGGGCTAATTCCTAAGTGCAGAGGCAGGAGTGACCCCTGTGCATCGCTGGGTGTAACCCAAAAAGCAAAAAAAAAAAAATTTGTTCCTTAAGTAGGAATTTCCTGCCCTATGTTAAGCTCTCCTAGCCCTAACCCACCACATCTTTAAAAGTCTTCAAACTCTAAAAATATGCTTGTTTCCTGGTTTATAATAAAATAAAAACACATATAACATAAAACTCTAAGATGAGTAAGGCTATATATAATTAATATGCTTTTCCAGATTTTCACTTTTTTTTTTTTGCTTGTTTTGGGCCACATGGGCAGGTGCACAGGGCTTTCTTCTGGCTCTGCACTCAGGTATCACTCCTGGTAAAGTTCAGGGGACCATATAGATGCTGGGGATTAAACGTGGATCAGCCACATGCAAGGCCCCCACATTTTCGATTTGGAATTTCTTCTTGAGCTTCTTAACTGTTTTTGTTTGGGGGCAGGGGTGGTCACACCTGTGGGCCTGATCCCTGATCTCAGAGACAGAAGAAAGCCCTGAGCACTGCCACCTATGCCCCCAAGCTTCACTAGGTGCCCCCACAAATGGAACAGAAAATAATAAATAGGCAATCTGTTTTACAAAATCAAGCTTACTTGTTTGCAGTTTATAGCTCTTGCCTTCAAAAGAGCAGAAATTTCTCTCAGTGATTCTTTAAAGATAGTTCCTCTATTTCAAATGTAGTCTCAAAGTCCAGAAAGAAACACAGATTGCCCGTCACTTAAGTTTTGATTTTCTCTTTAAGTTTCGATTTCTTGAAAGGGAGCTAGCTTTTCCCCAAAATTGGAAATGTTACCCATCCTTTGCTAGGGTAGTTGGCTAGTAGAGATTTAGAATGCAGCTACAAGAGTCACAGAGATACACTCTTATATGTAATATATACTGGTCTAATGTGTTGCTCACTTACTTTTACATAGCCATATAACTTATGAATAACAAGGGCAGCTTGTTTTTTGCATCCCTAAGACTCTTTTTCTTAAGTGTATGTATTTTGTACTTTGGGGTTGGGCATCTCCAGTGGTACTGAAGGCTACTCCAAGTTTTGAGTGGGGGGAGGGGGTCACAACCAGAGGTACTCACCTTAGTGTGGGGGAGACTGAGGTACTCAGTAGAACCCAGGCCTCCAGTGTGTGTTTAACCTATGCAATGAACTCTCTGACCCCAAACTCTAGATTTTTGTTTGTTTGTTTTGTTTGTTTTGATTTTGAGACCACACCCCAGCATGCTTATCTTGACTCTGCACTCAGGATTATTCCTGTGAGGGTCAGGGGATCATAGGGGTTGCAATGATTAAACCTGGGCTGGCTGTGTGCAAGACAAATTTGCACTGTGCTATCTCTCTAAAGCCCCCAAAGTTTATATATATATATATATATATATATGTGTGTGTATGTATATATATACATATATATGTATAGATAGCTTTTTGGGTCACACCTGGCAATGCACAGGGGTTACTCCTGGCTCATGCACTTAGAAACTACTACTGGCGGTGCTAGGGGGACCATATGGGATGCTGGGAATTGAACACAGGTCAGCTGCGTGTAAGGCAAACGCCCTAACCCCCTAACCACTGTGCTATCACTCCACCCCCAAAGTTTGTTTATATTTTTATCTCTATATTTATTAGTTTTAAGTAGTCCCATCAGTAGTTTCACAAAGTTGAAATTGACCTTTGTTAAGCCGAATTCAATTCCTTTTCAGAGACCCTACCAAATTTAAGATAAACAACACTTCTACAAGTTCCTTCTTACTCTCTATGGAACTTAGCATCTAATATTTCTGGAATATGAGCAAGATAAGTAATACCTCATAAGTCATACATTATATGTACACACTCTTTAGTCCAAAAATTGGTTTGGGTGCTATAAAAAAAAATGGCCCAGTAGATGAGTACATGCAGAGCAAGAAGCCTGTGTTTGATCTCTGGCGCTGCATGGTCCCCCGGTGACCAACAGGACTGAGACACAGAGCATAAAGCTGGGAGTAGCTCCATAGCACCACCAATTGTGACCCCAAAACAAAAATTGGCTCATAACCTTTTATTGTGTGACTGTATTCCATAGCACCACCAATTGTGACCCCCAAACAAAAATTGGCTCATAACCTTTTATTGTGTGACTGTAGACAATTCAATAATCAATAATTTTAAGTAATATTAATATAATTTTTTAAAGCTACACATAATGGTTGCCACATACTTTTGGCAAGAAAAAAGGTGCAAAATCTGCACTGAGGGGTTGGAGAGAAAATACAGCAGGTAGATCATTGTCTTGCACATAGCCTACCAGTGTTAGATCCCTAGAATCCCCATAGAGTCCCCCCAAAGGCTGCCAGGAGCTTATTCTGAGTGCAGAGCCAGGGTAAGTCCTGAAACCTGACTGTGACTTAAAAACCAGTATGTACATATATATGTGTACAGTAATATATGTATGTTGTGTATGTGTATATATGTGTGTGTGTGTGTGTGTCCATAGTTGGGGTGGAATGATAATACAGCATGTAGGGTGTTTGCCTTGCTTGTAGCTGACTCAGGTTCAATTTCCGGTACCCTTTATGGTCCCTCTGTGCTGCCAGGAGTGATCCCTGAGTGCGGACCCAGGTGTAAGCCCTGAGCACCTCCAGGAATAGCCCCCAAGTGAAAAAAACAACAAAAAAATACCAACATTGATTATGCAGTGAAATACCATATTCTCCAAAGGAAATAAGTTTGCAGAGTAAAGCTGCATAAATCATGCTGGATATGTTGCATAAAGAGAACCAAGCACCTTGGTACCTAGTCACACATACATAAAATTGTGTAGACCTTTTCAAGTAAGATTGTTAGATCAAAATGCACGCGCAGATACTTTCAATTTTCAGGTTTTTGTTATTCATTTTTAAAGTAGATGTTTCCTGCTTCTACAGCTGTTGGGCGTGTCTCCACTCTTGTTCCGGTGATATAAATATAAAGGAAGCTTCTCAAAAAATCAGAAAAACACTTCAAGCATGTGCACGCACACACACATACACACACACAAACATACACACATACTGTTTTATGGGGGTCTACTGAATATTTTAGGTTTTTTATATTCACGGGTTCTCAACCTAGAACTAGAAACTGCTTTTGCTTAATTTTGTAAGGCTAAATTTATCTCCCCCCTTTTGCTTTTTCAGAACAAAGCAAAGTTACACTAAATATGTATCGAATTCAACTTAGCCAGCCTAGGAGAAAAGGAGTCAGTCAAAGCCAAAGTCCCACAGATGTTCTAGTTTAAAGCCAATAACAACAGTTATGGGAAGTGCAAGATATCTTACACTCAATATGATTTTGCAGCTCTCTCTGCATGGACCTAAGTCTTCTCACAGAATAGCATGCTTGAAGGCCTGTGAACACCTCTTGATGTTACAGGAAAGGTTCACCTTAGATATTTCAGTAGTTTCAGAGGGAACTCCTACCTCTGCGCAAGACAGAATTTCCATGTGCAGTAGTCCTCGACAGCTACAAGCCAAGGCTTTCCCATGGCACTCAGCCAAAGCACTAACCAGTTTTGTTTGTTTTTGTTCGGAGACACACCTGGCAGTACTCAGGACTTAGTCCTGGCTCTGCACTCAGGGATCACTCCCAGTGGGGCTTGGAGAATCATATGGGGTGCTGGGATCAAACCCTGGCTGGTCAGATGTGAGGCAAGATGCCCTACCTGCAGTGCTATCACTCTGGCCTTGGCTCTGGGGTTTTGTATTCTCTTGGTGAACAAAGTATAGATGAGCCTTTTCTTCAGAACCTCAGCAACAAATTAGTTTTCTGGTTTATAGAGATAGGTGTTTTCTACTTTTGAGCTATAGCACAGCGGGTAGGGTGTTTGCTTTGCACACGGCCGACCCGGGTTCGATTCTTCTGTCCATCTTTGAGAGCCCGGCAAGCTACCAAGAGTATCCTGCCTGCACAGCAGAGCCTGACAAGCTACCTGTGGCATATTCGATATGCCAAAAACAGTAACAACCAGTCTCACAGTGGAGACGTTACTGGTGCTGCTGAAGCAAATCAATGAACAATGGGACGACAGTGCTACAGTGCTACAGAGGCTGAAAAATAAGTGAAGAGTAATCCCCCCTCCTTTGTCAATCCCAGAATAATCAGGCTATAATATGATCAGGAGAGCATTTATTAAAAAATAAAAATTCTCATCTTGGTGCCCAGTCAAAGGCAGGTCCAGAGTGTGGATCATCAGAATCAGGCCATAGGGGAGTTATACTTACTTATTTTTAGATTTGAGGCTATAATGAGAGATTCTTGGGGGTTACTTCTGGCTCTGTGCTCAGGGTGTCATAAGTGCCAGACTTCAAACCCGGGACTCCCACATGCAAAACATGTTACCAGTCCCTTAAGCTTTCTCTCCAAAGTAGAGACTATTAAAGAATCAGGAAGGGAATTGATCTAGGGTTAGGCCACTTTTTCGAAAACTAGGGACAAGTATTGTATTATGTCCATTTATCTGCCCATAACTGGTGGGCAAAAGTCTGCAGACAGAAGGTTATAATATGTGTCTCTATAGCTTTCTCCTGGTTCTATGCTCAGGGATGACTCCTGGCAGTGCTCAGGGACCACATGCAGTGCCAGAGATTGAACCCAGGGCTAGCCCCATGCAAGGCAAATGCCTTAACCTCTATACTATCTCCCCAGCCCTTCTTTTTTTTTTTTTTTTTTTTTTACTTTTTGGGTCTCACCCGGCGATGCACAGGGGTTACTCCTGGCTTTGCACTCAGGAGTTACTCCTGGCAGTGCTCAGGGGACCATATGGGATGCTGGGGATCGAATCCGGGTCGGCCGCGTGCAAGGCAAACGCCCTACCCGCTGTGCTATCGCTCCAGCCCCCCCAGCCCTTCTTTTATCTTTCATTGTCCCTACATAGCTGAGTAAGCCTGCCTAATTTTACCTAGAGGTCTCAAGGCAGCAGTTAACGATGAAATGAAGTCTGATTCAAAGTTCAAGATCAAAGGCTGGAGAGATGGCACAGTGAGTAAGGTACTTGCCTTGCATGCAGCTGACCTTGATTTAATCCCTGAATGAGAGCCAGAAGTAAACCTTGAGCCTCTGCAGATGTGCCTCCTCTCCTGCCCGCAAAATTAAAGTGTGTGTGTGTGTGTGTGAGAGAGAGAGAGAGAGAGAGACAGAGAGAGAGAGAAAGAGAGAGAGAGAGAGAGAGAGAGAGGAGAGAAAGGAGCGAGGGGAAGAAAGAAAAGTTCAAGACTTGCACGGATCTAATATCAGTGTTCTAATATGATAGCTCATACAGATAGAACACCTAAAGACTTCCCTAAGTGGAAAACTCATTTCTACTAATGAACAGACCAGCTTCCTTAGCACTGACTTCTTTGGCTTCCCAGGAGGTGGCCCACCTGCCCTTCGAGGCCTTATTACTCCACTCATCACTACAGAAACTTCATTTTCCTTTCCTGGGTGAACAACTAACTCTGAGGTCTTCTCCACTTGTATCTTAACTATGCACTTGTCTGGCAGGTGGCATCTTCCACTTCAGCACTACTATCTTGATACCTGCTAGAGGTGGGACAGTCTGCAATAGAGAAACTGTTCACTGTCACAACCCTCTTCTGGATGTTGGTGGAGTTCATCCACCACTCAGTTGCTTAATAGCAGCCCTTTCCCACACCAACCGTAACTTCACCCTGCCTGCCTGCTGCATTGCACTCCCTGCCCACACCGCTGACACCAGCCACTCTCACACTGTAGTTTCCAATTCTTTGTGCTCCAGTCATTGCTTTGGTCACATTATCATTTTGCACAGTCCTGCAACTCCTGGGGGAATCACCTGACTTCCTGATATTAAAAAAAATAATAAAATCCACCCCAATAATTTCAGATATCTAATTGAATTTATTAAAAGACTCATGAGTCAGGGAGACTTCCATGTAACAAGTAGAAAGGCACCATAGGGGTTGTATGGAATGTATAGTCAGAAAAAGGATAGGACAAAGTTATTAATTCAAGAAAAGAAAAACTGTTTCAGGGAAAACTCCCTTCTCAGTGGAAAACAGAAGGTCTTATCATGTAGATTATCTCACTAGTACAGACCAAGAAATTCCAGATACACTGATTTAAAATTTCCACATTGAGAAGAGACTGGAATTTCACTTAGGTTAGGTAGCACTGTTTTCCCGTTGTTCATCGATTTGCTCGAGCGGGCACCAGTAACGTCTCCATTGTGAAACTTGTTGTTACTGTTTTTGGCATATCGAATACACCTCGTGTAGCTTGCCAGGCTCTGCCATGTGGGTGGGATACTCTCCGTAGCTTGTCGGGCTCTCCGAGAGGGATGGAGGAATCAAACCCGGGTTGGCCACGTGCAAGGCAAACGCCTTGCTATGGCTTAGGTTCAAAGCCTTGCTATGGCCACGTGCAAGGCAAACACCAACGCTGTGCTATGGCTAGGTTAGGTACTAAGTCTTTTGCTTTTTGGGTCACACCCAGCAATGCACAGGGGTTACTCCTGGCTCTACACTCAGGAATTACTCCTGGCGGTGCTCAGGGGACCATATGGGATGCTGGGAATTGAACTCAGGTCGGCCACGTGCAAGGCAAACACCCTATCCGCTGTGCTATTACTCCAGCACCAGTACTAAGTCTTTCAAAACGTACTTATTTATTTATTTATTTATTTATTTATTTATTTATTTATTTGGGGCAAGGAGAGTGGGCCACACAAAGATGTGCTCAGGGATCCCTCCTGGCAATACTAGGTGCTGGCAATGCTTGGTGCTAGATGCAGAGCCAGGGGTAGAACTATGGTTGGTGGCACAAGGCAAGCACCTTATGCACTTTCTACTTCTCTGGCTCCTAGATTTTATGTTTTGATAGGGTTTGACTCTGTTTGGGGCGTGTTTCTTCGGTGCTGGAAACCTTGCTAAATTGCATCACAAACTCTTGAGTCTTCACAATCCTTTTTAAATTTTTCTTTAACTTTCATTCCTCTGGGATTTCCTTCTTCCTCTTGTGGACTGGCTTGATACCCGAGTGACATTACACAGTGAACATCCATGAACATTAGCCTGGGAGAAGCACTAAGAATTGAGGTTCTCATCAGCTAATCTGAATTTAGTTTTGTTATTCACTGAAAAACTTTGCCACTTAACATTGAGAACTTGTTCAAATTATTTAACCTTTATGTTTCTCAGTTTATGAGAAATCAAGCAATTAAAAATTGTGTAAATTTGAGGCCAGAGTGATAGTATGGGAGGAAGGGCACTTGCCTGGATGCAACTACAAGCTGTAACCATAGGTTAAATGCCCAGCACCACATATGTCCCCTGAGTACCACCAGGGGTGAGCCATGAGCACAAAACCTAGAATAGCCTCTAAACACAGTTGGGGCACCCAAAACAAAAACAAAAACAGGGTCTGGAGCCATAGCACAGTGGGTAGGGCATTTGCCTTGAAGGAGGCTGACCTGGGTTTGATTCCCAGCATCCCATATGGTCCCCAGAGCACCGCCAGGAGTAATTTCTGAGTTCAGAGCTAGGAGTAACCCCTGAGCATCGCCAGGTGTGACCTCGAAAAACAAAAAACAAAACAAACAAACAAACAAAAACCCCAACTAAATAAAAGGATTTATTTTGTTTTATTTGGGAGCACACCTAGAAGTGGTGGGGAACCGAACCATGTGGTGCCAGGGATAAATGCTTTATCTTTGTATAAAGCACATACAAAGCACATGCTTCAGCACATTGAGTTATTCCACCAGCCCCAAAGGAGCAAAATTTTAAGTAAGTTTCAGGCCTGAGGATGTGGTTCTTTGGTTGAGTAAATGCCTTGTATGCTTCAGGCTGCAAGTTTGTATCCGGCAATGCTAGGGTGACCCCTGGCATCACTCGAAGTATGACCTCTGCTGATGGCAATCAAGCGTGCAAGCACCCGATATCAAGTATGTGATCCCCAGCACATGGCCACAACCATGCCAAAGACAGGAAAGGGAAAGAAAATAGAGGGCTAGAAATAAAGTAAAAGGATTAAGGTGCTGGCCTTGATTGTAGCCAACTGGGGTTTAGTCCCTGGCATGCCACTTAGTCTTCTAAGCCCTTCCCAAAGTGACTTCTAAGCACAGAACCAGGAGTAAACTTTGAGTACAGCCATGTGCAAGGTACATGCCCTACCTACTGTATTATTGTTCCAGACCCACAAATCTGTTGGTTTTAAACTAACATTCTGGTGTTTCCTGAACTATTTCAGCACCAGTGAGCTAATCTGCACGATAATGTACTCTACCATGATGCTGCCATCTTCAGACGGAAGGTAACTTCATTTTTTTGACTAATAAAGAAAACTTCATATTCTTTTACTATTAATCTGGTCTCATCCTTTCTCTAACTATAAAAACCTTCAATAAATAAAAATTCATTTTCTTTTACTGGTAATCTGGTCTCATTCTTTAACTATAAAGAGCTTAAATTTTGAACAAACCCCTTTGCAGTGTCTTGCTACTAGTGAAACTGAATGATGCCTTATTCCTGGATCCTTTAATAAAGCTAACTATATCTCTCTACTATATTTAGCCTATGATTAAGACATTTTTTTGTTCTTTATCTTTTGGGGTCACACTTGGTGGTGCTCTGGGGCTGCTCCTGGTCAGCCACATGCAAGGTGAGCACCTTTTGACCCTGGATTTTTTTTTTTTTTTTAACAAGAGCAAGAGTCATGATTCTTTCTGGGTCCTTTGGGTCTGGCCTAATTTTTTTTTTTTATTGTTTTGCTTTTTGGGTCACACCCAGCGATGTACAGAGGTTACTCCTGGTTCATGCACTCAGGAATTACTCCTGGTGGTGCTTGGGGGACCATCTGGGGTGCTGGGAATCGAACCTGGGTCGGCCACGTGCAAGGCAGACGACCTACCCGCTGTGCTATCACTTCAGCCCAATTTTTTATTTTTAAATTTTATTTTCATAAAGATGTTCACAGTAGTTGATTACATTCAATATTTCAACACCAATCCCACCACATTACACCATCATTTCTCCACCATTATTTCGAATTTTCCCACCACCACCCAAGCCTGCCCCAAATATAAATAATAAATCATTTATTTTGCAATGCTTCTTATGAATAATTGACCAATAATGATCCAAAAAGTTTTCCTTAGAAGAAAGAGTGTGAAAATTGTCGTATCTCATCTTGGAGCTATTAAGCCCCTGTATAAGATATCACTAACATATTGTTAGAGTTTGAGCTGGGTGCAACTGCCAGAATTGTGATACAAGCGTATTGTATCACAGATTTCTTCCTAAATTCTTGCCTGGACAATTTATGTGGTAGAACTGGATGGAAAAAAAAACACACATATATTTTTTAAATCAAGATGATTGTCTTCTACCTACACCCCATCAAATGTGGTGTGCTACTCTTGGTATATCAGTGTATGAGATGTCATGACCACGGACTCCTGGAATTCAAAATTTTAAATAGGGTGCTAGAACTGGAGTTAAGTTTTTAAACTAGATGGTGATTTGGGGTCCCACATCTCTGCAGCATGCTGCTCTCTTCTGAGATTTATTTGCAAGTCTCTGGATCATGGCCATAAATGCACCTTAATGGCACCCAGAGGCAGTTCATGGGTGCAACTGCCAGAAACCCAGAAGCACAGGGAGATGGGAGGAGAGGCCTATTCCCGACCCCATGTGAGCCTGGAGATTTCACAAGTTCCACATATACTGGGTTTTCCAGCAGATTAATTTTCATGCTTGGGGGGCTCAGGATGAGCCTTTGGAGGTTGGCTGTGAATGTAGCAGCAATTGGGTTCTGGAGATTTGCGGCTGCCGGGGTTCTTTTGGAGCAAGTGGAGGGACAAACCTGTCCCCACTTTGAGGTGTTCGGATGCAATCAGTCTGGCGGGGGTAGGGAGACATTTCTAAAGCATATTGCTTTCTTCTGAGATTTATTTGTGAGTCTCTGGATCATAGCTGTTAATGGGCTTAAAATCTGGCCTGATTTTAGCTCAAAATGCTAAAGCTGCACATTTTAGGAGTAGCCTGCCCTGTACCTCATCGTTTCTCCAGAAGTTTTACATATTGCAGAATTGTTGACTGTGGAGAGAAGAGTCAGTGGTAGCTTAGTGATTAATAAACTGAAAGGGGGCCTCAGAGATAGTACAGTAAGTACACACGGCAGACCTGGTTTCGATCTCCAGCATCCCATATGATCCCCCAAGTTGCACCAGGAGGGATTCCTGAGTGTAGAGCCCAGACTAATTTCTGAGCACACTGGGTGTGCCCACCACTACACCTCTCCCTGCCAAAAACTACAAAACCAAATCAAACCTGAAATGGAATTTTAGGTGAGGATGAACAAAGTATCCCTCCCCTACACACACACACACACACACACACACACACACACACACACATGGACTGGAGTGATAGCACAGTGGGTAGGTTTGATTCCTCCATCCCTCTCAGAGAGTCCAGCAAGCTACTGAGAGTATCTCACCCGTATGGCAGAGCCTGGCAAGCTACCCATGGCATATTCAACATACCAAAAACAGTAACAAGTCTTACAATAGAGACGTTACTGGTGCCCGCTCGAGCAAATCGATGAACAACAGGATGACAGTGCATGGCAGTGCTACACACACACACACACACACACACACACACACACACACACACAAAGTCTATGACCCCACGCACCATTAAACTAACCAATACCCCACTCCTGAGAATAGGTCAGACTAACAAAATGGGTGATTTACACTTACCTGATGAAAAACATGAGTCCTATATTTAATTAGATGTATGTTAGACTCTATCATAGAAGCAGCTTTTTATATCAATTATTACCATGGAGCTCCTTGCTATATGAAATCCAGAACCACTGATTCTGAAGTAGCATAGAGGCTCAGCTATCCACTTCTGTTTGAAGTGTTTTCAAATTTTGCTTAGGGGTATTGAACTCTTGTTCAGTATTTCATGAAGAGATTTAGGATAGCCTTGTCCAACTCATAGTCTGCCATGCCTCTAATACAATCTTCAACAATTAAAAGAACTCAGAACTGTGATACAAGTGTATTATATCACAGATTTCTTCCTAACTTCTTGCCTGGCCAATTTATGTGGTAGAACTGGATGGGAAAAATAAAACAGCCCAAACTTATCACTTGTCTGTCATTTAGGGTTGGTATGGTTTTGTGACAGAAGGAACCAGATATCCCAGTCTACTTGATCCTGATCATATAGGTGGGAAGTCTTTGTTACCACATAGATGAAAAAGGCCATATGGTTTGCAGGCAAGTCAACTTGGAATCTGTCATTCAGAAGGTTGGGAGTATTCCAGGACATTTTATAGTGTTAGTAATCATGCCACTTTTTTTTTTTTTTGCTTTTTTCTGGGTCACACCCAGCGATGCTCAGGGGTTACTCCTGGCTTTGCACTCAGGAATTACTCCTGTCATGCCACGTTTTAATACCTTTCCAATCTTGGAAAGCTTTCACAGATTAACTGGTATAGGATATCTATAATCTGTTACTGAAAATCATGAACCTTGGTCTTGTCACCTAGCTAAGTAGTTCCACATTTTTTTATCCATCTATATGTGGTCTCTGGTATAAGAAAATCTAACCAGCGGGCAATGGAGATACCCCAGATTCTAAAGGGTAGACCTGTAAAATATTCCGTGATTGCTTTCTGTGTGGGATTATGTGTCAGAATTACTTCTTAAGGTCTCAGCAAATTTGAAGATGCCACTTTAAGAATCATCATTGATGGGACTGATCAAAATTTAGTCCCAGGGGGCCTGATCAATAGTACATGGGTAGGGTGTTTGCCTTGCTTGCAGCCAAACTGGGTTCAACCCCCGGCATCCCATACGGTCCCCTGAGCACTACTAGGGATAATTCCTGAATGCAGAGCCAGGAGTAGCCAGGAGTAACCCCTGAGCATTGCCGGACATGGGCCCCAAACACACACATACACAGACATATATCATATATCTACCCCAAGGGCCAAAAAAACTCTATTCAGAAAATATATCTGCACTCCTATCTTCATTGTGATTTTCTTTCTGTGTGGGATTATATGTTAGAGTAACTTCTTAAAGTTTCAACAAATTTGAAGATGCCACTTTCAGGATCATCTTTGATGGGACTGATCAAAATTTAGTTCCAGGGGGCCTGATCAATAGTACATGGGTAGGATGTTTGCCTTACTTGCAGCCAATGTGGGTTCAATCTCTGGCATCCTATAGGGTCCCCCGAGCACACTAAGGGTGATTTCTGAGTGCAAAGCCAGGAGTAACCCCTGAACATTGCCAGGAGTAGCCCCTGAATACACACACACACACACACACACACACACACACACACACACACACATATTTTATTGTTTACCATTCACAATAACCAAAATATGGAAACAATTCAAGTGTCAAAGAACAGATAATTGTATAAAGAAAGTACATACAGTGTACATGACTGGCAGTAAAAAAAATTGCATGAAACCATGCAATTTGTTGCACATGGATGGATCTGGAGAGTATCATACTAAGAGAAGTTAGAAAGAGAGGGACAGACACAGAGTGATCTCTCTCCTGTGTACCATACAAAGAAACATAGTAGGGGAGTAACAAATGCCCAAAGGCAGCAGAAACTGAGACTTTGTCTCCAGTAAGAAGATTATCATAGGCTGGAGGGAAGGGTGGGTGGGTGAAATAAAACAGGGTGGGGGAGGGTGACACTGGGACAATGGTGGAGGGAAGCAGATAAACTCTATTTTAGTGTGTGGTGCTTGAATGTTTTAAGTAAGGCACTCTATCATTAACAGTGTTGTAACTCACATGCCTAAAATAAGTTTTTTTTTAAATGTGAATATATATTTCTCTTTCTTGGCATTCCTCTCTTAATCATGGAGGTGCTGAACCAGTCAATCAAGCTCATTCACCAATGTAGTTTGGCGCGAGCCTCGGGCAATCACAAGCTAACGTCCAAGCTCTCAAAGCTGTGCAGAGAAGCGATAAAGGAAGACCTCAAAGAAAGAAGTGCAGCAGTGTTGGCCGATGCGGCAGAAGCCGGGAAAAGTATTCGCAATGCCCTCCTGTCCTTCGTCAACTATAAGACCAAGATGACTGCCCTTCAATGTCCTGATGGATCTATCACATCTTCCAATGGAGAAGGTTATCCACGACTTCTACTCGGATCTCTTTGATAGCCACGTCCACGTGCCCACATACCAAATTCCTCAGGATGGATATGTAGTTCCCAGCATTCTCCCTTCCGAAATCCGACATGCCATTTCGTCGGTAAAGAAGCGTACAGCACCCGGTCCAGACAAGGTCAGACCTGAACATCTGAAGAATCTGCTGCCAGTACTGGCTCGACTCTTCACACGCTACCTGTCTGAATGCAAGGTTCCGTCCCAGTGGAAAACCAGCAAGACCGTCCTGTTGTACAAGAAGGGAGACATCCGTGACATCGGCAACTATGTCGCCCGATCTGCCTGTTGTCCATTGTCTGCAAGTTATTCATTCGAGTCATCCTGAACAGGATTGGCAGAACACTAGACAAAGAACAACCATACGAACAAACCGGGTTCCGAAAAGGATTCAGCACAATCAACCATATCCACATGGTGACCAAGCTCATTGAGGTTTCTCGAGAGTTCAAGATGCCCCTCTGTCTAACATTCATCTATTTAAAGAAGGCCTTTGATTCTGTTGAGACTGAAGCGGTCATCAAAGCCCTAGCCAAACAGGTCGATCAAACTCAGTACCCGTGAGCTGTATTACGGATTCACCACCAGGATCTCATCATTCTACAAGGAAGTGATCATTGACATAAAGAGAGAGGTTCAGCAGGGTGACACCATTTCACTGAAATGCTTCAGTGCCACCCTCGAGAATATTATGTGATGATTGTAATGGGAAGGAATGGGAGTGAAAATAGACGGTCGGCAACTACACCACCTCTGCTTTGCTGATGATGTCGTTCTAGTAACACCAAATATCAGCCAAGCGGCACGAATGCTGGCTGACTTAGACCGTGAGTGTGGGAAGACTGGACTGCAGCCTAATCTCACGAAGACAATGTTCATGAAAAATGGACTAGTTCCTGATGTTCCATTTGCTCTCAGTGGAATGAACATCTTCAAATGCAGCAGTTATGTGTACCTAGGTCGAAAACTCAGCTTGTTGAATGGCCTGGCACCTGAGCTGCGCAGGAGGAAGAGAGTGGTGTGGAACACCTTCAAGAGCTTTGAAGAAGTTAAGAGGATGAAGAACCTCAGGCTCCAGGAACATCATTTTAACTCCACCATTCTTCCTGCACTAACATATGCATCAGAGACCTGGGCCCTATGAAAACAGGATAAGAATGTTATTTGGGTCACTGAAAAAGGAATCGAAAGAACTGTGCTTGCAGTATCACATTCCATGCAAGTGAGAGAAAGAATCTGGAGTTCCGACCTCCATCAATGTTTGAGGACAGAGACGCTGTCACGTTTGCCAAGGCGTCGAAAATCAGATGGACCAGACACATAATTCGATTTAGAGATGACCACTGGACTAGAGCTGTTACCGACTGGATTCCATGGGACATCAAAAGAACGCCTGGCCGTCCACCTACAAGATGGTCAGACTTCCTCGTCAAGATCCTGAATGAATGGTTTGAGGCTCTTCGTGTTCCTGGAGCGAGCAGACATCACTGGGCTACAATAGCACGTGACAGGGACAAATGGAGAAGTTATTTGCGCCTGCTCGAGCAGATCAATGAGCAATGGGATGACAAGTGATACAAGTGACAAGTGAATATATATAGTCCGACTACATTACACAGAGAAAGGCCAGTGGTATGTTTATATTCAATGCAAAGGAAATTTTTCCCACCCTTTCTCTGCACAAGAAATTAACCTTGGGTTTCTATTATTTTCTAGCACCCCAGTAACTGGAGTTGGGGAGGTGATAGTTGTAGTCTTGGAAGTCAGACCTTGTTGTTCAACTCTCTTCCAAAGTTAGTGCTCTAGTTACTCAGCTAAGCAGAAATGAAGACTAGCTCAAGTTCTTTTTTCATCTTCCCTCCCTCCCTCCCTCCCTCCCTCCCTCCCTCCCTCCCTCCCTCCCTCCCTCCCTCCCTCCCTCCCTCCCTCCCTCCCTCCTTCTCTCCTTCCTTCCTTCCTTCCTTCCTTCCTTCCTTCCTTCCTTCCTTCCTTCCTTCCTTCCTTCCTTCCTTCCTTCCTTCCTTCCTTTCCACCCTCCCTCCTTCTCTCCCTCCCTCCCTCCCTCCCCCCCTCCTTCCCTCCCTCCTTCCCTCCTTCCTTCCTTCCTTCCTTCCTTCCTTCCTTCCTTCCTTCCTTCCTTCCTTCCTTCCTTCCTTCCTTTCCACCCTCCCTCCTTCTCTCCCTCCCTCCCTCCCTCCCTCCCCCCTCCTTCCCTCCCTCCTTCCCTCCTTCCCTCCTTCCTTCCTTCCTTCCTTCCTTCCTTCCTTCCTTCCTTCCTTCCTTCCTTCCTTCCTTCCTTCCTTCCTCCGCCACACCCAGTATGCTCAGGGGTTACTCCTAGCTCTGTGCTCTGGGGACCATACATTATTCTAGGGATCAAGCCTGGGTTGGCCACATGCAAGGCAAATGCCCTACCTGCTGTACTATTGTTTTGACCCTAGCTCAGATTCTTTTAGTTACCTAGATTTTGCTAGAACCAATAGTCGGACTATAGGTTAGAATGATCCAGAGTTAGTAAACTAACATAAAGAGGGGTTGGTCTGCATCAAACATATTTAAGCCCTTATTGTAAACTTAGAGGATAGCAGAATAGAGAGGCACATTCAAATTTCTAATTAGCAAATAAGTGATTAATAATCTAAAAAGCATTCATTAAGAGAAGGTTTTTTTTTTGTTTGATGCATGGAATAATGGTTTAG
Source organism: Sorex araneus (assembly GCF_027595985.1). NCBI lineage: Eukaryota > Metazoa > Chordata > Mammalia > Eulipotyphla > Soricidae > Sorex > Sorex araneus. The sequence goes on from NC_073303.1 coordinate 330,390,716, forward strand.
AATTTTTTTTTTAAGGATGATAGGTAAATATGGAGTTTCATCATGCTTCACTTGAGATCCCCTGCATGTATATATAAAATTATCTAGGGCATAATTCTTTAAGAATTTCACTACCAGGGCTGGAGTGATAGCACAGCGGGTAGGGCGTTTGCCTTGCATGTGGCCGACCAGGGTTCGATTCCCAGCATTCCATATGGTCCCTGAGCATCGCCAGGAGTAATTCCTGAGTGCATGATCCAGAAATAACCCCTGTGCATCGCCGGGTGTGACCCAAAAGGAAAATAAAAGTCCCTACCCATACAAGTGAAGTTGGATGACTAAGCAGAGCCTAAGCCCTTTGCTTGGAAGAAAAGTATTCGAACAACAAATGGCCAAAGTCAATAGGCTGAAGGTAGTCTGCATGAAAACCTATCAATAGTAGTACTGTGAACCACAGTACCAAAATTTTATATAAAAAAGTGCCTGGTGGGTGAGAGGGAAACTGGGGACAATGTGGAGGGAAGTGGATACTGGCAAAAGGATTGGTTTGGAACATTGTATGATGCTGAGGGGTGGTTCTGGGCCCCATCTGCAGATTATCAGCCAATAGTGCATAGTTTAATGCTCATACTATGGTCTAAGGATGCAGCGCTAGAAGGCCCCTGGGGCAAACCTAGTGGAGGGCCTCAAGGGCCACACCCAGGGGTGCTTAGGAGAGCATGTGGTGTTGGGGACCAAACTGCAAGTTACCTGCAAGCCTCTAAGGAATGTATCTTGATGCCTTACTCTCTCCTCTCTCTGTCCCTCTGTCTCTGTCTCTGTCTGTCTGTCTGTCTGTCTCTCTCTCTCTCTCTGGATGCCCCTTTCAGATCATTTAAGTCAAAATGAGGATGGGAGTCCTGGAGTGATAGTACAGTGGGTAGGACATTTGCCTTGCACGAGGCCCACCCGGATTCGATTCCCAGTATCCCATATGGTCCCCTGAGCACCGTCAGGGATAATTCCTGAGTACAGAGCCAGGAGTGACCCTTGTGCATCACCGGGTGTGACCCCCCCAAACAAAAAGCAAAAAAAAAATGAGGATGGGGTTATAATACCGCATCTGTAGAATGACTTTGATATGTGTGAAGTTGTGGATCTGATCCCCAGTACTGACAAACAATCAGAATGAGTTGCTGACTTAGTATATGTGTCTTGAGCTCTTCTTGACAGGAGGCGAGAGAACACATATGTGGAAAAGAAATCCTTGGGCTTGATGAATATCCAAAAGACCACCAATTTTTTTGTGGGGTACCCTCAACAATTCTCAGGGTTTAGTTCTGGCTCTGACTTCAGAAATTACTCCTGGCAGCACTTGGGGGACCATATGAGATGCCAGGGATCGAGTCTGGGCAGGCTGCATGCAAGGCAAGCACCCTAACTGCTGCACTTTTGCTCTTTTGCTCTGGCCCTAAGACAACCAATTTCTTGATTTATGCAGTATGAATGTGAAAGAGCTGACCCTGCCAGGATTTTTTTTTTTGAGTCTGGCAAAACCTCTTTTTGCTTTGACTTTGGGTCACACCCAACAGTGCTCAGAGCTTACTCCTGCCTCTGTGCTCAGGAGCACTCCAGGATCACTGTGCTCGGCAGCCATATTAGGTAACAGGGATTGATCCTAAATCAGTTGCATATAATGCAAGTACCTTACCTGCTTTACTATCTCTCTAGCCCTCGCAAGAATTAATTTATGTCTCATGAGTTTTGTAAATTGTTTCCTTTCTTACTTGGTGTTTTTTTGCAATGCTTTGGACTGTCATTTGTCTTGAGTTGATTAACAGTTCTCTTTTACAAATACAAATTCTTTCTCACTTTAAATTTATATAAGATTTTTGCATGTAAACCACAACACCCAAAATGAGAGAGAGAGAACAAAAGGGTATGCCCTGCCACAGAAGCGGGGCACAGTGGGGAGCATGAGGTGGGGGTGAGGGGAGGCACACTGGGATCATTGGTGGTGGAGAATGCGCACTGGTGAAGGGATGGGAACTCGAACATTGTATGACTGAAACGTAACTACAAAAGTTTGTAAGTTTGGCCAAGATGTAACTCCAGCGGCTGCACGTGTGCGGCCTCTCCGCTGCTGCACGACCATGGTCCCGGAGGCCAGCTAAAGTACTTTGGGCACCAGCAGCTTCTTGCAGAAATGTCTCTAGACTGTGAACTGAGCCCCGGCTGCCATCTTATGACGACCACAAAAGGGATGTTCAAGCTTGCAGTGGTGCAATTTCTGGCAGAAATTTCCCAGAACTTAGTTACTAAAATACAGAAATCTAAAACTGCATGGCGACCACAACCTCATAGTTCTTCATTGTCAGCAATGGAAAACAAATTATCAAATGCTTCCTTTTCAACAGATCTGACTTTGGGGGGGGAACTTCAAACAATAATAGTGAGGTTTTTTTTGTTGAACTATTGAATGTAATCAAAGTAAAGAGAAAAGTAAAGTGAAATTTATCAGCTACACAGGCGTGGGGGGGTGAGGGGGTAGGGTCGGGGGGAGGTATACTGGGGTTCCTGATAGTGGAATATGTGCACTGGTGAAGGGATGGGTGTTTGAGCATTGTATAACTGAGACTTAAGCCTGAAAGCTTTGTAACTTTCCACATAGTGATTCAATAAAAAAAATTTTTTTAAAAGTTTGTAAGTCTGTAACTGTACCTCACAAGGATCCATTACCAAAAACAAACAAACAAACAAACAAACAAACAAGTAAATAAATACGATTTTTGCATATAATTTTTGATTCTGTGAGAGATGATAACAAATTTTAGTTTTTTCTTTTCCGGTGGGAAGAGTAGGCATGTCCCTGTATAAGTTAATTCATATACTCTTGTAGATGGGGAAAAGCTAAATAGGGCTGGAGACAGCTCAAAGTGCGCATGCTTGCATGTGGGAGGCAGTGGTTCAGTCCTTTGTACATGGTTACCCAAGTTCAAACAAGAGTGACCATCAAGAGGTCCAGAGCAGTAATACAGCAGGTAAGGCATTTGTCTCGCATGAGCAGACACAAGTTCTAATCCCATGCGGTGCCCTGAGACTGATCTAGGAGCCAGGATTAAGTCCTGTGCACTGCCAGGAGTGGCTTCCAAAACAAAACAAAGAGTGACCACCAAGCACCAAGCCAAGTGTGAGTTACAAGAAAACAATGCCCCCTCCACACTCTCCCCAAATTGTGGACTACTGCAAGAGAAAATTCATAGCCTTAAATATTTTCAGTAGGGGCTGGAGCGATAGCACAGCGGGTAGGGCGTTTGCCTTGCACGCGGCCGACCTGGGTTCAATTCCCAGCATCCCATATAGTCCCCTGAGCACTTCCAGGAGTAATTCCTGAGTGAAGAGCCAGAAGTAACCCCTGAGCATGGCTGGGTGTGACCCAAAAAGCAAAACAAATAAAAATAAAAAAAACCACTTTCAATAGAAATAATATTTTAAAGGAGGGGGCCACACCCAACAGTTCTCAAGGGCTATCCCTGGTTCAGTGCTAAGTAGTCTCTTGCTTGAACCATCTCCCTGGTATAGAACATATTACTGAGGAAATGAATCAGGAATTTAACTAAAGAGATGTTATGTGGGGGGATTCCAGGGCTGCTAGGCAGGTGTCACACAAGCCTCAATAAGAGGTGCTGGTTGGGGCAGGAAAGGAAAACTGGCTTTTTTTGTGGGGGAGTTAGTTTTTGGGCCACACCTGGCAATGCTCTAGGGTTACTCCTGGCTCTGCACTCAGGAATTCCTCCTGGCGGTGCTCGGGGGACCATATAGGATGCTGTGAATCGAACCCAGCTTGGCCGCGTGCAAGGCAAACGCCCTACCCGCTGTGCTATCCCTCCAGCCCAGGAAAGGCAAACTCTTATCTGAGGATGAAGTGTTGGCCTGAGATAGTCAACTTGCCACCAGTGGCCAGTTTGTTTTCTCCAAGGATTGTGGTGTATCATGGGCTCAGCGCTGGGCTCTTGCTGAAATCTGAGCGTTCAGAAGTCGCAGTGAGCTGATGAGTCTTGGTAAGTGGGAATGCCCATTATTGGGCCTATAGTGCATTCCTGTCTCTGATATTTTGACATTTCAGGTCACCACACAAACTGTCCAATTTTAGTCAAATGGTTGTATTAATGCCTTGTTTGCAATAGGTGTTAATATATGCTACAAAATCTTCATACTTGGATCCATTTTGATTCTTGCAAAAAATACACTAGTAAATTTCATAGAGCTATGATGGGGTTCACTGTCCCAAGCCTTTTAGATCTTTAGTGGTGGCACTAATATCTATTCTTTCTGGCATATGACACAATTTGGGATGAAGGACTGGAGGGCACTTTGGGGTATAGTTGGTGGTACCCAGGATGATTCCTGATTCTCTTTTCTGGAGTGGCACCAGGGAGTGCTCAGGAGACCATATGTGATTTGGGGATTTGAATCAGGTTAGGCAGGATGCAAGTCAAGTGCCTTAACCTCTGTACTATCTCTCTGGCCCATGGCACAGTTTTATTTACTACCTGCGTCTAGCAGGCAGTTTTAGTGGCCTCCATATGACTTTCCTCCTGTAATGTTTATGTTCCTTTTATAAATTGTTTTCATTTTATAAACGAGAATCCTAAGTATATTAATCCCAAGTATATCAATTTCCATGATAAACTACTACACCATTTCTAGAACAGTCAGTTCAGAGACCTGGCTGGAAATATTCTGAGGCAGATTTCAGGATTCCTTGAATTAATTAGTCCTCATTGAGCCCCCTCTAATAGAGGGACAGGGGTGGTGCTTTTGGTCAATGTCAATTTATATCCTTTATCAATAGCTTAAAACTATCTGGCTAACGTCCTCTTTACAGTGCACAATAACTCAAGTAAATGTTTATCGTCTCTTTGGGGAGAACTGGGGAATTCCCAGGGCATGCACTTTGCCATGGAATTGCTAGATCCTCCTTAGAGACACAGCTACTTCTTCAAAGAGATTCATAGATTGAGAAGTGAGCAAAGATTGTTACTTGTCATTAAGTTAATTGTCTGTAGGTTTCTGCTTTATTATCTTTGTTTTTTTTTATTCTAATGCTACAAAAGCATACTTATGCAGTTTCATTGATAACATAAACCTTCTCAAAAGGTTTATTCACTTAAAAAGGAGACTAAGAAATCCCATCCTTGTTGGGTCATTGTGCCACGGATAATTCAGGTAATTTAAGGCATTGCAGAATTTTGTTTTATTTATTTATTTCATCATCATCATAATCCCGTTGATCGTTGAATTTCTCGAGCGGTCTCAGTAACATCTCGATTCGTCCTAGCTTTGAGATTTTAGAAGCCTCTCTTTACTTGTCCTTTCCAATGGTACCACATTGGAGGCTCTTTCAGGGTCAAGGGAATGAGACCCATCACTGTTACTGGTTTTGGCATATGAATATGCCATGGGGAGTTTGTGAGGCTCTCCCATGTGGGCAGGAAACTCTTGGTAGCTTGCCAGGTTCTCCAAGAGGGAGAACTAGGCCATAAGATGTAGTGCAGCTGTGAAGCTGAAGATCTCCAGCCTAGCCACAGCCATACTTAAGGCCCCTCTCCACATGTTCAGACAAGCCTCACGCATGAAGGAACCGTCAGAGGAACCTAGGTGTGTGGGACCCAGGGCTGAGACCTCCAAGCTTGCTTGGATCAGGATTGGGCCTCTTCCACCTGGATTCCCCATCTTCCAGTAGCTAGGAGGTCATACCCAGGGACTGCCCCTGGCGCCGGGTAATTGCACCAATGGCCAACATCCAGTGACTTTAAAACCAGCTCCTGGAAGAGAGTGACGCAGAGAGTCTCTTGCCCCCACGCTTGGCTGTCTTCCCCGGGCCCCCTCGAAGGGGGTGGGCTTCAGTCTTCCCCTCACCACTGCCCCAAGCAGAGCTTCAGCGGCTGAATACCTCCAGAGCCAAGCCACAGTCATGCTCTCTTTTTATTTATTTAATTAATTAATTTTTGCTTTTTTTGGGTCACACCCAATGATGAACAGAGGTTACTCCTAAATCATGCACTCAGGAATTTCTCCTGGCGGTGCTTGGGGGACCATATGCTGGGAATCGAACCCGGGCCAGCTGCATGCAAGACAAACGCCTTCCCTGCTTGACTATAATTCCAGCCCCTGTTTTATTTATTTATTTATTTATTTGTTTATTTTGCCCTTAAAAGCACCAGCACAGGTTCTGTTAACCACCTCCACAAATTTAGAAGTACTAGATAGCTTCATGGAAGGAATTCATGTGTGTGTGTGTGTGTGTGTGTGTGTGTGTGTGTGTGTGTCTGTGTGTTTGTGTATATGTGTGTGTGTCTGTGTCTGTATGTTCTTCTGTAAAAAAAGGAGGGCCTCTTGTTTTACATCAGACACTCTAGCATGCCCATTTCTCTCAGCCTTTCTATTTCTCTTTTAACTTCTGTCTTCCAGGGCAACTTAGGCAATCCCACTTTTCTGAGAGTCAGCTGTCATTTATTAGGCCTCGAATGAGCCACCTCAGCACCTTGTGCCATTCCTTAGGGATTTTTCTGGATGCTGAATCTCATGTTCCGAAAAAAGTGTCTCTAAGTCAGTGAGTTTTTCTTGTTTAGTTTTATGGATTGTTTTGTTTTGTTTTGCTTCATTTTGCACTCGGTGGTGGTCAGGCAACAAATGTGGTCTTACTGATTGAACCTGGGTGGGCCATATGTATGGCAAGTGACTTATTCTCTGTACTAGTGCTCTAACCCTCCTATGTTTGTTTTTATTCTGGATCCTATGTATATTATATTATGATCTATGGCTGGGAGATATTGGTAAAAATTCATGATTTTAAATATATTTATGAAGATATATAAATATGGATGTGATGTTTGTACATATGTACATTCCTTTTTTTCCCCCTTCTTATTCTCCATCTGGGGCTGGAGCGATAGCGCAGTGGGTAGGGCGTTTGCCTCGCATGCGGCTGACCTGGGTTCAATTCCTCCGCCCCTCTCGGAGAGTCCGGCAAGCCACCAAGAGTATCTCTCTCACACGGCAGTGCCTGGCAAGCTACCCATGGCGTATTCGATAGGCCAAAAACAGTAACAAGTCTTACAGTAGAGACGAGACTGGTGCCTGCTCAAGCAAATCGCTGAGCAACTGGATGACAGTGCTACAGTGATTCTCCAGCTGGGCACATACTCCCCTGCCCAGGAATCATATATCCAGTCTTATTTTTTCAATCTCTGTCATTGGAGAGGGCCTAGAGGTATTGGCACCAAAGGAGTAATAAATGTACACTGTGATATTGTGGTCAGATTTTGGTTTCTAAAAGGTATTGGTCTCAAAAAGAAAATGAATTGAAAACAATGTTAGGTTTTTTTCTCAATTTGGTTTTGTTGGGGGGCTACTCCTGCTCCTGTGCTCAGGGGTCACTCCCTGCAGTGCTGGAGATTATGTGGTGCCAGAAATCAACCCTGACTCTGGGAGTGCTCCTGTATATGCTCCAATCCATGGCACTATCTTTCTATTCCGGAATCAGGGATTCTTGGAGAACTGGCTGACCCCAGCGATGGGGCAGGGAAAGTACAGGATAGGTTTGGAACATTTCATCAAGTTGCAAGGAACTACTTGAGCACTGGCAGTTCTTCAAGAACACAGGGGCCAGCTTGAGAGGTCTCCTATTGGCCAGATGTGGAACAACTTAAATATCAAAATAAAAAATATTAGTTACAGATTACAACTATGGTTAAAATAAGAATCCACATAATGACAAAAATAGTTTAAAAGTGAATGTTCTTCCTTACAGTAGAATATCAACTTGCTAATATAGAAAAAAAGAAATAATAAAATTAGAAATTTTAAAAAAGTGAAAAAAGGAAAGAAAAAGCATTTTGGCAAATATAGTAAATAATTATTTCAAGGAACATAGATGTTAAAGCTGGTAGGGGTAAACTTCATGAGAAACATATTTATAGTTTCAAAGTATCTTCCTATTCTTAATTCCAATGGAACAATAATAATAATTGGATCAGAGATATAATATAGGTGTTAAAGTGCTTTCCATTCATGAGGGTGACCCTCATTTTATCCGTGGCACCACATATGGTCTCCTGACCACTGCCAGGAGTGATCCCTAAGCACAGAGACAGAATAGGAGTAGCTCACATTCCACTAGCTGTGGCCCTCAGTCCAACTCCCGGTCCCCAGCCCTACCCCCTCCAACATTACTTTGCTACCAGAGCAAGTAAATAAAGTTAACCTTTTGTTTTTGTTTTTGGTGGGCCTATGTGGTGGTGCTCAGGGCTTACTCCTGGCTCTGCACTCAGGGGTCACTCTTGGCAGGCTCAAGGGCAACATATGGGATGCTGGGGATTGAATCTGGGTGGGTCATGTGCAAGGCAAGAGTGCTACCCATTGTACTATTGCTACAGCCCCAAATAAAATTTACATTAATGGGACCAGTAAATCTCAAGTATGTTCTGATGAAATGCACTAAAAGAATGTGACACAATACACTAGTGGATTGTAACATACATTCTATGGCATAGGCACTGACGTGCACAAAGATCAGAACTAAAGATGTTCTGAGCACTGCTGCCAGGAGCATGACCCCTCCTGAGCCTGTGTGTAAGCACCATAGTTAATGTGTGTCACCCAGGTAAGAACTACACAGGTGTGTGAGTACCATAACTAAACGTGTGACTCCCAGTCACTGAAACCATTGCAGCAATGAAGGGAAGAGGTAAAAATTCTGTACTGCTCTATAAGATAAGTATATCCTCGTGACTGGAAAGAAAGCAAAATGTACTGAACTCATGCTTTGTATGTGGGAGGTCCGGAACCACTACGGTCCCCCAAGTACTGGTAGGAAAAACCCCAGGTGTATAGTTGGAGTCATCCCTAGCACTGCCAGGGGTGGTCTCAAACAAATGAAGGCATTATGCAATTATGGGAATGCATTAGAAAAGTTTGAGATATAAATTAAATTACTAGACTCTTAAAAAATGCCAGTGTCGGGGGCTGGAGCAATAGCTCAGCATGTAGGGCGTTTGCCTTGCACGTGGCCAATCCGGGTTCGATTCCCAGCATCCCATATGGTTCCCTGAGCATCACCAGGGGTAATTCCTGAGTGCAGAGCCAGGAGTGACCCCTGTGCATTGCCGGGTGTGACCCAAAAAGAAAAAAAAATGCCAGTGTCAGAGGGATATGGTGAAAAAAGAAGCCCTCACTATGGGTGAGAAGGTAATTTTGTTCAGAGTCTATGGAAAAGAGTATGGGACTTCTCCAAAAACTAATAGAACACTTATATACCTAGTAATTCCAATTCTTGGCATCTGCCTCCATCCAAAGCACAAAAACATTAATTCAAAAATATATGTGCACACCTGTATTAAATGTAGTGTTTTGTATAATAGCCAGGATATAAAAACAATCCAAATGTCCAAAAATATGTGAATAAATAAGTTGTGACGTATGTACACACACACACACAGAAATACTTTACTGCATAAGAAAATATGTGATCATGGAGTTTGCCACAAAGTGAATGGATGCAGAGAGTATCATGTTAAGTAATATAGTCATCAGGGAGAAGAAATAGTACTGGATGATCTCATTAATCTGTGGGATATAGAGAGACAAACTCAGGGAAAACATAATTTTGAACAATGACAAACCTTTGGTCTTGGGTTATTAAATCTATTAACAGTGGGCGTAGGGTGAGGGAATAAAGAAGGGGCCTATAAAGGGGGCTGCTGGGCTGTCAGGGCTGAAATAAAAACAGAAGGGCCAGAGGTGACATTTGTATGGGGTGAAGAGTCACGAGTAAGTAAGTTGGTGATGCTGTGTAGTAACTTTGTACCCAAGTATTATAACTTTATCACTGTCATCCCGTTGCTCATCGACTGCTCGAGTAGGCGCCAGGAATGTCGCCATTCGTCCTTGTCACATGCTAGTGTAGCCCAATGGCGTCTGCTTGCTCCAGGAACATGAAGAGCACGTTGTTCTTACTGCTTTGGGCATATCAAATATGTCACAGGTAGCTTGCCAGGCTCTGCCATGCAGGCGGGATATCCTTAGTAGCTTGCCAGGCTTTCTGAGAGGTGAGCTTATATAGCTGAACCAGAGGTGGTTTGTGGATGTGTCTCCCACATACCTAATTTTTGGCCATTTAATTTCTTGGTAAACTTGGCACAAGTTGTTGGGGTCTGGCACAGCAGCAATTTTGGGTGTCAGGAGACCTGAAGGCACCATCTGGCTGCTGATGCACTTGCCCACAGGTACAGATTGACCTGCTGGTGGCACCATACCCCAAACCCAAGTACTATATAAATATAACTATTATAGTAACCATATTACCTAAACTATAATACAATTTTTCAAATAAAAAAATGCTGTTGCTACCAAAGTCAGAGGCAGCATGTGAAGAACTATAGCAGTGTTGAAATTAAATAGAGTTGTCAATGAAAAGGAATGTATGATTCTAGATAGGTTTGAACCAGAGGAAAAATTAAAGTAAAGGATTTAATTGGGGTGCTGGAGAGAGTACAGAGGGTAGAATGCTTGCCTGCACACAGAAGATCTGGGTTTGATCCCTGGCACCCCATATGGTCCCCTGAGCACTGCCGGGACTCTCAGGAGAGTGCAGAGGTAGGAATAACCCCTGAGCACCACTAGGTGTGACTCCCAAATTCAAAACACAAAAAGGACAAACATGGACAGTTAACAGAATTAGGAAACCAGATATTAATATACCAATATTTTCTGATACATACTGAGAGGTCATGTCTACAACTTGCAAGTGAGTTAAGATAAACAAATGAATAAAACAGGGGGAGAAGAGAGAGTGATAACAAAATGTACTCGTTTTTTTTTCTTCTGAGTTTTTGGTGGTCCCAGAGATCAAATATGTGGTATCTGAGGTCAATCTGTGTTAGCCGCATGCACAAGTGCTGTGCCTGCTATACTATCTCTCCAGTCCTTGTTTATTTTTTTCTAAGTAAAATTACTTCTAAACTGAAAAGTGAACACAGAGTCTGGGGGCTAAGTCAGTGGCTCAGAGCTTTTGCATTACAAGCAGGAGGCAAGGGGCTCAATCCCCAGAGCTGCCACATGCTTTGAGCATAATCTTGGCTGTTCTGCTCTTATGATCCCCAGTGCTGCAATTCCCAGCCACATTGCTGCCAGGTATGTGTGAGCAACTCTCTTACATGGCTGTTCCCCAAAGGCATTGCAAATAAAGATGTGTGAGGGCTGAGAGATAGGACAGGGGTAGGGCAGGACATGCCTGGCATGTGCCCAACTAGGGCTCAATTCCTGGTACCACGTGTCTCCCAAATATTGACATGTGCAGGCCTGGAAGTCTCTAAACACTGCCAGATATGGCCCTGGAGACCACCAGTACCACTGGGGAGGGCTCACGTATCCCTGGCACTGCAAGACTCAAGCAGTATCATGGCCTGGCTGGCTAAGAGTTGCCTTTGGAGCCCTTGGGCTATCTGAGCACTAATTAGGAATCTCCTCCAAATGTGTATGCACCAGGACCAGGGAGTTTGACCCCCTGCAAATACATGTATGAGAAGCACTGCTGTGAGAACTGTAACAGAATTTGTTTGAGCACCACAGCTAGAAGAGTGTGACCTTCAGTGAGCATTGTGGCTGAGTGTGTGAACCGCAGGGCCAGGCATGTGTGTAGACTGCACCCCATTTCCATACCAGACATCAAGAGAAGACCAGAAAGAAGAAAATGGAAAGGGAAAATTTATATAAAACGTTTCTATTGGAAAAAAGACCAGAATAACATTAAAAGCAAGTTAAAATAACAAAAGAATTTAAAAGACTGGGGAAAGATGTGGGGTTGCCAAAAAATTAGGATAAATGAAACAGTAAGAATTACAATTAATGTCCTTAAGTGGAACTGAAAACTGGAGTATTCTAGGACAAATACAAGGAACATGAAATTACAGGGAGGCAGAAATTGGCCCAATTAAGGACCTGTCAGCAAGCAGTGTTGCTCAACCATCAAATGCTTTATAGAGTAACGAGCAATTTGGAAGCTGTCCTATCTCTCGAAGTATTGAGACAGTGGTTAGGAAACCATCTACCAAAATGTCATGGGAAATTAATTATTTCTCATTGACTCCTCCTGGAGAGCAAGCAGTCTTATACCTGGAAGTATTCAGCAAAGATTGGGCAATTCTATACACTGTTTCTTGATCATGATCATGATATAAAACCTAAAATCCTTTTCCTGCTCCCAAACTCTAGGAATTTGTGATTGGATCTTTGTCTCCTCCAATGCTGATGACCCTAAAGATAAGCATGTGTGAGGAATCCGTGAAATGGAAAGTACCCTGGTCACTTTGTGGCTCTCAAACACATTCCAAGTTGTGTTAGGCTCATATTCATCACTCCTATGGCCACCATTAAATACTATTGCGGGGCTTGCATAGGATTGCTGTCACTCATACCTCCTGCCATTTATTGAGAGCCCGTGCAAAAGCCCTTGTCTGGCTGGGCTAAACTTATGCTGTAGCCACAGAGTCTGGTCAAGTCTCTGGGAGGAAAGACTAACAATTTCAAACTCTATCGATAGCACAGCGTGTAGGGCTCTTGCCTTGTGCGAGGCTGACCCGGGTTCGATTCCTCTGCCCCTCTCGGAGAGACCGGCAATCTACCGAGAGTATCTCACCTGCATGGCAGAGCCTGGCCAGCTACCCGTGGTGTATTCAATATGCCAAAAACAGTAACAAGAAATATCACAATGGAGATGTTACTGGTGCTCACTCGAGCCAATCGATGAACAACAGGAAGACAGTGCTACGGTGCTAGTATCTATCAGAGAGTGGGAAAATCAGAGACTTTGTATCTGAACCTGCCACTCTCCCAGTTTACCTTGTAGGGACAAGGTGCCAAACTGAATCTATGTCATAGACCAACCCTGTCCCTGGAACCAGGAAATAAAAATCTGTTGCCAGATCATCTTGAGATCTTGTGGATACTGCCACGGTGGTTCAGCTCAAGTGAACCAACTCAAGTGCTTCTTTCCTGGGACTTGGAGAAATAAACCATCTTTCATGCCTCAACCCAGTAGCATGATTCTTTTGGTGCTCATCTGCTGCCATGTTTCCACCTGGCACGATTACCTCTTGGATAATATCAAATTAGTAGCTACTTATCTTTTAAAGTAGTGCATGCCAGTGCTTGCAGTGTTTGTATGAGGCCTGGAGCCCACTCCCCTTCCCTACTGCCACTGTGATCTCGGGCACATCCAATGCTCCCCAACCAAGTGCACAAACCCCAGACCAAATAGCATCAACAAAAAGGAAGGATTGGAGAAAAAAAATTAAGAGTTCATCGCTGATCCCTCCCTCCCTCCCTCCCTCCCTCCCTCCCTCCCTCCCTCCCTCCCTCCCTCCCTCCCTCCCTCCCTCCCTCCCTCCCTTCCTTCTCCTTCCTTCCTTCCTTCCTTCCTTCCTTCCTTCCTTCCTTCCTTCCTTCCTTCCTTCCTTCCTTCCTTCCTTCCTTCCTTCCTTCCTTCCTTCCTTCCTTCCTTCCTTCCTTCCTTCCTTCCTTCCTTCCTTCCTTCCTAAGTGTAGGAGTTCAGCCACTGGTCAAGCTGACTGAAGCAGGCGTGAAATTCACATTACTTTTTTGTAACAATTTTTTTAAATTGAGTATCTGTGAGATAGACCATTACAAAGCTGTTCATGAATGGGGTTCAGTCATACAATGATACAACACTCATCCCTCCACCAGTGTACATTCCCACCACAAATGTCCCCCGTATCCCTCCCAGCATCCCCCCAAACCCCACCGCCTACCCCCAGCCTGCCTCTATGACAGGCACTTTTCTTTATTTCTCCTTTTCCTTTTGTGCATTATGGTTTGCAGTACAGGTACTAAGAGAGCATCCTGTTTGTTCAGGGCTTCAGTATTTTTATCGGGTAGGTAAGGTTGTTGGAGTAGCTTTTTAACTGGGTGGCAGCTTTGGGGTGTGGACCTGACTACCAAGGCTTCTGAAGGTGGGGAAGGTAGCCCATCCTGATCCCGAGAAACCTGGAGATTTCAGTCACAAAATCTGCATACCAGAATTCTCAGCAGATTGTATCTTGGTGAGGTTCATCCTGAGATGGTGCAGTCTGTTGGGGACATGGCGGTGATTTTGGATTGTGGAAACAAGTGGCTGCTGGGGTCTCTGCTTGGGCGGACACCAGACTAACCTGCCTCTTCCAATTTACCACAGTCTGTTCAGCCATGTGTGGGTCCAAAATTAACTGCCCCTTTTGGTCTCTTTAAAGACTTATGTATGGATCTCTGAAGGTAGGCTAGTAGAAGGGCTTTCATGGTGCTGCTGGAGTTGGTTTGTGGGGGTGACTTCTGGATCTTCCCGGAGTTTAGGGAAGTGGGGGAGGTAGCCCCTTACAACTCTGAGAAAGTCTGGAGATTTCAGTCACAGAACTTGCATACTCGAATTTTCAGCAGGTTAATATCCCAATGAGGTCCATCCTGAGATGGTGGAGTCCAGCTGGGGGCATGGTGGCAATTTTGAATTGTGGGAGCAAGTGGCTGCTAGGGGCTCTGCAACAGGCTACCTCACTCTGATTTACCTTGGTCTGCTCAAAACTGTGCGGACTCAAAGTCTTCACTTTTACCAAGGAAGAGAAATTATTAGATGATGCTTATTCAGCAGGCCTGATTGTTGGGGAAAATTTCCAATCAACAATATTGAGTTCTGTATGGAAATATGAAATGTACTCAATATATAGAGAGAATAATGGGAATATCATCAGCTACTTAGATGGGGGTGGGGTGGGAGGGGGGTGTATTGGGGTTCTTGGTGGTGGAACGGGTGCACTGGTGAAGGGATGGTGGTTTAATCAGTATTTGACTGTGACTTAAACCTGAAAGCTTTGTATTTTTTTTCTTGTTTTCACGGTGGTTCAATAAAATATTTCTTTAAAAAAAAAAAACAAAAAAAAAACTGTGCGGTTTCAAGATTAACTGCAACTTTTGATCTCTTTCAAGACTTATTTATGGGTCTCTGAAGCAAGGCCAGTAAATGAGCTTGTATAGCTGAGCCGAGGTGGTTTGTGGCTGTGACTCCCACATACCTAACTTTTGGCCCTTTAATTTCTTGGGAAACTTGATCTGGAGTTGTTGGGGTCCAGCCAGAGGCACAGCAACAATTCTGGCGTATCAGTAAACCTGAGGCATCATCAGGCCTCTAATGCACTTGCTCCGTGGGTACAGGTTGACCTGCTGGTGGCACTGCACCCCCTACATTTATTTCTTCTAATTCTCTTTCTATATTTTTATTTATTTCAGAGCAAAGATGGCATATTAGAGATTGGCGAACTTTTCCTTTTATTCAGGCTCATATATTTATTCATTTACTTATTGATGTAACATTTGTTCAACAGTATAAATATTTAGGCCCGGGGTGTGGTTCAGTAGCAGAGCACTTGTCTTACATGTGTGAGGCCTTGGGTTCAAGCACTAGCTTTACAGGAGGAAAAAGATTAAAGCAAAGTAGATATTAATTAATATTTGTTTTGGGTACAATGTTATCACACTACATCCACCATACCAAGGTAGCCATACCTCTCAAAGACACCTTTCTCCCACTCACCTGTCGTAACCTTGGGTCTGTTGTCAAAATCTGGGTTATTTTATAGATATATTTTTTCTCTTGCTTGTTCTTTTTTTTTTTTTCTTTTTGGATCACACCCAGCGATGCTCAGGGGTTACTCCTGGCTCTGCACTCAGGAATTCCTCCTGGCGGTGCCCGGGGGACCATATGGGATGGTGGGGATTGAACCCAGGTCGGCCATGTGCAAGGCAAAAGCCCTATCCGCTGTGTTATTGCTCCTGCCTCTGTTGCTTGTTCTTTGTATACCACGTTTGAGATAGTCCAGTGTTTCTGTCTCCCTTTGACTAACTGCACTTAGCATGCCACGAAGCACATTCAATCCTTTTTTGCGGCAAAAGGCAAGATCTCATTTTCCCTTGTAGCTGAGTAATATTTCCTTGTTCGTGTATATCTATCTATCTATCTATCTATCTATCTATCTATCTATCTATCTATCTATCTATCTATCTATCTATCACAACCTTTCAAAACAGGGGCTTCCTCCAGCAGAACTTAAGAATACTCAGGTCCACACCCAGTGACATGGTCCTGATGGGACAGTACTTGGTGGTCCCCAGAGCTAATCCACCAGTGCTCAGAGAATGATGGGGTGGAACTCAGGGCACTGTGAGTGCCAGGGATGGAACTCAGGGCACTGTGCATTCTAGGCATGTTCTCAGCCACTTCAGCTGTATTCCTAGACTCTGTTTTGGGACCACACCAGGCAGTGCTCAGGAGTTACTCCTGCTCAATGCTTACTTCCAGCAGTGGTCAGCAAACCATGCAGTGCCAAGAATTAAAGCTTTGAGCTATCTCCTCAGTTGTGCTATGACTTCTTTACCTACCCATGTTATTTGGCGGGGGCTGGAGCAATAGTGCAGTGGGTAGGATGTTCACCTTGCATGCGGCAGACCCGGGTTCGATTTCTCCGCCCCTCTCAGAGAGCCCCGCAAGCTACCGAGAGTATCTCACCTGCACGGCAGAGCCTGGCAAGCTACCCGTGGCATGTTCGATATGCCAAAAACAGTAACAAGTCTCACAATGGAGACATTAATGGTGCCTGCTTGAGCAAATCGATGAACAACGGGACAACAGTGCTACAGTGATGTTATTTGGGTACTTAGATTGCTTCTTTATCTTGGCTAGTGTGAAAATATCACACAATGAACCTAATAAAAATGTGCATATCTTCTTCTGAATTAGTAATTTTGTGCTCTTGGAATAGGCTGGATGTAAAATCTCTGGATGAGATGATGGTTTAATTGTAAATTTTTGGAAAAATCTTCACTGTTCCACAGAGGATAAACTAGTTAATATTCCCAGTTTGTATTTGTATGATGGATCCTTTGTCTTCACATTGCTACTAGTTACTTGTTGCTTCTGGATTTTTTTTTTTTGAGTCATCCTGTATTAGGTAGTATCTATCATTTAAATTTGCACTTCCCAGTAACCAGAGCATTTCCCTGTAAGCCATCTATCTACATATCATCATTAGAAATAGGTCTGCTCAGGTCTTCTGTAATTTTTTTTTTTTTTAGCATTTCCTGATTACTTCTTTGTCAGATGGTGTGTGAATGTTTTCCCTATCATTTGGGTGTTCTTTTTTAAATTTTGATGATTTTCTTCCACACTGCTAACTCTCAGTTCGATAAAATCCCATTTATTTAGCCTACTCCCATCCTTTCAATGGAGTCAAATTACCAAAGGCAGTGAGAATCACTAAAACCATTATTGAGTGTATATATGCATATACATGTATATAAAATGAAAAATAAAATATGTATATATACATATATTATACACATATATATTTTATTTATTTTTTTGTCACACCTGGCTATGCTCAGGGCTTACTCCAGGGATCAGAACACTCAGAGATCAGACCCTGTCAAGGGACCATATGCAGTTCCAAGGATTAAACCTGGGTTGGCCATGTGTAAGGCAAGCACCGTACCCATTCTACTACTGTTCCAGTTCTAACTATAGTATGTTTTGAGCATGTTTTATTTTAATGTATTTCATAGGTTTGAGTAAACATCTAATTCTTTAATCCATTTTAACTTTTGTGCATGGTGTGGTAGCTTGCCAGGTTCTCCAAGAGGGAGAACTAGATCATAAGATGTCATGCGGCTGCGAGGCCGAAGGCCTAGCCACAGCCATGCTCAAGGTCCCTCTCCACACGTTCAGACGAGTCTCACGCATGAAGGAACCGGCAGAGGAACCCAGGTATGTGGGACCCAGGGCTGAGACCTCCAAGGCTGCTCGGATGGGGACTGGGCGTGTTCTGCCCAGATTTCCCATTTCCCAGTAGCTAGACGGTCACACCCAGGGACTGCCCACCGTGCTGTGTAATCCTGTCAATGGTCAGCATCCAGAGACTTAAAAGCAAGCTCCGCGTGGCCATGCTCCCTCTGGGAGAACCTGTCAAACTACCTGAAGTTTCCTGCCCACATGGGAGAACCTCACAAGGCCCCCATGGTGTATTAATATGCCAAAACCAGTAACAAGCTGGGTCTCATTCCCCTGACCCTGTAAGAGCCTCCAGTACAGCATCCTTGGAAAGATGAGTAGAGAAGCTTCTAAAATCTCAGGGCTTGGACGAATGGAAACGTGACTAAGACAGCTCGAGAAATTCGATGATCAATGGGATGATGATGATGATATATTATAAAAATATAATGTATATATACATATTTGCTTTTCGGGTCACACCCGGTGATGCTCAGGAGTTACTCCTGGCTCTGCACTCAGGAATCACTCCTGGCAGTACTCAGGGGACCATATGGGATGCTGGGAATCGAACCTGGGTTGGCTGTGTGCAAGGCACACACCCTACCCGCTGTGCTATTGCTCCAGCTCCTATATTAAATATTTTTTAAAAATTGAATCACCGTGAGATACACAATCATAAAGTTGTACATGATTGGGTTTCAGTTATACGTTTCAACAACCATCCCTTCAACAGTGTACATCTCCCACCATCAATGTCTAGTTTCCTGCCTGCCACCAAGCCCAGTCTGTCTATGGCAGGCACTTTTCTTCTCTCTCAGGGGTATAAATTCACCTCTTTAAGATGCTTATTCTGATACCACTCATTATCAAAGTACCAGTATCTACCAGTCCATTGATGTCCTCTCCCCTGCCTCTCTGGAATTCCCAGTACTGAGGACCATAGTCCAAAGACCTATTTTTCACTTGGCTTTGCTCCTTTACTTGGTTTCATTATATCCAACATAGATTTTGTTTTATTTAGTATATATTTTTGGCTTTCTCTTTCTCTCTTTGGCTTTCAGGTCACACCTGGCGATGCTCAAGAGTTATTCCTGGTTCTGCACTCAGGAACTACTTGCAGTGCTTGGGGGACCATATGATGGTCCAGTGATCCAACCTAGTTGGCCCCGTGCAAGGCAAATGCCCTCCCCACTAGATTATGGTTCTGGCCCTATTTTTGGCTTTATAAGTCATGCCATCATATACTGTTTGTAGAACTTTTTGGTTGAGGGCCACACCTGGTGATATTCAGGGTTTATTCCTAGCTCCGCACTCAGGATTTCTGGTGGTGGTTGGGGAACCATATGGATGCTGAGGATTGAACCAGGTCAGACACATGCAAAGCTGGTGGCCTACCCGCTATACTATCTCTCTAGTCCCTTAGCCCATGTTAAACTAACATATCATAACTGTATAAATCATAGATATGTTAATAATCGGATCTGACTGGATTTAATCCCTACTTAACTTTGTTGACACCTGGTTTTGATCTTAGGTAGCACCTATCTTTTATATTATGTTTGGCTTTTGGATCATACCTTGTGTTGCTCAGGAACTATTCCTAGCTCTGTGTTCAAGGGTTGCTCCTGGCAGTAAACAGTAGACTATTTGGTACTGGGATCGAACTGGGTCTCCTGTGTGCAAATAAAGCTCTCAGCCCATTGTACCATGCCACTGGCCCAAATAAATTTTTTTTTGGTGGGGGTCACACCTGGCAATGCCAAAATCTTCAAGATTTTGGCCATACTCAGGGCTTATTCCTGGCTCTGAACTCAGGGATCAGATCATTCCTGACAGGGCTCAGTGGACCCTTTGGCAGCCCGGGGATTGAATCCAGATCAGCTGTGTGCAAGGTATGTGCCCTTCCTGCCATACTCTCTCTGCCCACAACTCATCTTTCAACGCTCTAAAGTTAGGGAGAAAAGCAAACAACACACTCTCCTGATGTAATTTTATTAATTGTGGGGAACATAATATACTGGTCTTTCATACCTAAACAATCCAACAAACAATCATAATTTTAGTTTATATACACTTTAGCTAACAAACAAGGTACATGTAAAAGACAAAAAAACATTTTGCAGACTTGGGAAGATGTAGCTATATGTCTTGATTATAAGGAGGGGAACATTGGCTATATGAGGATTTCCCCCTATTTTACAAAGGGCATTTCAATTTTACAATCAATTAAGTTCTTGCTGAAATAATTGCATTTTAATTTCACTCATCTGAAGTCTTAAGTACAGCAGCTTTCTTCTTATACTTCTCTCCTACCTCTCTTATATTTTCTAAGAGATCTTCAAAAATGCTTTCTTCATATTCTCCATCATTTTTAGCAATATGCTCTTCAAAATATTTCTAGAGAAAATGAGAAATCATTAATGTAAAGCTATAAATTAAGTTAAAAAATTTACAAAAACAATATATGATTTGTAAGAATCGAAATAAAAGGGATATTCTAGTATGAACTATAGACCTTGATTTTGTCTTTTTCTAATCATATTTCTTCCTCTACTCCTTTAAAGACATACATTTCTACATGTTGTTTAACTTTTACTATTACTGTACACACACACACACACACACACATATGCACAGATATGTATGTAAGTCTTAGCAAAACATATTAGTGGTGGGGCTGGACAGATGATATGGTGGGTCTGGTTTGCATACAAAGCAAGAGTTCAGTCTGTTGAGCTACTCTAAGGCCCACCAACATGTACTCTTAGCATATTAAATGTTCATGTGAACAAAACAGATTAATTTATAAAAGGCACAACTGTTTGCCACACCATTAAATAGGATTCTTCTGATAAATTTGTACTGGATGGGGGTAGGTCCCTTGAACACTGCTGAAACAACTCCTGAGCACCAGGCTAGAAGTAGCTGCTGAGTACTGCTGAGTTTGGTCTAAAAACAAACCTTTTTTGGATCATATTTCCCACAGAAACAAAAGTTATCAGTTAATTTCTATATGGACAAAACAACAATATATCAAAGCTTTAAAAAGCTCTTTTAGAATGTAGGAAATATCTTCACACTCACCTCCACAGACCCAACATGTGTAGCCACCACCTCTAAAAGACGTTGCAAGTTATTTCCCACTTTTCGTCTTTCTTCAGTTGTGGTCTGCACAACTAGTTGGTGCCTATAGAAAAAAAAAACTTGCTTTAACTTGTCCAGGAGGGAAAAAATTCCAAACAAATCAATCTCATCAGCTCACTTTTTTTTTCATATTCTCTAAAACCAGTCTGTGATGTGTAAATGTTCTGCTGCTATATATACAATAGAGTATTACTTCTCTATGTCTTATTCTCAATTATCAGTTTAGAAATAAAAACATTGCCAAAGATTCTTTGCAAGTAATAAAACAAAAAAGCACAAATTCATACTTTAGCATAGAAACTTTTAGGAGCAAATACTCTTACCCAAGTCTTTAATGTCTTTATAGCCATTAAAATTCAAAACAAGTCCTGAGAGATAGCTCAGCAGGCTGGAGCTCTTGCCTTGCTTGCAAGAGGCCTGGGTTGGATCCCTAGAACCACAGTTCTGAATACTCACAGGAGCAACCAGCCTGGAGTAGTCTGTGAGAACTGGCAGTTATGGCCCAAAAACCAAAATTAAAAACTACAAAACAAAACTTCAAAAACTGCATATCTAGAAAGAAGCCTTCAATGGAGCTGCCTATCCCAAAGCTATAAAAAAGGAAAACAAAACAAAACAAAACCCAACAACGATTTTTCTTAACTCCTTATGCTAAAATTTTCATAACTATTTGAGGGTCATTTAATTGAAACCTGAATTTTTTTTACTGTAAATTTACATAAAAATTATACCATTTAAAATACTGATTTTAAGTTGCAGGGCAGATTACTCTTTAAATGGCTGTCACTATTTATAGCACAGTTATTACATAGTGGGGATAAATTTTTTCATATGCAAGTAAAAAACTTCTAAGGAAAACTAATGGACAATGTATAATTTGATAATGATGAACTTCTAAGAAATATAAAATAGGACGAAGGAGCTAGCTCAGAAGGCTGAAGTGCATGCTTTGCATTGAGACCTGGCTTAAACCCTGGCACCATCTAGGTTTCCTGAGCACTACTGGGAGTGACCCTTGAGGAACTCACTGAGAACAGTACCTGAGCACTACCAGATGTAGTCCCCAAACAGCCCCCCCCCCCCCCACCAAAAAAAAGAAACGGGCAATTCTTCAGTAATGCTTTCTATACATTAGAGTGATATTAAACATTAGAGTGATATATTAGACAGCAATTAGGTGAATGCAGAAAACAGTTCTCATATATGGTCGATGCAAGAAATTCTAAAAAACAAAAACAAAAACAAAAACAAAGCACCTTGAATATCTCCCAGCTTTCTCAATTCCTGACATATGTGAAGAGCCATGTGCATCCATATCATTGAGAACAGCTTTCTATATGATTTCAGATAAACCCTCTGTTCACCTCTTTCTATCTAACTCCCAGTTAGAACCTTGGAACATACACTTCTCCAGGCAAACCTTAGGTCTTTTTCAGGGTATGCTGTCTTAGCATAACATTATTCATTTAAAATAATCATTAACATCGTTTGTGCTAACAATTTTTATTAGGCTCCACTCAGTAAGCTTATATGTCACTTAGGGAGTTTAAAAATTAATGGCTGGGGGCTGGAGAGATAGCACAGCGGGTAGGGCGCTTGCCTTGCACGCGGCCGACCCGGGTTCAAATCCCAGCATCCCATATGGTCCCCTGAGCACAGCCAGGGGTAATTCCTGAGTGCAAAGCCAGGAGTAACCCCTGTGCATCGCCAGGTGTGACCCAAAAAGAAAAAAAAAAAAATTAATGGCTGATTAATTTATTTATGTAATACTGAGGACTGACCAAGTGCTTCATGCTGCAAGGCAACTGCACTACCACACTGAGTAACATTCTTGGTCTATGCTTAGATTCTTTTTTGTTGTTTGTTGTTGGGCCACACCTAGAAGTGCTCAGGGGACTATAAGGTACCTGAGACTGAATCTGGACCTCCTATAATCTTGCACCTCTGCCAGGAGTTTTTAAGCCTTGTGCCTCAATCCAATTTCTCCCAATATTTCCCAAAAAAATCTTAACTTTATTGCATAATTTTGTAGTGTAATTACTATAGTAATTTTTTTTTTTTGGCTTTTGGGGTCACTCCTGTCTCATGCACTCAGAAATCACCCCGGCGGTGCTCAGGGGACCATATGGGATGCTGGGATTCAAACCCGGGTCGGCCGCGTGCAAGGCAAACGCCCTACCTGCTGTGCCATCACTCCAGCCCCCCTACTATAGTAACTTTTATCTTTACAGCAATATAAAGTATTTGTGTAATATATGGACTGACTTATTAATTGGTTACCCAATATAGTGCTGAGGATCAAAGACAGGCCCTCAAACATGGGAACTCTACACGAGACTACATCCCTGGCTCTTCTGACAGTACCGTTTACAATATAACTTACTACATAATTTTGGCCACACTTATTGTGCTTAGAGGCTATTCCTAATTCTGTGCTCAGGAGAGACCCTAGTGGTTCTCATAGTAACATAAACAGGGCCAAGAATTGAACTAGGATTGGGTCATAAGCGCAAGGCAAGCACTTGATCCTCTGTACAATCTGGCCCTAGAAGTCATTTATTAATTAAATCTAAAAATTATTTCTTGGGGATAATGACATATAATAACAGAAGGATTTGTCAGGGAAAGAATGTCAAATGATACTTAAGATCTATTCACCATTCCCTCTTTCCCAAATAGTTAATATGAGTTAAGGAGTTAAGGAGATTAAACACTGAAAACAAACGTAATTTTAGTGGGATTCGGGATGAACTTACTCTCGCTGAATAACCTCTAATTCATTCATAGCTTCACTGAGGCCCTCGTTAACAGCATTCTCCAGCAGATGTTTATGTTTCTCCAAGGACTCCAGTTCATTAGCACATTTTTGGTCCTCTTCCTCAGCTTCCTGTCAGGACAAAATCATGCCATGATTTCTTTGGTAATCAGTCACATCTTATATACTCTTAGGTGGATTAAAACATTTTATGCAAAGCATTAAACAAAATTAAGGTTACAGGGGCTGGAGCAATGGCACAGCGGGTAGGGCGTTTGCCTTGCACGAGGCCAACCCGGGTTCGAATCCCAGCATCCCATATGGTCCCCCGAGCACCGCCAGGAGTAATTCCTGAGTGCATGAACCAGGAGTGACCCCTGTGCATCGCCGGGTGTGACCCCCCCAAAAAAAAACCAAAAAAAAAAATTAAGGTTACATCACCATCTGTATCCTCAGGATACTACTTAATACTGTAAACATAAATGTGACCTTTTCAAAAGGTCTGGACAGAATTAATTCAGCAGTATTTCCAAGTATGCGATAGAAGAAATTCTATGACATTTTATCCTTTCCCCTGAGAATCTGAGAAATATTAAATAGGACAAAATGTGTTAACTCTTATAATACTATATTTTCATATGTACTATTAATAGGCAAAGTAGCACAAATCTATCAATTCTTGGGTTACTAAAGATGAAAAATGAGGAAGTGACAAGTGCTTCAGAATCATCATGGAAGACATTTGAAGAAACAAACTATAAAGGACTATGGATGTGTGAGGCCAAGTTTAATCCCAAGCCCACCAAACAAAACAAAAAACATTGTCAAAAGCCTCTTATTTGACATGTAGATCACAATACTATAGTATATTTTCTAAAAATTCTGGTCCTAGAGCCAGAGGTGTAGCTCAACAGTTGAGAACATGCTTTGCATGGAGCAGCTTGGGTTTGCCCTGACACTACCAATCCTTTGAACACTGAGTCAGAGTAGCCTCTGAGCATCACTGGGTCTGCTCCCAAGCCCCATTTTAAAAAATGTGTAAATTATACAAGTAGCAATGAACAGAGTCAGTATCTGAAGACTTTCCTAAGAAAATGCTAGTTAGAATGCAGGATAGAGGTAATGGGAAATAACTCCTTATAAACACATTCTAGATTTCCCAGTCTTTGGAATCGGCAAAAAAGGCAGTTTGCAGTAACTAATCAATCACATATCAAAAGGTCTCACTGGGGTTCAAGTCTTTAGTAGTTAATACTAAATACCTACAAAAATGGATGAAGAAATTATGGTTAAAACATGTTTTCTCAGGGCCAGAGAAATATAGTAGAGCAGGTAGGCACCATATACGGTCCCTTAAACACCACTAGTACTGATTCCTGAGTGCAGAAAGGAGTAAACCCTGATCACTGCCAAGTGTGGGCCTCCTCAACCCCACCAAAAAGTCTTCTCTTGGCAAGAATACTAAATCTCATACAAAGTATAATTATTAACAAAACAGTGAGTTCTTCTGTTAAGTGGCTCTGATCCAGAATAAAGTCATTCAAGAAATAAAACAAGGGCCTGGGAATCAGCTCAAAGTACTGGGGCACACACTTGTATTCTGAAGATCCCCCTGGCACTGCACAGTCCCCTAAGCACTGGTAAAATTGCACTATCTTGGGCACTGAGCTGGATGTAGCTACTGAGTATCTCTGGGTGTGGCCTAAAAACTAAAACCAAAATGAACAAAAAAGAATGAAACAAAATAACCCTAACTTACAATGAATTTTGAAGACTAAAACATAAACTGGAATATATAATTTAAAGAGATATAGCTTAAAGAGTTCAGTTTGATGTCAGACAGGTACCTAAATCAATCCCATCTATGTAAACTGTAGCAAAATTTTTACCTTTACTTTTTGTTGGAGGAGATCATCCAGCTTTTGAACTTCTTCTTTCTGAGTTCTTACACTTCTTTCGTTGTCTGTTACCATTGTACTTAACTTGGGGAATAAAACTTTGGTTGAGAAATCATAACTGTACATCAGGAACATTTAAAGATAGAGAGTTTTTCAACTGTTAATCAAGAAACTGAACCATGTTGTTTGTTCTAGACCTTTTCTTTTTAATTTTTTTAAATTGAATCACCATGAAATAGTTACAAAATTGTTCATGATTGAGTTTCAGTCATACAATATTCCATCACCCATCCCTTCACCTGTATACACTTCCCACCACCAGGGTCTTCAGTTTCCTTCCCGCCTGCCTCTCTCAGCTCTAACATCATCCCATAGCCTGCCTCCAGGCAGGCACTCCCTTCTCTCTTATTTTCCTTTTAGGCACTGTGGTTCGAATTTTTTTTTTTTTTTACTTTTTTAATTTTTAATTAGTGAATCACCGTGAGGGTACAGTTACAGATTTATACATTTTTGTGCTCATGTTTCCCCCATACAAAGTTCGAGAACCCATCCCTTCACCAGTGCCCATTCTCCACTACCAGTAAACCCAGCATCCCTCCCATCCTCCCCAGTCCCGTCTCCCCCCACCCCATACTGCCACTATGGCAGGGTATTCCCTTTCGTTCTCTCTCTCTGATTAGGTGTGTGGTTTGCAATAAAGGTGTTGAGCGGCCATTGTGTTCAGTCTCTAGTCTACATTCGGCACGCGTCACCCCTCCCCCACATGACCTCCGACCACATTTTACTTGGTGTTCCCTTCTCTGAGTTGCCCAGAATGAGAGACCAGCCACCAAGCCATGGAGTCAACCTCCTGGTACTTATTTCTACTATTCTTGGGTGTCAGACTCCTAGTCTATTATTCTATATTCCACAGATGAGTGCAATCTTTCTATGTCTGTCTCTTTCTGATTCATTTCACTTAGCATGATACTTTACATGCTGATCCACTTATAATATGCAAACTTCATGACCTCATTTTTTTCTAACAGCTGCATAGTATTCCATTGTATAGATGTACCAAAGTTTCTTCAACCAGTCATCTGTTCTAGGGCACTCGGGTTTTTTCCAGATTCTGGCTATTGTAAACAGTGCTGCAATGTGGTTCACAATTCTTTACTGAAAGGATATCATGCATACCACTTCATTTCCTTTCAGCACTCAGTTTTTGTCCAAAGTGGCCATTTCCAACTACCATTGTCACAGTGCCCCTTCTCTGTCCTAAATGTACTTCTCCTCCGCCTTTATGGCAGGCCTCCTGCCATGGACCAGACCTCCTGGCCCTTATTTCTGTGTCTCTGGTTATTATTCACATACTAGGCTTTTTTCTTTTTCTTTTCTTCATATCTCACAAATGAATGCAATCATTCTGTTTGTCCCTCTCCCTCTGACTGATTTCACTCAAACCTTTTGGACTTTCTCCTACAATTTAATGTAATTTAATTTGGCTTAATTCTCAGTAGAATAAGGATCTATTTCTCTACTAGTAGTTGTAGGGATACTTCTTAATATCCAGGTATATTATTATTACTATCATCTTAACATAACTTAAAAAAAAGAATTTATCTCTATAGTATTGAAGCAAGACTTTTAGAATTTACTTCATTTAGTTATTCATTTGTGTATCATTTCTTGGGATACTAAAGGGAATGATTCACATTAACTTATTATCAATGTTTCCTAATTGGCTATAGTCATGCATTTTCCCAAAGAGTAATAAAGTAACCACATTTCACTCAACACCTTTATTGCAAACCACAACACCTAATCAGAAAGAGAGAACAAAAGGGAATACCCTGCCATAGTGGCAGTGTGGGGTGGGGGGAGACAGGCCTGGGGAGGGGGGGGAGGGATGTTGGGTTTACTTTTGGTAGAGAATGGGCACTGGTGAAGGGATGGGTTATCAAACTTTGTAAGGGAGAAACATGAGCACAAAAATGTATAAATCTGTAACTGTAAAAAAAAAAAAAAGAAGTCTGGTGAAAAAAAAATAAAGTAACCACATTTAATCTTGTTAAACCTCGACTTAAGATGTGCTAGAAAGAAAGAAAAAAGCAAAACAAAAAACTAAGTAAAGAATTTTCTAAATTTGTTTCCTGATGATAAGTGCAGACAGATACCAGTTGATTCTAGTAATACAGAATCTTTTCAGCAAGAACAAAAGGAAAATACTTCCTACAGGAACCAGAAAAGTAAAATGTACAAAGAAGCTGATATCCTTTTCAAAAAGGATAACACTATACTATATGTAACTCTCTCTCTCCACACACACATGTTTTGGGGAAAATTTTGTGATGTCATTATTTGACAAAAAGATAGGATGGTAAAATGATTACTTATTGTTAAAGAGTCTGCCTATCTTTCTAATCATTTAAAGTCCTTTGCAAGAGACCCTTTTACATATTTCACAAAATTGTTGTGTGGAGTACAGACTGCCATTTCTGGGACCAGAGAGAGTACAGTGGGAAGGGCAGGGCACTTGCCTTGCATGCACCTGATCTCAGTTCGATCCCTGGCACCCAATATGGTCTCATGAGCACTTCACCGAGGAGTAATTCCTGAACACAGTCAGGTGTGGCTCCCCCAAAACCAAACCAAAACAAAAAGAATGGCATCTCTTCAGGATCATGAAACTAGCATAACCTCGGAACTCAAAATTAGATATTCTAACTCCAAAGACTTTTTTTCTTCCACCTACCATTAAAATTAGTTTGCAGAACAACTTCTGAGCTATACATTTTGCTTACAGTTTAAAAATAGGTTATCTCTGAAGTAATAAATTTGTTTTAATAAATTAATCTGCAACAATAACAATGGACTCAAGTAACCAGAAATTTCACTACACTCTCCATGGTCAGCCAAAATCATATTTTCTTTCTCTCTTTTTTTTTTGGGGGGGGGGGGTCACATCTGGCGTTGCACAGGGGTTACTCCTGGCTCATGCACTCAGGAATTAATCTTGGTGGTGCTCGGGGGACCATATGGGATGCTGGGAATTGAACTCGGGTCAGGCGCATGCAAGGCAAACGCTATACTATTGCTCCAGCCCCACTTTTTTTTATTTTTGAAAATCATATTTTCTTATCTCTATGAGTTGTATCTATATTCCATGTCCACTCCACTAAATTTCATCAATTAATTAAGGATTGCCCCAATTGTGTTTTATAATATCATCTATTTTCACTATGGCAAATTGAGAGAATAAAAAAAATAACAATTACCAATGAATCTGCAACTGAAAGAATCACTACCAATAAACAGTTTACTATCTCAATATTTCATTCATCCATGCATTATTTGTCACTTATGTAGATAATTTAAAAAAATTATTAAAACAGAAGCTACTTGAGTAAAACTCTACTTCTTGTCTCTAACCTACTCAATCTCAAACCTTCTTACCTCACTAGTGGATACACAAGATTCATTTCATATTTTAGTAAAAATATATTTCTTAGTAATCAAAACCCACAAATCATATTATAAGTAATCAAGGTCTCTTTTTTTCCTGTAATGAATGGTTCATTACTTACTTGTTCTAATGTTTCCTCTAACCCCATTTTTTTATTTTGAGCTTTATTAATTTCTTCTTCAGTTTGGTTCAAGAGTTCCTTGAAGGGTACCTGTAAAATACATTAGAAATGGAGTTACATATGACACCATTACATAATTTCTCTCTTGAGGTATTTCCATATTGTGATAGGAGAAACAATTTTAAGAAGAGAAAAAAAGTGAAGCCAAGATTATGTATATATATATGAACTATATATAGATACAGTTTTATCAATAAACTATATAGTTTTCTGGGTCACACCCAGCAATGCTCAGGGGTTATTCCTGGCTCTGCACTCAGGTATTATTCCTGGTGGTGCTTGGGTGACCATATGGGATACCAAGGATTGAACCAAGTTGGCTGCATGCAAGGCAAATGCTCTACCCGCTGTACTATCACTCCAGACCCAGAAGCCAAGATAATTTTTAATGTAAACTAATATACTGTCAAACAGTACATAAACACATTTTAATGTAATTTTTAAAACTATGAAAAGTGATTTGCTTTTGGTTTGAATACTTGCAGAATTCTAGATTTGCTTCTCTTGAAAACTTATACTCTAAGTGATGCTTTTTGGATATGTTCTGTATATGAGTTTCCTTTAGTCCTTTCTTTCATTTTCTTTTTCGTTTTAATTTTTTGGTCACACCCTGAGATCCTCAGGGATTATTCCAGACTCCACACTCAGGAATTACTCCTGGCGGTGCTTGGGGGACCATATGGAATGCCAGGGAATACCTGGGAATACCATATGGAATTGAACCCAGGTTGGCCTCGTGCAAGGCAAATGCCCTACCCGCTGTACTATTGCTTTAGCCCTCCTTTAGTTCTTTTAACCATTTTGTTTTTGTGCAACAATCAGCTGTACTCAGGGCTTACTCCTGGTTCTGCATTTAGGGATCACTTCTGGTGGGCAGGTGGGGACCATATGGGGTCCTGAGGATCAAACCTGAGTCAGCCATGTACCAGGCAGGCAAGCACCCTACCTACTGTACTATCTCTCCAGCTCCCCATTACTTTATAAAAACTGACGTAAAATAATTAAATGGTTAAACAAAATAGTTAAGATTAGTAACACAAAATTAACTGTTATTTTTGGGCTACACGCAGTGGTACCCAGGTCTATTCCTGGCCCTGTGCTCAGGGATCACTCCTGGGAAGTGCTCAGGGGACCATATGAAGTGCTGGGGATTGAACTGGGGTTGGCTGCATGCTACAGCAAGTGACTTACCTCCTGAACTATCTCTCTGACCCCAAAATTAACTCTTGTAAAATGTAAAACTGTAGAGAATTTAGTACTCTGACAATGAGTATAGCTATCAGCCTTGAGCCATATCTCTGGTTTTGATGTATGGCTGAATTTTAATATTTATTTATTTTCCATTAATTTTTAAAATTGAATCACAGTGATACACTCATTTACAAAGTTTTTCATGATTTGATTTCAGTCATAAAATGTTCCAACACCTGTCCCTTCACCAGTGTACTTTTCCCACCACCAATGGTGCTATGTATTCTCTCTCCTCTCTCCTTCCTTCCCTCCCTCCCTTTCTCCTTCCCTCCCTCCCCCACCACCTCCTCTTCTGGGCCTTATAGTTTGCAATACAGATAATAAAAGGTTATCAGGTATATCCCTTTCCCTGTATATGGCTGAATTTTAATTTTAAGTTTAAATGGTGCAATGTTCTTTTCAATGTCTTTAAGATCTGTTCTTAAAAACTACTTAGAACTATTGTGGCTGCATTGGAGTTCTTGATGTTATTTCTATTTTAATTGTTTTATATTATAGAAAGCTTTGTCCAAAGATCAAAGAAAGATTTCTTTCTTTTCTGTGACTAAACAAAGACAATGTGGTGGACAATCTTTTCTACAGTGCTTTGGTTTAGACAACTGTTTTTTAGCCCCAGGTTTGTGAAACTAGCCAAATAGTGGAGGATAAGCTCTATCTGCTTGTCTGCCTGTCTGGATACTTAAAACTGAGCTATTGTCAGAGAAACAATTTAATGAAACACTCTTAATGACATTCTTCGCAAAAACTAAACATTTTGGAAACCGACATTTTGTGTGTGGGGACACTAAAATATTAAAATCTGTGAATACTGAGAAGTCGGAACAGAACAAAATATTTTCTTTCCCCAATTACATCCTTTGTCATATTTCAAAATGATGTGAGGTTCTTGCCTCACCGACTGCTGATTCTACTACGCTGCTCACTTATGATAGCATATCATGTCTTCATGTGCATCTTTCTTTCTGAGACTTTCCCACAGACTACCCCCATAAATATCACACCTCTGAAGATTTTGTGACAGGTTAACCCTCTCTCTAGACTTTTCTGTTACACGGTAAGAGTGATCTTGGTATCACATCTTAAAACACAGTACATATAACATTAATATTTTTCGTTTTTCTCCTCTACGGGGACTAATAATAACCTGAGAAAATAAGTCAGGTCATTTCATCATTATGTTCCTGGTATTTTACATGTAATAAAATTTCTAATTGGATAGTTGAAAAAAATCAGTAGAGCAGAAGATAAGATTTTATAATTCAGAGTAAAAAATATAATAGAAGATTTCTACTATCAATAAGGAGATGAAAGCTTCAGTGTTTTATCTGTTTAGTCCTGAGTAAATATGAAGTTTAAAGTCTTATATGAACCAGACATCAATTTAAACAAAATGCTCAGAATTACATACGTAAACTTGTGCTCTGTATTTGACAAGGCAGTTGGCACCAGCTTCAGGATTAAACTTAATTTCAAAGTCATGACCTATGGAATTTTCAGCACCCTTAGGGATCAGTTTTAATTTTCTAGCCAGTTTATGATACTCGTCTAACAATGTTTCAATCTGTAAGAAAAAAACACAGTAAGAAACATTAAAAAGCAAATAGCATTATTCCATATGGCTTGCAATGGGTAATTCTGTAAGTTTACATAAAATATAATTTTATGTAAGTTTACATAAAATCCTTTAGTAGTTCATTAAGTTGGTATTTTTCTTTAAGTAACAAGTGTAGGTTTTTTTTTTCTTTTTTTTGGGTCACACCCAGCGATGTTCAGGGGTTACTCCTGGCTCTGCACTCAGGAACTGCTCCTGGCAGTGCTTGGGTAACCATATGGGATGCCGGGGTCGAACCTGGGTCGGCTGCGTGCAAGGCAAACGCCCTACCGGCTGTACTATTGCTCCGGCCCCACAAGTGTAGTTTTAAAATACACAAAGTATTAAAGATTTTATTCCCACTATATCTGTAGAAAAAAAGACAATAATTAATCATAAATATCACACTACTGATAATGCATATGACTAAAATATAGCAACAACATACTTTGGTAACTAAGATTCACACTTTGGAATGCTGGAGAAATTAGCAAACAAAAAATTTGTCAATGTAAACAATAAAACATGCTGGGTAAAAGAGATACCTCAACAGGCTGGGAGCAATCCCATGAACATAGATCTGGAAGTAGTCCCTGAGTATTATTGGGAGTGGTCCCCAGATGAAAACAAAACACATTTTGGGCCAGAGAGTTTTCAATGAGCAGAAGCTCATGTTTTGTATGTAGGAGGCTCAGGTTTGATTCCCTGTAGTATGTGATCCTCTGAGTACAGAGTTATGCTACAGATATGCTACAGAGATACTTTAGAGTATCAATGCAGCAAATTTCATAGTCTTATTTTACAAAACCTCCAAGCTACTTCAATTTAAGCCACTTCGATCAGTCAGCTTCTATCAACATGAAGGCAAGATCTTTCACCAGTTAAAAGATTATGACTTGGTGAAGGCTCTATTAAAAATTAAAGTTTAATTAAAGTATGCACATTGTCTTTTTAAAAAAAAATTTTTTTTTGGTCACATCTAGCGATATTCAGGGGTTACTCCTAGTTCTGCACTCAGGAATTATTCCTGGCGGTGCGGGGGACCATGTGGGATGCCAGGGACCGAACATGGGTTAGCTGATTGCAAGGCAAATGCCTGACCCACTATACTACTGCTTCAGTCCTGTACATTCTTTTAAAGACAAATGCATATTGAATAGACTATGGTGGTATAATATAAACTTCTATATAGTTTCTATAATATAAACTTTTCTATAATATAAACTTCTATAACTAGAACCCTCATCCCTCAAAAAAAAAATCTGAGTCATTATTGTAGTATACATATTATTGTGATGGTGTGGAATAGCAACGACGACATATACAAGATTGCTTGCATGTGAAAATATTGTACTAAGGAAAGTGTTGAAAGTCAGAGGATTAACAAAACTCACTACTTTTGAAGCAAAAGAGACTAAATTTTTCTCAGGATTCTGTGCAAACATTGTTTAGAGGTCTGGTCCTAGGTTAGAAATATCTTTAAATTCTTTTTTTTTTTTTTTTTGCTTTTTTGGGTCACACCTGGCGATGCACAGGGGTTACTCCTGGCTCTGCACTCAGGAATCACCCCTGGCAGTGCTCAGGGGACCATATGGGATGCTGGGAATCGAACCCGGGTCAGCTGCGTGCAAGGCAAACGCCCTACCCGCTGTGTTATTGCTCCAGCCCCTAAATTCTTATTTTATTTCATCTATGCTCAACGTGACATAGATGAAAAAAAATAAATATTTTTTATACTTTTTTGTACATAGTAAAGTTTGAGTGGTACGATAGAAAACTAAGAGGTATCTCTTATATTCTCCTAGAATACAAGACAGGGCTTTCATGAAAATATTTTATGGTCTTAAAGAGAATTATTTGCTTATTTTTTTGTTTACTAATTAGGCAATATAGATCACTGTAAATCTAACTGAGAGAAAATTGAATTAAAGGATAAATATCTTTATTTTTATTATTATTTTAAGATTCTAATTTATTTTGGGGGAGTTCTGGGACCATGTGTGATGCCAGGGATTCAAATCAGAGTCACTTGCATGCTAGACAAATGCCTTACCTCTTGTAATAGATCTCTGACTCCAGGATAAGTAAGTTTTAATAAAATGTCAATGCTAAAATGCTAAAAATGCTTTATCTTTTCAGCAAATGTTTTTCTTAAGTTTGATAAATCTTTATAAATATGGGCTTTGATTTGTAGCCACTCTGTAAATGGTAGGACTTACTGCCTCTTTGCCTCTGGCATATTTTAGTTCCTCATTCCACAACTGCTGTTGTTCAGCTTCTACGTCCTTGGTTAATTTATTGATGGTCTGCTCCAATTCATTTTTTTCATGATTTATTCTCTCAATGTCTGCAACTGAATACTTCTGGTTGTCGATAATATTCTGTAGTCTAGTATTCTCATGTTTTACTGTTTCATATTCTAGTTCTGCATAGGAAAAAAATTAAATTTGAAATTAGTGATTAATAGTATTGATCAATAGTATCGATTAATAGATGCAAGATATCTAACTTCCAAGTTTTATACTTGGATTTTATTTTTGGGGAAAAATTGGACCCCACTTTAAATAAATGCTTAAAAGATGATACAATTAAAGTTTTATGTTAGAACCTTACTTTCTTATTGGCTTGTCATGATTTTTAGAAAGCTTTATATGAAAAAATAAATGGTACTATATATGATTAAAATAGACTTAAGAGCAAGTCTGTCAATAATTCAAATTCTTTTAACATTCTAGCATGATTGATCTGTAAGTCAGAAAACCTACAGATTTTTCACAAATATAAAAATATAGTTTATTAATTTGACAAATCCCCTCCCCAACCTTTCTCTTTGTTTTTGCGATGACAGGGAACTGCACTCCTACCTGGCTGTGGCGCACACCTATTTTCAGTGGTGGTATCTGCATACTAGGTTGTGCTGTGTGCAGATCTGGCCATACCACCAAGGTGTTTACTTGCATGCATACCATGACTTGAACTCTTAGTCAAGGCAAATGAATTTTGGTTGTGTTGTTTGCAAGGGGTCACTGAGATATTCACGCTTCTATTTGACAGGAGCTGTATTTCTGGGTCACTGGTCCCACACAAGTTTTTAGTGCAGCATTTACAAGACCTTTTTGTGGTGCTTAAGCTTACCTGACTGTGGTGTGTCAAACTGATTATGGGACCAAAGAGCAGACAATAGAGCTACCAGGATTGTGCTTGGTGTATATAGATTTTTTTTTTTGTTATATATTTTTGCTTTTTTTGAGCCACAATACTACTCCTGGCTCATTGCTCAGGGGTTGCTCTGGTAGTGTTTGGGGACTAGGTGGTGCCAGGTATTGAACCTGGGCCATGCAAACCATACATAGGCTTAGCCTATTGAACTATTTCTCTAGTCTCCAATTTATTCTTACTTCACATACACTTCAAAGGTGTCACTAGGTACTAAACAACTATAGCTTTGTCTCTGTCAAAATGTACAATCAAGAATGATTATATTGTATACCAAGAAAAAAAGAAAAAGAAGATACACACCAATAGCATGTACCATGTAAATCTGCAAAGATGAAGAAAAGTAATCAAATTAAAACTTTTGGGGTAAAGGGATTAGTGTTTTCTCACATCATCTTGTGACTCATACTTTTTATATAAAGAATGTGACAATTTGTAACAGGTTACAATAAAAGAATGAGGATGCTTATGGTCAAAGGGGACAATAAAATTATTCTGAGGATTATAGGGATTAAAATTTTGGCTTTGTTATAACTGGTATGGGGCACTGTTTGGGAAGCTCTACCCCTAAATCAAAATAAAGTGATGGCTGGATTAAATAAAATTTCATACATAATTGGAATCAGCACAAAACATACATAATACACATTATCTAGAGTTTAAATGTCTCTCTTACTTGTGGCCATGAATGACCATGATACATATATACATATATAATATACATACACACATAGCTTCTAGAAACTAACATAGCATTGAAAACTTAGCACCCTTTACCATTAAAGGAAATGAAATAGAGAGAATAAGCTGTTTCTAGAATAAATCTCATAGAAAGTTTAAGCGACTTCTTTAGCATGAGTTATGCTTACCTATTCTAGAAACTTCTTCATCTAGACCATTCAATTTCTGGTCAAGAATAGCTGAATGAGATTCCAAATTGCTTATGTATGCCAGGTATTTTTGAACATCTGCTTCTAAGGAAGCTTTTAATTTTCTTAATGACTCTAGACGATTCTTATAAAAAAAAAGTTATTTTCATTAAGCATTCTGTACTTTATTTGAAAGTGAAGCATTATTTAATTTCAGAGCAAGGTAAGTTAGTGTTTTTATCTTCTTTCTTATTAAAAAATTTTTGTTTTGTTTCTTTGGGACCATACTCAGTAGCCAAATTCAGGGATACTCTTGGTGGTGCTCAGGGGACCATATGTGGTGCTGTGAAAAGAAAAATCAGGTTTGGCCATATGTAACACAAAGTGCTTAATCTCTGTACTGTCTTTTTATTTTTTTTGCTTTTTGGGTCACACCCGGCAATGCACAGGGGTTACTCCTGGCTCTGCACTCAGGAACCACCCCTGGCAGAGCTCAGGGGACCATATGGGATGCTGGGAATTGAACCCGGGTCGGCTGCGTGCAAGGCAAACGCCGTACCCGCTGTGCTATCGCTCCAGCCCCTGTACTGTCTTTCTGTCCCTTCCTTTAACTTTAGTTTTATTTTGCCATTTAAGCACTGTGATGTAAATATAGTTACTGACATTTTCAAACATATGTTGTTCCAACACCACACCCACGACCAGGGTACCACTTTTCTCCTCCAATATCCCAAGGTCCCCACCTCCCCACCCACCCCTTACCCTCTCCAGGTAAGCCCATTTTGGTCTATCAATTTTCCAGTTCTGCTGCCTTTGGCCATCTGTTGTTCCTTTACTATGTTATCTCCTTTTACTTTTAAAGGGAGTCAATTAAACAAAAAGGAGATTTTACTGCTATTATCTCCTTACAATGCACTTTTCCTTTTTTCAACACATTTCTCAAGCAATACTGAGAGGGGATCTGGGTGACAAATGAATGGTGTGGTACCCAGACAGCTGAGATGGATGGTTCAATATTTAGACCTGGTAACATGACACTGCTTGGGCCCAGGGGTACTGCACACCAGTCAGGCCAACCTGAGGATACTCATGGGCCAAGATGGTTACAGCCTGAGGTGCTGGGGTGAGAGGGGTATGAGATTTTTGAGAATGAGCTTGGGGTCTCAAGAATGCCTCCAGTCCTTTGAGCTATCTCCCTGGCCCCTTAAGATCTATTTATCAAGTCATTTTGGGACAGAAAAAGTCAAAGGTCAAATTGAAAAAGGGTCAAAACATCACAAATATTTAAAATGTGGCAATTTACAGAGTAGCCTAGGCACTTCAGTTAGAACACATGAAATGAAATTAAAAAATCTAGATATTATCATCTAACTTTTGGGAAGTTCTAGAATATACTCTATATTATAAATCATTTATTATTATTATTATCTTTCCACTAATTACAAAATTCAGATCTTTAATACTGCTGCCTTGAGGTATGTAACATGGGACCGTGCTCTAAAGATTCTTTGGTCTTATGTAAATAGGTAAGATTCTTTCATCATATTCTCAGAACCATTAGGCCAAGGTCACAGGGGAAAACAAACCTTCAGAGAAATCATATGTAAAACAAGTTTAACATTTAAGAATATATATTTTAAAATCTATTTTTACTTTTTTGGTAAAGAAATAGTTGGTATCCTAAAGAGTTCCAAGACTAAAATGGAACTAGGTAAGTGTGTTTACTAACCGGCTCTTTTTCTCTTTCTTGTTCCAGTCTTGCAATCTGTTCATTCAGAGCTTTGTTTTTTGCTGCTAAGGATTCCAGCTTGGAAGCATCTACATTAAATAAATCCTCTGGAGACAAAAGCCAAAAACACAGTAAGATCTCAAATCTGCTAGAACATACTTCCTCAGAGTTTCACTTTTGATCTCTGTATTAGTGAAGGGGATCCTACACTCTATAAAACAGTAAGCCTATCCTGCTTTATTATTTTCACTAGCAATATCAGCATTTGACTTGAGTTGTTCAATTTGATTACTCTAATACAACATAAGCTCATAAAAGAACAGAGATTTGTTTCTGGTTTTTTTTTTTTTTTTTGACCACACCTGGAGGTACTCTGACTCTGTACTTAGGAATCAGTCATGGAACCAAATGCAGGGCTAGGGATCAAAACCAGATCAGCTTGCATCCTCAAGGCAAGTGCCTTACCCACTACTATCACTTCTGCTAAAGGCAGCAATTTTTTCCTTATTTAATACCAATAGTCGTTATTTAGTAGTGGCTTGCACTCTGAAGTGGCTTTCTCCATTGTCTTTGGAGAAAGAGCTTTATGTATCTTAGATTCTTAAATATTCCCTACTACTTAGGTATTTTATTTATAAAAGACTATTTCACAGAAATAACATTATAAAATAATACTTCTGGAGCATTTTAGAGTTAGCCAGTAAACAGAGTCACTAGATTATAGCCCACTGCAATAATAACAATTCTTTGGAAATATTATTCCCATTAATTTTCTGCCACAACATTTGAAAATAATCTTACAATGTTTTTGGAATAACTAGTACTTTACCAAATCATATAATAGTATCCAAGAGGGTACTATAATAGCACCCAATATTTGTTCATTAAATGCTGTGTTTCAGCTAGAGTGTTTGGTACTCCATGTACGCTGCCATCTAATCTTGCAAAAGTATTAGAGTAAGTATTTTGTTAAAGGTCACACGGCATCTAAGAAGTTATGCCTCATGCTGATTCTAATATCAATATTCTTCCTGCTTAGTGTTTAGTGCTATCAAAGAAATGATGAATATAATATGAATAGCATCTATATCCTTTTGAAGTAGGAGTTCACATAAACACACGGTATAGTAAGATGTTCTACAATTTCATGAACAGTGTTAAGTACCCAAAGAAACCACACAAGGAAAAAAAACCAACAAAAATAAAACAAAACAAAGAAACCACACAAGGAATGAGAGTACTTACTCAGTTTCGACTGCAATTCTGCATTCATCTCTTCAAAGCTGTCAGCACCGGTCATGAAACTCTCATAGCATTTTATGGTGTAATCCAAAAATATCTGATTGGGTTAAACAGATTTTGAAACAATGCCAGGACTTTCTATTTAGTTTGCTTCACTCTACACAACAAACTCAGACTGATACCTCTAAGGTTAAGGATGAAAAGAGCTATTGGGCAAATGCACTGAGCAAATTATAGCAAAACCATGCTTTCAGAATTTTGAGGTCAAGCAAGAGAAGCTGCCTTTTTTTTTGGTTTGTTTTTTTTGCTGCACCTGGTGATGTTCAGAAATCATTCCTGGTGGGCTCAGGGGACCAGACAGGGTGTTGGGGATCAAACCCAGGTCAGTCAAGCAAGGCAAGAACCCTACTCATTGTACTGTTGCCCCAGCCCCAAATAAGGAAGCTTCTTAGAAAATAATTCAACGTTAAATTAACTGAACTTCTGGTTATCTAGGTCTAATTAAAGTGACAAAGTGTAGAGAGTCAGCAATGAATCCAGGAAGACAGCAGCCTGCCAGAGATTTCTCCAGACCCGTGCCTAGCTAATTTTACCAGGGCAGCTCAGATGGAGCAGGTGTTCCCTCCCCACCTACTTCAAATAAACCATTGGTGGCCACAAACTTTTGTAAGAAAAATCCAAGTACGGGACCAGGGACTGAAGACTCCATGCCACATGATAGCAAGGATGGCCATCCCTTCCTGTCTCCCCACCTCTGTCTCCCCACCTCTTTCGGGTCCAGGTCCTGGCTGTCACGCCCACAAACTGCCTCTGGATGCCTTATATAAGCAAGTCAATGGCCTTGATCCAGAGACACACAAATAAATCTCAGAATCGATTAGCCCCCTACAGGGATGTCTCTGGATCCCAATTTACAATTTAAAAATTCCAGGAGCGCTCAGCTGAGGACTTGTGATCCCTCATGGTAAATAAGTAATAGAAAATAAATTACCTAGTAGGCAGGCAGGCTTGCGTGGTGGTGGGAAAGTGTAATGGTGGTGGGATTGTTGTTAAAATATTGAATGTAATCAATGTGAACAACCTTATGAAAATAAAATTTAAAAAAACACAACAACAATCTGACAGTCTAATTGTGAAACCAAAAGGCAATTAAACACTATAATTATACTGTAACTCAGATTACTAGATTTCTTAATATTTGTCTAAGAAATAACAATGCTATATCTTACATCTAAAAGGTGCTGTGGTCACTGAGTCTACAAAATGTGTTAGAAGGTAAGGTTGGCTGTTCAGAATTTTCCAAAGAAGTAAATATCCCTTAGGACAAACCAATTCTGTCTGGGCTAATACTGTATTTCCTAAGCAACCTTCTAATTATTTGGTTGATATGAAAGGGGTACTTGAAATAAGTAGTTTCAAAACACCAAGAGCATGAATGTTCCTGTAACTGAAAAGGTAAACTCTGTCAATTTTGGTTTTACAGATTAAAAATGAAAATGAGGGCCATGGCTGATCCAGGTTTGATTCCTGGCATCCCAAATGGTCCCCCTGGACTGCCAGAAATGATATCTGAGTACAGAGTCAGGAATAAGCCCTGAGCACAGCTGCGAAAAATCCCCAAAACACATTAACAAAAAACACCCAAAATGACTTTCTGGGTTCAAAGAGCTGAAGATCAGAATCTAATGACTCTGGATCTCTTTCGTTAAAAATAGCACTTAATTATTTCTGATGCTCATAAATTATTATTTGAAACCACAATTAAAATAGCAGGAATCACTTTACTAATTTAACATTAAGGATGAATATAAAGAAATTTAATAATTAGTAGGCATTGTCATTGTATTTGGGTGAGAAGTGAAGTAAAATGCATCTAGTCCAGTACATATACTGCACCATGAGAGGATGAGAGAACAATTCTCTCAGGAGTAATATCAAAGGCTTTTAAGCTGCTTCTCCAAC
This sequence comes from Sorex araneus, assembly GCF_027595985.1. Taxonomy (NCBI): domain Eukaryota; kingdom Metazoa; phylum Chordata; class Mammalia; order Eulipotyphla; family Soricidae; genus Sorex; species Sorex araneus. The sequence continues at coordinate 330,431,829 of NC_073303.1, forward strand.
GAGATCATTCCTACTGAATCAAAGGGGCAAGACCATTCTTTGGAAGAATAGGAAAAAAGAAAAAAAAGACAATGATATCCATCTTTGAATTATGTCCTACGCAGCAATAAAAGATGAGAATGAAAATTAGAGTTAGAGCAAGATGAATAGAATTTTCTTCTAAGGGTTATGTGGTGACTAGTCTTTTATACATGATAGGGGTAATTAGGGCTGGAGCGATAGCACAGCAGTAAGGCGTTTGCCTTTCACGCAGCCAACCCGTGTTCGATTCCTCTGTTCCTCTCAGAGAGCCCGGCAAGCTACCGAGAGTATGGAGCCCGCACGGCAGAGCCTGGCAAGCTACCCGTGGTATTTGATATGCCAAAAACAGTAACAATAAGTCTCACGATGAGAGACATTACTGGTGCCCGCTCGAACAAATCGATGAGCAACAAGATGACAGGGGTAATTAATACATAATTTCAACATTATGTATTTATTCCTTATACTTAGTACTTAATCTATTGAATAATGCATGTTTGTAGGTGTGTATTAATCTCTCTCTCTGTAATTTAAAATTATTATTTTAATGTCTCCAGCCTGAGAACTAAGCCTTGGCCCCGTGCCCGCCCAGGAGGGGAAAGGTATTTCTCTCTCTCGCCTCTTTCCGGGGATGAAGGACGCGGTGTCCGCCATATTAAGACGACCACAGATTGGGTTTTCAAGCCTGCAATGATCCAATATCTGGAAGAAATCTCCCTGGACTTTGTGTCAAAGTACAGAAATTCAAAACCGCGTGGCCGCAGTAGCGGCCGCGCGACCTTATTTGTCTTCACAGTAGGTCTGAATCTAGTGGGGTACTCCTAACAACAATAGTGAGGTTTGTGTTGAAATATTGAATGTAACCAAAGTAAACAGAATGTAAAATGAAACTTATCAGTTACAAGGTAGGGGGTGGGGGAGGGGCGGGATGGGAGGTGTACTGTGTGGGTTTTTTTTTTTTTTTTGGTGGTGGTATATGGGCACTGGTGAAGGGATTGTTGTTTCAGCATTGTATAACTGAGACCTAAGCCTGAAAGCATTGTAATCTTCCACACGGTGATTTAATAAAATAAAATTTTTATTAAAAAAAAATTATTCTTTTAAGGAAATAGGGTAGGGTTAGTTACAAGGATTAGTTCTAATGAAGTACAGAGTTAAGACCAATTCAGACTATCTATTTTTTATCATAATCACATCTAAAAAAGTAACCCTGATGTGAGTGGCACTATAACCAAAAAAAGGCTAAAACAGGACAGGAAAGAGTTCCAATGGAGTGCATTCGAATGCATGTGGGTTTGATCCCTGGCACTGCACAGCATCATGAGAAATGACTCCTGTGCACTGCCAGGCATGAACAAAACACCAGAAAGTAAATAAAAAAACAAAACAAAATTTCACATGCAACATAAAGACTCACACTAAAGATTTATAATGACAAAGGATTATATTAAATAACTGCCATTCTAGAACTATCTTACAAATAACACTTAATGATTTAATACCAATTTCTATGTAGTTTTTTTGGGAGGTGGGGCTGGGGGGCTGGGGATACACCCAGCTGTGCTCAGGGCTTACTGTGGGCTCTGTGCACTCCTGTAGGCTCAAGAAACCATATGGGAAGCTGAGGATCAAACTTTGGTAAGTGCCCTAACAGCTATAGTATCACTCTGGTGCTTCATGTCGTTTTAAAAAGTTATCTTTAATATTTTTAGGCCATACCCAGATATTTTTAGGCCATACCCAGAGATGTTTGGGGACTATATCCGGCTCAGTGCTTAGGGTTGCTCGCAGTAATGTTGCTCCAGGCTTCTGTGGTGCTAACATCTGAGCTCGGGGCTCCCACATGTAAAGCACAGGATCTAGTTCTTTGAGTTATCTCTCCCCTCCATTGCATTTTTTGTTTGTTTGTTTTTTTGGCAATGCTCAAGGGGCTACACCTGGCTCTGCACTCAATAACTGCTCTTGGAGATACTTGGGGGACCATATGGAATGCTGGGGATTGAACTGGATTGAACCAGGTTGGCCAAGTGCAAGGCATGCACTGGACTATCTCTCCAGCCACTCTGTTGCATTAAAGAACAAAAAACAAAAACCCAAAACCTCAGTGAAATATTTCAAATTTCTGAGTCAAGTTCATTTTAGAAAATTAGACTATGACTCCAAGAGTAACTTCATTGACTATCATTTTAAAAAATATTTAAAAAAGTATAAAGGTATCAGAGTGAGGATCTACAAAAGAATTTTAGTTTAAATAGTGACATGTTTAGCTAATATCAAGATGCAAGGTACCTTATTATGCGTAATTCCATCTTCAGTTTCGTCTCCCCCAGGAAATCCATCATCAAATAATGGTGAACTTTCTTTCATGGCATTATATAACTAAATAGCACACAAAAATATAGTAGCTGATATTAAAAAATACGCATTTCATATTATGCCCAAATATTTTAAAATTATTTTACATAATTGCTTAACTTTTTTTTTTTTTTTTGGTTTTTGGGTCACACCCGGCGATGCACAGGGGTTACTCCTGGCTCTTCACTCAGGAATTACTCCTGGTGGTGCTCAGGGGACCATATGGGATGCTGGGATTAGAACCCGGGTCGGCCTCGTGCAAGGCAAACGCCCTACCTGCTGTGCTACCGCTCCAGCCCCACATAATTGCTTAACTTTTGCAGAGATCTATCATTTTATAGTTTTGGAGGAGTTTTCTTGATATTTTAATGACTAAAACTGTGGGCTCCATATTGAGCACTGTCTACACAGGAAAAAAAATACTGGTCATTGACTATGATCATTAACCATGATCTAAAGGGATTTATCACTGATATGCAAATAAACATGCCATATTCATCCAGTTATCAATAATATAAAGAAAAATATTCACAAATTATTTCTAAGAGATGCAGAAAAGACACATGACAATCTTCAACAATTTGTTTCTGAACACACTCTCAACAAATTAGATATAGGTAGCAAGAATATCCTGCCCACATGGCAGAACCTGGCAAACTACCCATGGCGTATTCGATATACCAAAAAAGTAACAAGTCTCACAATGGAGACATTACTGGTGCCCACTCCAGCAAATTGATGAACAATGGGACAACAGTGCTACAGTACCTTAACATAATAAGAGTAATAATCTTATTACTTAAATAATCTTATTTTGATGCATTTATAATAGCATCAAAACCAGAAACATTCTCAGAATTTTTTTTTTTTTTTTTGCTTTTGGGCCACATCTAGCAGTGCTCTAAGCACATGGCTCTGTGCTTAGAGATCAGTCCTGGTAGGCTCAGGGGACGATGTGGGATGCTGAGGATCGAACCTGGGTCAGCCTTGTACAAGGTAACATGGTACCCACTGTACTCTATGGCCCCTCAAGAATAATTTTAACACAGGAAATAAATGAAATTACAATGAAACTGACAAGACATTGAACTGACAAAAGCTATAGGAACTACTCCAGAAGTTTTGGTATCACTGTGAAAATATCTTTGAACTATGTAACAATGGCACAAAGTGCTTAGGCAAACAGAGTAAAGTATTGTAGTGACAATGGAAGTAGTTGATGGTTAGAGCCGAGATAGTTTAACTCATTGTCTATGGGTACCACTGAGAGACAAACCGCATAAATGTTACATGTCAAGTTCAGTAAACTTGAGCTATATTCCAGGATTATTGTAGATATAGTAAAGAATTTGTTCCTAAAATTATTTGGTCTACTACACCCTTTTCAGGGAAAAAAAATTTGCAAGGTAACCCCCACCCTACCAACCAAACTGCACCCAAGGCTACAAACATTCCTTCTACCATCCATCATTCCAACCCACTCAGGGGGTGGCAGTGCTCACTCCTGGAAGCACTGAACAGTAGCAAGGATTTTCTTTTTTTTTTGGTTTTTGGACCAAACCCAGCCGTGCCCAGAGCTTAATCCTGGCATGGTACTCTGGGATCACCTGTGGCAGTGCTCAAAGGGATGCTGGGGATGCAGTGCCTTAGCACTGTACTATCTCTCTGATCTCCTTAATACCATGATTTTTGCAATTAAAAATAAGTAAAAATGAAATTTACTCAGTAATTTCTTATTGAAGCAAACAATATCCTTGAGAATGTGGTAATTCCATCCCCTCACCTCTGAAATCATGTATTAACAACACAACGTGTTTAAAACCAAATTTTTTCTGAACAATGAAAACTGCTGTAGGCTATGATACAATTGACAAAAACAAGATTGACAGATAAAGATAAATACTATGAAAAAACATCTTCCCTATGTATATATGCATATATTTTAAGATAAATCAAATACCTTGATGCAGTCTATAAGCCAAACCAACGCTGCCACAATGTGAGGCCAAGTGTGTGGGGCTCCCACTGTATACATGGAACTTTTGGATAATGCAAAAGGATACCTAAAACAAGTAAGAACAAATAAGTAACTTAATATGCTAAAGAAGTAAAAATAAAGACTATATTAAGCAAGAAGTTATAGATATAACAGATTCCCTAGCAATCTCACTTTCTCATGACTGAATTTTGATTCTCTGCAGACTATGCTTCCTAAACTAAATAACTTGTCTTTAAAGATCTTTTGTTCCCTCCTATTCATTGTGTCCCTAATAAACCACACTCACGCCAGCCCATCCCCTAATTCACTCTTGTGTTTATTCTACACAGTTCTTTTCAATTTCATCTCACCCCATTTCCACCCCTTATGTCTTTATGACATCCATGTCAAATACTCAGCCAATTCTGCCTATTCTTTATGACTGCTGTATTTCAGGGTCTTATAACATATCATTTATAGCTCTAAACTTACTTTCTTTGCAATTTCAATTTATCCTGTAAGTTGCCCAGTGAGCATCTTAAAACATTTTATTTCTCTAAAGTCTACAGTCTTTACACATTTACTGAACTTGAGTATTCTAGTAAGTTTTAACAATCTCACAGACTAATAAGAAACAAAATATACTAACCCAAGCTCTTTAAAGATTCTTGGGACCTCCTCTTCAAATTTTGTGTCAGGAAGTTCATATGATGAGCATAGGAAGCCATAAAGAAAACTGAAGATCTTCAGAAAATCTTTTATAGATGGAGCTTGTAAAGATTTCATAGAAACACTGTATGCATATCCATTTTCTGTAAGAAACTACAATATTTTTGGAAATGTCAAACATTTGGTGATAGAGAAATTATCGAATATTTAAGAAAACACTCACAGATTAAAGTGTATGATAAAAAAAATACCTCACAGAGTTGCCGAATACACTGCTGAATGAATGTTTTGTCATTAAGAGGTCTTGGGTCCTTGATTTTTTCTGAAGTAGAAAATATACCAAATTGACTATTCCGGGATCCAGTTCCACTTGTTCTGGAAATAATATTTTTTAAAAATCAGTTAAGCTTATTTCCTTCCATGGTCAAATCTAAATTATTTCAAGGTGAGATTATATTTTAACATCGGTATCAAACATTGAAGTTTAATTCTTTGTTTTCTGTTATCATTGAGATTGAATCTAGATCTCACACACACAAGGCAAGTACTTTAACTATTGATCCACATCACCAGTCTGTTCAAATCTTTAAAATGCTTCCTTGTGACCATTTTTGAGTGCCAATTTAGCTAACCATTGAAGTTTATTACCTATTCCTCAAAAAGTAATTTCTTTACTGAGCAGCTACCATAAAACTTGAGTTACTGAATCATCATCATCATCATCATCATCATCATCATCATCATCATCATCATCATCATCATCATCATCATCATCATCTCGTTGATCGTCGAATTTCTCGAGCGGTCTCAGTAACTCTCAATCTGTCCTAGCCCTGAGATTCTAGCCTCTCTTTACTCATCCTTTCTAATGGTGCTGCATTGGAGGCTCTTTCAGGGTCAGGGAATGAGCCCCACCATTTTTACTGTTTTTGGCATATGAATAGGCCATGGAGAGTTTTCGAGGTTCTCCCACATGGGCAGGTTACTGAATATTGCTGTAATATCTGAACTCTATCCAAATTCCTTCCTTCCTTCCTCTTTGGGCCATATTCAGCAGTGCTCAGGGTACCATGCAGTGCTACAGTGTTAGGGATCAAACCTGGGTCTCAGCATTGTTCAGCCTTTAAAAATTCCATTCCTATTTGCAAGTTTTCTTGTTGCTTTCAAGTTCTTTTCTGTTACATTCTAAAATTTATATTTTTTGGGTTTTTTTTGGTCCACACTTGGTGATGTTCAGACTTCCTACTCCTGGCTCTGCACTCAGAAATTACTCCTGGCAGTGCTGGGGGATGGGGGGAATGGGGGACACATGGGATTATGGGATTCTGGGGACTGAACCCAGGTCAGCTGTGGGCAAGGCAAACTCCCTGTTGGCTTATACTATTAAATCATTAGCTTAGACACTCTGCTCCATTTTTAAAGTTAAGTAATTAGCTAATTTTTTGAGGATTTGCTAATTTGAAAACCCTTTTCTACAAATGATTATTATCAGCTAATTTTTTTTTTTTTACAAAAAATTTATTATTCTACATAACACTATACTATCCGGAATGATAGCACAGCAGGTAGGGCGTTTGCCTTGCATGTGGCCAACCCAGGTTTGATTCCTTCTCGGAGAGCCTGGCAAGTTACCGAGAGCATCTTGCCCGCATGGCAGAGCCTGGCAAGCTACCCGTGGCATTTTTGATATGCCAAAAACAGTAACAATAAGTATCATGATGGAGACGTTACTGGCGCCCGCTCGAGGAAATTGATGAGCAATAGGATGTCAGTGACAATGACAACACTATACTAATAGGTATCTTGTTTTTGTTTTTTTTGCTTTGTGGGTCACACCCAGCAATACTCTGGGGTTACTCCTGGCTCTGTACTCAGGAATTACTCCTGCCGGTGCTTGGGGGACCATGTGGGATATCAGGGATCAAACCTGGGTTGGCTGCGTGCAAGGCAAATGCCCTACCCATTGTGCTATTGCTCTGGCCCACTAATAGATATCTTCTGAAATTATAAGCAAGTTTCACAGTCAATTAAAATACCATGTCCTTCAATTTATTGTTTAGGAATTCAGTCTAGAACTTGAGTCTAGTTTCAAATTTTGTTTTTTACTAGTTGTATGATCTAGATAAATTAACCTCTTTCTGAGTTTCAATTTCTTTGTTTATAAAATAAAGAAATTAAGATAATTTACTTTGAGGAAATTTCTGAGGGGGAATAAAGAGTCAACAGAATATTTGCCTTATCAAAATGCTAAATTAAGGGTTTTATACTATCATCATCATTATCTCTGAAGTTCAGATGAGATGAAATTTAGATTGCAAAAATGCCCTAAGATTTTTTTTTTTCTTTTTGGGTCACAACCAGGGATGTTCAGGGGTTACTCTTGGCTCTGTACTCAGGAATCACTCCTGGCGGTGCTTGGGGACCATATGGGATGGTGGGGATCAAACCTGGGTCGGCCATGTGCAGGCCATGTGTTGTACTATCACTCCAGCCTGATTTTTTGATCGTCTTCTCTTCCCTTTGCTGTTGTGATGCCCAGGAGCAGTGCACTCGCTGCTATCTACACCTCACGGTGTTGCTTGCTCTTATGTAGCACTTACTTGATTGTGATTTGCCAGGGATTGTACATTTAACATGGGGTGGTGCTGAGATCACACTTGTGGACTCATGTCTGCAAGGCATGTCTCTACCCTTGAGTCATCCTAGGACCACTGCTTTAAGATTTTTTCTTCAATAGGAGTAGATAACAAAAAAGTTTGACTTGGTTTCATTTCAAAGAATTTGTCTTCTTTTTAAAAAATTTGGGGCCACACCTGGTGTGCTCAGAGGACCATATGGGAAGCTGGGATCAAACTCAACCATGTGCACTAATTCTCTGGCCGGTCAGGGGCTACTTCTGGCTCTGTGCTCATGGGCTGTTGCTCAGTAGTGGCCAGGGAAAAATTGTGCAAAAATGTCAGCTGTTTGCAAAGCAAATGCTTTAATCCCTGTACTGTCTCTCAAGCCCAGAACTGTTCTTTTTGCCCTTTTGGGACAAACAGAGTTCAAGGGGTTGAGCACATGCTTTGAAAGCAGAAGGCTTAGGTTTGATCCCTGGCATCACATGATGTCTGAGAGTGACCCCTGAATATAGAGTTAAGAATAGCTCTAAGCACTAGTTTTGATTTCAGGTGCAGCCTCAAAACCAAATAAAGTAAAATAAAATGTATGATTTCATAAGTTTGACAAGGCAAATAACTGTGTAATCTCTAACACTTCAAGATATTGAACATTTCCATCTTTTACTACCCTTAACAGTTAATCCATGTCCCATCAGGAAATCATTGATATATGCTGGATGGTGATATTTTTTCTTCATTTTCTCTCTCTCTCTCTCTCTCTCTCTCTCTCTCTCTCTCTGGGGAAGTGACTCTAGACTTGTTTAAGTGAATCTAGGAGAGCTGAGAGTCTAAACTATATTCATAATAAAATTAAGGAATTATACACTCTTTTCTTTCTCTCATGAGAGTTCAGTAGTTCTCCAAAGGATACCTATATAATTTATAATATTTAAAAAGACTGATTACTATTAAAAAAAATCCCATCAACGGCCAAGATCCAGAGACTATAAAACAACGCTTCTGGAAGAGAGTGACAGAGTCTCCTGCCCCAATGCCTGGCTGTCTTCACTGGGGCCCCTTGGAGGGGGTGGGTTGAGTCTCCCTCCCCAGCCCGAGAAGAGCCTCGGCAGCTAAAGACCTCTGGAACCCAGCCATGGCCATGCTCAAGGCTACTTTCTAGACGCTTGGACAAGCCTCACACATGAAGGAACCAACAGAGGAGCCCAGGTATGTGGGACCCGGAGCTAAGATCTCCAAGCCTGCTCAGATCAGGACTGGATCTGAGGGGGAATCCACCCAGATTCCCCCTTTTCCAGTAGCTAGGCAGTCACACCCACAAACTGCCCCCGGCCAAGATCCAGAGACTATAAAACAAAGCTCCCGGAAGCGTGGGGCTGCATTTGCAGCCTCGAGATCTCTTATTGTCTAGTTCACCCTCTTGGAGAACCCAGCAAGGTACCGAGAGAGTATCCTGCCCAAACGGCAGAGCCTGGCAAGCTCCCTGTGGCGTATTCAATATGCCAAAAACAGTAACAATGATGGGTCTCATTCCCCTGACCCTGAAAGAGCCTTCAATGTGGCACCATTGGGAAGGACAAGTAAAGAGAGGCTGCTAAAATCTCAGGGCTAGAACAAATGGAGACGTTACTGGAGCCCACTTGAGCAAATGGATGAACAACGGTATGACAGTGAGAGTGACTACAGAAACATGAGAATCTGGTTGTCTTCTATTATGCCAGACATAAAAGGATACTAAAATATTTGTAAAATGTCACTCTTATTGATACAGTTCTTTGAAAAAATATTTAAAGCATGCTATTTATATTAACAAGTAATATGTTTATTTTAAATTAGTATGCTTAATATTTATTTTAAATCAATGCATTTTTAAATGTTCTTATTTTTAATGTCAGTAGATACAGTTCACAAAATAAAAGGCCTTAAAAGTTAGTATTTTAAGAGTATAACAAAGCATGGAATGAAAATTTAAAAGAATAGGTGATGATTCTAAAATATGACTCCATAGCATCTGAAAGCTAATTGCTGAATATCCATCCACTATTTACTTATATCAATAAAACAGTGTCTGATTGTGCTATTTCTCTTAGCACTATCTTAAACTATTTCAACCATTTAAAACAGATGAGAATTAGATGGTAACTTTCTGTTAGAAGGGATCAAGCCTTTTAATCTTTTGTTCACTGAAATAATAAAAAAAAATGGTATCATTACCTTTTACCAAATGCAGAAGCTTTTCTTTCAGATGTGGGTCTGTTTACACTCAACTTTCCAAAGGATGGTTTCTCTTTGCTTTATGAAAGAGGAAAAAACCAAAACTCTTTTAAATAAATGTTAAAAAAGTTAGAAAAGAAACTTTTGAAAATAGATTAGGGTCATTAACTCTTTCTGATTACCTACCCATAAAAATCACTTAAAATCATAAAAAATTCTAGCAGCAATCATACTCTGTTATACATAGAATAAGCTAACAACAGTATATATAATGCCACAATGCTAAGTAGAACAAAACCTTATCTACAGTATGGTTTCATCTACCTTTCAGGTACGAGGAACAACTATAAAGCAAAAAAAAAAAAATTAAAAAAAAATTTAAAAATTTAAAAAAATTTAAAAAATTTAAATTAAAAAATTTAAACTATGAGCCACACCAGAAGTGATCTCTAAGCACAGTCAGGAATACGTCCTGAGCCCTGCTGGGTTTGACCTTTTTTTGTGACCTCTCAAGAAATGCTCAGAGATCAAGGCGGGTGGGGACAAACCTAGATGACGGCTGGGCATGTGGGCCTGACGGTTCAATGCCAAGACCAGCCATGTAGGTTTGTGCTAAGAGGGGCTAGCACATAGAAGACATGTGATGTAACCCTTTGAAGATAATCCTAGACTTCAAATGGATATTTAAAGTCATAGCGTGAGAGATATACTTAAGGACACACACAATTTTAGGGGCTGGAGTGATAGTACTGCAGGTAGGGTGTTTGCCTCACAGTCACTGACCCAAGTTCGATCCCTGGCATCTCATATAGTCCCCTGAGCACTGCCAAAAGTAATTTGTGTTCAGAGCATCACTAGGTATGGCCCCCAAAACAAACGAACAACAACAACAAAACCATATACAATTTTATTGATTTCTTGTTATGTGGGCCAGTGTCTACACTCAGGGCTAACTCCTGGCTATGTGTTCAGCAGACTTGGCTGGGGATCAAACGAGGGCAGGACCCAAGCAGGTACCATAATTGTTGTACTATCTCTCCTGCCATAATTTAAACTACAGACAAAAGACATATAAGTATAAGCTTTAAGTTCCTAATAAAAGTAAGATCTATCTAAATCTTTTGATGTAAGCACTATGCAAGAGTAAGCTGATTTTAGAAGAAAAAAAATACATATTTTAAAAATTTCATTGAATCACCATGAGATAGTTATAAGCTTTCATGTTTGGGTTACAATTTCACAATGATCCCTCCACCAGTGCACGTTCTCCACCACCAATATCCTGGGTATACCCCCCCTTCCCACCCTCCCCCTGCCTCCATGGCAGACAATATTCCCCATACTCTCTCCTTTTGGGCATTATGCTTGCAACACAGACACTGAGAGGTCATCATGTTTGTTCCATTATCTACTTTCGGCATGCATCTCCCGTCCCAACTGATTCCTCCAGCCATCATTTTCTTAGTGATCCCTTCTCTATTCCATCTGCCTTCTCCCCTCCGCTCATGAAGCAGGCTTCCAGCTATGGGGCAATCCTCCTGGTCCTTGTATCTACTGTCCTTGGGTGTCAACCTCATGTAAATGTTATTCTATACTCCACAAATGAGTGCAGTCTAGAAGAAAAATATTTAAGTATTTCAAATTCCTAAAGGGCTTACAATATACAAATCTAAGTGATTTATGAACAGTAACTTAAATCACAAAATTAGAGAAGAGATTGAAATGCTTTACAGTAATTTTCACAAATATCTCTTCCTAATTCAAAGAAATGGGCTGGAGCGATAGCACAGTGGTTGGGCGTTCGCCTTTCATGCGGTCGACCCGAGTTTGATTCCTCTGCCCCTCTTGGAGAGCCTGGCAAGCTACCGAGAGTATCGAGCCCACGAGGCAGAGCCTGGCAAGCTATCCGTGCGTATTAGATATGCCAAAAACAGTAACAATAAGTCTCTCAATGAGAGACGTTACTGGTGCCTGCTCGAACAAATCGATGAGCAACGGGATGACAGTGACAGTACTCAGAATAACAACTAGTTTATGAGGCCAAGCAGGTGTTTTTTACCTTTTCCAGTGAGTCTTGAGACTATGTTAGTTAGAGAAGCCCCTGGTAGGCTGGTATTAAAACACAACTTATAGTCAGCACTAACAGGCCTTCCACAAAAAATTCTGGTTGGCTACACCTCAGTCAATGAACACAGAGTCTGCCCAGATAAGCAGCTCAACAATATAGGAGGAAAATGAGAAAGATGAAGGGGAAGCAACAGTAACTTTAAGGGTTGCTTAGAAAAGGATGTGGCTTTGGAAATCTATAGAACTAGCATCTAACAACAAGCCCAATTTTGGTCTGCACTGACCCCAGGTAAGGCACCACTGGAAAGAGATCAAGTCTATTATATCACTGTATGAACTATCTTTATAAATGTCTTTGTGCAAGATGACAAAATATGAAATACATACGTTTGAGGGGTATAAAGGCCTTGCTTATTCAAGTCCTGGGACCTCAGCTCCTGCATGGAGAGTCGGCCAGCACCACCTGTGGAAACTGAACTGCGCTTCATGCTTGCGTGACCTACGTGCATTAAAACACAAACAAAAACAAAAACCACAAAAATACCTTCCAGACACAAGAAACACCAACTAGTACTTCCGTCCTTAAAGAAAAAGGCAGTCAGGCTTTATTGGCTCTTCTGGATAATCTACCCCGGCTATCTTCACCCGCCACCAAAAGCGAAGCCCCCATCTGCGCAAGACACTGATTTAACTTTGTAAAACACATAGACGTGCAGCCCGTCTATGTACGAGGCGGGAAGCCAATCAAGCAATAGAAAGACGAGTAAGGTACAATTCCTGCTTCGAATCCCGACCCGGACCCGATCACTGGAGCTGGCTGTGCCTCTATTTCCAGGAGAAGGCAAAGGCGACCCCAAGAGGTCCTTCTCCTCTGGGGTCTCAGAAAATCGAGCTGCTCTTTTTTCCTCACCGCCCATCTCCCCTCGCCTTGCTAGACGTCTCCAATGCGGACGCTCCCCTTCACCCCGCCCACAATAAAGCTCCGCCGTCCAGTCCTTGGAAGCCTTGGCTGGCTGGGACCCGGGTGAGGCGCCCTCCCGCCGCCCCCTCAGGCTCCCCGGGGCGCCCAGGACTCGGAAGCCACTCGCAGTCTCCCTGACGTCGCGCGGCTCAGCCCTTCCCCCCGCTCACGCACCTGTCCGCTCCCAACGTCTCACGGCCCTCAAGAAGCTGCTCCCGTCGCGCCGCCGCCCAGCCCCGCCGCCCCCGCGCCCGCCTCCCGAGCCGAGCCCGCCCGCCCGCCCTTCTCCCTCCCCGGGCAGTCCCGGCCCGGCGCGAGGCCTGTCGCCACAGCGGACCGGGGCTTCAACGGCTTCTGCGGCGCCCCGCTGTTCTCCAGAACGGCACCGCGGGCTCAAACTCACCCCAAAGGAACAGTCACTTTTCTCCCAGCGTCGCGACACGACCCAGGGACCGGATCTCAGGACACCATGCAACGGCTCGCAGATAGCAGGGTGCCGCCGCCGAAACCGCAACCCCCGCCGCCGTCGCTGCTGCTGTCTTTCGAATTTTTAAACTCTCCGCCTGTCGTGACGTCATCGCGCCCAGCGCGCGCGCGCACGACGCACGATTCTCCGCGACGCTGCGCGCCGGGCCCCGCCCCCCACTTCTGGTCCTTCAGCGTAGTTCTGACGCCCTGAGCCCTCCACTGTGCGGGCGGAACCTTCCCAGTTGCCCTGGAAACGCCTTTTCCGTACAACATGGCCGCGCCCACTGACTCGCGTTTTTCCCGCCAGCCCACACCGTTGCTCCCAGAGGGAAGGCGTTCGGGAGTCCTGTCCAGATAGGTGTCGTTCTCCTGAAGCCAATTTGGAAGGCGGCGTGTACGTCTGTGACGGGGACCAGGTGGGGCAGCAGCTGGTCGCCGCTGGGCGTGCAGGCCGGCTTTCCGCGTACCGACGAGTACCACGCAGGCCGGGTTACCCTGCTGCAGGACGGACTCTCCGCCCGGCTCCCTTCTTGGGGCTTGTTTGGTTTTTGAGCCATACCTGGTAGTGGTCCTAGGGACGGGGGCACCCCTGCAGCTCGGGGAATCAAGGGCCAGCATGCAAAGCCTGCACTGCAGCCCTTTGAGTTGTGTCTCCAGCCGGGACCCCCGCACATTGGGACTCAGGGACACCCCGAGGGCGGTGATGAGTGGCACTCACAGCTAAAGACTGGCTCCTTCGATTCTGTAACAACTGGGCTACAACTAGAGTTGGAATTTCGGCAAGCCAGGGCAGATCTGGACGCAGCCTTTAAATTTGTTGCTAGGGCTTCGTGCTTCTCACGAATTGCTCTTAAAAGTTCACTTTGCCCTATTTAGACCTAACTTTGCTTTTATCCTTTTTGAACTTTGTTGGTGACCGTGTATTAATTAAGTCGAGCACTGATTCTGGAGGACGGGACTGTCTCACTATGGCCAAAATCCAGAGGCAGACTTGAAAACTATTCCTTTAGAAATTAAGTGACCCTCTCTAGGATTATTTCTTTAAAATGGTGAAGTCGTTTTATGCGGTTTCTTTGCTTTGATAGGACACGGTCACATTTTAAGTATCTAGTGACTAGTACTGTTTTGGAGCCTGTATGTAGAGTTTAATGATCTAAGCACTGAGATTTATGAACCAAGGAGGTTGTGTGGAGAATCCAGGAAGATAGGGGGAGCAAATGTGATTTCAGAACTAAGATCAAGTTACTTTAGCTGAAAACTGAATTTTCAGGATTAAATGATTAACTCTTAAGTTGAAAGTTTGTAGGAAAAGATTGCAGGTTTTTTTAAATGTATCTGCTATTTAAACATGAATTTTAAATTAATTTGTGTCAAGTTTATGTGTTTGCACATCAAGTCTGTGTGCCTAGAATATTTTTCTTCAAACACAGGATGTTGAAAAACTTAATATGAAAAACTGAGTTTGACTTCTAGTCTGTAATTCCTAGAGTTTTTTTTTTTAACTTTCTTTTTTATTTAAAGGAAAGAAATGTCTGTGGTGCAGCAGTTGTCACCTGGATGGTTACTGGATCATCTTTCTTTCATTAACAAGATTAACTATCAACTTTATCGACATCACACACCTTGTTGTTGTCAAAATGAACCAGCTTCTAGTTTCCTTGACTCTCCTCACGTGAATTCCGTGCCCTCTTGTGGATCCTCTTCTAAGTTTATTGCTATTGACTCTACCACCAAGCAAGAGAATGAGGATGGAGGAAATTGTGAAATGCCCAAACAAAAATATGTTTTTCGAGCTGAACTGTTTGATGTCCCCAAACCTTATATTACATCTACAGTCGACAAAGAATCCCAACAAAGTATTGAAAAGGAAGATCTAATGAACAGTGTTAAAAAAGAAATGTCCACTGCCCGTATGCGCAAGGTAGAAAGCTTTAAGATATTTTAATTCTTCTATAGAAAATATTAATGTATTACTGTGATTGCTTCAAAATACATTGCTGTTTACTAGGTATGAAAGAATAATGATAAAGGATTTTTTTGGTGCAATAAAGAAATTTTATTAAAAGGGCAGGAAAAGAAAATGTGATCAAGAGAGAACCTTGGGTTCTTTAGAGGAGAGAGCCCTGTGAAGTTAAAAGAATTACATTCCCTAAATTGTGATGTAGGCATTGCCAAAGTAGAACATGCCTGGATTATTTTATGGTGGTGGGGGACACACCCTGTGGTGCTCAGGATTTACTCCTGGCCCTGTGCTCGGGGATCACTCCTGGCAGGGCTTGGCTGACCATATGAAATGCTGGGGACCAAACCTGGGTTGACTCTGTACATGGCAAGTGCCCGGTCCTCTGTACTATCTCTCCAGCCTCTGATTTTTGCATATGTTTTAAATTAATTTTTGTTGTTGTTATTGGGACCAGACATGGCATAGCTGGGGGGGCCGTGCTATGCTGGGGTAGAATCCAGGCCCTCTTACATGCTAGGCATGTACTCTGTTATTTGAACTGTCTTCCCGCCACAGAGTGATTTTTGACACTTTCCTAACATTTGGCCATTCTTAAAAGACTGGGTTAGTGTATTTAAAAGGCAGGTAAAGATTAGAAGTGTATGCTCTATAAATTAATCAGAATCTAATAATAACATAATTCATTTCTGTTTATGTATTTGCATCAGTCATATGTCCTTATACCTATTTTTCTTTTTTTGGGATCACACCTGGTGATACTTGAATTACTCCTGACTCTGCACTCAGAAATTGCCCCTGGCAGTGCTCCGGGAAGTATATGGGATGTTGAGTTCAGGCAAATGCCCTATCCTCTGTACTATCTCTTCTGTCCCATTACACCTATGTATTTAATTATACCAAAAAATGTTTCTCTACAACATTCTGAAGCTATGTATATGTATATAGCTATATAACTATATCTATATCTCTCTATATATTTTTTTGCCATACCCAGCGATGCTCATGGCTTACTCTCGGGTCTGCATTCAGGAATCACTCCTGATGGTGCTATGGGAAACATAATGGGATTTCAGCAATAAAAGTACATAGTCCTTGCTCTAGATTGCACCGTCTTCCTTGCTCTTTTTCTCTAGAGATACTAGTTATGCAACTAGTATGTATCTGATTTTTACTTAACATTGAGGTTAATCATATAGAGTTATTAAAAGTATATAGGATTTTGGGCTGGAGCAATAGCACAGTGGGTAGAGCATTTGCCTTGCACGCGGCTGACCTGGGTTTGATTCCCAGCATCCCTTATGATCCCCCGAGCACCGCCAGGGATAATTCCTGAGTGCAGAGCCAGGAGTGACCCCCCCCCCCCCCCGTGTATCGCCGGCTGTGACCCAAAAAGCGAAAAAAAAAAAAAGTATATAGGATTTTGGGCTGGAGCAATAGCATAGCGGGTAGAGCATTTGCCTTGCACATGGCTGACCTGGGTTCAATTCCCAGCATCCCTTATGGTCCCCTGAGCACCCGCCAGGAGTAACTCCTGAGTGCATGAGTCAGGAGTAATCCCAGTGCATCACTCAGTGTGGCTCAAAAAGCAAAATAAATAAATAAATAAATAAATAAATAAATAAATAGATAAATGTATATAGGACTTTGAGGGGGGGCATTGAGGGGGTCTTACCAATCAGAGTTCAGGGGTCCTGAGAGCTCCTTGTGATGATTTTTTTTTTTTTGGTGGTAGTGGTGGTTCGGTCGGGGGTGTGGTATGTGGGCACATCTGGTGGTGCTAGTGCTTTAGTGCTTTCTCCTGACTTTGTACTCAGGTATTAGTCCTGGAAGTGCTCAGGGCCCATATTGAAACTGGGTCATTTATGCCAGGCAAGTGCTCTATCTGCTGTACTATCTCTCTGCCCTCCTCCCATTTGTAACCCCACCCCCATAGCAATTCTTGGCAAATCAGGAGGTGGGTTCCATTTGAGAGCCTTGGGGGTGGGGTTGGGTGCTTGGGTCCTAAACTGTCTGAGGACTGCCTGAGGGTACTCAGGGTTTCCAGGCTTTACTTGACCATGCTCTGGGTACAGAGGTCACACTGGGGTCAACCACATATAAGACATCTTAACCCCTTAGTGTCTCTCCAGCCCTCAGTTATCAGATGTCTTGGGTACATGGACAAGTTCCTCTCTTCAGAAATGAAGGATGTTCAGAGTAATTATATCAAATATAATTGGTAGTTGAAACTGATAGCTATTTATGCACAGTTTTCTTTTGTTCTACAGATGTCAATTCTGTGTTTTATTTTCTGGTATTTTTTTACTAATAATAGTATATAAGGCTAAGGCAACTTTTTATCACATTTGCAGTAATAGTTATTGCTTGGGGAGTAATAATTTAATTATATATAATAATTAGTTTCTTTTTTTTGTGAAGTAAATAGATTTTATTTGGAGGGTGTTTGAACGTGTGGAGGGGGAGAGAGTGAGAATGAGAGTGAGAGAGTAACATACTCAAGAATGAACATGGGCTTCTCCGAGGGCAGACAGAGCCCCTACACCCATCCCAGCATTACATATGAAAGCACGAAAGTACACATCTTAAGAGGGGAGATGCGGGCGACACATGTGCTCAGGCACCACATGTGCTTGGCCACGTGGGTACAAGCAACACATGGACACTTTGGGCAGCATATGGGCCATAATAATTATTTTCTCTTAAGTACTAAGGTATATTATTTTCTCTTAAAGACATGCAACATGGAAAATGTTCTGTAGAAAGAAAACCATGTATTTCAAAAACATCTATATTATAAAGATGGAAGCAGAATTTTCTTCTTTTTGTTTACTCTTTAGAAACGTAAAAGATGTGTTGATTTCAATCAAGGTGAATTGGATGCGATGGAATACCATACCAAGGTAAGTGTGACTTGTTCATCAATGACAGTAATGGGAAACAGTATAAATAAATGGATGCCATAAATGTTCTTTGTTTTTTTAAATTTTTTTTTTTTTTCTTTTTGGGTCACACCTGGCGATGCACAGTGGTTACTCCTGGCTCTGCACTCAGGAATCACTCCTGGCGGTGCTCAGGGGACCATATGGGATGTTGGGAATTGAACCCGGGTCGGCCGCGTGCAAGGCAAACGCCGTACCTGCTGTGCTATTGCTCCAGCCCCTGTTTTCTTAAATTTTAAAACTTTACTTCTTTAGTTTTTGGGCCACACCTGGCGGTGCTTAGGACTTATGCCTGGCTTTTTGCTCAGGGGTCACTCCTGTCAGGGCTTGGGGGATCACATGGGATGCCAGGGATTGAACCTGGGTCAGCCATGTGCAAGGCAAGCATCTTTTTTTTTTTTTTTTGTAATGTAGGAGTACTGCTATTTATTCGCTATTTATTCAGCCATTGGTTAAGCTGATTGAATTGGACATGAACTCCACATTACTTTTTTTTAAAATTCAGAATGTTAATTTTATTTTATTATTTTATTATTATTTCCCCTCCTTTTTTTTTTGATTCACTGTCCCCAGTATTCTCCTACCCCCACCCCCGTTCCAACACTTCCCTTGCCTGTTGTGGGGTATTCCCCTATGCTCTCTATTTTGGTTACATTTGATATTTCGATACCAGTCCCACCACCACTCAAACCTTCCAAAAGGGCAATGCTAGATGATGTGTTTTGTATTGCTGGTTATGGATAGAATGTAATGTCCAAGAAGTTCTGTATAGTTCTCTTCTGGGAGCTTTACTTTATATACTTTGGGTCTTGGCTGTTGATGAGATTACATGGCACTGGGGGAAGTTTGTGGGTGTCACTGCCAAGCTACTGGAAAACTGGGAACCTGGGGGGAGGAGGCCCAGTCCCAATCCTAATGGGCTTGGAGATCTCAGTCACGGGTTCCCGAATATCTGGGTTGTTCATTGATTTGCTGGAGCAGGCACCAGTATAGTCTTCATTGTGAGACTTGTTGTTACTGTTTTTGGCATATCGAATATGCCACCGGTAGTTTGCCAGGCTCCACAATGCAGTCGAGATACTCTTGGTAGCTTGCTGGGCTCTCCGAGAGTGATGAAGGAATTGAACCCAGATCGGCTGCGTGCAAGGCAAACCCCCTACCCGCTGTGCTATTGCTCTAATACTTCTTTTTAATTAAAAATAAACATTTTCTGGGTATCCAAGGTTCAAGATGATTGAACTGAAATTCAAGGATAAGATTGGTTAACTATGAAAGTAGGAGTTAAGTAGCAGGTCATGTAAGGTTTTATAAGCCCAGGATATAAAGATTCACAGTAAGGGAGCAACAAATAGCCAAGGACAGCAGAACTGGAAAGTTGATCCACAGAATGATATTTATGGGGAAGGAGTGAGGGTAGTGTCCTTGAGACATTGGTGGAGGAAAATGCTCACTCTGATGGTGGATGTGGTGTTGGAACAGTGTATGCCTGAAACTACTATTAGTAATATTGTAAATCCCAGTGCCTCAATAAAGATGGAGGGAAAACATTAAAGATGATTCTAAGAGTGGTGTGTTGGATAACATTGGGTTGTCCTTGCACCTCCCGCAGGGAGCTTAGGTTTACTGAGTTAATCCCACAACAGTGCCCCTGAGGCACACCCAGTTCCATCAAGCACTAATATTCCTATATTGCTTTTCTCTTTCCTTATGTCATTTGCATGGTTTATTCAGCAGTGCCCTTTTTGTCTAGATACAGGAAGACAGTTCATGCTATGCTTTGTAACATGGGAGTTAATTGACTTCAAAATAATATTTACTTCTGGGTATCCATATTTACTTGATTTAAGCCTCAGTTGCCCTTAGTTCCTAGCACTCCAAAAGCAGGGTTCCTATGATGGGAGGGACTTGATGAACCCAGGGCAAGCTGTAAACTACCCTGGCATCAAAAGGGAACAAGCTAAGCACCATAAGTATAATAAATTAAGAGCATGGTCATGAAACAACCTCTGTCATGACCCAAAAAGAAGTAACCGAATAAGGACCCTGCTGGGGTTAGGAAAGACTAACCTGGCCTGAGGACTATAGTCTGGGATATATAGCAAAAGGTCCCCAGGAAGGGCCAACCTTTAAGATTAATATCTCTTAACCATGTTCATACAAAATGTCACTATCACTGTCATCCCATTGCTCATCAATTTGTTTGAGTGGGCACCAGTAACTTCTCTCATTGTGAGACTTATTATTACTGTTTTTGGCATATCCAATGCACCACAGGTAGCTTGCCAGGCTCTGCCATGCGGGCGCGATACTCTCGGTAGCTTGCCAGGCTCTCCGAGAGGGGCAGAGGAATCGAACACGGGTCGGGTCGGGCGCGTGAAAGGTGAATGCCCTACCATTGTGCTATGCTCCAGCCCATACAAAATGACTAAAACATCATGAGAAATAAATTTACTATGATTGTTTAAATGGATTACTAGATGAGGGAAGGATAAAGCAACACACCCTGGATGTAATCACACCCTTGAGCTGGTCTCCTAGTAATCTGGAGTGCTGAATCCTCAGATGAGATTTTGTCCTTGAGTTAATCTTCTACAGTTTACCCTGAAGGAGTGTCTTTACATCTGCTTGTTGTTATGACGAAGTACAACCCCACCTATGTGTACCCCCACCTTTTATGATTGCTATATAATTATGCTGTAAGGGGAAAGTAGGGACTATGAAACTACGACAACAATGAGGAAGAAGATATAATGAGGGAGAGGACTTTGAGGTCTACGAGGAGACTTGGATGAGGGAGCTATGACGACTATAACTACGACCAAAACTACAACTATGATTGTGCTGTAAGGGAGAGTTTGGACTATGTTGGGGAGGAGAGAGAAAAAAAACAACTACTGACCAGCCTGGGACCCTGTTTCTTCATTGTTTCCCCTGTCCTTCGTCTGTCTGTCACTGTCGGACAGACGGTGGTCTGGCCAGGGGAACGGTTCTTGGCCACCAGATGCTCTTGTTCGTGTGTGCTCATGCTTTTCTTATGAAACTCACAGTGGTGGAAACGGTCATGCAGGTGGCATGATCAGATTTAGTTTTTGTTTAATTTTAACTGTTTTTGGATAGATAATGCATTCATATGGTCAAATTAAAAATACACAAGAAATATAGAGTCTTCTGATCCCCGTCACCTGCTTCCTCCCTGTGTTCTATTCAGTGGTGTCTCTTTATGTGAAGAGACATAGAGTCTCCTTCCTCTGCCTTTATAGAAGCCTGGCATACTTCTGAATCTGGCTTTTCCCCTTCACTTAAACATATTTAGCATTGTTTTCTATCTCACCATATTTCAGTTTATTTAGTCTTTAATTGCTAACATTAGGAATTCTGCTATATAAAGCATTTTTCCACATATATATTTTTTTATCTTCAGGAGAATGATAAGAAGTTGAATATCTGGATCAGGGGGTTTTGAACATTATGGTAGTATGGCTAAATTGCTACTTTAGAGCTTGTATCATAATTAGCACATTATAAATGGATAGTTTTTCCTGTTTTCCTCCATCCTTACTATCATGCCACATTATCATTATTTTTGATATTTGTCAATCTGAAAGATAAATAATACTATTTCAGTATGATTTTTTTTTCTTTTTGGGTCACACCTGGCGATGCACAGGGGTTACTCCTGGCTCTGGACTCAGTAATTACTCCTGGCAGTGCTCAGGGGACCATATGGGTTGCTGGGAATCGAACCTGGGTCAGCCGCATGCAAGGCAAACACCCTACTCACTGTGCTATCACTCCAGCCCCCATTTCAGTATGATTTTCATTTGTATTTTTCATTATGAGTATAGTTAAACATTATCGTTCATGTTTAAAACCATTTGCGGACCTGGAGAGATTGTACAGGAGATTTGGTGTTTGTTTACATTGCTCAGAGCTGATCCTGAGTGCTGAGATTCTCTGCAATCATTTTATTTTATCTGGTTCTTTTCCTGACTTTGAATAGTTTCATCACATGTATGTGCTGGTATCTACTCAGCTGGAGACTTGAGTGGACCCTCTGCAGTTCTCAAGAACTCTTTCTGTGCAGCTTTTCCTTTCTGGTACCTTCTCCAGATGCCTGAACTTTTCAATACACCTAGCTTCATTCATCTCAGAAGACTACTGAAACTCTGAGTCTCCTGTCCGTGACATTGTTTAGAAACTTTCTAAATGCAGTAAAGTGAAAAAGTCACTTTTTTCAAGTGACTAGTGTCTGTACTGCTTAACATCTGTTTAACTACCAAGAGTCTTTTTTTTTGAAAATACTTATTTTCTTATTTTTGATACAGGCTACACCTAGAATTGACATTTTTTTTTTTCTTTTTCTCTTTGGGTCACCCCTGGCGATGCACAGGGGTTACTCTTGGCTCTGCACTCAGGAATTACTCCTGGTGGTGTTTAGGGGACCGTGTGGGATGCTGGGGTTCGAACCCGGGTCAGCTGGGTGCAAGGCAAACGCCCTATCTGCTGTGCTATCACTCCAGCCCCTAGAATTGCAATCTTTACGGAGTGGGGCCATTCCTGGAGTTGCTCCGGGAATGATTTGTGCTTGGTCAGTGGTGCTGGAGGGGAAGGACCACTAAGAGGGACCACTAAGTCATCCTAGGGCATGGGGGCTAGTCACCACGGTCATTTCCAACTGTGCTGAGGGATTAATACAGTGTCAGGGATGATACTCACTGCCCTTCCCATGTGCCCTAACATATTCTTACCTTTTCATTATGGTATAAAATAGTTTTGTTGCTGATATTAATAATTTAATCTCGGGGCCGGAGCGATAGCACAGCGGGTAGGGTGTTTGCCTTGCACGCGGCCGACCCGGGTTCCATCCTCGGCATCCCATATGGTCCCCCAAGCACCGCCAGGAGTAGTTCCTGAGTGCAAAGCCAGGAGTAACCCCTGAGCATCGCTGGGTGTGACCCAAAAAAGCAAAAATAAATAAATAAATAAAAGCATATTTAAAAAAAATAATTTAATCTCAGTTTATAAATTCAAATATTCAAAGAGTAGTATAAATCCCCTTATTCAGTAAGCTGTTTAAATACTTGTCAATTCTTACAATGCTTAATTTCTTTCCTTACAGATCAGGGAACTGATTATGGAGGGATCATCACAGTTAATTCAAGAAGGTCTCAAAAGTGGCTTTCTTCATCCATTTTCTGAAAAAGAAGACAAATGTAAAAAGCCCATTACTTTACCACTCAATACCTGCAGTTTGTCAGATTTATGTGAAATGGCAAAACATTTACCTTGCCTGAGTGAAATGGAACTCCAGACATTACAATTGATGGAAAATAATACTTCATTTACAGAGCAGGATTTATTTTCACGGGTTGTTGAAAATAATTCTAGCTTTACAAAAATGATTACTTTAATGGGACAGCAGTACTTTTTGCCACCAAGAAGCAGTTTTCTTTTGTCTGACATTTCTTGTATACAACCACTTCTGAACTGTAAGTAGTTATTATGTTTATTTTTAGAAAAAATTTTCTAAAAATTGTCTGCATTCTCAAAAGTTGAGTTAGGCTGATGTTAAAGTAGGATAAATATTTCAGGATAGGCAATAATTTTCTCAGTGTAGTTTTCTTTGAAATTCAGTTTTAGCGTGTTAACGTTTCCTTGTTGAAACTTTTTTTGTAATGAACAAAGGATAAAAACTACTCCCAAAGTATAAAAAACTAAAGCTTGCCTAGGGGCGTGTGCACTCTCGGGCTCTTGGGCGGCTGTGTCTCACTGCTGAGTTCGGTGCTCTGGAACCACTGTGTATGGGCGGGATCGGGACGTTGGCCAAGGACAGGCGAAGGAAGAACAAGGAGCAAGCTGGTTGCTGATTAGTTACGGTTTATTCGATCTTCCATCTTTCTCATCTCCCGCACTCCCAGCTTCGTCCTCTCTCTCGATCTACTCCAGCCTTTCTCTGGCTTCTCTGTCTGTCCTCCTACTTCTCTCCCCCACCTTGCCCTCTAGGCTACACCCAGCCAGGTAGCAAAATCAACATAAGAAAGCCCTTCCTGAGGGCAGGGCATTCCAAAGCCCTTCCTGACTCTTAAGGTGTTTTTTTTTTTTCTTTTCCTTAGTCCAAACACTTATTAACATCTTAATACTAGTTATTTTTGTATGGACATAGCAAGAGATACATTGAGGCTTGCAAGGCAGCTCTCCTGGCAACATCTTGCCACAGGCTCAGACCACAGCACTCAGGCCAGATCACTCCTAACCCTAGCAGGGTCCAAATCTAGTTAGTTATCACTGTTTGGATCATGACAACATTTGTCCATGACCAAGCTCTTAACTTATAGTTAAGCATTAGGCGCTTTGGCCAGGTCCATCTCGATGCCAGGGTAGCACACAACTCACCGCTTGTCCTGGGTCCGTCTCGTTCGTCATCAGGACCCTGCTTTTTTTTTTTTTTTTTTGCTTTTTGGGTCACACCCAGCGATGCTCAGGGGTTACTCCTGGCTTTGCACTCAGGAATTACTCCTGGCAGTGCTTGGGGGACCATATGGGATGCCGGAGATTGAACCTGGGTCAGCCGCGTGCAAGGCAAACGCCCTACCCGCTGAGGACCCTGCTTTTGGGCGTGCTAGGAAGTAAGGGCAGCTGAGGCTTAGGTTGAGAGAACAGATGCCCAGGAGGAAAATATCATGTAGAGTCAAATGACATAAGGTTACAAAAGTATAGCATTTGCTAAGTCTTTCTGTGTCCATACAAAAAGGACATGGCTCTGAATAAACTTTGCAAAGGACTCAAGGAGAAGAGAAAAACAGTATTTACAAGTCAACAGAACACTCAGAAAGAAGCTACAAATAAACAAAGAGGAATGGGAGCACTGTAATGGGAATAACCCAATAAACCTAAACTACCTGAGGCTATGTTATCCTACAGCATGGCAGAGCCTGGCAAGCTACCCGTGTTGTATTGGATATGCCAAAGACAGTAACAATAAATCTCACAATGAGAGACGTTACTGGTGCCTGATCGAACAAATCCATGAGCAACGGGATGACAGTGACAGTGACAGTGAATGAAAGCAATATATATTAGCATATGGTGAAAACCTCTTTTTAGTATCAACTATTTTATACATGTTGGTAATTCATATTACAATGTCATAACTTATTTTAATTTATGTGGGTAAATGACAGGATAACAAATTAGTGAGAAAATTATGCTAGTGTTTGAATATTTCTTTCCCATTTTTTTGCCTTAGTTTTTGTTTTTGGGTCACACTCAGTGGTGCTCAGGTGTCACACCTGGCTCTGTGCTTATAGGTTACTTGCGACAGTGCTCAGGGGACCATATATAGTGCCAGGATTTGAACTGAGTTGTGACCATAGAGCATTTTATTATATTTGACAATTGATTCGAAGACAGATTATTTTAAAATAAAGAGTTAAAGGCAAAATAAAATGAAATACAACCACCCACATTGATTTGAAAGGATAAGATTAATGTGGCTGCCAACATTTTTTTGACACATATATATCATTGGTTCAGTTCAATGAGCTGTATGCAATTGTACCTGTATGCAAAGGTACTAACAGGTGAAATCCTATTAAAATCTCTAAATTACAATTTTTTAGTTAAATTATTCTCTGTAAATAAATTCTACAAATACTTTTGTTATATTCCTGTGACTATACTTCATATTTGAAGATTATTATTATTATTACTTTTGGAATTGTTTAACAGTGCTGCTACCTCTATTTAAAAAAATTTTTTTTCATGAAACACCGTGACATAGTTGGGTTTTAGACATTTTATGTTTCAGCACTGGTCCCAGCCCCAGTGTATTCTCTGCACCAGAGTTACCAGGCTCCCTCCCAGCCACTCCCACACCCCCAGCCTGCCACCTTGACAGGCACATTTTTAAGTTTGGTGTTTGTTATGACCTCTTGTCTTCAGTGTTATTAACTCTGTGGTTTGGATGTTTAGCTGCCACTCCTTTACACCACCATGGACCCAAATCCCCTTGACCCCTGCTCCCCATTGCTTACCACTGACCTACCTCCCCCATCGCCCCCAGGTGCCCCCATGTCTTTCCTTCTTTGTCTTTCTCCTCCCTATACTCTGTATTATTTTAAGTGTTAAGTGGTCATGTAGAAAACGGTGAACAGTCCGTAGAGACTTTGGTAGGTAATTGTGATGGTGGGCGATGACAGTGAGCCACAGCTCCCAGTAGTGAAATAGTCACAAATACAGATGATTTCTGAAACTGTGCTTTTGCTTCCAGGTAGGAAAGCATATGATGTCATTGTGATAGATCCACCATGGCAAAACAAGTCAGTTAAAAGAAGTAATAGGTAAGTGTAAATAAATGATCGATGTTTACTATGCCAATTGGGGTTGGGGGAGTATCACACCTGGCAATGCTCAGGGGCTACTTACTCCTGGCTCTGCACTTAAAAATTACTCCTGGCGGTGCTCGGGAGGACCATCTGGAATGCTGGAGATTGAACTCGGGTTGGGTTTGTCCTACCTGCTGTACTCCTAGATATAATTTCTTCTTTTTTTTTTTAATTTATTTATTTTTTAATTAGTGAGTCACCGTGAGGGTACAGTTACAAATTTACCCATCTTCGTGCTTGTGTTTCTCTTATACAATGTTCGAGAACCCATCCCTCAACGAGTGTCCATTCTCCACCACCAGTGAACCCAGTATCCCTCCCACTCTCCAATCCCATCCCCCCCAACCCCACCCTGCCTCTGTGGCAGGGTATTCCATTTTATTCTCTCTCCTTTTGGGTGTTGTGGTTTGCGATAGGGGTATTGAGTGGCCATCGTGTTCAGTCTCTAGTCTACTTTCAGCACGCATTTCCCTTCCCCAGCAGGATCTCCAACCACATTTTACTTGGTGTTCCCTTCTCTATCCGGGCTGCCTTTCCCCCAGCATGTGAGGCTGCCATGGAGCCAACCTCTTTGTATTATATACTACTATTCTTGGGTGTTAGTCTCCTACTCTGTTATTTTATATTCCACAGATGAGTGCAATATTTCTATGTTTGTCCCTCTCTTTCTGACTCACTTCACTTAGCATGATACTTTCCATGTTGATCCACTTATATGCAAAGTTCATGACTTCATCTTTTCTAACAGCTGCATAGTATTCCATTGTATAGATGTATCAAAGTTTCTTTAACCAGTCATCTGTTCTCGGGCACACGGGTTTTTTCCAGATTCTGGCTATTGTAAACAGTGCCGCGATGAACATATAAGTACAGATGTCATTTCGACTATACTTTTTTGTTTCTTTGGGATATATTCCCAGAAGTGGTATTGCTGGATCAAATGGAAGCTCAATTTCTAATTTTTTGAGAAACGTCCGTTTTGTTTTCCAAAAGGGCTGAACCAGTCGGCATTCCCACCAGCAGTGTAGAAGGGTCCCTTTCTCCCCACGTCCTCTCCAACAGTGGTTGCTTTTGTTCTTTTGGATGTGTGCCAGTCTCTGTGGTGTGAGGTGATATCTCATAGTTGTTTTGGTCTGCATCTCCTTGATGATTAGTGATGCAGAGCATTTTTTCATGTGCCTTTTGGCCATTCGTATCTCTTCCTTAGAAAGTTAGAAAAGTTTCTGTTCATTTCTTTGCCCCATTTTCTGATGGGGTTGGATGTTTTCTTCTTGTAGAGTTCAACCAGTGCTTTATATACCCTTGATATCAACCCCTTATAGGATGGATATTGGGTGAATATCCTTTCCCATGCTGTAGATTGTCTTTGTATTTTGGTTACTGTATCTTTTGCAGTGCAGAAGCTTCTTAGTTTAATATAGTCCCATTTGTTTATCTCTGTTTCCACTTGGTTGGTCAGTTGCGTGTCATCTTTGAAGATACCTGTAGCTTCAGTATCATGGAGGGTTTTGCCGACCTTGTCTTCGATGTACCTTATGGATTGTGGTCTGATGTTGAGGTCTTTAATCCATTTTAATCTGATTTTTGTGCACAGTGTCAGGTCAAGGTCTAAGCCCATTCTTTTGCATGTGGTTGTCCAGTTATGCCAGCACCATTTGTTAAGGAGGCTTTCCTTGTTCCACTTCACATTTTTTGCTCCCTTATCAAAGATTAGATGATCATACATTTTAGGTTGTGTGTAGGAATATTCCACCCTGTTCCATTGGTCTGCGGCTCTGCCTTTTTTCCAGTACCATGCTGTTTTAATTGTTACCGCTTTGTAGTACAGCTTGAGGTTGGGGAGGGTGATGCCTCCCGTCATCTTTTTCCCAAGAATTGTTTTAGCTATCCATGGGCATTTGTTGTTCCATATGAATTTCAGGATTGCTTGATCCATTTCTTTGAAGAATTTCATGGGTATTTTTATAAGGATTGTGTTGAACTGTATAATGCTTTGGGGAGTGTTGCCATTTTGACAATGTTGATTCTCCCTATCCATGAACAGGGGATATGTTTCCATTTCCTCATGTCTTCTTTTATTTCATGGAGTAACGTTTCATAGTTTTCTTTGTAGAGGTCCTTTACTTCTTTAGTTAAGCTGATTCCAAGGTACTTGATTTTCTGGGACACGATTGTGATTGGGATTGCTTTTTTCATGTCCCTTTCCTCTGTCTCATTGTTTGCAAATAGGAAGGCCATGGATTTTTGGGTATTGATTTTATAGCCTGCAACTTTACTGTACAAGTCTATTGTTTCTAAGAGTTTCTTAGTAGAGACCTTAGGCTTCTCTAGATACAGTATCGTATCGTCTGCAAATAGTGAGAGTTTGATTTCTTCTTTTTCCTACCTGGATGCCATTAATATCTTTTTCTTGCCTAACAGCTATTGCAAGTACTTCCAGTACTATGGTGAACAGCAGTGGTGAGAGTGGGCATCCTTGTCTTTTCCCTGATCTTGGAGGAAAGACCCTTACCTTTTCCACATTGAGGATAATTCTTGCCATAGGTTTGTGGTAGATGGCTTTGACTATCTTGAGGAAATTTCCTCCAAAACCCATTTTGGTAAGAGTTTTCATAAGAGTTTTCATCATGAACGGATGTTGGATCTTGTCAAATGCTTTCTTTGCATCTATTGATATGATCATATGGTTTTTATCTTTACTTTTGTTGATATGATGGATTATGTTGATTGATTTCTGAATGTTAAACCATCCTTGCATCCCCGGGATGAATCCCACTTGGTCGTAGTGTATGATCTTTTTGATGAGTTGTTGGATTCTACTTGCTAATATTTTGTTGAGGATCTTTGCATCTGTGTTCATCAGGGATATTGGCCTGTAGTTTTATTGTGAGTGGTGTCTTTGTTTGCTTTTAATATTAGGGAGATATGTGCCTCATAGAAACTGCTTGGGATAGTTTCTGTTTCTTCAATTTCCTGGAAAAGTTTGAAAAGAACTGGCAATAGGTCCTCTTTATTTTTTTATTTTTTGCTTTTTGGGTCACACCCGGTGATGCACAGGGGTTACTCCTGGTTCTACACTCAGGAATTACTCCTGGCGGTGCTCAGGGGACCATATGGGATGCTGGGATTCGAACCCGGGTCAGCCGCGTGCAAGGCAAACGCCCTACCCGCTGTGCTATCACTCCAGCCCAACAGGTCCTCTTTAAATGTTTGGAAGAATTCGCCAGTGAATCCATCTGGACATGGGCTTTTGTTTTTGGGGAGACTTTTGATTACAGTTTTGATTTCCTTGATATTAATGGGTCTATTCAGGTATTCCAGGTCTTCTTGGTTCACTTTTGGTAGATTGTAGGAATCAAGGAATTCATCCATTTCTTTTAGGTTCTCTTGTTTCGTGGCAGATAGACTTTCAAAGTAGTCACTGATGATCTTTTGAATCTCCTTGGTTTCTGTTGTGATGTCCCCCTTTTCATTTCTGATCCGGTTTATTAGTGTTCTCTCTCTTTCTTTGTGAGTCTTGTTAGCAGTTTATCAATCTTGTTTATTTTCTCAAAGAACCAGGTCTTGGTTTCATTGACCTTTCAGATTGTTTTCTGGGTTTCCATGTCATTAATTTCTGCTCTAATTTTTATTATTTCTTTACTTCGGTCAAGTTTGGGTTCCTTTTTCTGGTCCTTTTCTAAGATCTTGAGCTGTGAAGTCAAGCTATCTGTGTAGGCCCTTTCTTCCTTCCGAAGGAATGCTTGCAGAGCTATAATTTTCCCCTTAACATGGCTTTAGCTGCGTCCCATAGGTTTTGGTAGCTAGTGTCTTCATTCTCGTTTGTTTCGAAGTATCTCTTGATTTATTCCTTGATTTCCTTCCTGACCCACTCATTGTTCAACATTGAGCTGTTTAAATTCTGGGTGTTTGCTTTGGTTCTCTGTGTCTGTGTGTGATTAGCTTCTATCTTCAGTGCATCATGGTCTGGAAAGATAGTTGATACAATTTCTATTTTTCTGATTCTATTGAGGTATGTTTTGTGGCCCAATCATGGTCTATATTGGAAAATGTTCTGTGTGCACTGGAAAAGAATGTGTCTTTTTAGGGTGTAAAGCCCTGTATAGGTTTGTTAGGCCTATTTCTTCCATTTCTTCTTTCAGAGTCAGTGTTTCCTTCTGAGTTTTGTTCTTGTTGATCTATCCAGAGGTAATAAGGTGGTGTTGAAGTCTCCAACTATTATTGTGCTGCTAACGATGTCCTCTTTAAAGTCTGTTAGGAGTTGTTATAAGTATTTAGCTGGTCGTTCATTAGGTGCGTATACGTTTAAGAGTGTGATTTCTTCCTGTTGTATATATCCTTTGATAAATAGAAAATGACCTTCATTGTCCCTTCGAATCTTTTTCAACTTGAAATCTATGTTGTTGGATACTAGTATGGCTACCCCAGCTTTTTTGAGGGAGTTGTTTGCCTGCAGGATTGTTTTCCATCCTTTGACTTTGAGTCTGTGTTTGTTCTGACTGTTCAGGTGTGTTTCTTGCATACGTCAGAATGTTGGGTTTAGTTTCTGGACCCATTTCGCCACTCTGTGTCTCTTAATTGGTGCATTTAGGACATTGATTTTGAGAGAGGTTATAGTCATGGGGTTTTGTGTCATCTTCCTTTGGGGTTTGTTTTTCTTGTGGGGTTCTTCCTTGTCATACAATAGCCCTTTAGTCCTTCTTTTAAGTTTGGTTTTGAGTCTATGAAGTTCCTGAGCTGTTGTTTATTCGAGACATAGTGTATGGTTCCTTTGAGTTTGAGTGAGAGTTTAGCCGGATACAGTATTCTTGGTGATGTGTTCATTTTGTTGAGTTTTTTAACTATGTTCCACCATTGTTTTCAGGTTTGGAGGATTTCCTCTGATAGGTCTGCTGTAAATCTAAGGGGTGCTCCTTTGTAAGTGATTTCCTTCTTTGACCTTGCTGTTTGCAGTATTGTGTCTCTATCCACTGCATCCATCTTTCTGACTATTATGTGCCTTGGAATCTTTTTATTAGGGTCTCCTTTTGCTGGTACTCTTCGGGCTCCTTGGATCTGGATGCCTGCCTTCTCCAGCTTTGGGAATTTCTTAGCAATGATGTCTTTGACTGTGTTTTTTCCATTGGGGTTACTTCCCTGTGCTTGTGGTACTCCAATGATTCTTATGTTTTCCTCTTGAGGTCATCCTTTAGGACTCTGATTCACTCTAGAGACATTTTGAGGTCTTTTGCCATTATTTGTTGTTTTCTTTGTAAGCTTTGTGTAGCTCATCTTCAAGCTTGCTGATTCTGTCTTCTGCTGTAGCCATTCTACTGTTGAGGGCTCCTACTGAGATTTTAAATTCATGTCCTTTATTTGTGTGACTTGCGTTTGTAGCTTTGAAATTTCTGTTCTCATTTCTTCCTGCATTTTCTTGGTGGACCGATCCAATGCTTCATTTATATCCTGCCTTAATTTATTGGATGTCTGTTCTATGGTTGCTTAGAGTACATCGACTCTCCTCAAGATTTTCTCTCTGAATTATTTTTCTGAAAGGTCGTATATGTGGGTAGCCCCTGTTGAAGTCTCTGGAATCTTTTCTTCATCCTCTCTTCGTGGAGGGGACTTTTGCTGTTTCTTCATATTGGTATGGAAGTATAGAGTTTGAACATTCTAGCTATCTATCCCTATTCCCTCTTGCTGTGGGAGGAGGGGCTCTGGTTCTGCTAAAGTGATAATGGTCGCCTTGTTTCTATTCTAGAATTCTTCCTTACTCTCAGGCTTTCATTCTGATTTCTGTGGGACCTCTAGTGAAGGTTTAAGGCTATGCTCTCCTTGCAAAGTTTCTATTGTTCACGGATAGTTTTTGTGAAGTTAGAATAAGCTAATAGACTATTAACATAGAGTGAATGAGATGGCCAGGGTATTTTTCAACGAAACAGGTTATGCAGATTATGCTAAAAAAGTAATAATAACTGTGGCTACATTAGCAGCCGCCACACGGGCGGGACGTCACGCCCTTTTTGAGACCACGTCCCCTGAGATACAGGCCACGCCCCCAGTAACCACTTGGGACACTGGCAGTTCTCAGGGTGGGCTGATTACCTGCAGGATGGGGGCGAGGTGGTTGGGGAGGGAGCAGAGAGGCATGGTGATGGAGGCAGGGTCTGAGGGATTATGGGAGAGCCGGGAAGGGCGGGGCCCATGTGAGAGCCATCTGAAGCCCAGTAGGTAGATATACTTTCTTAACGCTATTTCCCTTTATATGTTTGTATATCAACTGGACTGATAGCACAGCGGGTAGGGATTTGCCTTGCAAACGAGGGTTCGATTCCTCCATCACTCTCGAGAGCCTGACAAGCTACCAAGAGCATCCCACCCTCAAGGCAGAACCTGCGAGCTACCTGTGGCATATTCGATATGCCAAAGACAGTAACAACAAGTCTTACAATGGAGACGTTACTGGTGCCCGCTGGAGCAAATCGATGAACAACGGGGATGACAGTGCTACAGTGCTATGTTTGGATACAAATGATAAAATTAATTAATTTGTAATGTAAATTGTGTGAAATGTCTATAACACTGCAACATTTATAGTGACCTTAATTGGTTAATTCTTTTAGCTGGAATCACTTGTATCAATTGTCATCCTATTATTCATCGATTTGCTTGAGCGGGCACCAGGAACGTCTCCATTTGTCCCTGTTGCGTGCTAGTGTAGCCAATGGCGTCTGCTGTCTCCAGGAATACGAAGAGCCTCAAACCGTTTATTCAGGGTCTTGGTGAAGAAGTCTGACCATCTTGTAGGTGGGTAGCCATGTGGTCTTTTGACATCCCGTGGAATCCAGTTGGTAACAGCTTAACAGCTCTAGTTCAGCAGTCGTCTGTGAATCACATGTGTCCAGCCCATCTGATTTTCGATGCCTTGGCAAATGAGACAGCGTCCCTGATTCTTTTTTTTTTTTTGCTTTTTGGGTCACACCCGCTATTGCACAGGGGTTACCCTGGCTCATGCACTCAGGAATTACTTCTGGCAGTGCTCAGGGGACCATATGGGATGCTGGGAATCGAACCCGGGTCGGCCGCATGCAAGGCAAACACCCTACCCGCTGTGCTATTGCTCCAGCCCCCGCGTCCCTGATTCTTGATCGTCGATGGAGGTCGGAACTCTGGATTCCTTCTCTCACTTGAGTGAAACATGATATTCCAAGCATAGCTCTTTTGATTCCTCTTTGGGATTCCCAAATAGCGATCTTGTCCTGTTTTTGTAGGGCCCAGGTCTCTGAGGCGTATGTTAGAGCAGGAAGAACAGTGGAGTCTAAAAGATGTGCCTGGAGTCAGAGATTCTTTGTCCTCTTAACTACTTCTTCGACTTTGGTACATCTACACAATGGAATACTATGCAGCTGTTAGGAGAGATAAAGTCATGAAATTTGCTTATAAATGGATAAACATGGAGAGTATCATGCTAAGTGAAATGAGTCAGAAAGAGAGGGACAGACATAGAGGGACTGCACTCATTTCTGGAGTGTAGGGTAGCATCACATGAGGCTGACACCAAAGGACGGTAGATACAAGGGCTAGGGGGATTGCCCCATAGCAAGAAGACTGCTTCATGAGCGGAGGGGAAAAGGCAGATGGAATAGAGAAGGGACCACTAGAAAATGATGGCTGGAGGAACCAGTTGGGATGGGAGATGCATGCCGAAAGTAGATAATGGACCAAACATGATGACCTCTCAGTGTCTGTGTTGCAAGCTATAATGCCCCAAAGTAGAGAGAGAGTATGGGGAATATTGGCTGCCTTAGTGGCAGGGGGAGGGTGGGAAAGGGGGGATTATACCCGGGATATTGGTGGTGGGGAATGTGCACTATTGGAGGGATGGGTGTTTGATCATTGTGAGATTGTAACCCAAACATGAAAGCTTGTAACTATCTCACGGTGATTTAATAAAATTAAAAAACAACAGCAACAACAACAACTTCTTCGGTGCTCTTGAAGGCTTTCCACGCCGCTCTTTTCCTCCTGCGCACTTCAGGTGCCAGGTCTTTTTGTCATGTTGAGTTCTCGACCTAGGTTCACATAACTGTTGTATTTGGAGATGTTCGTTCCGTTGAGGGCAAATGGAACATCAGGAACTAGTTCGTTTCTCATGACATCATCTTCATGAGATTCAGCTGCAGTCTGACATTTCCACACTCACGGTCAAAGTTGGGGAGCATTCGTGCCGCTTGGCTGATATTTGGTGTTATTAGAATGATGTCATCAGTGAAGCGGAGGTGTTGTAGTTGCCGACTGTCTCTCTTCACTCCCATTCCTTCCCATTCCAGTTGTCACATGATGTTCTCGAGGGTGGCACTGAAGAATTTTGGTGTAATGGTGTCGCCCTGCGAACCCCTGTCTTTATGTTGATGAACACTTCTTTGGAGAATGGTGAGATCCTTGTGGAGAATCCGTAATACAGCTCATGGAAGATCTTGATGTACTGAGTTTGAACTCCCTGCTGGCTAGGGCTTCGATGACCGTTTCAGTCTTAATAGAATCAAAGGCCTTCTTTAAATCAATGAACGTTAGACAGAGTGGCATCTTGAACTCTTGTGAGACCTCAATGAGCTTGGTCACTGTGTGGATATGGTCGATTGCGCTTTTTGGAACCCGACTTGCTCGCATGGTTGTTCTTCGTCTAGTGTTCTGCCAATCCTGCTCAGGATGACTCGAATGAATAACTTGTAGACGATGGACAACAGGCAGATTGGGTGATATAGTTGCCAATGTCGTGGATGTCTCCCTTCTTGTACAACAGGACGGTCCTGCTGGTTTTCCATTGGGACGGAACCTTGCATACAGACAGGTAATGTGTGAAGAGCCAAGCTAGTGTATTGATGAGTCCTGGTGGCAGATTCTTCAGATGTTCAGGTCTGACCTTGTCTGGACCGGGTGCTATATGCTTCTTTACCGACGAAATGGCTTGTCGGATTTTGGAAGGGAGAATGCTGGGAACTACATATCCATCCTGAGGAATTTTGTATCTGGGCAGGTGGATGTGGCTATCAAAGAGATTGAGTAGAAGTCGTGGATAACCTTTTCCATTGCCCTTCTGAAAGATGTGATAGATCCATCAGGACATTGGAGGGCAGTCATCTTGGTCTTATAGTTGGTGAAGGACAGGTGGGCTCTGCGAATACTTTTCCCGGTTTCTCCCGCCTCAGATAGCACTGCTGCTCTTCCCTCTTTGAGGTCTTCCTTTATTACTTCTCTGCACAGCTTTGTGAGCTTGGATGTTAGCTTGTGATTGCCTGAGGCTCATGCCAGACCATGTTGGCTAATGAGCTCAAGAGTTTCTGAAGACAGGTAACTTTTTGTGGCTTTCTCTCTTTCTGCATCCCTCGCACAATCATGGAGGTGCTGAATCAGTCGATTGTATTCCTCACTGATGTTGTCAATGATGGCATCTTCTCATATTGCTGCAATAGTGCCAAAGAACTGGTGGTCGTTCTGGGAGTTCTCTTCTTAACTTTGCAGAATTTCACATGAAGGAGACGGTGGTCTGATCCCATTTGGAATTTTGGGACAACAGCAACATCGGTCTGGCAAAACTTTCTCTTGAATATGATGTGATCAATTTCGTTGTGGAAGTGTCCACCGGGAGACTCCCACATCCAACATTTAGATTCGGCCTTCTGGAACTGCGTGTTACCATGGATGGTCTTGGTTGACATGATGAACTCAGTCTCTCACCCTGTTCGTTCCATTCTAGGCCGTGGGTCCCAATGTGGAGTTCTTTGGGTGACCGTCTAGGTCCTATCTTGACGTTAAAATCACCAACAATGACTTATCTTTGTGTTAAAATCCCTGACAATGACCACCTCTTCTACAATGTCATTGTTGGTGATTTTAACACAAGATAGGGCCTAGAAGGTCACCCAAAGAACTCCACATTTAGCTAGAATATAGATGTAAAAATATCAAGATTAATTTATCAGTTGTAGGATAACATTGGGTTTATCCTTTCAGCTTGCTGCAGGAAACTTAGGTTTATAGGGTTACACCCTTTATCACAGTGCCCTGGAGTCACTCCCATTCCTTTG
Source organism: Sorex araneus (assembly GCF_027595985.1). Taxonomy (NCBI): domain Eukaryota; kingdom Metazoa; phylum Chordata; class Mammalia; order Eulipotyphla; family Soricidae; genus Sorex; species Sorex araneus. Next base: position 330,468,533 of record NC_073303.1, read on the forward strand.
TTTATCTGTAAACTCTTCTCTGCACCCTCCTCCCCAACCAGCTAATCACCTTTTCCCCTAATCAGATCCTGTTAGCTTGTAAGATCAGATCCTTCTAAGGACACTGAACTTCTATTGTAAGTCATGTCTTTTGCACAGTTTACCTTAAAGCAATGTCCTTTCTGTATGCACACAGGAAGACGGTTAATATTATGCTTTTGTAACTTGGGGGTTAATTTTGTCTTCAAATAATATTTACTCCTGAGCATCTGCTTTCTTGACTTAGTTGCTTTTAGTTCCTAGGACCCCAAAAGCAGGGTCCCGACAAGGGACTGAATGGACCCAGAGCAAGCTGTGAGCTACCCTGGTATCGAAATGGGCCAGGCCAAGTGCCATATTACTTAACCATAAGTTAATAGCATGTTCATGGACAAACTCTGTCATGACACAAAAGAGGTAGCTGGATAAGGACCCTGCTGGGGTTAGGAAGACTAGCTTGACCTGAGGACTGTGGTCTGGAATATATAGTGAGATTTCCTTAGAAAGAACCAAACTTTAAGTTTGATATATCTCTTACTGTGCTCATACAGAACAACAATGCTAGAAATACTAGAAGTAGATTTACTACAACTATTTAACTGGGTTACTAGCTGAGGAAAGAAAACAGTGACACACCCTGGATGGGATCCCGCCCTTAAGCAGATCTCCTAGTAATCTGGAGTAATCTCCTTAGATGAGATTTTGTCCTTGAGTTAATCTCCTGGAGAAATAACCTTACCTCTCTTTGTTGATTTGTCAATGTTCAACCCCACTTTTGTATTACCACCCTATATGATTGCTGTATAAATTAAGACTGTAGAGTAAATGGTATCAGAGTCAGAGTCAGAATCCAGAAATCTGAAATCTACAAATGAGGGGCTAGGAAGGAAGAGTGTGTGAGATGGGAGAGATGAGAGATAGAATGAAAGGCAATTAATCAGCAACCAGCTTGATCTTCGTTCAACCTTCACCTGCCCATCGCCAACAGCCATCCTGATCCAGTCCATACACAGCGGCTCGAGAGCACTGAATTTGGGCAGCGAGAGAGAGCCGCCCGGAGAGCCCGTGAACACATCCTTGCACGTGTATGTATTTTTTACAATTAGAGACTGTAGTTACTGACTGAACTAGTTCAGGGATCTTTTTTGTAATACTAAAGCCAACTTGCTTTTTTCTTCCTTTGTTGTTTTCGTTTTTTTTTTTTTTTTGGCTTTCTATGATACCACATTCTAAACTTTAAAAACATTTTCATTATTTGGGTTGTAGTGATAGTACAGCGGGTAAGGGCACTTATCTTGCATAAGCTGACCTGGATTTGATACCCGGTATCCCATATGGTCCCATAAGCCTGTCAGGAGTAATTCCTGAGTGCAGAACCAGGAGTAATCCCTGAGCATCTCTGGCTATGGCTTCCCCCCCAATTATTTATTTATTTTGAAGGGGTTGGGGGCACAGCGCTCAGAATTTACTCCTGGCTCTGCACTCAAGGATCACTACATGTGGGGCTTGGGGGACTATATGTGGTGCCAGGGATTGAACCTGTGTTAGCTGCATGCAAGGCAAGTGCCCTACCTACTATATTATCACTCTGGCCCCCTTTCTAATTCATTCTTATATTTCTTTTTCCTTCCTTCCTTCCTTCCTTCCTTCCTTCCTTCCTTCCTTCCTTCCTTCCTTCCTTCCTTCCTTCCTTCCTTCCTTCTTTCCTTCTTTCCTTCCTTTTTCTCTTTCTCTTTCTCTCTCTCTTTCTTCCTTTTTCTCTTTCTCTCTTTCTCTCTCTCTCTCTTTCTTTCTTTCTTTCTTTCTTTCTTTCTTTCTTTCTTTCTTTCTTTCTTTCTTTCTCTCGTTCTTTCGTTCTTTCTTTCTTTCTTTCTCTCGTTCTTTCGTTCTTTCTTTCTTCTTTGTTGAATCATTGTGAGATAGACCTTTACATAGCTATTCATGATTTGGTTTCAGTCATACAATATTCCAAACCTCTCCCTCAACCAGTGTACATTTCCCACCACCAATTTCCCCTCCCTCCCTTTACCTCCTTCCTCCAGTCCCCCACCCCGGTCTGCCTCCATGCCAGGTAATTTCTTCTTGCTCTCTCCTTTTGTGCATTATGGTTTGAAACTAGGTGGTGGCTTTGGGTTGTGGATGTGACTGCTGGGGCTTTAGAAGTACAGGGAGGTGGAGGGCGAGACCCCATCCAGACTGTGAGAAAGCCTGGAGATTTCAATCACAAAACCCCATACCCCGATTTTCAGCAGATTAATATCTTGGTGAGGTTTGTCCCGAGATGGTGGAATTCAGCCAAGGGCTTGGTGGCAATTTTGGATTATTGGAGCAGGTGCCTACTGGGGGCTCTGCTTGGGTGGGAACTGGCAAACCCACCTCACTCTGATGTATCATATCTGTATAGCCTTGTGCAGGTCTGAGATTAACTGTGGCTTCTGATCTCTTTTGGGATATATTTATGGGTCCCTGAAGGAGGCCAGTGGAAGAGCTTCTATGGTGGCTCTGGAGTTGGTTTGTGGGGTGAGTGCTGGAGCTTTCAGGAGTATCGGGATGTTGAAGAGCCCATTCGGACTCCAAGAAAACCTGGGGATTTTAGACACAAAACCCCGCATGCTCGAATTTTCAGCAGGCTGTCTTGGTGAGGTCTGCTTTGAGAAGGAAGGTGGAGTCCAGTCAGGGCCATGGCATAATTTTGGATTGTGGGAATAAGTGGCTGCTGGGGACTCTGCTTGGGTGGGCACTCGCAAACCCACTACCTTCTGATGTATCCTGTTTGTACTGCCTTTTGCGGGTGTGAGATTAACTGCGGCTTTTGATCTCTTTGGAGGTTTATTTATGGTCTCTGAAGCAAGGCCTATAAATGAGCTTGTATAGCTGAGCCGGAGGTAGTTTGTGGGTGTAGCTCCCACATATGTAACTTTTGGCCCTTTAATTTCTTTGGAAACTTGGTCCTGAGTTGCTGGAGTCTGGCCAGTGGCACAGCGGTGATTTGGGGGTGTCAGAAAGCCTAAGGACACCATTAGGCTGCTGATGGGCTCTCTCCGGGTGTCCAGGTTGACCTGCTGACAGCGTCGTGCCCCCCAGGCAGCAGCAGAAGCAGACCAGGCAGGGACCAGAACCGGGTCCAGGGCTGCTACAGTATGCAGCCTGGGCACTCTGGGCAAGCTGCAACACCAGTCCAGCAGAACCTGACCAGGGGGAACACGCCCTCATCTTTGATCTCCAGACAGTTGGCCCTCAGGGAGGATTTCCTCCATAATATGCTGTGGGCTGGTGCAGGGAGGAAAGGGTGGCCCCTGTCTCCCCCCCTCCCCCCCGCAGTGTTGAATCATGGGGACCCCACAATGGGGTGCTAGAGACCCTCCTCTACTTTGGGATCTCAACACCTGCGCCAGGCACCACGCCCAGCAGGGGTGCCGAGTCAGACCCATCAAATCTCTGCTGCCGCCCGTTGCACCGAGAGCTGTGGGAGCACCGCCATCCTCTCTGTTCCCCTGTGGGCCAGCGCTCTCCCTGAGCGCGAGTATCCAAGGGGCACCCACATTCACTCACGCAGCTGTTCAGAGCGCCGAGAAATGCCGTCTCTCCAGCGCTGGCTGCTGTGCCGCTGCCATCCTAACTGGAATTCCTTACTTTTTTTTTTTTATTTTCAATTCATGTCATTATCTTAGTTTTGTGAAACAAGATAGTTTTCATTGAATGAAATTTCCTTAGAAAGAGGTGAGGGGAGAGAAAGAGAGGACATAACCATTTTCAAAGACATGACCACAGCAAGATGGTGTTCCAGAGAGAGCCCCGGCCTGAGAGAGCAAGCTTATCCTTTTAGTTCTATGTCACCCCTAGAGCGGGAAGTTTACTTTGTAACTAAGATGTATTTCCTTTTAATAGCTTTAAAAAGCAACTAATTGCCCCTCTAGCTCTAGTGAACTCTTTCAGTTATATTTCAGCTTTCTAATTTTTTGTTTGTTTGTTTATTTTGGGGTGTGATGCTCATGGATTACTCCTGGCTCTGCACTAAGGAATTACTGCTGGTGGTGCTCGGGGACCATATGGGATGCTGGGAATGAACCCAGGCTGTGTGTGTGTAAGGCTAGCGCTCTACCCACTGTACTATTGATCCGACCCCTTCAGCTTGCTAACCCAGCAGTTCCTGTAGCTTTCTAAAATATTCACTTGAAAGTTCTTCCTCTCCAAATTATTTTCATCTTTCATCTTTCTTAGCCTTTCTATTTATGAGAGGGTTTCTTTTCTTCTGAAGTTACAAGAATTGTAGAAAGAATTTATGCATCTGCTCTGAGTGCTGGGTCTCTGTGTGTAGGTATCTATATAATCTTTTTCTGACTTACCTGGGAATAAATATTCAAGGGGTAAAGTTACCATGGAATATTTCATCCTGTATTTACTAAAAACAGAAAATAGCTTCTTTTTTGTTTTTACATTCATATATATTTTATTACAGCATATTCTTACAATTGTATTTGATTATGACCTATTGCTGTTAATCTGTGTTTTTTTATATATAATTTTATTTTTTTTTTTATTAATGAGTCACCGTGAGGGTACAGTAACAGAGTTTCATGCTTGTGTTACAGTCATACATTACTCGAGTACCCATCCCTCCATCAGTGCCCATTCTCCTCCACCGATGGCCCCAGGGTCCCTCCCACCCCCCCACTTTGTCCCCCCCACCCCACCCCGTCCCTGTGACAGGGAATTCCTTTTTGTTCTCTCTCTCCTTTTGGGTGTTGTGGTTTGCAATGGAGGTATTGGGTGGCTATTGTGTTCAATCTATAGTCTGCTTTCAACCTGCCTCTCCCATCCCAGGTGGATCCTCCACCACACTTTAGTTGGTGTTCCCTTCTCTATCTGAGCTGCCTTTTCCCCCAGCATGTGAGGCTGGCTTCCAAGCCATGGAGCAAATCTCCTGGTACTTATTACTACTATTCGTGGATATTGGTCTCCCATTCTGTTGTTCTATATTCCACACATGTGTGAGTTTCTATGTCTTTTTCTTTCTTTCTGACTGATTTCACTTAGCATGATACTTTCCATGTTGATCCACTTCTGTGCAAAGTTCATGACTTTATCTTTTCTGACAGCTGCATAGTATTTCATTGTGTAGATGTACCAAAGTTTTTTTAACCAGTCATCTGTTCTCGGGCATTCAGGATTTTCCAGATTCTGGCTATTGTAAACAGTGCTGCGATGAACATACAGGTGCAGATGTCCAGAAAATAACTTCTTATACATATGATTGTGGAGTGATCAAAATACGGAGCTAACATTGCTACAGAACCTTTTTTTTTATTGCTTCAGTGGCATATATAGATTTACTCAGGTTTTGCCATTGTGCTATCATATGGCAAAATAAAATCCCAGATCACGTATTTTCTTCAGATTTTAACTTCCTCGAGTTTCTTTAATCTTGTAAAGTTGACATTTTTCAGAGCACAGGCCTATTTTGCACAATGTCCCTTAATTATAGTATCTTCATTTACCTCCTGATTAGATTCAGACCATGTTTTTTTGACAGGAATATCACAATATCACAAAGCATTTGTATCTTCTGTAATTTCTCTGTTTTTTCTCATAAACAATATATATAAATATTTTTGTTCATTGTTATTTATATTCATTTTGATGACAGATTTGATTGATTTACTGTAAAGTTACCATTTCCCTATAATTAAGAGGTATTGTATAAGGTGATATATTTTGTTGTTTATGCATCCATGGAAGACAAGATTGCCGTCCCTAATGATGCCCATATCCCACATACCTCAATCCTGGACTTTGTGAATGTTAGGTTTCATGGCAAAGGGGAGTGAAAAATTAAAGCCGGAATTAAGGTTGCTAAGAAAAAAAGACTTAGTAATAACAAGGGTCTCTGAAAGTTGAAGAGGGAGTAGAGAAAGTCAGTGTGGCAAAGACTCAACATGTTTTTTTTGGCTTTGGAGATTGAGGCAAAGAGGAGCATGAGCTAAAGAAAGTTGTCATCATTTAGAAAAGAGGGTCCCAAACTTGCCTACTACCCTCTTTTCAGGAAAAGAAACCACTCAGTGCTCCCTGGAAATCTGTCCTCTTTAAGTTAGCAATTGGAAGATGCTCCCCAGTAGCGCCTGAGGTTTATACTGCCAGCATCCCTGGTTTATACTGCCAGCATGCCCAGGGGTGGTATCGGTCACTTTAGGAAACAGTTCTTGAGAAGTTAGAAAAGACAGGATAGATTTTCTTGTGTAGCCTCCATAATGAATGCCCATGTCCCTGATTTTATCTAGTGAGATCCCTGTCAGATATCTTATGAAAATTTAAGATAGCACATTTGTTATTTAAGACTTCAGTTATGAGGTAATTTGTTTTGTCAGCTACTCCTTTTGTTTCCCCCCATTTTCTTCTTTTCTTTTTGTTTTGGGGCCACACCTGGTGATGCTCAGTGTTTATGCCATGTACAAGGCAAGTTCCTGACCTCTGCTATTTCTCAGACCCTTTTTCTATGCTTTCTATGTTAGGTAAGAGTAATAGAAATTTTTTTGAACTGTATTTGTGAATTATTTGGACGTATAGGCTTTATTGACTATTTTCTTCTTCAACTGTGAAAAAAAAATGAACAAAGAGGCTGAGTAGCAAAAAGACTTGGGAGTGTGTAGGCATACAAAAGTTAAAGGGATATCTATATTTATATCAATATATAGTATATGAAATGGAAGGGCTATATATATATGTACATAATATATCCATGTAGACACACATATGCATACATATATATCCATCTATACATACATATGCATGCATATATATCCACATAGTGGAAGGTTATTTATCCATAAAAAGAAATGAAATTTTGATACATGCAATAACACAGAAAACTGTAGTTATAACTATGAAGACCCTAGGAACACGGAGACAGTCTATTGGTCGAGGGTAGCAGGTACTCAGAGACTTGTGCACACCATGTAACCAAGACAAAGTCACCCAATGTGCCATTGGCTTGTAATCATATGACAGAGTTTATTAGGAATTGTAATGGTTACCTAGAAACTGAGGGAAAGTGCCTACATGCATGAAGGAGCAGGTGGTGAAAGGAGGTATATTATTGTTATGAGAGGAGGAAGCTGCTGAAGCACTCTCCTTGAGGCTCTATGGCAGAGAAGGTTGATGTATTGCTGACACTCAAAGATGTCTGTTTCCCACATCTTAAGCCACCAGCCGCTGGTAGATCAAGGCCAGTTAATCTATGTTATTCTAGGAGAATGTCAGGTTTCCCTGGCAACAGCTTCCCAGAGAAGTCCGGATCCGGGCGCTCCCTACAGGCCCAGCGACCTCTAGTGGTCAAAGGATTTTCCCAGGAAGAACTCGAAAGATAACCTAACAATATCACTGAATCACTGCTCATGCTCATCGATTTGCTCGAGCAGGCACCAGTAACGTCTCCATTGTGAGACTTGTTGTTACTGTTTTTGGCATATCAAATATGCCACGGGGAGCTTGCCAAGCTTTGCCGTGTGGACAGCATACTCTTGGTAGCTTGCTGGGCCCTCTGAGAAGAATGGAGGAATCGAACCCAGGTTGGCCTTGTGCAAGCCCTACCCGCTGTGCTATCGCTCCAGCTGGAACCTTAAAAATATACGTCAAATAAATTAAGACAGATACAAAGGTCACATGTTTGTATGATTTCATTTATATGAACTATTTAAGGATAGTGGTAGAAAGATCTTAGAGTTTAAGTCCTCATTGACTATGGAATGGCAGGATAGCATGGGTTTGACAAGGAACTTTGGAAGCTAGCTTAGTGGGATTCCTTACTTTTCGTGGAGAAGGGTGTTCTGTGTTCTGTACACAGGTGGTTGGGGTATAGCCTGAAAGCATCAATAGGGGAGCTGGATAAATATTGACCTCTTCTCTTCCAATTGTGTCTGACTTGGGTTTGTGGAAAGGAAGTCATTCATTTGATTGCTGTAGTATTCTAACAAGAGAAACAAGACTTCCTGTGATTAATTACCAGAAGATGTAAGACTATAGAATTATGTGTGTGTGTGTATGTGTGTGTGTGTGTGTGTGTGTGTGTGTGTGTGTGTGTGTGTGTGTGTGTGTGTGTAATAAAAGGGAGACTGTGGAGTTGATTGGGAAAGAAGAAAGGAGCAGCTTGATGATTGCTTGTTGAAAATACAATGGGATATTGAGACTTGTTTTGGGCCTCACTCAACTGTGTTAAGGGCTTACTCCCAGCTTTGTGCTCAAGAATTATACAGGTATAATAATATATATATATATGAATATAGCATATACATATGCATATATATATATATGTAGCAGGGCTCTGAGCTCTGACCATATGCTGTGCTGGTACCTTACCCACTATCCTATCTCTCCCACCCAGAGACTGTTAAGACTCACCCAGACAGTGTCCCTGTGTAAAGGATAGAAACCGAACAATATTTATTTAAGTTTAAATTGGAGGAAAGGAATTATAAATATTAGTAAAATTTCAAAGTCTAACTGATAAATATAGCCCGGCAAGCTACCGAGAGTATCCTGCCCCATGGCAGAGCCTGGCAATCTACCCATGGTGTATTTGATATGCCAAAAACAGTAACAAGACTCACAATGGAGCCGTTACTGGTGCCCGCTTGAGCAAATCAATGAACAACAGTGCGACAACTGATAAATATCGCTTGACAATTTTAAACATCCAAAAATTTTAGTTATTTCTGACTTGTGTCTAATATGTCCACTAGATGTCACTGTGGCTCCATAGTTAGTTATAGAAATAAATAGTGCTATGAGCCCTTTTTGGTTTGGACCATTGTTTAAGGTATTCCTCATTTTTTTGGTGCTACGATTGAACTTGGGACCTCACACATGCAATGCATTCACCTTGCTACTACCAATCAATTCTTAGTGCTTTCTTCTTTTTTTATAGTGAATCTTTCTAATATTTTTTTCTGTTTATATTTAGATACAGTTATTTATCTTATCTGCAAATAAAACAACTCCCCATCTCTAAGCTGGCTGCTCCAAATTGTCTGGTTATCACTTGGGTGACCAATAGACAGAAGATTCTCCGTTTTGTAAAGGAAGAACTTTATCCTTCTTGGTCTGTGGCTGTAGTTGCAGAATGGCACTGGGTAAAAGTAAGTGCAGAAATTAAGTTATTTGTTGAAAATAGCATGCAGGAAAGCTAATAACAATTTTTGATATGGTAATCACTTCAGTATATCCTTCAACAAAGTCTTTTACTTTGCTGCTAGATACTTTTAGATACTTTTATTTTAAACAGGCACAAAAATAATAAATTTTATATTGCTTATTTCAACTGAATGGCTAATGGAATGATTTAAAATACTTCAGTAAATGAAAATTTGTGAAAATTGTTATATCTCATCTTGGGGTAGTTAAGTTCTTATCCGAGAATTTACTAAGCTCTTTGTTGTTAATTAAGCCTTCTGTGATACTGTTTTTGTTTGTGTAGCATAGTTGACTTCTATGTTATTTTCCATCTAATTTGATGTGTTTCTACTGGGATATCAGTATTGTGAAATTTGGAGGTGTCTCCGGGGTCCAGAAATTTTAGGATCTGTAGAATTGGACCGATAAGTTTACATGGTGGTGGTTGTGGGATTAGGTTTGGCTTCCAGAAATCTGGGGGTAGGGGAGGTTTCCCACCCCCAATTTGAGAAGACCCCAAAGTTCTCAGCCTGAAAACTAGAATACTTGAAATTTTTGCCATTTGATGTCTCTGCGGAGATTAGTCATGAAGCTGTGGAGTTGGGCTGTTGCCATGGCAGCAGCGGTGGCACATGGGTGTGGCTGCCAGGGCTTTGGCAGGGCTGGGACTTGACTTGTTCTCCTCCCAGGGGCCCCTGATTTTTCATCATTGATACCAATATACCCATAAATTTTTGCTGCTTGTCTTGCCTCTCTTTTGAGAATTAGTCGTGAATCTGCAAAGTACGGACAATGCCTTGGTTGACATGGCAGCAACTGTGGGATGTGGGCTTGGCTCCTGGGGCTTCCAGAAATACTACGGGCTGGGGAAGGGTACTGGCTCCTACTCTGAGAAGACCCCATTGTCTGATTTTTTTTTTTTAAACCTGTTTGTTCTATGTCTATTTTTTTTTTTTTGTAATAGACAAAACTTTGAAACTGCTAACTGGAAATTAATTGAGGAGATAAAGGATGCCATTTAATTAATTAATTAATTAAATAAATTTGTTTGCTTTTAGGCCACACTTGGTGATGCTCAGGGGTTACTGCTGGCCCTATACTCAGAATTTCCCTCTGGTGGTGCTTGGGGGACCGTATGGCATGCTGGGTTAAAACTGGGGGCAGCCAGGTGAAAGGCAAATGCGCCACCCACTGTATTATCTCTCCGGTCCCATTTTATTTATTTAAAAAAATTATTTAATTTTTGCTTTTTGGGTTAAATCCTGGAATGCTCTGTAGATATGTGGTGCTGAGGATCAATACCTGTTCCTCCCATATGCAAATCTTGTGCTGTTAATCAGTCTCTTCAGTCTAAGGATGACTTTTTTTAGCATGGTTGGGCAGCCTTGGGCATGGGGGTCTCCTCCTGATTTAGTGCTCTGGGAAGCCTGTAGTTTTGTGGATCCAACTGGGGTTGGCCTTGTACAAGCAGGTCTTAGCTTTGTTTACTTTTATGAAGGACCATGACAGAAATATATCCCATTTCACCTTCCAATATGAGGCATGTTTATTTTATAACCAGAGACCAGGGACAAAGTGAGAAAGAGTTCCCCCTCTGAAAAGAAAATTAGGTGTTAAAACATAAAAGTCAAGACCATTAATCTGTAGTAATTATTTCTAAGAGATCATATAAGACAATGTATCACTATAATATAATACAAGAATTCTTATATACCTCTCCCTTTTGGCAATTGTTAGAACAGAAGGAGTAATGTGCTGAGTGTAAAGCATCTCCAAAGAATAAGAATTAGCTTTTTGACAAAGTTTTTGGTCAAAAGATATAAACTTCTAGCTAAAAGTCTTGGGAACATACTATTGTAGCATGATAGTCATAGGTAATAGCACTATTTTGAATGTTTGAAAGTTGCTAAGAATATATCTTTAAATTTATCATAAAAAATTTAACTGTATGAGGTGGTAAATGTTAATGTAATGTATTATGATAATCTTGTCAAAATACATATGAATATTCAATAATTATTTTGTACATCTTGAACTAATGTACTGTTACATGTGAATTACATAGCAATAAAATTGGGGAAAAGGAGAACAAGAATTAGTTTATGTAGCACTCTGTAGGAGATATACTTTCTTTCATGGGCTCTAGAGGTGATAAAAAGTCACTTACTGTCAGTTTTAAGTAATTGATTATTATTTGGGAAGCCAACCCAAAGATAAATTCTTGAATTTCAGATGTGCAGTGTTCCAATACCAGTCCCTTCACCAATGTGTCTCCAGTTACTCTCCTGCTCCCCAGCCTGCCTCTATGCTATGGCAGGCCTTTTACCCTCCACCACTGTCTTAATATTCTCTTATCACCCCCACCCCCACTACCCATGGCAAGCTTGCTACTAAAGTTCATCTGTTGCCTTTGGATATTTGATATTTCCCTATGAAGTTTCTTTATTCCATATCTGAGAGAGATCATGCCTGTTCCTTTCCTGTTGAACTTCACTCAACATGATACTCTTCACATAGCAGCAAATTGTATGATTTTATCATTTTTTATGGCTGAGTAATATTCCATTCCAGTGTATATGTACTGTAGTTTCTTTGTCCAGTCATCTGTTCTTGGGTTGTTTCCATATTTTGGCTATTTTGAATAATGCTGCAATGGACATAGGTGTGCAAATAATGTCTTTTCTGCATTGTGCTTTTAGGTCCTTGGGGCATATTCCCAGGAGTGGAATTGCTGCTTCATGTGGAAGCTCTGCTGTGATCTTAGTTGTGTCTGTGATCCTGGATGTCTACATTTTTTTTAGTTGAACTGTTCTAGCTTAGGGAGTTAATAATTTCTTCTTCCTTGTAGAAACTATATATTGACGAGGAACCAAGCCTTTTCTTGAATATTTAGAGATAAGTTTTTATTTTTCCCTTTTTTTATATTTTTCTGTCAGATTACCAGTTCAGGAGAGTTTGTGTTCCCCTTAGATTCTCTGCACAAAAAGCCTTATGAAGGGCTTATAATTGGGAGAGTTCAAGAGAAAACTGCTTCACCAGTAAGGTAAGAAACATAATATTTTTCCCCCAGAATTATGTAGTTTTGTTAGGTTTTAGGATTTAAAAATTGCCAACAGGATGATCATTGGTCTTTCTAATTTTTACCTTGTTTTGAAAATCTGAAAATGGTTGAGAGTAGGAAAACAGGAATGGTATAGTACATGAAATTTTGTTTTGTCTTCTGTTTTGTCTGATGTTTAATGATTAGTATTACAGAGAAGAAAGTGATAGAAAATGTCTTAATACTTGATTTATTTCCTTTAATTTTTTGTTCTTAAATTTCTATAAATTTAAATATATGATAGTGCTACAGTTGAAAGATTAAAAATATCAAGGTAGCTGTGATGTGTGTGTGAGTGTTCATGTGTTCATACATAGTTAGCTTTTACAGTTTGGTTTGCTTTATTGTTATGTTTTAATTAGGAATACAGATGAAAAAGTGCTCCCTGTTCCAGACCACAAGTTAATTGTCAGTGTGCCCTGTACTCTTCATTCACATAAGCCGCCTCTTGCTGGTATGTTTTTTATAAAATAGAATTGGTATTTATGTGACTTTGGAAAAAAGGATTGCATTTTGTGTTTCAATGCCCCAGATACCTGTAAATTTAATCCAAGATGTGCTATTTTAATTAAAATGAAAATTAGTTAAAAATTCTACAGCAGAAATTACAAAATAGAGATAAGTTCAGGTTTAACTGCTTCCACCTTTCTTCTTGTGCCATATATCTTCAGTTTTCCCTCCCTGTCACTGGTCTTGATTGAATGAAGACTACAGTTAAGCTAGTGTTTATATATATATATTTTAAATTCTTAAAACTTTTTAAAGCTTTATTTTTTTATTTAACTTTTTATTAAATCACCATGTGGAAAGTTATAAAGTTCTCAGGTTTATGTCTCAGTTATACAATATTCAAACACCCATCCCTTCACCAGTGCCCATATTCCACCACCAAAAACCCCAATATACCCCTGCCCCCACCCTCTACCCCCTACTGTATTACTAATGAATTTCACTTCATTTTCTCTTTACCTTGATTACATTCCATATTTCACTATAAAACTCACTATAGTTGTTGAAGTTTCCACCCAAGAGAGACAGACCTACTACCAAGGAAGCATTTGATAATTAGTTTTACATTGCTGAGAATGGAGAGATATGTAGCCCCACTGCTACAAGTACATAACTCTTCTCTCTCTTTTTTTTTTCCTTTTCCCTTTTTTTTTTTTCCGTCATCCCCCTTCCCGCGCCTCATAGTATGGTGTACGCCACACAGCGTCGGCCAGCATGGGGCTTTTGCTTAGTTCACAGTCCAGAGAGGTGGCTGCTACATTAATAACCTTCAATATTTCAGCAAAAACTTACTGTTATTATTTGGAGTTTCCCCCTCAAGCCAGGCCTGTTCAAAAGGAACCATTTCACATTGCTGACAATTATAAATGTTCAGTCGCGCGGACGCAAATTGCAAATCCTCAAGAAATATTAAACATTTATTTATTTATTGGATTTCTGTATAAAGTCCAGGGGAAATTCTGCCAGAAATCGCATAGCACAGCTCACAGTCCCAGTCAGTGCATTGCTGTTCTGGGGACATGGCTGGGAGCACTTTCTGGGTTCAGAAGTCATCCATCTGGCTCCGGATGTTGGGTATAGAGCAGCAGAGCGGTCCTGCCAACGCATGGCCACCTGGTTCGAATCCCGGTGGAGCGCAGGCCGGAGCCGGTGCCAGCCCCAGCCCGAGACTTCTAGTGTTTATATTTTACTACTCCATCTCTTGCTTATTCTACATCCAGGAGTTCAGGAGAGCAATTAAGAGTTTGGATTCTTTGGAAATTTGGTTGAGTGGTGCAGTTTATTAAGAGAAGTGTTGCTTTTCTGAACCACTGGGAAGGTAGTTGCAGCAGTCTGCAGTTTTCCTACTTCAGTGTAATGTTCCCCACTCAGTTACCCAGGCAGCATAGAACAGTAGAGAATTTTGGGTTTAGAAAAAGTCTAATAAGAGTATGAATCCTGGTGCCATTGATTCCCTGTGTCACTTTAATAATTCTTCACCTCAGTGTGCTTCTATAAATAAAATGATATTTAATTTGGTAAAGTTTTGAGGATTGGTTTTAAATATTTGAAATTTGGTAGCACAGAGTAGAAAAATGATAGTTTTTTAAGTGAGGTTTAAAGATGAGAATGCAAATCCTCAAGAAATATTAAATTTGATAATCCAGTTAACTATTTAAAAATATCTTTAGAAATGCATATTTTATTAATTTTGTGACCCACCCCTCCAGTTAAAACACTCCAAACTTTCAAGCTGCTTGGACAATTTTAGGCGGCCTGTCATAACATTTTGCAGAATACGGCAGAGTTCATGAGTTAGAAAGTGAATAAAAATGTCTAGGAATTTTTATTGATCACATCTAGGAGGGTTTCTCTTGTTTGGGGAGAGGAGGTGTGGGGAGAGAGAGAGAAAAGGGGAGAGAAGAGAGAGAAAAAGAATCAGGGAAAAATTGATTCTATAGAAGAGTGTTTATATAGTTTTAGAAAAGGTAAAATGTGTACGTATTAAGTTTTTTTTTTTTTTTGACTCACAAGGGTTTTCAGTGACCTGTGAGTGTTGTAGACTTTCAGTAAACTCTAAAGTGTTATAGACTCTTTTTACAAGTCTTTTTTTTTTTTTTTCTTTTTGAATTACACCAGGTGATGCATAGGGGTCACTCTTGGCACATAGGAATTACTCTTGGCGGTGCTCAGGGGACCATATGGGATGCTGGGAATTGAACCCAGGTCGGCCATGTGCAAGGCAAACGCCCTACCCAATATACTACCTCACTAGCCCCCTAAAGTCTTAAATATGTTACTTGAATGAAAAATGAGATTGTACTATTCTTTAAGAAGAAAGTGCCTGGCACCAGTTATACTTGATGGAGGAAATCTAACAATTTTTTAGCTTGAATTTTCTTTACTATTCAGGATGTATCAAAGTTTAGTTTGTCTTAGTACTTTTTGTTTTTCACTTAAAGTCCAAGTGAGGGGCCAGGAAGATGACAGAAAAGAGTGGAGCAAATACTTTGTGTGGGAGTATCTGTACCTCATGGTTGTCTCCCTCTCAGTCCTCAGCACTGCCCCCCCCCCGCCCCCCCCACACATGCATGCACACACGCACTCGCACACACACACACACACACACACATATACATTCAACAGCTCAAAGACTTTTATTATTAATTTTGTTTTTGGACCACATCTTGCAGGGCTATTCTGCGCTCAGGGATCACTCTTGGTGGGCTCAGAAGACCCCCAATGTAGTACCAGGGATCAACCTAAGTTGGCTGCATGCAGTGTGTGTAAGGCAGAGCAAACAACTTACCCACTGTCCTACCGTTCCGGCCCAAAGACTTACATTTAAAAATAATTAGCTAATTATAATTCTAGCTAGTAGAATTAAATTATATTTAAAGATTAAAAAAAGGAATCTTAAGAGTAACCTATTATCTGTGAAATGTAGTTCTGCCATATTTCCAGTAGAGAGCAACACATGCTTATTTTTAGAATTGAGAACATTTGAAAATAAAAGTTTAATTTTGGGAAAAATATCAGCATGACTCCATATAGACAATTCTTATGTCCTGATTATATTCTGGTTAAAGAACCTTTTTGAACATGAAGAAATATATGTAATTATTTTTAAGCTCTTATTTCTATATAGTATCATCAGAATTTTAAGTCAAGGACTGTAAATATAAAATTACCAGAAAGCAGCTTTCATATTTCTGTGGTATATTTGATGCTGAAATCATAACAAGGGATGGTACATGTTCTTTTAATAATACTCAGATTTTATACGTAAATGTTTTTAAACTATTTTATGCAAATTTATAAAACAAAACATCCTCTGGTTTCTGGAAAGACCCAATTAAAAAAATTGAATGCACAGGGGTTACTCCTGGTTCTGCACTCAGGAACCACTTCTGGCAGTGCTCAGGGGACCATATGGGATGCTGGAAATCAAACCTGGGTCTGCCTCGTGCAAGGCAAACGCCCTACCCGCTGTGCTATCACTCCAGCCCCTAACTGTTTTGATGTAAAACAAAAGGAAGAATTTGGCTAGTTTTACCAAATAGGCAACAAATTATCTTTCAAAATGATACATTTACTCTATTTTTAAGTTTTGACTTTCGTTAGGTTGAAAGATGCCATCAGTAGTTTGGCTTACAAAACCTCAGAGTATGAAATCGTATTAAGTTTTAAGATTAAAAATAGGAAAATCATGCACAAAGTAGTTGAATAAAATTTTTATTTATTTTTAATTATATATAGACACATAGGCCTTTGCATATATATGAACATATATATACATTAGGTGCTACTCCCAGAGATGCTTCTCCTCTAGTATGGCCTGTATTGCTTGCTTGCGCATCAGGACCACTTCAGTGGTGATCAGGGGAAACTTTCAATTTTTTTAACTTCTCTTTGAGGAATTTATGTACCTTTTTGCTACTTTACATACTAATAATTGAAGAGTAAAGCATAATTTATTGAAAATCAAATCAATCACTGATGTTTAAGCTGTTTATTCTCTAGACTTCACCTTTGCTCCCAGAGGAAAGGAGGAATGGTGGGTTGGTGAATGGATTGCTTCTTTTCTGTTGATTAAAAGAATGTTTTGCTAAAGCCACATGTTATCTAATTATATAAGTGTATATATATGTAATCCTTATTTAAATTTATAATTTTCCATTTATAAATTTTCATTTTAAGTTGAGACTTACATATAGAATTTCATTTTAAATATAACAAACTAATGGTTGACTAAGAATATATTGTGATCATCATAGTAAGTCTAGTTAGTATCTATCATTATATAGAAATACATATTTAAAAAGTTATGATGGAAACCTGTGCATTGCAGTGAGAAAGTAGGGAGTAGAGAATGGATTTAGATTATAGATATTCCACTCCAAGTTCCTATCTGTTTCTGTTAGATTGTGAACTGTTAGAAAGCATGATAGTTTCTATGTTAAGTCCGGTAGCATTAATTATAGTGGATGCTCAAGATAGTAAACATTTTGGTGCTGACTCCATCTTCAGGTTCCAAAATAGAGTTTTTGCTAAGATCTTTGTGCAGAAAACTGAACAAACAAGCCAAAACAAGCCACTAAGTCCTTGCTTCAGTATAATCTTAGGCTGCATTAGAAGTGAATTGGGTAAGGCATTGAATTTATGGGGGGAAAATAGAAAAGTGATGTTGGGCTGTTCGCCTGTAAGGCTCAGGGGAAATCTTTCAAGTTTAGTGGCATGTATGTCAGGATCTTCTAGAAACTATCAAAGCCTAAATTTGAGTTCTAGTTGGGTTAGATAGTATATATATTTTTTATTGTGATAAATAGGGCCATTGCTTTCAGAAGAAAATTATTTTGCTGTGAGAACAATGAAGAATATCATAAATACTATTATGAAACCTAAACATTTTGATTTATCTTTTTTACTTTTTAAAAAAAATTATTTTTTGAATCACCATGAGCTATAGCTACAAAACTTTCATGTTTGAGTTTCAGTCATACAGTGATGGAACACCCATCCCTCCACCAGTGTACATTTTCTACCACCAATGTCCTGAGTTTTTATTTTTTTTAACCATTTTTATTGTGCTACCGGGATTTACAGTACTGGTGATTGTGGTTTTCATGCAGACATCATTCCAGTCCCCTCAGTGTCTCAAGGATCCTTCCCAGTCACTTTCCACTCCCATGTAAGCTCTGTTCTAATGACTGGCCATTTTCAATTCTTGTTCCCTTACTATGTTTATTCATATACTACATATGTGAGATGTTTTTATAAAAATTTATTGTATTCTCTTTTAAACCACTATTAAAAAATGTTACCTTAGGCATGATTTCTGATACTGTTCATGATTGGGTTTCCTGTGTACAACATTCCAGCACCTTACCCTCCATCAGAGTGTTTGCTTCCCTCTACCATCTTCCCAGTATTCCCCCTCGAGCCCCCACCCCACTCCCCGCAATGTAAGATTAGTTCTGTGGAGATGTTCTTATATTCCTTTGTCTTGAGCCTTTGGGCCATTAATCTATTTTTTGGAGGCAGGGTGCTTTCCTAGCAATGCTTACTCAGTCACTCAGTCACTGGGCTGCGCCTAGCATGCGCAAGACCCACCAGGGCTACATTTGGTGGTTCTTGAGGACCAGCAGGACTGTACCCAGTGGTGCTTGTGGGGGAGGTGGCACATGTAGTTTTGGGCATTAAACTTGGGGCCTTCAACATTCAAGCCCTTGGGGTTAGCTTCTAGATCTGATATGTATTATCTTGTAAACATTGCCTGTATAGTTTTGGTTGTTTTGTTTTGAGACACAGCTTGGGGTGCTCAGGGGCTAACCCCTACCTCTATGCCAAGGGTTTCTCTTAGCAGTGCTTGGGGTGCTATGTTGTGCCAGGGTTCGAAGCTGAATACTCTGCATGTAAGAGCATGGGCTCAACCTATTAAGCCATGTCTATGACCCTAAACTTAGCCCCTAATAAATATCCCTAAGGTGCTTTTGCCATTCTTTCAGGGAATTTTATTTTTATTTTATTTTTCTATATTTGGTATCACACCTGTCAGGCCGAGGGGACCTGAATATGTTGGTATGTTGGATATTGAATCCAGGTTGGCTTCATGCAAGGCAAACTATCCACTGTACTATCATCCCATGCCTTTCAGGGAATTTTAAAGATTCCCCTGTGCCTCAAGTTTAATATTATGGAATAATTAAGAACTATATTTTACTAGTTCTTGTGACTTCTCCCTGATTGTTATTTTCATACCTAATTCTATGATGTGATGAATAAAAAACAGCAATATGACCAAGGTTAAATTGATTTAAATTTTATCATTCAAATGATCATAATCTTTAAGAAGTACTTTTTGTTAGTGGAGATTATGGTCAACATATTACACTATACACATAAATACATATGTATATGAGGTACCTTTTCTCCAACAAAATATAGTTTTCAGTAAAAAAATTGAATTATAAATACTTAACTGTGGAAATAACATGGTGAAATTTTTGGTATAGAAGAATCTATAATCTGAAGTGAAGGAATGTTTTTTAATATCACTAACTTTATAACTAAGGGGCTTGAGTTATTTGTTATTTGTTCTGGACATTTCTGTGTCTAATTCCTTATGCTTAGAGAGATCGAGACTTTATAAAGTATGTTGTCTTCATATTGTTTCTAAGAATTTTCTTTCTCTGCATAGATTATTAAAAAAACAAATGAAGTGATACTCAGGAGGTAGGTCATCAGTATTGGAAAATGAAAAACTCACCTCAGTGGGTGTTAAAATCTTCATTTCTCACCTACAAATGAAATCCAATAAATCAAGACTACTGAAAATTCTGACAATATTGTTCCCAGTCTCAAAGGTGCTTATTTCAAATAACTTTCGAACTATTAATATTAAGCCAGAGGGGAAATCAGAAATTAACCTGCCTTTTCTTTTTAAAGGAAACATCAGTGCTTTTCTACTCTTAACCCCTAAAAGGAATTTGATTCATTTATTTGAAATAATTTTTGTGTTTTTGTTTTATGTTTGTGTTTTGTTTTGAACAGAGGTTCTGAAAGATTATATGAAGCCAAATGGGCGGTGTTTGGAATTGTTTGCTCGAAATTTACAGCCGGGTTGGACTAGCTGGGGCAATGAAGTTCTCAAATTTCAACATGTGGATTATTTTGTTGCTCTGGAATCTGGAAGCTGACTGTGGTCTTGAACTAGTAACTTTCTCTAGGTTTTCCTTATCTTTTCCTATTTTATTTTTCCTGATGTTACCCATTGTTAACAATGAGCACACATAAACATGTCAACAGGACTTGGCATTTTAGCAAAATGGTCAGAAGTAACTAAGCTTCTTATAATTTTGAGATTCATTTTACTTTGGTTGTACTGGTATTGGACATTTATTGTTTTAGATGCTACAAATAAGGACAAAGGTGGCAGGTCTACATTACTAGAGCATGTCACTGAGGATCCCAGGTCCTCATCCATCTGCCTATTATGAAGTCTCCTGATCCACTTCCCCTCCCTCCCCAAAAGGGGATCAAAAATAACGAACTATCATTCTAAGAAATCAGGAACTTTCACAGAAAGTTCAGGTTTCTGCTTTTTTAAATAGTAGAGCTTGCCTACACAATAAACAATGTATTTTTCCTGCAACAAACTGCAGGATTTAGCAGCGGTGGCATCTTGTTTGGGAAGGACCATGTATTCTGTATTTCACCATTTACTAATGCGCTTACTAATAGTACATTTGGCCCTTTGCGACAAGAGTTTGCGAACACTGGAAATTGCATTATGGAAAAAGTATTCAAAGATCCACCAAGTACTACAGCATTGTACCAACTGAATGAAACCATTTTTGAAGGTTTAAATTACAGTCAAGGTAACTTTTAAAATACTACTTAGTTTTGTTTGTTTTCTAGAGGAAAATTTTAAAAGTATATCTATGAAAGGGTCAGAAAGCAATCATTGTTTAAGATTGTGAAAAGACTATTTTAGAACATTTTCTACAAATAAATGTTTACTAAATAAACTATTTTGACTGAGTGATTCTTTGAAAGCATGCTGATTTATTATATAATAACCTTTTAATAAAATTTGACCTATTTTCACATGAAATTTTTAAATTTGTGGTGTAGAGTTTAATAAATTTTGCAAATGTTTGTAAAGTTGTCTATATTTATAATCATTCCTAGAACTTCTCTCATGTCCCTTTGCAGCCAGTTCTTTCTTTTCTTTTATGGGGACCATACCTGACAGTGCTCAGGGCTCACTCCTGGTTCTTTGCTCAGGGATCATACCTGGCAGCGCATGATGGACCATACGAGGTGTCTGGGATTGACCCTGGTTGGCCACGTGCAAGGCAAGTGCCCTACCTGCTGTACTATCACTCCAACCCTGAAGTCAGTTCTTTCTCTTCTCATCTCTGGCCTGTGGCAAATGATGGGTTCCCTTCTGTCATGAGGATTTCTTTTTAAGAATTTCATATAGATGAGTTTATATAGTATGTAACGTACACCTGGCTTTTTAAATTTAATTATTACTTTTTGCTACCAAGGGTTGAGCATGAGGTGTTTCATATGAAGCCTATGCACTGCCCCTGAGCCATATCCTCAGTACTCACTTAACATTGGTTTTTCCCTTTTCTTTTTTTTTTTTTTTTTTGTTGCTGTTGTTCACACCCATCAGACCTGGGCTTACTCCAGGCTATGTGCGTGAAGGTTGTTCCTCATAGTCCTTGGTGGATCCTGTGGCTTTGGGGACAATACTCAGCCTGTTGAGTGATTTGTGTGGCTCCCCACTAGACATTTTGAAAAAACGATGCAATTTATAATTTTCTATAAGT
This sequence comes from Sorex araneus, assembly GCF_027595985.1. NCBI lineage: Eukaryota > Metazoa > Chordata > Mammalia > Eulipotyphla > Soricidae > Sorex > Sorex araneus. The sequence continues at coordinate 330,490,148 of NC_073303.1, forward strand.
AAATGTGTGCTAAGTAAAATATTGGATTGGAATGATATTTTGAGAGACTTACCAGTGTATTTGTTGATTTTTCCAAAGAAAAATTTGTTCATTCTTTGAATATTTAAATCTAGTATTAGGGGCTTAACTTCATTCTTTATTTTTATCCAGAAAAAAATTCTATATATATATATATTTTTTCTTTTTGCGGGGGCCACACCTGGCAATGCACTGAGGTCACTCCTGGCTGTGCACTCAGGAATTACTCCTGGCGGTGCTCGGGGGACCATATGGGATGCTGGGAATTGAGCCTGGGTCGACCACATGCAAGGCGAACACCCTATCTGCTGCCCTATCTTGCCAGGCCCTATGGAGGTATTCTAACTTCTTTTTTATTTTTTGCAAAGAAATTAACTTTCTTTATTTTTATTTATTTATTTATTTATTTTACAGTAACAAAGCTTTCGTGTTGGATCATACAATCATCAAACACCTATCCGTCACCCGTGCACATTTTCCACCACCCAAATCCCCAGTAAATCCCCCCCACCCCATTTCTAACCCCTGCCTGTGTGGCAGACAATTTGCACAATGCTCTCTTTCTCTACTTTGGTTACCTTCGATATTTCAAGATCAGTCCTACCACCACTTATACCCGCTGAAAAGGCAATGCTAGACAATGTGTTTTGTATTGCTTGTTATGGATACAATATAATGTTGCGCGGCCACAAGAGTGGTCGTGTGTATTCTAACTTATTATTGCAAGAAAAAAGTTAGTAATTGAGGGAAACTTCTCCACTTGTGATGTTTATAGATTTTTTATATAGTTTTTAGAAATGTTTTAATCCTCACACAATTTTTTTTTTTTTGCTTTTTGGGTCACACCTGGCAATATGCAGGGGTTACTCCTGGCTCTGCACTCAGGAATCACCCCTGGCGGTGCTCAGGGGACCATATGGGATGCTGGGAATCAAACCCGGGTCGGCTGCTTGCAAGGCAAACGCCCTACCCGCTGTGCTACTGCTCTAGCCCCCTCACACAATTTTTTGACTTCTATTTTTTTTTTCTTTTTGGGTTCATACCTGGCAGTGCACAGGGATTACTCCTGGCTCTGCACTCAGGAATTACTCCTGGCGGTGCTCAGGGGACCAAATATGGGGTGCTGGGAGTCGAACCTGGGTCGGCTGCGTGCAAGGCAAACGCCTACCTGCTGTGCTATTGCTCCACCCCCATTGACTTCTACTTTTATATCAGATTTTGATACTTAAGATAGAAAAACAGAACTTTTAATTTGAGCCTGTTTTCAACTCATAGAATTATGGTTTTTGCCTGGCTTGTAAGCTGTACAACCTCTGAATCCTTTTTTGTAATACCTATTTAATTCTGAGGTTCTCTGAAAAATAAAAACAACACCATATCTTGGGAGATAAAAGTGCTGCACCAATAGCATAGAATGTTGACTTCCTTAGTGTCAGGTTTTAGTCAGCTGATCTGATAAAGTTTATTCAATTTATTTACTATTATGCAATATTTTTTATTTACATATATATTTAATTGAATCATCATATGGAAAGTTACAAAGCTTTCAGGCTTAAGTCTGTTATACATGGCTCAAATAACCATTCCTTCACCAGTGCACATATACCTCCACCCAAAAAAAACCCAAAAAAACCCAGTGTTCCTCCCCATACCCCCCTCACCTGTGTACCTGATAAATTTCACTTTACTTTCTCTTTACTTTGGTTACATTCAATATTTCAACAAAAAACTCATTATTATTGTTTGGAGTTTCCCCCCCAGAATCAGGCCTGTTGAAAAGGAAGCATTTGATAATTTCTTTTCCATTGCTGAGCATGAAGAGATATGAGGTTGCTTGGCTGCTATCGCTGCCGCGAGGTTTTGGATTTCTATATTTTAGTATTTTAGTAACTAAGTTCAGGGAAATTTCTGCCAGAAATTGCATCATTGCAAGCTTGGACCTCCCATTAGTGGTCTTCATAAGATGGCGGTCACCATGCCGTGCCCCCTGGCAAGGAAAAGGGGAGAGAGAAAAACCTTTCCCCTTCTGGGGCAGCATGGGGCCGTGGCTTAGTTCCCAGTCTAGAGACATTTCTGCTAGGAGCTGCTGGTATCAAAAGTAGTTTTGATGGCTTCTGGAATCATGCTCGTTCATCAGCGGAGAGGCCACACAAGTGTGACTGCCGGGGTTACATCTCGGGGGAGCTATTTACATATTTTTTTATATTACCCTTATGACTTACAAGGTTTCCTTCCTTTTTTCATATTCTTTTTAATTTATTTTGGTTTTTGGGCTACACTTGGCATATTCCTGCCACTCTGCTGAGTGTTATTCCTGGTGGGACTTGGGGGACATATATGGTGTCAGAGATCAAACTTGGATCAGTTGCATGCAAGGTGAGTGCCTTACAGACTGTGTTCCCTCTGGTTTTATCGTATTCTTTTTAGAAGCACCATGCATCACAAAGTTATTCACAATTATTCGTAGTTGGGTTTTTGACATATAATATCCCATCACCAATTTTGCCACCACAACGTCAACTTCTCTCTACCAGTGTTCCCAGATTCCCTCTCCCCCAACTCCGCCAAACCCCCAGCCCTGGCCTGCCATCTAGATAGGCACTTTTTAAATTTGATTATTAAAGTTTGGATCTCGCTGTTTCAGTATTACTAACTTTGTAGTTGGTATATTTAGCTCTGCCATTCCTTAACTCACCAGTGTAACTCCGTCCCCTTGGCCCCCACACCCATTGTGATGCATAGCTCTTTTACTACTTACGGAGATATTAGGCAAAGAGATGTAACATATTTGTTGAATAATGTGTTTGACTTTTGCTGAGTACAATATATTTGATTGCACTTAATTCTTGCACAGTCCTGAGAGTATTCTCTTCGTTTAAGAGTTAAGAAAAGTGTGACCAAGGCTGTTATCCGTGTACTAAATGATTAAACTAGGTTAGAATACATACTTTTGATTCTATATTCCATGTTGTAGTCTGTGTAAGACCAGGGAAAACCACAGAATGATTAAGGATTTATATCACTGCACTTCTGGCCTATTTCTGCTAGGTTTAGAGTTTAGATGATTTTGTTTGTTTGTTTGTTTGTTTGTTTTCTTTTTGGGTCATACCCAGCGATGCTCAGGGGTTACTCCTGGCTCTGCACTCAGGAATTACTCCTGGTGGTGCCTGGGGGACCATATGGGGTGCCGGGGATCGAACCCGGCTCGGTCGCGTGCAAGGCAAATGACCTACCTGCTGTGCTATCGCTCTGGCCCCCAGAGTTTGGAATATTTGGATATACCTAGAGTTCCTGCATTCCCAGTGGGCATCTTGAGCAACCCACGCAAGAAACCTCCCAGCCACTTCATCTCCATGTGATTATTTTTTTCAAGAAATTGTGGGGATCTTAGCCTCATAAAATCGTATTCTTAGAATTCATGGTCTTTTTGTTTACACACTTTACCCATCCACACAAGACTTTTGAAGGTTAAATTACAAAATATTTCATTGCTTTTGGAAGCATCATCTTTAACTTGATTCATTTTGTTGCTCTTTTCTTTTATCCATCCTTTATGAGATCCTTCTAGTCAAAGTTTTCCAGCTTCTTTTAATACTTTTGGCCCCTTTAAGTATTTTTGAACATACGTTGACAAGTTTAATTAGTAATCAGTACATTCTGAGCCCCAGTTACTTAGGATAACTTGACCCCAAGTTTATCATCAGCTGCAACTTTTGACTTCAGATAAGTCAAGTTTCTATGCCTTTCTAGCTACAAATACTAACATTAATACTATTTGTCTCATAGAGTTATTGGATTAATACATATAAGGCACTTGCATAAATATCAACAATTAATATTTAACTCAGAGTTATAGGATTAAATAAGTGTATATATATACATACATACATACATACACACACACACACACAAGCACACAAGCCATCAGCTTTAGGTTAAAAAGGTTCTCTCTCACTTATCTGTACTGTAATGCACGGGACTTCCCTGAGTGCTGTTTATAGTTTTGCTGTCTAAACATCCTCCTTAAGAGTCTGTTTCTTGGGACTGGAGTGATAGTACAGGGGGTAGGGTGTTTGCCTTGCATGCAGTTGACTCGGGTTCAATTCCTAGCATCTCATATGGTCCCCTGAGCACCGCCAGGAGTAATTCCTGAGTGCAGAGCCAGGATGTGACCTAGAAACAAAACAAAACAAAAAAAGGGGAGTCTGTTTCTAGGAGTTAAATTTCTTATCCTGCACCTAATTTCACTCATAGTCTTTGAAATATTTTTGTTCTCATAGTGGTACACCTAAGAACAAAAAATTAAAAATGAATTAAAGAACACACATGGCTTGGGCTTCAAGTCTTGACGCATACAACTTTGCTAACTCTATAGGCATGCAGTGACTCCACATTACTTTTTTGATGACTTCCATAAGTGGTTAATTGGTAGACTATGATGTCTTTTCTATATTCAGAGATATTTGGCTCATGTCACATTAATTTGGTTCAAAATAGATCTGTTACATTTTTCTGCATCTTTTAAGAACTTGACCTTTATGTGAAACAGTGATGAACTGAATATTTGTTCAATAATGGAGTAACTTTGGAGGGTAGCTAAGACAAATAAATGGTTGTTTAAAGTATTAAAACCATTTTTGGCCGATATGCTTAATGGAAAACATATGGTGTTCGGCTTGATTTTTAGCTCCTTAGTACTTGAGATCAGCTGCATTTTGCTTTTTGGGTCACATCTGGCAATGCACAGGGGTCATTCCTGGCTCTGCACTCAGGAATTACTCCTGGCTGTGCTCAGGGGACCATATGGGAAGCTGGGAATTGAACCCAGGTCGGACGAATTCAAGGCAAATGCCCTACCTGCTATCGCTCCAGCCCCAAAATGTAATCTTAATAATCTTGAATGATTGTATTATTTAAACTATTACACTGGATTCTTTTTGTATTTTTTAAATTGAATCACAGTTACAAAGGTGTTCATGTTTGGGTTTAGTCATACAATGTTCCAACACTCATCCCTTCACCAGTGTACATTTTCCACCACCAATGTCCCTATTTTCCTCCTGTCCCCGCTTCTCTATCACCTCCAGCCTGTCTCTATAGCAGGCACTTCTCTCTCTCTCTCTCTCTCTCTCTCTCTCTCTCTCTCTCTCCCCCCCCCTTCCCTCCTTTTGGGCATTATGGTTTACAGATTCTGAGAGGTTATCATGTTCCTTTGCCTACTTTCAGCATGCAGTTCTTATTCAGAGTGATCATTCTCAATTATCTTTGTCATAGTGGAACTCCTTCTCTATCCCAACTGCCTTCTCATCAGCTCTTGAGCCAAGGGCTTCCAACTGTGGCCCTTGTTTGTACTGCCCTTGGGTATTAGTTTTATACTTTTTTTTTTCATAACCCACAAATGAGTGCAGTCATTCTATGTTTGTCCCTTTCCTGACTCATTTAGCTGAGCATAATACTTTTCTTTTATTCTTTCTTTCTTCCTTTTTTAAAAATCGAATCATCATGAGACACAGTTATAAAGCTGTCAAACTTGAGTTTCAGTCATACAATGATCGAACACCCAAACCTCTACCAGTGAACATTTTCCAACACCAATGTCCCCAGTATCTCACTGCCCCATCCCAGACATCCTTCTGCCTCAGTGGCAGATAATTACCCCGCACTCTACTTTTGGACATTATGACTTGCAATATAGATACTGAGAGGCTATTATGTTTTTTTTTAATCTATTTTCAGCACACATCTTCCAGACTGTTTTATTATTATTTTTTTTGCTTTTGTTTTTGATTTTTTGGGTCACACCCAGCGATGCAGAGGTTATTCTTGGCTCATGCACTCAGGAATTACTCCTGGAGGTGCTTGGGATGCTGGGAATTGAACCCGGGTTGGCCTCATACAAGGCAAACGCCCTACCCACTGTGCTATTGGTCCAGCCCCTCTTGTTCTTTTTGATGTGTGTTGTTCTCTGTAGTGTGAGATGATATCTTACTGTTGTTTTGATTTGCATCTCCCTAATGATTAATGATGTAGAGCATTTTTTTAATGTGCCTTTTGGCCATTTGTATTTCTTTTTTGAAAAAGTTTCTGTTCATTTCTTCTCTCCATTTTTGGATGGGTTGGAGTTTTTCTCTTGTACAGTTCTACTAGTGTCTTGTATATCTTGAAGATTAACCCCTTATCAGATGGGTATTGGATAAATATTCTTTCCCATTCCATGGGATCTCTCTGTATTTTGGTCACATTTTTTTTCCGAGGTGCAGAATCTTCTTAGTTTAATGTAGTCCTATTTCTTTATGTTTGTTTCCACTTGCTTTGTTAGTGGTGTTTCATCCTTAAAGATGCTTTTAGCTTCAATGTCATGGAGGGTTCTGCCTACATTTCCCTCTATGTACCTTATGGATTCAGGTTTGGTATGGAGGTCTTTAATCCACTTTGATCTGACTTTTGTGCTTGGCATTAGACAGAGGTCAGAGTTCATTCTTTTGCAGGTAGCTTTTCTCCAGTTTTCTCACCACCACTTATTGAAGAGGCTTTCCTTGTTCCACTTCACATTTCTTGCTCCTTTATCAAAGATTACGTGATCATATATTTGAGAGTCTGTGCCAGAATATTCAACTCTATTCCGTTGGTGTGTGGGTCTGTTTCTAGCCCAATACCATGCTGTTTTAATTACTACTGCTTTGTAGTAGAGTTTGAAGTTGGGGAAGATAATGCCACTTAAGGCATCTTTTTTTCCCCAAGGGATTGCTTTAGCTATTCGTGGGGGTTTATTGTTCCATATGAATTTCAGGAGTGTTTTGTCTATTTCTTTGAAAAATGTCATGAGTATCCTGATAGGGACCACATTAAATCTTTATAGTGCTTGGGGAGTATTGCCATTTTATTAATGTTAATCCTCCCTATGGACTGGAGTGATAGCACAGAGGGTAAGGCATTTGCCTTGCATGTGGCCATCCCGGGTTTGATTCCTCTGTCCCTCTCAGAGAGTCCGGCAAGCCACCTGCATGGCAGAAGCTGGCAAACTACCCGTGGCATATTCGATATGCCAAAAACAGTAACAAGTCTCACAATGGAGACATTACAGGTGCCCGCTCGAGCAAATTGATGAGCAACATGAGAACAGTGCTACAGTGCAGTGCAATCCTCCCTATCCATGAGCAGGAGATAAGTCTCCATTTCCTAGTGTCCTCTTTTATTTCTTGAAGTAGTATTTTGTAATTTTCCTTGTATAGGTCCTTCACCTGTTCAGTTAAACTGATTCCGAGGTACTTGATTTTCTGAGGTACTATTGTGAATGGAATTTTTTTTTAATGTCTTTTTCTTCACTTTACTTATTTGTATATAGGAAGGCCTTGGACTTTTGGGTGTTTTGATTTTGTAGCCTGCTACTATACAAACTTAATGTCTCTAGGAGCTTTTTTTGGTAGAGTCTTTAGAATTTTCTAAGTATAGTATCATATCATCTGCAAATAGGTTTATTTGACCTCTTCCTTGCCTATCTGTATGCCCTTGATGTCTTTTTCTTGCCTAAGTGCAGAGAGTCTCTTCTGGAAGCTTGCTTTTAAGTCTCTGGATGTTGCCTGTTGATAGAATTACACACACCTGGGTTCCTCTGCCGGTACCTTCATGCGTGAGGCCTGTCCGAATGTGTGGAGAGGGGCCTTGAGCATGGCTGTGGCTAGGTTCCGGTGGTCTTTGGCCACTGGGAGCTCTGCTCAGGGTGGGGAGGGAAGCTGGAGCCCATCCCCTCCAAGGGCCCCCGGGGAAGACAGCCAGGCATGCGTGCAAGAGACTCTCTGCATCCCTCTCTTCTGGGAGCTTGCTTTTAAGTCTCTGGATGTTGCCTGTTATATATCTTGTAACTTACTTCTCCCTCCTGGAGAAACTGGCACGCTTCTGAGAGTTTCCTGCCCACATGGGACAGCCTTGCAAGCTTCCCACGGTGTATTCATATGCTAAATCCAGTAACAAGTTGGATCTCATTCCCCTGACCCTGAAAGAACCTCCAGTGCGACATCGTTGGGAGGGCAGAGTCAAGAGAGACTTTTAAGATCTTAGGGAAAGGACAAATTGAGAAGTTACTGACCCGCTCGAGAAATCAATGATTAACAGGATTTTGTGATTGTGCTCGTGAAGTGCGATGGCCAGAACTTCCAGTAATATATTGAGTGGAGTGGTGAGAGTGGGAAACCTTGTCTTGTCCCCGATCTTAAAGGGAAGGCTTTTAGTTTCTCTCCATTAACAATAAAGCTAACTTGTCAGTAGGGCTGTATTTTTTGGGGGTAAACTCCAACAACAATAGTGAGTTGTGTGTTGAAACTCCAACAACAATAGTGAGTTTTGTGTTGAAATATGGAATGTAATCAAGGTAAAGAGAAAATGAAGTGAAATTTATCAGTTATGCAGGCGGGGGTGAGGGGGTGGGGGGAGGTATACTGGGGTTTTATGGTGGTGGAATATGGGCACTGGTGAAAGGACAGGTGTTTGAGCATTGTATAACTGAGACATAAGCCTGAGAACTTTGTAACTTTCCACATGGTGATTCAATAAAGTAAATTTTAAAAAAAAGAAAGAATAAAGCTTACTGTGGGTTTGTGGTAGATGGCTTTGACTATATTGAGGAAAGTTCCTTCAGTGCCCAATTTGCTGAGAGTTTTCATCATAAACGGGTGCTGGATCTTCTCAAATGTTTTCTCTGCATCTATTGATATGATCATATGGTTTTTTTCTCTTCTTTTATTGATATGATGGATTATGTTGATTGACTTGCCAATGTTAAACCATTCTTGCCTCCCCAGGATAAATCCTACTTGGCCATGGTGTATGATCTTTTTGATGAGTCGTTGAGTTCTGTTTGCTAGGGTTTTGTTGAGGATCTTTGCATCTATGTTCATCAGGTTTATCTATAATTCTCTTTCTTTGTGGTATCTCCATCTGCTTTTGGTATCAGGGTGATATTTGCTTCAAAGAAACTGTTTGGTAGTGTTTCTGATTCTTCAGTTTCCTGGAAAAGCTTAAAAAGGATTGGGAGTAAGTCCTTTTTAAAGATTTCGAAGAATTCACTAGTGAATCTATGTGCGCCAGGACTTTTGTTTTGGGGGAGACTTTTTATTACCGTTTCAATTTCCTTGATGGTGATAGGTCTGTTCAGGTGCTCCAGGTCTTCTTGGTTCAGCCTTGGAAGGCTATAGGAACCCAGGAATTTGTCCATTACCTTGAGGTTTTCTTGTTTCGTGGCATGAAGATTCTCAAAAGTAATCTTTGAGGATCCTTTGAATTTTTGTAGTTTCTGTTGTGATGTCCCCCTTTTTGTTTCTGATTCAGTTTATTAGGGTTTTTTCTCTCCCTTTCTTTGTGAGTCTTGTGAGAGGTCTATCGATGTTGTTTATTTTCTCAAAGAACCAGCTCTTGGTTTCACTGATCTTTGGATTGTTTTTTGGGCTTCCATCTTGTTAATTTCTTCCCTAAATTTCATTATTTCCTTTCTTCTACCTGGGTAGGGCTCTTTTTGTTGATCATTTTCCAAGCTCTTAAGCTGTGAGGTTAGGTTACTTATGTGGGCTCACCCTTCCTGAGGAATACTTGTAGAGCTATAAACTTTCCTCTTAACACAGCTTTTGATGTGCCCCTAAGTTCTGGTAGCTCATGTCTTCATTTTCATTTGTTTCCAGGAATCTTTTGATTTTCTTTTTGATTTTCTTTCTAAGCCACTTACTTGCTCAGTAGTGAGCTGTTTAATTTCCAGGTGTTTGATTTGATTTTCTGTTTGTGTTTGATTCACTTCTATTTTCAGCACATTATAGTCTGAGAAGATTGTTGATACAGTCTCTGTCTCCTTAATTTTATGGAGGTATATTTTGTTGCCCAGCATGTGATCTATCATGGAGAATGTCCCATGCACACTTGAGAATAATGTGTATTCAGTTTTTTGAAGGTGAAGTGTAACATATATTTATCTACTAAGCCCCTTACTTCCATTTCTTCCCTCAGATAAAGTATGTCCTTGCTAAGCTTGAGTCTGGTTGATATATCGAGAAGTGATAAAGCGGTGTTGAAATCTCCTTGTATTTTGTTGCTATTGATGTCTTTCTTCAAGTCTATGAATAGTTGTTTTAAGTATTTTGCTGGTCCCTCATTAGGTGTATATACATTTAGGAGTGTCAGTTCTTCCTACTGTACAGATCCCTCAATCAATAAGAAATGACCTTCACTGTCTCTTGTGACCTTCTTCAGTCTGAAATCAATGTGGTCTAATACCAGAATGGCCACCTCAGCTATCCTGAGGGAGTTGTTTGCCTGTAGAAGTGTTTTCCAGCCTTTGCCTTTGAATATGTGTTTGCTCTGACTGTTCAGAAGTGTTTATTACAGGCAGCAGAATGTTGGGTTCAATTTTCTGATCCATCCTGCTACTCTTTGTCTTTTAATTGGTGTGTTTAGCCCATTGATGTTGAGAGTGATTATTGTTATGGTGTTTTGTCCCATCTTTCTGCCAAAGTTTGGTGTATTTGAGGGACTTGTTTTGTCATAAAGTAGCCTGTTTAGTTCTTATAACCATGGTTTTGAGTCTATGAGTTGTTGTTTGTCTGTGAAACTGTGTGTTGTTCCTTCTGATCTGAATGAGAGTCTAGCTGGATAACGTATTTTTGGTGAGGCGTTTATTTCAGAGTTTTTTTTTTTCACTATATCCCACCACTGTCTTTGGGCACTGAGGGTTTCATTAGATAAGCTGACTATCTAAATCTTAAATCTTAAGTATGCTCCTTTATAGGAAATTTGTTTCTTTGATCTTGATACTTTCAGAATTTTGTCTCTCTATGATTTTCGTCATTCTGATAAGGATGTGTCTTGGAGTATTTTTTTTTTTAAATTTTAAGTTTTTTATTGAATCACAGTGAGATACATAGTTACAAAGTTGTTCATGATTGAGTTTAAGTCATAAAATATTCCAACACCCATCCCTTCACCATTGTACATTTCCCACAGCCAATGTTCCCAGTTTCTCTCCCAACCCGCACCCTAACCTGCCTCGCAATTTTCTTCTCTCCCTCTCTTCCTCTTTCTTTTCCTCTTTCTCACCCTCTCTCTCCCTCTCTCTGCTATTTAAATAACTTATTTGTATTTAGTTAAAGGGCCATGATTTACAAAGCTATTGATAGTTAAGTTTTAGACAAACAATACTCCAACACCAAGCCCATTACCAGTGTCAACTTCCCTCCCTACCATTGTACCCATGCTCCCTCCCACACACTGCGCACACCACAACCACCTGCCATCTTGACAAGTACATTTCAAAGACCAGTGGGTGCAGTTTAGATCTCATGTCTGCAGTGGTGTTGAGTCTGTGCTTGGACATATAGCAATCTTCCACATCAACGGTATACCCAGGCCTATGAGCCCTGTTCCCCCATTACTTCCCATTTTCATTCCCTCTCAATTTCTTTCTGTTTCTGCCACTATGCCCCCTATTCTCTGGAATTAAAGGTGATCTCGGCATCCCCCCTTGTCCAGTTATTCTATACACTACAGAGACATATAACATCCTGTATTTGCTTAGGACTTTTTTTTTTCCAGGTCCGTAGATTTTATTTTATTTTTTTAAATTAATTAATTTATTTTTAATTCGTGAATCACCATGAGGGCACATTTACAGATTTATACACTTTTGTGCTTATGCTTCCCTCATACAAAGTTCGGGAACCCATCCCTTCACCAGTGCCCATTCTCCACCACCAGTAAACCCAGCATCCCTCCCACCCTCCCCGATCCCATCTCCCCCCACCCCGCCCTGCCACTGTGGCAGGGCATTCCCTTCTGTTCTCTCTCTCTAATTAGCTGTTGTGGTTTGCAATAAAGGTGTTGAGTGGCCACTGTGCTCAGTCTCTAGCCCTCATTCAGCCCGCAACTCCCTTCCCCCACATGGCCTTCGACTACATTATAGTTGGTGATCCCTTCTCTGAGTTGCCCTTTCCCCAGAATGTGAGGCCAGCCTCCAAGCCATGGAGTCAACCTCCTAGTACTTATTTCTACAATTCTTGGGTGTTAGTCTCCAACTCTGTTATTCTATATACCCTAGATGAGTGCAATCTTTCTATGTCTGTCTCTCTCTTTCTGACTCATTTCACTCAGCATGAAACTTTTTATGCCCATCCACTTAAATACAAAATTCATGACCTCCTTTTTTCTGACAGCTGCATAGTATTCCATTGTATAGATGTACCAAAGTTTCCTCAACCAGTCATCCGTCCTAGGGCATTCGAGTTTTTTCCAGATTCTGGCTATTGTAAATAGTGCTGCGATGAACATACATGTGCAGATGTTGTTTCGATTATACTTTTTTGCCTCTCTGGGATATATTCCCAGCAGTGGTATTGCTGGGTCAAATGGGAGCTCAACCTCTAATTTTTTGAGAGTCGTCCATATTATCTTGGAGTATTTTTATTTGAATTTCTTCTAGCTGGTAGTCTTCAGGTCTCCTGAATCTTGTCACATGTGCTCTTCAGCTCTGGGAACGTCTAAGCAATGATATCTTTGACAATTTCTTCATCAGGGTTTTCTTCCTTCTCTCTGGGACTCCAACAATTCTTACGTTATTCCTCTTGGCTTCATCCCAATTTTCTCTTGACATCTGTTGGCTCATTTTGATGCTCTTTTCGATTTTCTTCTGTTGTCTGGAGATTTTCTGCACTTCATCTTGGAGCTCACTGATTCTGTCCTCAGCAGCTCTTACTCTGATGCTGAGGCTTCCCACTGAGTTCCAACTCACCTACCAGGTTTTTCAGATTTGTCATTTCTGTTTGTAATTTTGTTTGCATTTTCCACATTTCTGCTCTCAAGTCCTCTTGTATTTTATTGGAAATGCGTTCCATTGTTTCTTTTAGCTCCCTTTGCATCCTCAGTAGCTGCCTTCTAAATTCCTTGTCAGGGAGGTTGCCTAGCGCTTTATTACTGATTGGGTTTTCTGGTTCACTAACTGAGCTTGGTGGGCTTCTGCATTGCTTTACCATTGTGACCTGTGCAGTTTAGACTTTCACGTTCACTATTACTGTTGTGTTTTTTGTGTAATATTAATTTAGGTAGGGCTAATGAATTATTGGCCTAATGTGTTTTTGGTGATTTTGCTGCCCTAGTGAAAGTTTCACCTAAGAGGATAATTTATGGTGCTTATGGGATATGGAGGGGGATGCCACCCCCACTGGGTCTGTACTTGGATAGGGGAATATTAAACGAGTCCTTGAAAGTTGGCTGCTAGTGGCACAGCCCACCTGGGTTCCTGTCCCTCAGAGATCTGAAACTTAGGTTTTTCTAACCAAAGAAGCTTATATGCACCCCATTCTGCAGGCACCCCGCCACATCACCGAGGTTACCTTGCCTGTGGCCACTGTGCCTGAGCCCCACTGTCCTGCACAAGATGCTCCCCCAGCTGCAGCTGCAGCCACCTGTCCCCACAGGCTGCTCTCCTGGGGATTGTCCATCCATTTTTAAGATAATTTCATGACTTAATTTTTCCTGAAGGCTGGGTAGTATTCCATTGTGTAGATGTACCATAGTTTCTTTAACCCGTCGTCTTCTCTTGGGCACTCAGGTTGTTTCCATATTCTGGCTATTGTGTATAGTGCTGCAGTGAACATAGAAGTGCAGATGGCATTTCTGCTGTGTGTTTTTGTGCCCCTGGGTATATTCCCAGAAGTGGTATTGCTGGGTCATATGGAAGCTCAATTTCTAGTTTTTTGAGGAATACCCATATTGTTTTCCAAAAAGGCTGGATCAGTCAGCATTCTCACCAACAATGAATGAGAGTTCCTTTCTCCTCAGATTCATGCCAGCACCAACTGTTCTTGTTCTTTTTGATATGTGCCAGTCTCTGTGGTGTGTGGTGAGATGTCATTGTTTTGATTTGTATCTTCCTGATGATTAGCGATGTATAGCATTTTTTCATATGCCTTTTGGAAGAATAAGAAGATTAATCTTTGGATTTTCATAAGTTTACAGGGATGAAGTGAACAACATAGGTGAAGGTGCTTACCATATGACTTATTACCTGGAAGTGAGAAGTTATTTAATAAATATACTTTTTCATCTTTATATAAAATCTTCCTGCCAGTATCTCCTATTTGTTATTCACCATTTTTTCCCCTTCAGTAAACATTTTCTTGCTTTTATAGCCACTTTTTATCTATTTGGGTTATCCAGACAGGTCTTTTTTCATATTTATCACATAAGCGAGAAGTGATTTGTTTTGTAGAAGACTCACTTTTAAAAACATAAACTTTATATTTTCTCTCAATAGATTATGGTTGGGAGGACAAAATTTTATTTATGTTTCTTCAACTAATGTGTCTGGAGCTGCCATTATTTAAAGAATGAATGAACTGAATCTTGGTCTTCAAGGTTCCTCAAGAAACTATTAGAGTATAACGTTTTTAAATAGTTCATAAAGTATAGACTCAAACACCAAGAACAGTGAGATAGATGGAAAGTGATGTTGAAGTTTAGGGAAACTTAGAGATCATTATCAGTGTTAGAAATGGAGAGCAGGAAGCAGGGCCAGATTAGATTTTGGGTTATTTTATAACTCAAGGTGCTGTCTGTAATGATATTACGGAAGGCAGCCAAACACTGTGGGTTCAGAAGCATTATAAAAGAGAGAGAAAAGTGTTTGCCATAGAGGCAGGCTGCAGGGGTGGGGCTGGAGGGAAGGTAGGGATATTGATGGCAAGAAATGTACACTGATTAAGGGATGGGTGTTAGAACATTGTATGACTGATACTCATGAAAAACCTTTTAACTGGTATTTCATGGTGACTCAATTAAAAATAATAAAAAGAAAGTTACAAGAAGACTCTTAATTGTAAAGCTTAAAGTCTTTTCCTAGGGATAGATACTAGTGTGTGCACATTTTAAAAAATTTACTAGAATTTAACCAAGAATTGAAAAAAAGCTTGCTTCCTTGCCTTCTTTACCTTTTTGAATGAAACTATTATTTGAACATCTTTGCATTTTTCTGAGAGACTTATTATTCTTATAGCTGATTGAGGCATAATTGATGTGAATAAATAGTATATATTTATAAGGTAAAATTTAATGAGCTTTGACTTCTGTGTCTACCTGCAAAGCCACCATCACAAATAAGATACTACACATAATGATTATCTCAAGATCTTTTATGGCCTTTTATATTCTACCTTACCCAACCACGCCTTTCAGTCCTATCTCAGGTAATTTTTGATCTGATTTCTGCATTATAGAGAGGTAGAGTTGTGTGGCTTTTCTAGAGTTTTACACTGGGGAAATCCTATAGCCTGTGCTCTGTTTATAAATCTAGCTTCCTTTACTTTCCATAACTACGTTGAGATGCTTCTATACATTTTTTCCCATTGGCTTCCCAATGTTCCTGCTGTAATGAAGATGCGATATATTGTGGTTATACCCTCTGAGAGACTCAGGGATTGTACTGGGAGTTGCTGTTTTACTCTTCTACTCTCCTTCTCTACACTTCTTCACCCAGTGACAAGGAATATATTGTGAGCCTATAGTATGTACCTTGGTACATACTATACACAGTATCACTATTATCACAATATACATAATGCATAAAAATTCATTCTGTACTTCTTTCATTATATCTTATTTTTTTTCTATACCTTTTCTTTAGAAAACACTGATCTGTTTTCCATCTCTTCAATTTTGATACTTCAAGAAAAATTGAAAGTGGGTGACTAAGGAGATACTCAAAGGACCTGGGTATATGCTTTGCATGGAGATCGAGTTTAATTTCTGGTATCCAGAGTTCTTCCAAAAATAGTCTCCCAGCAATGTAGCATCAGTAGCCTCTGGTACTATAGGATATGGCTCCCCAACAAATATAAAACATAAAACCAAAGATATAAGTAGGCTACCACATAATCCATCAATTCCACTCCTAGGTATTTGTCCATAAATCCTAAATCACTAATTGAAAAAGATCCAGGTATATCTATGTTCATTGCAGTGTGGGAAAAGTACACTGTTGTTGGGACACTGTTGGAATATTATATGACTGAAATCCAAACACAAAGAACTTTGTAAATGTGTTTATCACTGTGATTCAATAAAAAATTAAAATAATTAAAACAGTCAAGATCTGGAAATACCCACAGGCCCCAGAATAGTGAATGGATAACGATGAAGTGGTAGACAGAGGCCAGATAGTCATCTCCATAGATGCAGAAGAAGCATCTGACAAGAATCAAATCCGTTCAGTGTGAAAATACTCAGCACAAGGGGAATGGAAGGGACTTATCTCAATCTTGTGATGATCATATACAATAAACTCAGGTAACATTATGCTTAATGATGAGAAACTTAAAGCCTATCCTCTAAGATAAAGCAGAAGACAAGGATTTCCACTTTTACCTCTACTCTTCAATATAGTATTAGAAGTCCTTGCCACAGCAATTAGGTAAGGAAAATAAAAGGAATTCAGGTTGGTAAAGAAGTCAATCTATCAGTATTTACAGTTGGTATTGTATTGTACATAGAAAGCGCTAAATACTACTAGCAAATTCCTTGAAATAAACATATACAGTAAAGTATCAGGCTGCAGGATCAGTGCACAGCATGTTGCCTTCATATAAGTCAATGATGTTGAAGAGAAATTTTTTTTTAAAAAGCTATCTTGTTTATGATTATGTCAAAAGTTCAAATGTATAAGTCAACTAAGGTAAGAAACCTTTTTTAGTGAAAATTATAAATCATTTATGAAAGTCTCAACAACACAAGGATATGGACAAAGAATGTGTTTCTTGTAAATTGATTGGAATAACTAGCATTGTTAAAAAGACTATTTGATGAATATTGGGTAAATATTCTTTCCCTTTCTGTGGGCTCTTTCTGTATTTTGGTCACTGTTTCTTTTGCATGGTCAGTGCTGTTTCATCCTTAAAGATGCTTTTAGCTTCAATGTAATGGAGGGTTCTGCCTACATTTCCCTCTATGTACATTATAGATTCAGGTCTGATATTGAGGTCTTTAATCCACTTTGATCTGACTTTTGTGCCTGGAATTAGACAGAGGTCAGAGTTCAATTTTTTGGAGGTAGTGATCCAGTTTCCACTTGTTGAAGAGGCTTTCCTTGTTCCACTTCACATTTCTTGATCCTTTTTCAAATATTAAGTGGCCATATATTTGGGGGTTTCTGACAGGATATTCAACTCTATTCCATTGGTCTGCAGTTCTGTTTCTAGCCAAATACCATGCTGTTTTAATTACCACTGCTTTGTAGTGGAGTTTGAAGTTCGGGAAGGTGATGCCACCCATCTTCTTTTCCCCAAGTATTGCTTTAGCTATTCGTGGGGGTTTATTGTTCCATATGAATTTCAGGAGTGTTTTGTCTATCTCTTTGAAAAATGTCAAAGAAACGGATCAAGCAATCCTAAAATTCATATGGAACAACAAACACCCACGGATAGCTAAAACAATTCTTGGGAAAAAGACGATGGGAGGCATCACCCTCCCCAATCTCAAACTTTAATACAAAGCGGTAACAATTAAAACAGAATGGTACTGGAACAATGGCAGAGCCTCAGACCAATGGAACAGGGTGGAATATCCCTACACACAACCCCAAATGTATGATCATCTAATCTTTGATAAGGGAGCAAGAGATGTGAAGTGGAGCAAGGAAAGCCTCTTTAACAAATGGTGCTGGCACAACTGGACAACCACATGCAAAAGAATGGGCTTAGACCTCGACCTGACACCATGCACAAAAGTCAGATCAAAATTAATTAAAGACCTCAACATCAGACCACAAACCATAAGGTACATTGAAGACAAGGTCAGCTAAACCCTCCATGATATTGAAGATAAAGGTATCTTCAAAGATGACATGCAACTGGCCAACCAAGTGAAAGCAGAGATCAACAAATGGGACTACACTAAACTAAAAAGCTTCTGCACCGCAAAAGATACAGTGACCAGAATACAAAGACAATCTACAGAATGGGAAAGGATATTTACCCAATACCCATCCGATAAGGGGTTGATATCAAGGGTATATAAGGCACTGGTTGAATTCTACAAGAAGAAAACATCCAACCCCATCAGAAAATGGGGCGAAGAAATGAATAGAAACTTTCCCAAGGAAGAGATACGAATGGCCAAAAGGCACATGAAAAAGTGCTCTACATCACTAATCATCAGGAGATGCAGATCAAAACAACCATGAGATACCACCTCACACTACAGAGACTGGCACACATCCAAAAGAACAAAAGCAACCGCTGTTGGAGAGGATGTGGGGAGAAAGGGACCCTTCTACACTACTGGTGGGAATGCCAACTGGTTCAGCCCTTTTGGAAAACAATATGGACGATTCTGAAAAAATTAGAAATTGAGCTCCCATTTGACCCAGCAATACCACTGCTGGGAATATATCCCAGACAAGCAAAAAAGTTATAGTCAAAATGACATCTGCACTTATATGTTCATCGCAGCAATATTTACAATAGCCAGAATCTGGAAAAAACCTGAGTGCCCTAGAACAGATGACTGGTTGAAGAAACTTTGGTACATCTATACAATGGAATACTATGCAGCTGTTAGAAAAAAAATGAAGTCATGAACTTTGCATATAAGTGGATCAGCATGGAAATTATTATGCTAAGTGAAATGAGTCAGAAAGAGAGAGACAGACATAGAAAGATTGCACTCATCTGTGGAATATAGAATAATAGACTAGGAGTCTAACACCCAAGAATAGTAGAAATAAGTACCAGGAGGTTGACTCCATGGCTTGGAAGCTGGCCTCACCTTCTGGGGAGAGAGCAACCTAGATAGAGAAGGGAACACCAAGTAAAATGTGTGGAGGCCACGTGGGGGAAGGGTGACGTGTGCTGAATGTAGACTAGAGACTGAACACAGTGGCCACTCAACACCTTTATTGCAAACCATAACACCTAATTAGAGAGAGAGAACAAAAGGGAATACCCTGCCACAGTGGCAGGGTGGGGTGGGGGGAGATGGGATTGGGGGGGTAGGAGGGATGTTGGGTTTATTTGTGGTGGAGAATGGGCACTGGTGAAGGGATGGGTTCTCGAACTTGTATGAGGGAAACATGCGCACAAAAATGTATAAATCTGTAACTGTACCCTCACGGTGATTCACTAATTAAAAAATAAATAAATTTAAAAAAAAAAAGAAAAATGTCATGGGTATCCTGATAGGGACTGCATTAAATCTGTATAGTGCTTTGGGCAGTATTGCCATTTTGATAATGTTAATTCTCCCTATCCAGGAGCAGGGGATGTGTCTCCATTTCCTAGTGTCCTCCTTCATTTCTTGAAGTAGTATTTTGTAATTTTCCTTGTATATGTCCTTCACCTCTTTGGTTAAGCTGATTCCAAGGTACTTGATTTTCTGAGGTACTATTGTGAACAGGATTTTTTTTAATGTCTCTTTCTTCTCTTTCATTATTTGCAGATAAGAAAGCCATGGACTTTTGGGTGTTTGTTTTGTAGTCTGCTACTTTACTATATAGACCTGTTGTTTCTCGGAGCTTTTCTGTAGAGTTCTTAGGATTTTCTAAGTATAGTATCATATCATCTGCAAATAGTGATAGCTTGACTTCTTCCTTTCCTATCTGTATGCCCTTGATATCTTTTTCTTGTCTAACTGCTGTGGCCAGGACTTCCAGTACTATATTGAATAGGAGTGGCGAAAGCAGGCAACCTTGCCTTGTGCCCAATCTTAGAGGGAAGGCTTTTAGTTTTTCCCCATTCAGAATGATACTTGCCATGGGCTTCTGGTAGATGGCTTTGACTATATTGAGGAAAGTTCCTTTTTTTTTTTTTTTTGCTTTTTGGGTCACACCTGGCGATGCACAGGGGTTACTCCTGGCTCTGCACTCAGGAATCACCCCTGGCCGTGCTCAGGGGACCATATGGGATGCTGGGATTCGAACCCGGGTCGGCCGCGTGCAAGGCAAATGCCCTACGCGCTGTGCTATCGCTCCAGCCCCGGAAAGTTCCTTTGATGCCCATTTTGCTGAGAGTTTTCATCATAAATCAGTGCTGGATCTTGTCAAATGTTTTCTCTGCATCTGTTTATATGATAATATGTTTTTTATTATTTCTTTCATTTATATGATGGATTATGTTGATTGATTTGCGAATGTTAACCATCCTTGCATACCTGGGATGAATCCTACTTGGTCATGGTGTATGATCTTTTTAATGAGTCATTGGATTCTATTTGCTAATATTTTGTTGAGGATCTTTGCATTAGGGATATCGGTGTGTAATTCTCTTTCTTTGTTGTATCTCTCTCTGCTTTTGGTATCAGTGTGATATTTGCTTCAAAGAACTTGTTTGCAAGTGTTTCGGATACTTCAATTTCCTGGAAAAGCTTAAAGAGCATTGGGAGTAAGTCCTCTTTAAAGGTTTGGAAGAATTCACTAGTGAATCCATCTGGGCCAGGACTTTTGTGCTTGGGGAGACTTTTTATTACCATTTCAATTTCCTTGATGGTGATAGGTCTGTCCTGGTATTCCAGGTCTTCTTGGTTCAGCCTTGGGAGGCTATAGAAATTGAGTTTCCATATGACTCTGCAATACCACTTCTAGGAATATATCCTGAGGATGCAAAAAAGCACGGTAGAAATGACATCTGTACCTATATGTTCATTGCAGCACTGTTCACAATAGCCAAAATCTGGAAACAACCCACGTGCCCCTAGAACAGATGACTGGTTAAGAAAACTTTGGTACATCTACACAATGGAATACAATGCAGCTGTATTGGATCACACAAGAATAGTAGAGGTAAGTACCAGGAGGTTGGCTCCAAGGCTTGGAAGCTGGCCTCATGCTGGAGGAAAGGGCAGCTCAGATAGAGAAGGGAACACCAGGTAAAGTGTGGTTTGATGACCCACACGAGATAGGAGATGCATGCTGAAAATGGCCACTCAGTGCCTCTCTTGCAAACCACAACACCCAAAAGGAGAGAGAGAACAAAAGGGAATGCCGTGCCACAGAGATGGGGTGGGGTGGGGGGATGGGGTGGGAGGATGGGAGGGATACTGGGAACACTGGTCGAGGGGACTGGGAACTGGTAGAGGGATGTAAACAAAATTCAAACATGAAAGTTCATAAGTTTGTAACTGTACCTCACGGTGATTCACTAATAAAAATAAAAAAGCAACAAAAAAAAACAAGCTTATATTGTATACCATTTTCTTGAATGCTTTATGTTAACCATATAATAATTTCTATAATAAACATTAAAGAGATATTAAAATACAGCTGTTAGGAGAGATGAAGTCATGAAATTTGCTTATAAATGGATAGACCTGGAGAGTATCATGCTAAGTGAAATGAGTCAGAAAGAGAGGGACAGACATAGAAGGACTGCACTCATTTGTGGAGTGTAGGGTAGCATCACATGTGGCTGACACCAAAGGATGGTAGATACAAGGGCTAGGGGGATTGCCCCATAGCAAGAAGACTGCTTCATGAGTGGAGGGGAAAAGGCACATGGAATAGAGAAGGGCTCACTAGAAAATGATGGCTGGAGGAACCAGTTGGGATGGGAGATGCATGCCGAAAGTAGATAATGGACCAAACATGATGACCTCTCAGTGTCTGAGTTGCAAGCCATAAAGCCCAAAAGTAGAGAGAGATTATGCACAATATTGTCTGCCATGGAGGCAGGGGGAGGGTGGGAAAGGGGGTGTATACCGGGGATATTGGTGGTGGGGTATGTGCACTGTTGGAGGGATGGGTGTTCGATCATTTTGTAATTTTAACCCAAACATGAAAACTTGTAACTGTTTCACGGTGATTCAATAAAAATTTTTTTTTTAATTTAAATTTTATTGAATCACCATGTGGAGGGTTACATAGTTCTCAGGATTATGTCAGTTATACAATACTCAAACACCCTTCCCTTCACCCGTGCCCATATTCCATCACCAACCACCCCATTAAACCTCCTGCCCTCTCCCGCCCCCCCAGTCCCCGCCCTTGTAAATGATAAGTTTCACTTCGTTTACGCTTTATCTTGGTTACAGTCCATGTTTCAACACATAACTCAATATTGTTGCTAGGGTTTCCCCCAAAAAAGAAAAGATAGTCCCACTGTCAAGGAAGCATTTGATGGCTCTCCATTGCTGAGAATGTAGAGAAATTAAGTCCCGCTGTTTGTTACATAACTTTTCTATTTTTTCCCCCCCTTGTCCCGCGCCACCGAGATCACGCCTGTTTAGTAATCACCACGCTGCCTGACAAAGGGAAAACAAACCAAAAAAGATGGTTATTTCCCGTCATCAGCCGGCGTGGGGCTCTGGCTTAGTTGATAGCCTGGTAGAATGTCTGCAAGCAATTTCTGGAATCAAAGGTAATACGCTGGTATCGGCCCCGGCTCGAGATTCCACCAGTGTCCCGCTGTTCCAAGTACTTAATAATTTATTCACTTGTATCCCATTCCCACGCCACCAGGTCCGTGTCAGCTTAATGGACATCATACTATGGTTAACGCCACGCTGCGTTTCTTCCCGAGAAAGAAGGATATTTCTTCTCAGCCAGCATGGGGATATGGCTTAGTTCAGTCTATAGAGATGGCTACCACTTTGGTAGCCTTCAATATTTCAGCAAGAGACTTACTATTCTTGTTAGGATTTCCCACCAAAGTCCGACCCGTTAAGAAGGAACCATTTCATAATGGTGATGATTAAATGACAATAGGTTGCGCGGCCATGGCAGCGGCCTCGCGGCTTTGAATTTCTGTATAAAGTCCAGGGAAAGTACAGCCAGAAATTACACATCGCTACAAACTTTAACCCTATTATGGTCCCCCCAAAGTCCAACCCATTACAAAGGAACCATTTCATATTGCTGATGATTAGATGACATTAGGCTGCCGAGGCCGCGCGGTTTTGGGTTTCTATATAAAGTCCAGGGAAAATTCTGCCTAAAATTCTATCGTTACAATCTTTTACCCTTCAACAAAAAACTCAGTACTATTGTTTGGAGTATCCCCCCACGGTAAGCCCTGCCAAAAAGGAACATTTACACGTTGCTGACAATCAAAAGATATTAGGTTAGATTTCTATATGAAGTCCGGGGAAAATTCTTTTGGTAATTGCATCACTCGCTGGCAGCGCCTGGGCCAGAAGCTCCGAGCACACAGTTTGGAGGCATTTTGGGGGTGCTGCTCGTGTCCAAAGTGGTTCAGTTGCCTCCGGGGTCGATCTCGCGCAGGGCCGGAAAGGAGCGTCCCCACATGGCTCTGTGCTTAAATGTCGGCCGGCACAGGGCGGATCCGGAAGTCCCGCCCCATCGGCTTTCCCGGACTTCCTGCATAGTCTAAAAACCGGCTATTGCCTCGCTGCATTCAAAAAGAAAGAGTTGAGAGAGAAAAGAGCATACCCCGCTGGCAGCGCCTGGGCCAGAAGCTCCGGGCACACAGTTTGGAGGCATTTTGGGGGCGCCGCTCGTGTCCAAAGTGGTTCAGTTGCCTCCGGGGTCGATCTCGCGCAGGGCCGGAAAGGCAATAAAATTTTTTTTAAAAAAGACTATATGAGTAAGATAATTTACCAGTGCAATGCAATTCCCATCAAAATGCCCATGACACTTTTCAAGGTCACAAAAAAAATTCTCAAAAAAAGTTTTATACGGAACCATAAAACTCCCAGTATAGTCAAAGGAAACCTAAGAAAAAAGAAAAAAACCTAAGGAAAAACCTAAACCAAAGAGACATTGCATTCCCGGACTTTAATCTTTACCACAAAACTGTAGTAATTATATATTTAAGCTACTGGAAAAGACACGATCTAACCAATGGAATAGAATTGAGAGTCCAGAGGTAGTACAGGAATAAGACGCTTGCCTTGCATGCAGTGAACCCCAGTGTGATCCCCAGTACTGCAATTAGTTCCCCAAGCACTTCCAGGGGTGAACTCTGAGCACAGAGCTAGGAATAAGCCTTGGACAGGCCAGGTGTGTTCCCCAACCCCCAAAATAAAATGAAAGGAAATGGATTGAATACCTTGATATCAAACTTATTTCCAAAAAATACATTAAGTAGATGCAGACAGGCTCTAGGTAAGAGGAATCTTTAGTTATATGACTGATAGGCTCCACTGGCAAAGAAAACAGAAGCAGAAATAAACAAATGGACTATATCAAACTAAAGAGCTTCTGCACTGCAAAAGGAACGAGGCCTAAAATGAAGACGCCCCTCTATTGGGAGAAAATATTCATACATCAGACATTATAGAAAAGATACATAAAGCACTATCGAAGCTCAACAACCACTACCACAAAAACCACAAATAGCTTCATCAAGACATGGGGAAAAGAGATGAATACTTTCTCAGAGATAAAGATGTCCAATAGGCATCTTAAAATGTCCATTTCACTGATTATCAGGGAAATACAAATAAAAATGACAATTAACACTTCACAAGAGCAAGAGTGGTTTATATAAGAAGTCTAGGTATTTGAATGGTGATGGGAACGTGGCAAAAAGGGAGCACATTCACTGCTGGTGGGATGGTTTCTTGGTTTGGGAAATGGTTTGGAGACTTCTAAAAGACTTGAGTTTTTAATTTATCCTGTTGTTCCACTGCTTACCGTCTACCCAAGAACACAAAATCTTGAAGGACATGCAATACTGTATTTCTCACAGCCTTATTTATAATAGCCAAGATTTGGAAACAACCCAAGTGCCCAACAATAGATGAGTTGATTAAAAGTTGTGTTTTTTTTATGCACAATGAAGTACTATTCAGCTGTGATGAAAGAGAATATCTTGTAGTTTGCTGCAGTATGGATAACATTGGAGTAAGTCATGCTAATGAAGTGAGTCAGAAAGAAAAGGACAAATGATTGAACTCATCTGTAGAGTATAAAGAAACAGACCACTGGAATAAGTAATCCCCAGTGATATGACCAGTTGAGGGGGCCTTGGAATACTAGTGGCAGAATCCTGGCACTCTGGTGGTGAGCATAGTCTACATCACTGCATGTATAAAACATTAATATTGTATTATTTAAAAATATTTTTAAAGATTATATAAACACACACACATATGTATATATACACACACACAATAGAATGCTTCTTAACTGTAAGAAAAGATAATCTTTCTCTTCTTTGCTGCAGCATAAATGGAGTTGAAGTAGTCGTGCTAAGTGAAATAAGTCAGAAAGAGAAAAATACCAGAGGACCTCATTTATGTGTGGTATACTTAGAAACAAAGCAATGGAACTGTCCTAATAAAACCTTCTGATTCAGACTACAGACCTGAGTTACCAAAGAGGTGGAGAATGAACTAAAAGGTTCTATAGACTTTGCTAGAATGGTATTGACCAATATACTTTTGGGAATGTGGCAAAAAAGGGAATGCATTTGCATTCACTGATGGTGGGATTGTTGATTGGTTTGGGAAATGGTTTGGAGACTTCTAAAAAAACCTGAGTTTTTATTTATTCTGCTATTACACTACTTGCCATCTACCCAAGAACACAAAATCTGGAAGGACATGCAATTCTATATTTCTCACAGCATTATTTAAAATAACCAAGACGATGGGTGTGATGCAGTAACACATACCCATAAATCCTATAAATATTTAAGCACTTTCAAAACAATGTTATCTTAAGGTCAATGAAAAAAATAAATATTATAAAGTCTGTAAGTGGAACCATTTGAAAATTCTTTTTTTTAACCCAGTGTAATTTTCTTGAGATTGATCCAATGTGCAAATATCAAGAGTTCACCTTTATTTATTATTGCACAGTGTTTCATGGTGTGGGTGTACTACAGTTTGCTAGATGACTCACCCAGCGAAGGACATATGAGTTATTCCAATTTTTGGCTATTACAAATAACGCTGCTATAAACATTTGTACAGACTTTGGCATAAACATAAGTTTTCATTTCTGTGAGATAATTGTTCAATAGTAAAGTTGTTGGGTCACATGTAAATGCATATTTAGTTTTATGAGATAATGAGAAACTATTTTTCAGAGTGACTATACTATTGAGCATTATTATATGTATATAATTATTTCTGTCTCACAACCCTGAAAAGTAGCAATTATTTTTGCTTTCTTACTGACAATCTAAGGATGTTAAGAAATGAAAATCCTACTTAAAACCCAAGTATGTAGTGTTACAGTTCTTTTAGAAATTGTCTAGCAGGTTTTCTGGTTGCTACTGGAAAACTACACATCCTGAGGCACCACCCCTCAAAAAAAAAAAAAAAAGAAAACCAAGGATGTTAAGGACTCATCCAAGGTAACATGGATAGTAAGGAACAGAACTAAGATTTAAAGTTATATAGGCAAGATCCAAAGTCTTTTAGGTTCATTTATACCAGGTATTATGCTTGGCTGTCAGTAACGTCCAAGTGTACTTCTTTTAGCATAAAGGTTAGTGCTTTCTGGTTACAGATGTGAAAATATGATATCATGTACAGTTTTTTTCTGGTTTCTAGAGTAAGTTGGTATTGCTCTTACTAAACAACCTGTAACTAAACAATCTGTAACTATCTCAAGGTGACAATCTTTTATGAAATTGCAACTTGGAGATATCATCTATAATCTTGAGAAATATAGTATTATTTTTAGACTGAAAACAAGAAGTATCACTTATCTGCGAAGACAAATAGATCAAATTATCTGGTTTTCTTTTATCTATGGCAAGAAATATTATATTTAAGGATCAATAAGACTACAACCAAATAGGTTATATGTGGAATCTAACTCTTGTTGAAACATAAACATTAATTTCAGTGGATTATTTTGTCTATATGATATCTATAAATGATTTTAACTTTTTTTCTTTTTTTTTTTTGCTTTTTGGGTCACACCCAGTGATACACAGGGGTTACTCCTGGTTCTGCACTCAGGAATTACCCCCTGACAGTGCTCAGGGGACCATATAGGATGCTGGGAATTGAACCCGGGTCAGCGTGTGCAAGGCAAACGCCCTACCTGCAGGGCTATTTCTCCAGCCCCAAATGATTTTAACATTTTTTTAAATCATTTTCTGTATTTTATCTATCACTTTAATGTTGCTTATCATTTTTTCATTTGCCATATAATTTGAATGCTCTCTTTCAAATTTCCTTCCTTCCTTCCTTCCTTCCTTCCTTCCTTCCTTCTTTCCTTCCTTCCTTCCTTCCTTCCTTCCTTCCTTCCTTCCTTCCTTCCTTCCTTCCTTCCTTCCTTCCTTCCTCTTTTTTTAAGCTGTTCAAAAATTGTATTACGAGATAATAGTAAATGGCATGATATTAGAACAAATGTTAACTCATATTAGAATAAATAGAATTGAAAGACCAGAAATAAACCTGTATACATATGTATACATATGGACAATTAATATGAAATATGAATTTAGAACTTAAATAGTCAGGAGTGTCTCTGCGAAATGTTACTTGGAAATTTGAATACCCACATGCTATGAATGAAACTAGATTACTCTCTTCCACTTAACACAATCATGAACTCAAAATAACTAAAGACTTGAATGTAAGACTGAAGTCATAATTGACCTAGGGAAAAACATTGGTACTACACTATTGGACCTTGGTTTCAGGAAAAACTTTTTGGCTGTGTCTCCAATTTCAGGGAATCACTTGTATCACTCATCATCCTGTTGATCTTCGATTTGCTCGAGTGGGCACCAGTAACATCTTTATTCGTCCCTGTTGCATGCTAGTGTAGCCCAATGACATCTGCTCGCTCCAGGAGCACGAAGAGCCTCAAATCATTTGTTCAGGGTTTTGACGAAGAAGTCTGACCATCTCATAGGTGGGAGGCCATGCGGTCTTTTTTTAAAATTTTTTATTAGTGAATCACCGTGAGGTACAGTTACAAACTTACGAACTTTCGTGTTTGCATTTCAGTGATCGTTTACCCATCCCTCCACCAGTGGCCATTCTCCTCCACCAATGTTCCCAGTATTCTTCCCACCACCTTCACCTGGTCCCCCACCACCCCACCTTGTTTCTTTCCTCTTTACTTCTTTTTTTTTAAACATAAAATATATAGAAACATTAAAGACAATGTATTTTAACTTGAAAAATTTTAGTTGAAAATTTTTAGTTCAATTACAAAATTTTTAGTCAAAAATTGTGGCTGTAATGTGCACGTAGAGACCTTCAATGCTGAGAATGAAAGCCTCTAATTCTTTTTTTTTTTTTTTTTTTTGCTTTTTGGGTCACACCCGGCGATGCACAGGGGTCACTCCTGGCTCATGCACTCAGGAATCACCCCTGGCGGTGCTCAGGGGACCATATGGGATGCTGGGATTCGAACCCGGGTCGGCCGCGTGCAAGGCAAACGCCCTACCCGCTGTGCTATCACTCCAGCCCCTCTAATTCTTTTTTTTAATTTTTTTTTTTTATTTTATTGAATCACCGTGAGAACAGTTACAAGGCTTTCAGAATCAAGTCTCAGTCATACAGTGATCAAACACCCATCCCTTCACCAGTGCACATGTTCCACCACCAAGAACCCCAGCATACACCCCCTCCCACTCCCCCACTGCCTGTGTGACAAATGATTTTCACTTTACTCTGATTACATTCAATTTTCAACAAAAAAACCACTATTATTATTTGGAGTTTGTCCTCCAACAATCAGACATGTAGAAATGGCATCATTAGATCATATGTTTTCTATTGCTGATAACAAAGAACATATGATGTTGAATGGTCATGAAAGCGGTCACCCAGTTTTGGGATTCTGCTATTTTAGTAATTAAGTCCAGAGGTATTTCTGCCAGCAGCTTCTGCATTCCGAGATTGCTTTGTGTTCTCTGGGATCATGGCGGTTCAGGATTGGAGGAGTCGTTCATGGACAGCCATTCGGGTCTCATTTGTACGGGGAGCAGGACTGGTTCTGTCCCCCGTCCCGCCATCGCACGATTCCCAATGCGTCCCATCACTGTAGGCTCCTACGTCTGTCCAATTGGCTCTGAAAGATGGTGGTCACCATGCTGCCACAAAGGGGAAAAGGCCGAGGGACAAAAACCCTTCCCCTCCCAGGACTGCGTGGGGCCGTAGCTTAGTTCACAGTAAAGGAGTATATCTGCCAGCAGCCACTGCATTCCAAGATTGGTTACTGTGCCTCTGGAGTAATGGGCGCTCAGGGGTGGTGGAGTAATGGGTGCTCAGGGGTGGTAGAGCCATTCCTGAGCGGCTTTTTGCATATCTGGAAATGTTGCGCTTATGCAGCCGTGTGGTTTGCAGAAATTGTCCCAGTCCCACATACTGGAGCTGTGTTAGTAGAAGCTCAGTGTTGCCAGGGCTCCATCTGGAGATGGCACCTTCTCCGTCTGGCACCCCGGTGTTGTTGGCCCGGTCTTGGGTCCGGAGCATTCTCTGGCTTGCGGTGCCTGCCAGCATGGATTCTTCACTGCTAGGTGCGGCAAGATGGTGCCGGGGGCGGGTTGAGGGTGTGACTTCCGGTGGCAGGGGCGGGTTAAAGCTGGAATGGTGCCTCCCAGCTCCAGTGCCCTGCACAGTTTGCAGAAATTGTCCCAGTTCCACATACTGGAGCCATGTTAGTAGAAGCTTAGTGTTGCCAGGGCTCCATCTGGAGACGGCACCTTCTCCGTCTGGCACCATGGTGTTGTTGGCCCGGTCTGGAGTCCCGGAAAGCCTCTAATTCTTAAGTGGATTACCTTGCTTTTGCATTATTTCCAGTGACACAGAATTAGCCTTGACTTTGATAATAGATCTATGATGATTCTAGTGGTTTAATATTTTCTTGGTTGAGATCAAGTAAACAATGACTATATATTTATTTATTTTAAGATGTTTCTTTGGCATCACCTGATGAACAGTTTTAATATACTCAGGGAGGTGTTTTGTCTGCTCCAGGTTAAGGATAATAACAACACCAACCAATTAAGTATCATGGTATCAGTTGTTCAGTAAGAGTTTTTATTCAGTAACTAATTTGCTAGTGTTACTTCACAGTCACCTCTGGCTCTGGCCATAGCCTAAGAGACAGAAGGGTCTTAGCTTACTTCCACTCTCTGGGGAAAGGAAGTCTAGGTCTCCACATGCTGCAGCAGGGGACCCTAATCCTGCCAACGATATCAGATCTTGGCCTGCTCTTGTGCTGCCAGGTTGCACCAAATTTGCTGCCTTGCCATCATGGGAGGGAGCATGACTTTCCCCTGCTTTCAGTACTTTGTTAATTAAGTTAAAAACAAACAAACATTAAAGACTGGACAGTAGCTCAAAGACCAGCACAGTCCCATTAGATCCCTGGCACCACATAGTCTCCGGACCTTCCTACAGGCATTGACCCCCAGCACAGAGAAAGAAGTAGCCCCTCTGACCAGCCCAGAGCCTGCCCAAACAGAGCCCCACCAGTCACTCACTCCCACACTGCAAAACTGCCACCATGCCTCCAGCCGCACTCAGTTGGCTCAGAACCCACCCTCACCCAGAAATTAACCTGTTGAAATTCAGGCACGTAGGTCTTTGTAACTGAAATTTTAGGGCTTTCTCAGAATCAGGATTGGCTACCTTCCCCTCAATTCCGGTACTTCCGGAAATCCTGGCTGTCATGTCCACATCCCAAAGCCAGGGTCTAGTTGTAAATTTAACTGCAGCTGTACCACTTTGTTAAAATTTCTGGAACTTTCGTAGAGCAATTTCTTTGTTGCTTGTAATTTCTAACTTGCCACAGTGTTCTGTGGAAAGTTCAGTGCTCTGACGGACTGAAGCTTTTAATTAAATAAAATTTATATTCTCTAATGGTAGTCTGAAATTTAGCAAGTAGATGATCATAAAGAGAAAAATTTAAAAAAGCTAAGTTTAAAATGTTATGCACTTTTTAAAAAGTGTTAATCATTTTGATTATGCTCTTACACATATTCAAGTCTGTTCTTTTCTGATAAACACAGTAGGACAGCTGAACTCTTATAAACTCTTATAACTCTCCTTTCTCCTTCATCATTATATTTTGGATCTCTAACTTCTAGCATTGTGCTTCATCCATAGAAGAAACTTGATAAATACATGTTTGATGCTGTATTAAATGCTTGCATTAGAATTGAAGATGGTTGTAGAAGAGAAAGATCTTTGACAGTGCACTGAAATTTTAGTTGTCAAATGTAATGCATCAATGTATCTATAAAACTTCATCTATCTACATAAGACTGCTACTTACAGTGCCTTATTTTTCCTCACAGTAATCCTGAAGGGTAAAGATAGCATTATTCCTCTTACTTATGCACCCAGGGAAAGGACTTATCTATGTCTTATATGTAAAGTCATGTCTCAAACCCATGTCTTCTTTATAGAAGAATGAGAGAAAAATTTCCAAAGGGAAGCACTTAATGGAAGATCTAAAGCTGCAGAAGTAGTAAAGATATAATTTTGTAATAATGTGGTTTTCTTGAGAAAGTCTTTTAGTGGAACAGAAATATTAGAAGATACTATAAGATATTCACAGATTATGAAAGAATAGTTTCTTCTTCAGGGTGAGAAAATTTTCAGTAAAATTATATTCTTCCACATAACTTAACTGGAAAAAGTAAATGGTTTGATAACTTTATAAGTTGTTCTGTAATATTAACTATAAATATATAGTTTCTAAATCATTTGAATCATAGAAGCTACAAATTAGGAACATGTTAGTCAACTTTTTGTACTTAGAAATAGTTTACAAAATGTTCAAGGCTTACATATATAAGCCCATTTCTGTAAGAAATTTACAAGTGTATGCTAACACATGTACAAATTATGCAAAATAATTTTACTGAATTTCTCCTGTCAGCTTTTTTTTTTCTTTGCTATACCCATCAGTGCTCTGGGGCTATAATGGGTTGTTCCTGGTATAGGGCCCATAAGGTGCTGGGGATTTGACTTACGCTTCTTTTTTTTTTTGCTTTTTTGGGTCACACCCGGCAATGCTCAGGGGTTACTCCTGGCTCATGCACTCATGTAAAGAATTATGCTACTATTATTTTTTACATTTAATTTTGCAAATAAACCTTTAGTCACTGGAAAAATATTAAACAATGAATTGTGATTAAAATATTAAACTATGAACTGCTCTGGATTATTTATATTTATATATAATTTAGGTATGAATTCACATTCTTACAATATTAAATATTCCTATCTAGGAACATAGAACGTCTCTATTTACTTTTTTAAATAAAAATAATAACATTTTAGAAAATCTTTTTTTTTTTTTTTTTTTTGCTTTTTGGGTCTCACCCGGTGATGCACAGGGGTTACTCCTGGCTTTGCACTCAGGAGTTACTCCTGGCGGTGCTCAGGGGACCATATGGGATGCTGGGGATCGAACCCGGGTCGGCCGCGTGCAAGGCAAACGCCCTACCCGCTGTGCTATCGCTCCAGCCCCCAACATTTTAGAAAATCTTTTACCAGAATTTATTATATTTCTTTTAAATTCATTTTATTTTTAAATTTTATTTTAGCTCCTTGATTTATAATATTTTTAATGGTAGGGTTTCATGCATGAAATATCCATGTAGCACACCCTACACCAAAGTTATCTATCCCTCTACCAATGTCCCAGAGTTCCCCCACCCCCTCCATTTTATACCCCTCTCCCCACAGTGATATGCTTCCTACTGAAGATCAGTTCTCAGTTTCTGTTGACTTTAGGCATTTGCTATTTCCTTACTATGTTTCTTCATATCCAAAATATGAAGGAGGTAATTCTGTATGTATATCCCTCTTTTTTAGTAGCATGATACTCTTCACATCCATCCACATAGCAGCAAATCATATGATTTCATCTTTTCTTATGCTTAGTAGTATTCTATTGTGCATATGTATCATAATTTACCCAGTTATCTGATCTTGGACCCCTGGGTTGTTGCCAGATTTTGTCTATTGTGAATAGTGATTCAATGAACAGAATAGTGCAGATGTCATTTTTGAAGAATTTTTTGGCCCTTGGTATAAAACCCACTAGTGGAATTGCTGGGTCATTTGAAAACGCAGTTTCTAGTTTTTTGAGAAACATTCATATTGTTTTCCAAAAGATTGAAACACTTTTTGATCAGTTTTCATAGTCATATCAAAAACTTCTTGCCCCTGTTTATCACCTTCTGCTAATCAAACAGAGTGATAGAAACCCATAGGAATGAAATGAATAACATTGTCTCCATCTCAATGAAATCTTAATAGAATTTCATGCATTTTTTAACATCTATATCTGATGTCATGAGACTATTTCATAGGTTTGCTCTTGAATTTTTCAGTGTATTTTGCTAAGGTTGAGTTATGATGGAAGAATTCTTGGTACTTGAGTCAAGAAGTTTAATTCACTAGTCCAAATTTTTATTATATACATACTTATTAGGTACCATAATATGTGCTGGTAATATATGAGTTAGACAGATGCAATCCTTGGCCTTCTGAATTGACAGTTTATCATTGCCAGATGTGAAGAATATACATTAGAGGCTAACTGCTGAAAATTGCTGTAAAGATAAAAGTAAAATAGGAGTCATAGAGTCTGCATGTAAGAACTTAGAGATCATTTTGCTTCTGGTTTGCTCTGCTGCCTTAAATGGCCCATGAGTATGTACTTCTTCCTTTTGGACACAAACTTCACTTTTACTGCCAACTCAATCACTTGTTACCATGTTTTTCTAAAGCATTAAACATGAAAAAGTTTTCATGTTTAATGCTTTTAAACTTTTATAGAGGAACTGGGATTTGCAATACTGTTAATGGTACTTTTCATAATATATCATTCCAACAAGGATAGTGGGTATGGAGCCACTGCCAGAGAGTTTTCTTCTCTTCACCAGTGTCCCAAGACCCCTTACCAGCCATCCCCTCTCTCATATAAGCTCATTTAGATAGACAAAATCTCCAGTTCTGATGACTTTGGTCATTTGTCGTTCCATTAATATGTTTATTTATATACTACATCTGAGAAAGACTTAAAAAAGAAAGTATTGTGGAGATGGTGATTCATGCACACATATAGATGATTGAAGCTAAGCTCCTGAAATTCCACAAAATTGTAAATCAAAAGTAAGTTGATAATAAGTTTTTCCAAAATGTTATATATTTATTTTTGTAGGTACATAAATAAAAAAATTAATAGTTTGAATAGTTCTAAGCTAATACATTAAAAATTTACATGAAATAGACAAATTATACAAATACACAAATTAAGGGGAATAAGTAGAGGAGAATTAAGAAAGATTTAAGGGAAAATCTGAATAGACATATAATAGTACAAAAGCATGTTTTATCCTAAAGAGGGAGTATGGCTTTATGTTAGAAAATATTATAATATAGAGAATGCTTAAGTATATGCATTAATAAGTAAAGATTATAGTAAAAAGCCTCTATAGATATAAAAAAAATTACCTTAGTAGACATAGAATTTAAAACGTCATGAGCAGGTTGGTTAATTTCATCCTGATATGGATGATATGGATCTCATTCTCACTGGACAACTCAGTCACTTGCTGCCATGTTTTGCTAAAATGTAAACTTTTAGAATTTAAACCAAGGTCCTGGGGGATATAGCAATGGTTCAGTGTGTAGGGACTTTGCCTTGCATGCAGTTGACCCAGGTTTAATCCCAGGCATCCTATCTGGTCTCCAAAGGATTACCAGCGGTGAATCCTGAGCGCATACCAGGAATGCAGAGCCAGGAGTAAGCCCTGAGCACCACTGGGATGGCCTCAAAACAAGCAACAGCAGCAACAACAAAATAAAGCAGGGTTCTATGCAGAGCCCAAATCATTCATCTGTGGATTAGAGATTTCTGCCTGGAGTGTGGTAACACAGGCAACACTCAATACTTTACTTCATCTTAGCATGTTAAATGTGACTACTTCATCTCACTTTGCCTCTCAACTCTGTCATCTTTCTCACCCTTGAAATGTCATCGCTCTTAGGCCTGTGCCCTTTCAATGTGGTTATTCCAGCCTGATTTTATCCTTTCCTTGCAATCCTTTCAAGCCTTCCCTCTACTGTTCTCTTTGCCAGCTTTTCCACTGTGTGTTTTGGATCTCTGCTGTGCAGTATTCCTCCAGATTGAGAATGGTGCTCGTGGTGGAAAATGATTCCACAGGTTTGAAACTGAGCTAGCTTATGGGAGTTTGGTGTATTATCAAAATAAGGCATATGTTGATTATCGGCTACTTAGAGAGACAGAGTCCAAGGTGCAAAAACAAAAGTTATTTTCTATAGACAACTCTAGGACAGGTTCTATCATGAGATCTGACACCTAAGGTAACTTTTCCTTTTCTTGGGAAGTTGGGGGGCTAATTCTAATGTGACTCTGACATACTGTGTGTAAGTGAGCTAATCAAGGTCTTTGTGCCCCTCCCCAGAGATGAAGTTATATAATCAACATAAGAAAGCATAGAAAGGATTCTGTTCATTCCCTGCTAAAAACCTTGTCACTTAGAAATCCTGGTGGTTGTTTTCTTTATATATGTTTAGTTTGGTGGCCTATGTGAAGCAAACAAAACTATAGTTACATATCTAGTGTAACTTCTTGCCTGAATGAAACAGACCAATGGGAACATTATCCTACCTCTGTCTCCACCCTCTGCCCTGCCTTGGTAAAACTGTTGGTCATGTTAATCGAATGGTAACCTAATCAAATTCCATGACCATTCTTTTGACATTTATTCAAGAATCTCTTTACCAAGGGAGTTGGCAGTATTTTTCAAACCTAGGGATAGGCACATTTTCAGGCATAGGGCAGGTGTTATACAGGCAGGACTACCAGTCTCTACATAATTTGATCAAGGTATTTTTTTTAAAGGCAGACTTCCTAAGCAGTAGTCCCAAGTAGGGGACCTGGGGATCATTCCACTGATGGTCCAGCTGCATGGGCCATTTCTGCTCAGGCCTAGAAATGTGGAGATGTTCAGGTCATTGGTTCAGAGGACTACCAAGGCAACACTTGGTGGTGCTTAGGAGGCTCCTTCTGTCTCCCAAGGGTAGAACTCAGGGCCTACCACATGCTGGGCATGTGCTTCAGGGCTTTGAGGTCTCTCCCAGCCCTAGAGTAACATCTTTGGAAGAGCTTGTCTCAAATAATTTCTTTCTCATTGGGATAAAAACAGCCAACACATAGTTTTGGTTAGAGGAAGAAAACACTCCTGATTTAAAACAGCTGAAGGAAGAACAGATGGATTTCTTTCTTTTCTTGAGTCATACTTGGTGGTATTCAGGGATTACTTTTCGTGATGCTTGGGGGACCATCTAGTGCTAGGGATCAAATCTTGGCCTCCTGTATACAAAGCATGCACTCAGCCCATTGAGCTATCTCTCTGGCTCCTGATTTTTCTCATGCACTATTTAGTAAGTTTTTTTTTTATTATTTTATTTTATCACATAATTTTCTCCTTTGAATTTTTGCTTTTATATTTAGAAATGAGGGAAATGAAACATTTTTATTCACCTTTATCTATCATTTTTATTTTTTAATTTTTTAAAATCATCTTTATTTAACTAAAGAACCATGATTTAAAAAGTTATCCATAGTTGAGTTTTAGGTTATATATGTTTCAACACCAATCCCACCACCAGGGTCAACTTCCCTTCACCTGTGTTCCCATGTTTTGTCCCCAGCTTCCCCATCCCCACCCTCCTCCTCCCCATCTTCACCCTCACCTACCATTTGTCACTTTGACAGGTACATTAAAGAGTTCTGGTGGTTGCAGCTTAGATATCATGTTTTCAGTATTGTTGAGGGGGTTTTGGGTATACAGTTATACTATTCTCTCACATTAGCAGTATAACTGAAGCCCTGACTTCTGTTCACCCATTACTTCCCTTTATCTCCCTTTTCCTTCCTCCCTTCTTCTGTCCTCCTCTCTAAATTCTTGGGTCAAGTGTCATCTAGATATTCCCCCTTTACTACAATACATTTCCTTATCCAGTTATTCTTTGTACTACAGATAAGTGAGATCATTCTGTGATTTGTCATTTTTCTGGCTTACTTCTCTTAGCAGAATATCTTCCAGTTCCAAACAGGTTGTGGCAAATTGCATGGTTTCACTGTTCCTTGCAGCTGCTCAGTATTCTATTGTGTATATATACCATTCATCTGTCATTAGACACCTAGGTTGATTCTATATCTCACCTATTGTTCTAAGTGCATCAATGAATAATAGTGTACATAGTCTTTTTTGAATGAATGTTTAAGTCCTGGGGTAGTGTCCCAAAGAGGAATTACTTGGTCATAGGGAAGTTCAATTTTAAGTTTACTGAGGACTCTTTATATTATTCTTCATAGGAATCAAACCAGAAAACTTACCCACCAGCAGTGAATGGCAGTTCTGTTTTCACTACATCCCTGACAACACAGATTGTTCCTACTACTTTTGATGTGTGCCATTATCACAGGTGTGAGATGGTATCTTGTTGTCATCTTGATTTGGATTTCTCTGATGATAAGTGATGCTGAGCGTATTTTTTAAAAAGTTTATTTGTTTTTTAATTAGTGAGTCACAGTGAGGGTACAGTTACAGATTCACACATTTTCGTGCTTGTTTTTCCCTCATGCAATGTTTAAAAACCCATCCCTCCAACAGTGTCCATTCTCCACCACCAATGAACCCAGTATCCCTCCCACCCACCCCAGTCCCATCCCCCCCACCCTACCCCGCCTCTGTAGCGGGGCATTCCAATTTGATATCTCTCTTTCCTTTTGGGTGTTGTGGTTCCAAATAGGGGTATTGAGTGGTCATTCTGTTCAGTCTCTAGTCTACTTTCAACACGCATCTCCCTTCCTGCACAGGATCTCCAATCACATATTACTTGGTGTTCCCCTCTCTATCTGGGATGACTTTCCCCCAGCGTGTGAGGCCAGCTTCCAAGCTATGGAGCCAACCTCCTGGTATTATATACTACTATTCTTGGGTATTAGTCTCCTACTCTGTTGTTCTATATTCCACAGATGAGTGCAATCTTTCTATGTCTGTCCCTCTCTTTCTGGCTCATTTCACTTAGCATGATACTTTCCATGTTGATCCACTTATATGCAAAGTTCATGACTTCATCCTTTCTAACAGCTGCATAGTATTCCATTGTATAGATGTACCAAAGTTTCTTTAACCAGTCATCTGTTCTCGGCACTCGGTTTTTTTCCAGATTCTGGCTAGTGTAAACAGTGCTGCGATGAACATATAAGCACAGATGTCATTTTGACTATACTTTTTTGTTTCTCCAGGATATATGCCAAGAAGTGGTATTGCTGGATCAAATGGGAGCTCAATTTCTAATTTTTTGAGAATTGTCCATATTGTTTTCCAAAGGGGCTGGACCAGCCGGCATTCCCACCAATGCTGAGCGTATTTTTTCATGTGCCTACTGGCCACCCACTTGTCTTTCTCGGAGAAGTGTCTGTTCATTTCCTCACCCAATTTGTTAAATAAGATTTTGAATTTTTAAATGGGAGTACTTTATATATCATGAATATCAACCCTTTATCTGATGTGTTGAATGAGAATATTTTTCCCCATCTGCTTAGCTGCCTTTTAATTTTATTGTGTTTCTAATGGCATGCAGAAGTTTCTTAATTTTATGTAGTCCCAAAATGTGGAAAACTTCTCACTTATAGTTTAGGAATCTTAAAAGAGCTCAAAACTATATAATACAGTGATTTTACCTCTGAAATGTATGCTATGAATATAGCAGGCATCCATTTTACTTTTCATCCATTTCACTTTTTACTTACAGCTGCTAACATTCTTGGTTGCATACAACCAAAATTAATTTTGGTTAAGTAGAGAGAGGAATTTTTTGAAAGATATCCAGTAATGGGATGACTTTTAAATGAAGGAAAGAAAACAGCAGGAAGCTTGGAAGACTGGGCAGCTGCAACTGGAATCAGAGCAGGCATAGCCTAGGGTCAGTCTGTTTACAGGTACAATCTATTTCACCACTGACAGCAGACTCTCAGCCAGCTGTGGCCTCTTGTTTCCTAATAAAGCATACATAGAAATAAATATTTTAGAATTAAAAACAACAAGATATTTTAAGTTACAGTAATCTCAGCTGCACTTTTTTCTAAAGTTGTTATACTCCTCTATACCTTGTCCTGCCCTTCCAAATTATCCAATTAGAACAGATGAATGAATACAGTCCCTTGATAGAAAATGGTCTATTTAGGTGCAAAGCATTGGATTTCCTTTTCTATCCATTGGTGGTTAGAGGATTTCTGAGGTTGGAATACTTATAGTTTACAATATGCCCTCATGTTCTAGATAAAACTTAAACTCTGCCTAACACAGACAAGGTATGTACTTTGACAAGAGTTTCTCAGATACGCTGTATCCTCAGGTGACTGCCTCATGCGACCGGGAGTTGCCAAACCAAGACCTCACACTAGTGTTCTTTTTGACATTTCTTTTTTTTTTTTAAACAGGGAGCCAAGGATAAAGGAGAGTCTGTTCTTTCAGCTTCCATGATCTTCCTAAGACCAAATTCTTAGGAAATATGGAGGTGAACCACCAAGAATTTCAGGCTCTTCTTTTTAACAGTGCCATAGCAATGAACTCTCATCTAGGTGGAAAGCCCCATGAAGGGAGTAGCTGGGAGAAAACCTGTAAAACCAACTCTGCAAAGCATGTGGTGCTCCTCCCCATTGTAGAGTGGGACCGCATCTCTACCTAAAATGTCTACTCTCAGCTCTCTCCAATTCTGGAGATGCTTACACTCTTTTTTGAGCACATTACTCCCTCTCTTTCTTTCTTCATAATCTCTAAATGAAACCATTTTAATCCACTATTCATTTCCTCCTGAAATTCTTTTCTGTGAGGGAAAGGAGATGAACCCCAAAAGCCTGAGTAAGATTTAGGACTGACTTTCCTTTCCTGAAAAGAACAATTCCTTGCTCCAGTCTGAGCCCCCAACTCCTCGAGAAATTGGGTAGCAGGGATCATCCCCCATGCCGTGCAGAACAAGTGGGCTTTCAGAAACAGCTTAGCAGCTTTCTGTGGGGCCAGTGAGATGTGAGATCAATACCGTGCAGGTGCTCATTGCTGACTTTCCATGGTCCTAGATTTCTCCAGTCACTTCCTGGGTTGCTGTGGTGGCTAGGGAAAAAGTGCCCTCACTTCACATGGCACCTGCAACAATCTTTTAGTAGACTTTACAACATGAGTAAGTAGCCAGTTAGTCCATACATAACTCTAGTTTAATACATGCAATTAAATTTACAATCTGTTCTTCCGAACTGCCTCTGTTCTTGAATTCTTAGTTAAGAGCATCACTACCCTCCAAGACAGAGAACCATGAGTCATCATGGATATGCTAAACTACTTATCTGTAATCTAGTTATAGATACTGTTGCCTTCAAATCTCTTGAGACTGTTTCATGTTCTTATTCATCTTACTATTTGCCTTAGTACAAATTTGGAATTCTTTTCATGTGGTTAACTGCAGTATACTTCTAACTTATTTCTATTTTTAAAATGCATCCTTTTCAATCTGTCCCCACATGTCAAAGTAATCTTCCTAAAACAAATATGATCATCTCATTCCACTGCAAAAATCCTTCTGTGGCCCTTTTATCTCTCAGAAATAAAAATAAAATCTATCCTTTAAAGAAAAGAGGCTGTCCTTTATCTGACCTTTGACTATTTCTGTATTCAACCCATCTCCTGTAAGATGTATTTTGCTCCAGGCATAGAGTTCTCCAGATTGGTCTTCCGTCCTCTCTAATTCTTTCCCATGTTCATCACCATCAGTAATTTAAAACTCCATTTGATTGTTGAGTGATAGATTTGTAAGTAGAAAATATTTTGAGATTTAAAAAATGGACTTGTGATTCTAGATTGGGCAATCAGTCTCTGTCTGGGACTTTATTAACTTTTCATGTTCTGCTGCTGCGAGTGATCCTGGTTGTGGGGGTGGGGATTGCTCCACTTGGAGGGTACTCATTAATGGGACAGTGAGAGGACGTCTGAGGAGGAGCAGATGCTCTCTCTAAAGAATGGAAGTAAGGGAATTTGAGAGAGTGAGAAAGCAGGTCTAAGTGACATTGTTTGGTCCCTTATTATTATTTTTATATCCAGTATCTTAATTTTATTTTATTATTATTTTTTATATTTTTTAAATCACTGTGAGATACAGTTAACAAAGCTTTTCTGAGTTTCAGTCATACAATGATAGATCACCCAACCGTAAACCAGTGCACATTTTCTACCACCAAGAATCCAAATATCCCCTCTTCCTGCGCCTTCCCCTGCCTCTTTGGCAGACAATCTCCCCCATACTCTCTTTTTTTTTTTTTTGCTTTTTGGGTCACACCCAGCGATGCTCAGGGGTTACTCCTGGCTTTGCACTCAGGAATTGCTCCTGGCAGTGCTTGGGGGACCATATGGGATGCTGGGGATCGAACCCGGGTCGGCCACGTGCAAGGCAAATGCCCTACCCTCTGTGCTATCGCTCCGGGCCCCCCCCCCATACTCTCTTTTGTATTGCTTGTTATAAGTAGCATAACATGATGCACAGCCTCGAGAGTGACCATGTGCTTCTGGAACTCCAAAATTCCAGATAATTGGGGACTGGAGAAATTTCTACAGCGAGCTGCTCAATGCAGAGATTCTTTTGTGTGTCTCTGGATCATGGCCACCAAGGAGCTTAAGTAGCAGCCAGAGGCAGTTTGTGGGTGTGACCTTCAGAGTCCCTTGGGGACAGGGGGATGAGAAAGACTGGCCCATCCTCTATCCCTGGAGGCTTGGAGTTTGCAGTCACTGAACCCGCTTATCTGCACTTCTCTTTAGGTTCTGGAAGTTGGTAGCCACTGGGGATTTTAGAGGGCAGGTGAAGGGACAACGCCTGCCCCAATCTGAAGCACCCTGGTGAAGTCGGCCTGGCTTAAAGTCTGGAGGCATTTCTGCAGTGAGCTGCTCGGTTCAGAGATTCTTTTGTATGTCTCTGGATCATGGCCCTTGTTTCCATGTTTTCCAGAGAAATAAACTATTGGCATATGCCCTGCGGAACACACCCACTCGTCTGCAGTGCACCATGTTGCTGGCCCTAACTGTGGTTTTTGATCTTTTTTGAGATTTATGGGTCTCTGAAATAAGGCCAATAACTGAGCCAGAGGTGGTTTGTGGGTGTGGCTTCCACATACCTAACTTGGATGTCTAATTTCTTTTTTTCCTTTTTTAATTTTTTAATATTTTATAAAGTAGTTCACTATGTTACATTACATTTAATATTCAAACACCAATCCCACCACCATTACACCTTTCTACCAACATAATTTGGATGCTTCCATCCCGAACCTCAATCCCTGTCCCAAAGCAGAATCGAAAAATATATTTTGTATTGTTTGCTATGAAAAACTGCTGAAAATGCTACAAAAATGTATCCTTAGAGGAAAGAGTGTGGAGGTTGTTGTATTTCTTTCTTTTTTTTTTTTTTTTTTTTTTTTTTGCTTTTTGGGTCACACCTGGTGATGCACAGGGGTTACTCCTGGCTCTGCACTCAGGAATTACCCCTGGCGGTGCTCAGGGGACCATATGGGATGCTGGGATTTGAACTTGGGTCAGCCGCGTGCAAGGCAAACGCCCTACCCGCTGTGCTATCGCTCCAGCCCCCGGTTGTTGTATTTCAACCAGGGACCATTAAGCCCTTCTATAAGAGATCACTAACATGTTGTTAAAGCTTGAGCCTCTGTGCTTTATATATAAATAAAGGGATTGGCATATGGGGATTTTATATATATATAAAGCTTTCTATATAAAGCACAGAGGCTCAACCTTTAACAACATGTATTATATATATGCATATATATACATATATGGTTAAAAATGTATATTTCCCTCTAAGATAGGTTGCCTCCTACTTTGAACACTATCAGATGTGGTATGGTAATATTGGAATATGGGTAGGGAGTGTGGTTCCAAGTATTGTGCAGCTGCAAATGCAGCCGCGCGGTCCAGGAATAGATTCACTTATAGACGATGCTCTGCCCGAGCATGTGGAGAGTGGCCATGCACATGGCGGCTGCTGGGTTCTGGAGGTCTTCAGCTGCCGGGGCTGGGTTCATTGTGGTGGGGAGGGGTCTCACCTGCCCCCCTCCAGGGTGCCCTGAGTGATACAGCCTGACATGGGGTCCGATTAGCCATTTAATTTCTTGGTAAACTTGGCCCCAAGTTGTTGGGGTCTGGTCAAAGGCATAATGGCAATTTTGGGCTTTCAAGAAGTCTGAAGTCACCATAAGACTGCTGATGCACTCAGGTACAGGTTGACCTGCTGGCGGCAT
Organism: Sorex araneus; assembly: GCF_027595985.1. Lineage (NCBI taxonomy): Eukaryota > Metazoa > Chordata > Mammalia > Eulipotyphla > Soricidae > Sorex > Sorex araneus. The sequence goes on from NC_073303.1 coordinate 330,533,412, forward strand.
ACCCCCTGTTTGGTCCCCTAAATGAATGTGCTTAGTACCTGATCTGTTGCCATCCTTCCTAGTTTTTAGAATCTCCTTCCTGTTTCTCACTTAAAATGGACTGGTGATTCTTATCATTTTATCATTTGAAACTAAACAAATCTATGGAGTTGCAAAAGAATCAAGGAGTTAACACAACTTATAGACTTAGTCTTTATAATAAAAAATTTCAAATTATAGTATGATAACATGGTTACAATAGTGGTAATGTTTATGGTATTGATGTCCCAAGTTACTGCACCCTGTCCTCCCCCCACAACCAAAATGCCCAAGAGCATCCACCACTATCCCTAAATCCCATTTAGTCTGTCTTTTTATCCCTCCTTCCTCTGCTATTTGATAACCTGAGTTTTGTAATCTAAGGTTTAAAGATTTGTTATTGTTCTTGTCTCTCAGTGTACCATAGGAATGAAGTCTTCTCTGGTATCTGAACTTTTCAAACTTATAAACTCTTGATAGATGTTTTTTTGGGAAAACTATAGGTTTTGGTTTTGTGTGTTAATGTTTAAAAATTAATTTTTATTAAAAACACTGTAATTTACAAAGTTGTTCATTTTACAGTTGCTTCAAGCATTTAGTATTTCAACACCATAAGTGTGACCCTCCCTCTGTGAATATCCCCAGTTTCCCTCCCAATTCCAATCTTCCTCCTTTGGCACATAACAAATTTACTTTATATTGCTTATTCCAATGAAACTTTAAGAACTGGTAAATAGAATGATCAGAAAATAAACCAGCAGAGCCAATTAGTGATTACTATTGATATTGACCTATGTAAGTAAGAAAATTAAAACCATTTGATAAAATGTAATAAAATACCTATTCTCATTTACATATATATGTTTTAAACTCTAGAATCTAAAGTATGTGACATTAAATTTTATTTTATACTTGGATCTTTTCTGGCATTAGATTACTAACTAATAATTACTGGCACCCACTTGAGCAAATAGATGAACAACAAGATGACAGTGATGATGATGATGACTTGGATCTTGTTATGATAATAATCACGTCTCACCTGTTATTAATAACACTTTTCAAGGAATCTGTGTTAATATATTTTGAAGTTTACATGAAATAGGTAAGGTCTACATATATAAAATTTCCCCTACACTTTATATAAAAAGGGTTTACAGAGTTGTTCATAATGATTTGTTACAGGCATTCAATATTCCAACACCAATCTCACCACCATTACACTTTCCCTCCACCATTGTCTTAATTTTTTCCAACACCCCTTAAGCCTGCCCCATAGCAGGCCCTCAATAATTTATTTTACACTGCTTGTTATCAATGGTTTGCTAACAGAATGATCAAAAATGTTTCCTAAGAAGAAAGTGAAAATTGTATATCACCATGGAGCTGTTAAGTCCTTATATAAGAGATTACTAAGACATTGTTACAGGTTAAAGCATTCTGTGTTTATGGTTTGCTCATCAAGAATGATTGCCTTTTATGTTATATCCCAGTCAATCTGGTGTGGTACTACTGGTTTATCAGTGCTGTAGAGTTTGAGATGTTGTTCCTGGAAGTCTGGAATTTTTAATAGAGTGATACAGCTGGAGTTAAGTGTTTAACTGGGTGGTGGCATTGGGGTGCTTGAGTGATTGCCAGACTTCTGGAAGTACAGGGAGATGAGGGGGAGTAGCCCATCCCAACTTCATGAAAGCCTGGAGATTTCAGTCACAAAACCCTCATGCCTGAATTTTTCGGCAGGTTAATTTCTGTGTGGGGCTCATCCTGATGCAGTGGAGTCTAACTAGAGACACGGTGGTGATTGTGGAGTGTGGGAGCAATTGGCTGTGGGAGCTTTGTTTGGGCGGGCACTGGGATGACCTGCATCTCTCCAGGATGCCCTGTATGACTCAGCCATGCACGGTGTCCAGGAGACTCTTCTGCAACTTGTTGATCTCTTTCCAGATTTATTTATGAGTCTCTGGATTATGGCCAGTAAATGAGTTTACATGGTGTAGGGTAGTTCTGGACGTGACTCTTTGTTAGCTTTAAATCTACATGAGATAGGTTGCACTATTTAGTCAAAAGGTAATTCAATCTTTACCTGAATTAGCATCTGAAGTAAAACTGAATTACTTAGTTTTTCTTTTCTTTTTTTCTTTTTGTTGGTTTTTGGGCTACAGCCCATGGTTCTCAGTTCTTACTCCTGGGTCTTGGCTCAGGGATCACTCTTGGCAGGATTCAGGGGACCACAAGAGGTGTCACGGATGGAACTTCAGTTGGTTGTGTGCCAGGCAAATACCTTAATTGTACTATTGCTGTGGCCACTTTTTCTTGAGGAATTCAGGTTTCCTACATATAGCTTTTTGTTGATCTCCTTTTGCATTGTAATTTTCCCTGTAGTATGCTTACCATTAGAAATCAAGTTCCTGGCTTTTGTTTTGGTTTCTAGGTTAGGATTGCTGCAAAATTTATTAGGGACACTGTATACCTTTCATTTTATTTTTACCTTTAATTTTAATAATGTGACTTACAGTTTTTATAAAACAAATCTCTGTAAATAATGTAACTGAATTGTCTTGCTTATATTTATATTTACTCAGCTTTTCTTAATTTTTTTGTTTTTAATTTCTGTTTTTTTCCCCCTATCTCACTTAGTGGTCACTCCTAATGGTGCTTGGGGAACCATATGCAGTGCCAGAAACCAAGCCAGAGGTCAACAGTTGGCACCTTAATCGCTGCACCCTCTTTTCTTTCCTTAAGAAAGTTACATAACAAATAACAAAATAAGTTTTAATGGTAAATTAGTGCAAAATAAAACAATTTGAGTGATAAAAATCCTGCAAATGATATTGCTGGGAGTTTAACATGTAGAGAACTAAAATATTCCTTGAGTTGTGATGTGCATTTGTTTTATCAGTCTCAAAAGTTCATCAGTATTCCCGATCTAAAAGAAGTTGATTTCCAGATTTCCCTGAGTGTACACACTTGTAGGTGGGAGGCCTGACTTTGACCCCCATCTCTGCATGGTCTCCTGAGCATCACCTGAGAGTAGGGCCTGAGCACTGCCAGGTGGACCCCACCTCTGACAAACCAGCTGATATCCAAGACTTAAAGCATATTTAGCTTTTGAAGACATTTGTAATTAAATATTGAACTTATATTTAATTTTAACAATTAAAATATTCCCAGTTTATGACATTGGCCTTTAAGTTTATAAGAAGCATACACACACATCTGTCTTGCTATTTCTTTCTTTTTTTTTTTTTTTTTTTTTTTTTTTGCTTTTTGGGTCACACCTGGCGATGCACAGGGGTTACTCCTGGCTCTGCACTCAGGAATTACTCCTGGCGGTGCTCAGGGGACCATATGGGATGCTGGGAATTGAACCCGGGTCGGCCGCGTGCAAGGCAAACGCCCTACCCGCTGTGCTATTGCTCCAGCCCCTTGCTATTTATTTCTCAGACAAATGCCATTAAGTTCTTATTTACATATCTTTAGAATTATGTACATATCTTTGGCATATATCTTTAACTGATAAAGTAATTTATATTCTTCTTTGCTGTTATTGCATTAATAATGAGTTATATACTTGGTTGTGGTACTTGCTTGACATTGCACACTTTAGCTGTTGTGTCTGTACATAACTAGTTGTGGAGATGGAACACTTTGGTGTGATGCCAGGGATCACAAACATCAGTGTTCCTGAGAGTGCCAGGCATGTGAGCTGGTGAATGGGACAGGATGATTGACTTCATGCTTGCACTGCAGACACACTAACATTGAGCTCTTTCCAGGCCTAACATATGTCTTGTTTTACTTTAGCTGTAATAGTATTTAAGAAAATCCACAGGAGGGAAAGAGTGGCAAGAAAACAATGTTAGAGAAATGTGAGAATTAATTACATTTGCTTAATTAATTAATCATGTAACAATTGGAAACAATAGCTTCGTGCTGACTTAACATTGCTCTAAGGATTGAGAGGTATGATTCTGATTGTCTGGGATTTTGCATCTAATTAGGGAATAAGACAATACAGAAAATTAAAATTTTCTGGGAATATGGGATTCAATGTCTGGCTAGGTATGTTTTTGGATGGGGCGTGGAGAGGGTTTGCTATTTTTAGTCATACCTGGCAGTGCTCAGGCCTTACTCCTGGCTCTGAGTTCAGGGATCACTTCTGGTGGATCCTGTGTGGTGTGGGGGATCAAACCTGGGTTGACCACATGGAATGTAAGTACCCTGACTGCTGTTCTATCTCTTCGAACCTCTGATACAATAGTATTGGTAAATAGTACTGTCTCTCAGATAAGAGAGGTATATACAAAATGAATCACCTATAAAAGATCTAAAATAGACAAGGCTTTTGAATTTTTCTCTGTGTATGTCAGTATTCTGGGATGCATTGTCCCAGTTGTCCCAGTTTTTGCCTTTTCCCTTCATGTTGTTTATAGTGCTGGGAATGGGTACATGGGACCTCACACCTGGAAGAGATCTAGTGCTCACTAGACCAGACACTCCTGGCTCCTCCTCCTAGCTTTGTTGGGGTGGAGATGACAGGGGATCATACACATGCTTGTTATAGTGACCACACACTGTTCACTGGGGGAGGGGGGCATTCCTTTTTCAGTTGCTTGCTCACGCTCACCTTGGTGTATGGAGGGGGTGGTCCCCTAATCATGGTGCCCATGCATCTTTAATTACTTACTTAATTAATTTGGTTGCAACTGGTGTTGCTTAGGGTTTACTCCTGTCTCTGTGCTCAGAGGTTACATCTATGAGATTTGGGGGACTATGTGGGGTGTTGGGGATTGAACCCATGTTGATTGCATGCAGGACAAGCACCTTACCTACTGTACTATTTCTCTGTACAGTGCTCACATCTTTAGTCGCTTAAGTGTTTTCCTGGCATGGAGCTTTCACACACCTAGCTGAGCATCAGAGATCACACACAATTGTGGTGTCATGGACCCCCAAGAGCAGGCCATGAGGACCACACTTTATGTTCATAGAAGGCACCAGGGACTGAACTCATGCCTTTCCAGTTGCAAGGTTGGTGCTTTTGCCATTGAGCTATCATTGACTCCTACTTTGCTATTTTTGACTGAATCCAATTAAGACTCATTTCCTGGGTGGCTGATGTTTTGTTTTCAGTCTATCTTTTGTGGAGCATTGTTTTCTTTTAAATTTTTAATTAGTGAAGCACCGTGAGGGTACAGTTACAGATTTATACATTTTTGTGCTCATGTTTCCCCCATGTAAAGTTCGAGAACCCATCCCTTCACCAGTGCCCATTCTCCACCACTAGTAAACCCAGCATCCCTCCCACCCTCCCCAGTCCTGTCTCCCCCCACCCCACACTGCCACTATGGCAGGGTATTCCCTTTTGTTCTCTCTCTCTGATTAGGTGTTGTGGTTTGCAATAAAGGTGTTGAGTGGCCATTGTGTTCAGTCTCTAGTCGACAGTCACCCTTCCCCCGCATGACCTCTGACCACATTTTACTTGGTGTTCCCTTCTCTGAGTTGCCCAGAATGAGAGACCAGCCTCCACGCCATGGAGTCAACCTCCTGGTACTTATTTCTACTATTCTTGGGTGTTAGACTCCTAGTCTATTATTCTATATTCCACAGATGAGTGCAATTTTTCTATGTCGGTCTCTCTCTTTCTGACTCATTTCACTTAGCATGATACTTTTCATGCTGACCCACTTATATGCAAACTTCATGACCTCATTTTTTCTAACAGCTGCATAGTATTCCATTGTATATATGTACCAAAGTTTCTTCAACCAGTCATCTGTTCTAGGGCACTCGGGTTTTTTCCAGATTCTGGCTATTGTAAATATTGCTGCGATGAACATATAAGTGCAGATGTCATTTTGACTATACTTTTTTGCTTCTCTGGGATATATTCCCAGCAGTGGTATTGCTGGGTCAAATGGGAGCTCAACCTCTAGTTTTTTGAGAATCGTAGAGCATTGTTTAGAAAATTCTATACAGCAGGGAAAGGGTGAGCTAACAGATTTTCAAAAGATTTCCAAAAATTGATATGCATAGGTTGTATTTTAAAAAATTTGGTTGGCCTTTTGTTTAGGCTGATATTTGATTCTCAAAACAGAAAGTAGTATGAAGTTAGTAGCACTTTCTTAGCTTCTAATATAAAAGGCTGGTTGCCATTTACCATGCTTAGCTCCAGAGTGTCTTCGGGAAATACTGAATTTCTTTTTACCTGTGGATTCATATGTGCTTTATAGATAAGTAGTCATATATATTTGCCTTTCCTAGGAATTTTTCTAATTTGTTTTGCTTCTTCTAGGCATGGCAAGTAGCTGAGGTCTCTACTTCGTGATGTGTTTTCCAAGTAATGAATAAAGAGCTTTCCTTACACATTAGAGTATTTAGCACATAGAGATGGGATAGCCACGTAGTACAATTCTAAAGTTGAAGAGCAAGGGATGAAAGGCAGTGGGAAAATTGCCATACCTAACTTCTTAGATTTTTTTGTGTTCTTGGGAGACATGTCTGAAATGGAAGCAAATTTGTCATGTGTTTCTTTTTGGGAAAAAGGGTATGGAACAATTTCTCTAGTATAAAGACAGAGTTGTTTTTCTCTGGTCTCATTTTATTGCAAAAGAAAGTTGTTTTCTTCTTTCCTTTTGACTGTGTCTCAAAACCACTTTTTGGTGGCTGATCAAAATTGCTTTCCTTTCAGCCACTTGAAAGCTAATTCAGTTAGCCCCTCTCTCCTCAGGGCACCTAGTCCTAAATTTAAAAATCACCTAAACTGTTCTTGATGTTTATCACCACCCAGTTCTCAGACTCCCTTCTGTTTTTCTCTGAAGTTCTCTGGCTTTCTTTACAAGTTTACCTCTTTTTTCCCCTCTTCCTCCCTGACCTTTTATTTTGGTTTCCCATTTAAGAATCAACTTCTGGTCCATGGCTGATAATAAAATGTGAGTGTATCTACCATATAATTATATTTCAATCCCTCCAGGCTCTGGGAGTTTGGGATTTCCCAAATCTGTTTTGATTTGGGAAAATGATTTTAAAAAATCTTTCCACTGCAATTATTTAGTGATTCAACATTCGTAGAAGCTTCAACTTCAGAGAAGCAAATAGTTTCAACATAAGTCTAATTAAGCTTCATATTCCTCTAGTGAAGCAGTGAGAATAAATAAGCATGAGAGGCCACAATCATTTCCTCTGAAGCCCGCTTAAAACAAAATTTAAAAATGTTAATCCGATACTAATCTGCATACCTGCTTCAAGTTTGATTTGAGAAAGAATCTTGCTGCTAATATTATCACTAAAATATGTGAATCTATCTCCATAATCAACCCTATGGGATGGAGCATAGATTTAATATGACTTTGGTGCTTATATGTTTCTAGTACATTGATTAATACTGTCTCTCAAGTGGAAATCAGTCAGGGGTAATCTGTCAGAGGACTATGTTCTGCAAATTTCAAGTGAACCAATCTGTGTAAAAATCTTATGACTAAGGGAGAGTTGATGAATAATACCACAATTAAACTTGTCTTGTGAATTGAAGAATGGGGCAAAGGATAATGAACATATTGAAATGATTCTACATGTTTTATTCATGACATAGCTGTAATTAAAACAGATCCTGAAGGTAAATTTATATGTACTAATATAATGGTTTTAAAAAAGCAGAATGTTAATAAATATCTACAGGGCATATTTCCCAAGAAAAGAATGTGAAAGTTTGACTTGTTTTGCTTCCTTAGAAGTTGTTTATCAGAAATTAGAGATTGAGTGTACCACAAGCCATATTTGTAAGGAAATTCATTTATGAATTTAACAAATATAACAAATGCATTTATAATTCAATATTAATTTTTTATTGAATCATCGTGAGATACATTAATAAGCTTTCACGTTTGAGTATCAATCATACAATAATCAAACATCCATCCCTCCACCAGTACACATTCTCCACCACCAATGTCCCCAGTATACCCCCCTTTCCCACTCTCCCCATGCTTCCATGACAGACAATTTCCCCCATACTCTCTCTACTTTTGGGCATTATAGTTTGGAATATAGATACTGAGAGGTTAGATCCTTTATCTACTTTCAGCACGCATCTCTCATCCCGAATGATTCCTCCGACCATCATTGTCTTAGTGATCCCTTCTCTATTCCAGCTGCCTTCTCCCCCAGCTCATAAGACGAGCTTCCAACAATGGGGTGATATTCCTGGCCCTTGTGTCTACTGTCCTTGGGTGTCAGTCTCATTTCAATATTAACTTTTAAAGTATCTGATCAATCTGTGTAAATAAAGTTCTTTTTCTTTTGCCATAGATTGTCTCAGTGTGCTTGATTAAGTGAATATCTGTTACAATAGATTTACCTTTTGCTGCTAGTTGATCTTTCTGTGTTATTGTTTTTGCTTATTGAGCTTATCTGGCTTTTTTGCTCCATTCTCACATAATTTGCAAATGGACTGTTAGTATTGTTGGATTTACACTCTAGGAGCTCTAGGATCCAGAGAAATGGGATGGTTCTTAGGCTTCTCCTTCATTCTCCCCCGCCCTGCTCCAGGAGGTCCCAGAGTTTTCAGCCCTAAAACCAGTTTGTCAAGTGAATTTCATCAGCTTCTGAGATTATTCAGGAAGCCGGATCGTTTACTTGGCTGTGGGATATGAATGTGCTACTGGTGTTTCTGGCAGTAGGTGCCGTGGTTGTCTGCTCCCACTCCAAGATGGCCGCAGAATTTTCAGCCCAAAGACTGGTGTACCTGAAAGTTTCATTGGCTTGGTATCTCTTCCAAGATTAGTTCTGAAACAGTGAAGCTGCATCATTTGTATGGCGGGGGCTGTGGGGTGTGAGTGCAGCTGTTCGATTTCTGGAAAGTGGAACTTGGCTCATAGTTTTCAGCCTGAAGATTGCTGTACCTGTGAATTTCACTGGCTTGGAAACTCTTCTGGGATTAGTTGTGAGGCTGTGAAGCTAGGCCGTTCACATGGCAGAGGCTGTGGGATGTCTAAATTACTTTGTCTTAAAAGAATATTTTGAGATTTAATATTTCAGCAGTTATTTAACTATGCTGATTTGTATGTGATGGAACAGGAACCTTCACTCTCAGTGGAATTGTAATTGGTTCAGCCTTTGTAGAAAACAATATGGAGACTTCTTTTTTTTTAAATTTATTTAATGTATGTATGTAATGGATTCCCATGAGGTACAGTTACAGACTTACAAACTTTTGTGGTTAAGTTTCAGTCATACAATGTTCAAATACCCACCCCTCCACCAGTGCCCATTCTCTGCCACCAACGACCCCAGTGTGCCTCCTCTTCCCCCACACCACATACCCCCATCTCACCCCAATTCTATTGCAGGTCATACCCTTTTGCTCTCTCTCTCTCTCTAATTTTGGGTGTTGTGGTTTGCAATAAAGGTATTGAGTGGCCATCATGGTTGGTCTATAGTCTATTTTCAGAACGCATCTCCCATCCCAAGCGAGTCCTCCTAGCACCCTTTACTTGGTGGTCCCTTATCTATCTGAGCTGCTTTTTCCCCCAGCATGTGAGGCCAGCTTCCAAGCTGTGGAGCAATCCTCCTGGTGATTATCTCTACTATTCTTGGGTGTTAGTCTCCCTTTCTGTTACTTTATTTTCCACAAATGAGTGCAGTCTTCCTATGTCTGTCCCTCTTTTTCTGATTCATTTCACTTTACATGATACTTTAATATGGAGACTTCTTAATCTAAGTGTCCAACAAGTGAATGTCTAAAGAAATTATCATCTCTTTTTCTCTTCTCTTTCTCTCTCTCTCATACACAAAGAGTAATATTGTTCTGCTATAAGAAAAGACCAAATCTTACCTTTTGCTACAATATGGATGGGATTAGAGGGCTGTGGTGCTACATATACTAACTCATAAGGAGAAAGACAACTACTGGTGGGTCTTATTCATGCGGTATATAAAGAAACAAAGCAAGAGAATAGAAAATGTTTAATGAGAATCAAGTTGTAGATTATGGTCACAAAATTTAGGTTACCAAATGGGGGCAGTAGAAGATGTGAAGGGTTATATGGACATTGTGGGTAGCAACATTGTACCCGTAAAACATAAGCATTTACACTCTTGTACTAATAATACCTCAATAACAAAACAAAGCAAAACCAACCAAACAAAAAGACTATAGCAAAACAAAGCAAAGAAAAAAAATAACTCAACAGTTACTGTCAACAACAACTCAAAGTTACATGACTGTTGCAGTTGGGTTTATCTTAAAAATTAACTCATAATAATTTACTTCTGCAAGATATAAAAGTTTATAAAATATTGTTATTATATCAATGTTGGAATGATAGCACAGCAGGTAGGGCGTTTGCCTTGCACATGGCTGACTGGGTTTGATTCCTCTGTCCCTCTCAGAGAGCCCAGCAAGCTACTGAGAGTATCTCGCTCACTAGGCAGAGCCTGGCAAACTACCCATAACGTATTCAATATGCCAAAAACAGTAACAACAAGTCTCACAATGGAGACGTTTCTGGTTTCCCACTCAAGCAAATTGATGAGCAACAGGATGACAGTGATACAGTGATTCTGTCAATCAGTTTAAAATACTTTGAGGAGGGATACTGGAAACATTGGTGGAGGAGAATGGGCACTGGTGGACGGGTGGGTAAACGAGCACTGTATGACTGAAATGCAAACATGAAAGTTCACAAGTTTGTAACTGTACCTGATGAGGATTCACTAATAAAAAATTTTAATAAATAGTTTGAGCCATCTCAAGATAATCATGAGATAGGAATAAATATTACTATTTTACAAATGAGGAAAAAAGGTAAATGATATGTTTCATAGCCTTTTATTTGTAGATTATATGTAAGTAAAGGCTGGTTTTCAGTTATTTACTAAATGAATCATTAACTAAATTTTGATTTTCACAAAGCAAACTTACAGGTAAGAGTTCTCTAATTCGTTTTATTAACAGCTACTACTATGTAGTTCCTTGCAAGTTTGCAAAACTGTTCCTGCATTTGTTCCTGTGAGAACAAATTGCAACTGCTACAATATCAAGGAGAAATAGTTAGCTGTATCCCTAAATCATCCTTGGTTTCTTTATCAATGTTTTCCTTTAAGCTGGTACTTTCTCCACTTCATAATTATAAATTAATGTTAGAGTACTGTGAATTGTTTGGTTAACTTGATGGTATGGGCTGTTGCATATTGGCAGCAACTGAATTATTTGTTCTTACTTTTCATGGTAAATAGGCTTAAGGCGACTTCTGAAGAAATATCACAGTTTTGTTGGGCAGAGTCACCATTAAGTTCGATATGTGAAATGTATAAAAGCAATACTCTACTTTCTCCACTGAAGTTGTGATTTGTTACACATGCCTCAAAGTCTACACTTATAAGGGATCTTAGAGATTTCCCAAACCAATTTCTTTATAATTATTATTTTTTGAAAGAAAAATGAGCCACAGAAAAGTGAAGTGATTTGTTTCAGACCACAGAGGCTGAGAAAAGAAACAGTGATTCAAGGTTCCCAATGCTCAGCTTAGGGCATCTTTGTTATTTTAATTATATTTATTTATGTAGGAACTACATTGTTCAAACTTTAAAAGTTGCACAAGGCTTATAGTGAAAATCTCCTTTCCATTTTTTTCTTTAGGCTTCCATCTCCCCTCTCTGGGAACAAACAATACCATTTTATAGACAGTCTCCCAGAAGTATTGTATACAGATGCAAATAAATCACTGTGGATAGGTCTCTTATCTATTACGCTCTGCACAGTTTTGTATCTTGTGTTTATGTGTGATTTAGCCTCAGCATTTATTTATTTATTTATTTTTTATTGCTCTGGAATGTTTATTGAGACACTGTGATTTACAAAGTTGTTCCTAGTAGAGTTATAGGCATACGGCATTACAGTACCAATTCCGCCACCAATGTCCCCTTTTTTCCACCAATATCCCCAAGTTTCTTCCCTTCTCCAGCCTACCCCTTTGGCAATCATATAATACATTTATTTCAAATTACTTTTTCCAATAAAACATAAAGAAATGTCAAATAGAATAACCAGAAAATAAATCAATAACACTAAACTTGTGATGATGAAAAAAAAATTGGGAGTATTCAAGAAATTTTTTTCAAGTTAAAATATATAAAATATGATTCATAAAAATAAAAATATATAAATACCTTTGATTGAATAATAATTATGCATCTAATATTTTATACTTTAATTTGATATACCTAAGAAAATCACAAGATAAATGTGCAATGTCCTTTTATAGTACTGTATCGCACACCTACTTATGAATTGACTAATAGTAATAAAACTCTCGTTTTACAAGGAATAATGACTGATTATTTAAGTGAGTCTCAGCATTTAGAATGTCTTCATTTGATTACCAAAAAGCATCCTCAATTTGTTACTTTAGAGATTTTCATTCATGCTTATATTATAATTTGTTTAACTCGTTATCTGTTGATGGGCCAATAACTTGTTACCAGTTTTTTTCTTTACCAAACTATAGTGAACTATAGTGAATTGCTGTACATATGTTATTTTTCATGTTTAAATATATTTAAAGAATAAATAGAAAGTGAATTTTCTGTGATTATTAGCAAATTACCTAATGTAATTAAAAAATCAAACTTCATGGAGACTGAGTCCATTTATATTCTCACTAGAAATGTGTATTGTCTGTTTCTCAGACATTTGTCAACACAATATCTTGAACTTCTTAATCATTACCTACCTAATAGATGAAAAATGGTTGCTGAGTGTTGTTTTAATGTTTATTTTTCTAATTTTGAGTGAGGTTGTACATAATTTCATTTGTTCCAGAGCCATTTTGTATTTATGCAAATTGTTCATGTAGTTGGTCATTTTCTCAATGCTTTGTGGGTTTTAGCATCATTTGAAATTCTTTATAAGTGAATAGATTTGGTACACTATCTGATGATTTCTTATTAGCTCTTATTATGTACCCACATTTGACTAGACTATTCTTACCTTTGAGAAAGATATAGAAATTAACTTTGAATATGTACATGTATTGGGGCTGGAGCAACAGCATAGCGGGTGGGGCGTTTGCCTTGTACGCAGCTGACCCGGGTTCGATTCCCAGCATACCATATGGTTCCCTGAGGACTGCCAGGGGTAATCCCTGAGTGCAGAGCCAGGAGTAACCCCTGTGCATCGCTGGGTATGACCCAAAAAAGCAAAAAAAAAAAATGTACATGTATTGAGGTTTGGAGTCTTCCTTGAATTCATCTGAAATGATTGAGAAATCATCACAAGGAAATCTATATAAAAGCACATTATAGTAAACGTCTCTGGTGAAGCTGCTGTGGGCCCATACCAGGAGAAGCTTTAAGTTATGTTCCACAAAAGGGGAGACATTATTGCTGAAAAATCTGCAGATATCTGGAAAAAGAAATTATTTTTCCAAGGAAATTGTTCATTTTCTGTTATCCCGTTGCTCAATTTTTTTGCTAGTTTTTTGGGCTGTACTCAGGGTTTACTCCTGGCACTGCATTCAGGAATCACTTCTGGCAAGTTCGGGGGACCACATAAGGTGTCCAGGATTGAACCCAGGTCAGTAGTGTGCAAGGCAAGCACCCTTCCTGCTATTCTGTCACTCCAGCACCTAAGAAATTAAATTTTTATACTATAGTTTTATTTAGAACATACTACATAGAAACAAAAGACCCATCTTTATTGTTTAAGAGATTTTAATAAAAATTATTCAAGTGTTATCCACAAATGACACAAGATATGATGAGGAAAATCACGTACATAAAGAAAATTGACAGTAATAAATGATTCTAACATCTGATTATCTAACTTAAGTAGTACTTAGACCCATAGGTTTTTTTGTCAAATAGCTAATGGTTTCCATAGAAAAATCAGTACTTTAACTAACATCAGTTAAAGATTTACCAATCAGTTTTCAAAGAGGAGATGTGAGTTTCTCTTGATGACAACTGGACAACTATCAAAGATTACTGACAGATTCTATTAGTAGCATCAGTGCATCAGGACAATAATGCATTTCTTATAGTGCATGAGTGGCATGAGAGATATAACATATTGATGGCACTAGTACCAAAAGACCAAAACATTATTGATACCAATATATTAATGACATCATTGTACCCATTCATGAGAGCATCAGTGCATGATGAGTGCATGGATCTCATCAGGGGAGAAGCTACAGCACATAGAAAAGCTTTAATTTATTTAAGTAAATCTATTCTCTTTAAGGGATGCTTTAATTTTTTAATAATATGGCCATGTGAAACCTACTTCAAAGTCCTTCAAAGAATGTAACTGTGTTCCATATTTTACAAATCTCAGCTTGTCTTTTCTCTGGAAAGTCTGGAAAGTTTCTTTGATCCTTATGAATGGTTAACTCCCCCTGATAGGCACTACCAAAGCAGACTGGACTTCCCCATCATCACACAGTTTACTTTGTATTTAATTGTCTCTCAGTTTTCTGTTTTTCTGTGTATACTTACATCTCCAAAGGCTGGGACCATCTCAATTTTGTATAATACTTTCCTCCAGCATTTACTCTTTAAGTACTATGTATAAAGTACTATGTATAAATGTATGAATGCATTTGACTTATAATTAATATGAATAGTATGTTATGATTTGGTATAAAGATAAATCAATTTAAATTACACATACAATCATTTTTTGAGTTTATAGTTTTAAATGAAAGTGGTGCATATTCCATCATACCCCTGCAGTGATGACCATTTTTTAAAGAAATATTATTGAATTACTGTGAGATAGTTACAAGCTTTCATGTTTGGGTTACAATCACATAATGATCAAACACCCAGTGTTTGCACTGTCCACCAGTGCACAGTTCCCACCACGAAAATCCCGGGTATATCCCCCATTTCCCACCCTCCCCCTGCCTCCGTGGCAGACAATATTCCCCATACTCTCTCTCTACTTTTGGGCATTATGACTTGCAACACAGACACTGAGAGGTCATCATGCTTGTTTCATTATCTACTTTCAGCATGCAACTCCGATCCCAACTGATTCCTCCAACCATCATTTTCTTAGTGAATGATGACCTTCTATAATATGAATTAGTTGGAACAAGGAAATCTCAAACTAATATTTATAGTATTTGTAGGTGTGGATTTACTACTATTTGATAGTCAGTTGTACTTAGTGGCTTTTCTTTTGTCCTGACTCATCTTATTTTATTTTGGGATCACACCTGGTGGAGCTCAGGGGCTCTCCCCAGTCCCCATGGTTACGGGTCACTCCCTGTGATGCTCAGGGGATCGTGCAACCTGGAGGACTGAACTTAGGGCTCCCGAGTGGAAAGCATATGCTCAGCCCCCTGAACCACCTTCCCAGCTCACAGGACTATATTTTTTATAATATAATATTAAAGTAGGATGTTATGTTTGATGATGAAAATGGAAATATATTCTGATATTTATATTATGGTAAAATATTTAAAAATATAGAAAAAATCTGATACTGATACCTGGATCTTGTTGCACTTTTTGGATATTTTTGAAATTTGCCATCTTAGTTAGCCCATGGGCAGGACTAAAGTTGAAGGTCAATCAATCTCTTCAGTTAGCTCTTTTATGTAGTCTTCCTGTTCAATATGCTGCTTAAAGAATTTATTAAATAACTATGCCAATGGATGAAAGATATGAGAAAGAATATTATCTCAGGAAAACAAAGTATGAAACTGCAACATATAATATAAATAAAAAATATGTGTTTATGGTTATCAGAATGCGGTTTTTAGCTAGCCTAGAACCCAATTGTTCTTTAATATTTCAACGTGATATTGAAAGTCTTGGGAGTATTTTATTTCCCTTAAATTTGTTTTTCATTATTGGTAAAATCATGAATTTTGCTCTTTTTCTCATTCAGAGCCTGAGTCATGAACACGTTTCCTTTTCCAGTAACATTATTATAGGATCACGATGAAATGAATGTCAGAAAAAACAGGACTTCAGTAAATAGAATTTCTAGAATCTCATATCAAGGAGTAACCACAAGGGGTTTAAAGAAAATATAAGTTTATGGTATTATGGAGAGGGGTAGGTACATGGGGAGAGAGGTGTTCTGAAAAGAAGGAAGGAATGGAATGAACCTAAAATTCTTTTTTGTTTTACTTTTCTGTACTATCATTGTAAATTGATCCTCACTATTCTTCAGGTGATTGAATCTTGCTTAGAGGGGAGGAGTGCTTGGATGAGACAGAGCTTCACGAAATGCTTAACTGAAGATGTGCTTATATCTAAGCCTGAGGGCAGAGTCTGAGAAAAGAATTTGTGTGCAGGCTGGGAAAGGGAAAAGCCAATTCAGGCATCTAGTATTGGGCTATTTACTGCAACAGATAAGTAAAGAATATCTATTCGACTGGATTCTTCCAGGAGCCATGAGGAATGCATTTATGACTCGTGTTCACTGAATGGCAGAGGAAGGTGGCGTATATTCATAGACTCCCATCCTACATGGCTCCACAGAGGTTGCACTGAGTATAATTTACTAAGGTGTCTAGATTGCACAGTCATGGGTGCTACGGGGTCAAAGAAGCTGTAGGGACAGGAAGGGAGAGATACTGGGGTAGTGGAGAGAAGACGGGCTCTGTGACTATATAATCTGTACTAGTACACAGGGTTCTTTGGGTTTGGTTTAATTCACTGTGTCACTGTCTTGAAATTCCTAGTAAGTTTTGGAGACTTTTAAAATTTTGTACAGATTTTACAAATTATGTGACTTTTGTTTGTTTGGGGCCATACCAGGTAGTGCTCAGGGCTGACTCTTGGCTCTGAACCGAGGAACTGTTCCTATCGATACTCAGGAATCATATGGGATGTCGGCTGTTTTCGAGGCAATGCCATATCCACTGTACTTTTGCTCTGGTCTCCACCTCTTCCCATATTTTGACACTGAAAACTTTATATGTGTTTCTGGGGAGATGTAGGAACTCTGCCAACATCTTAAATTTTTTGTTATTTCTTTTTTTTAGGTGAGTGAAGGGAGAAGACAGAAGTCAGAGGTCAAGCTGCAGAGATACTGCAAGGTTTTAGGCACTGGCCTTGCACTACAGCTCACCTTGGTTCCATCCCCAGCCATACATGGTTCCTTAAGCCCTGCAAGGAATGAGCCTTAAGTACAGAGCTAGGAGTAAGCCCTGAGTACTGCTGACTATATCCCCCAAACAAGTTAGATGTGCCCCAGGAGAAGAGATATTTGTTGAAGATATCTTCAACAAGAGAAAAGTTGAAGCTAGGGCCGGAGCTGTAGTACGGTGGGTGGGCATTTACCTGGCATACGGCTGACCCTGGTTCGATCCTCGGCATCCCATATAATCACTGAGCACCGCCAGGAGTAATTCCTGAGTGCAGAGACAGGAGTAACCCCGAGCATTCCGGGTGTGACCCAAAAAGATGAAAAAAAAAACCCAAACAAACCCAAAACCCAAAACCTGAACTATTTATTTATTTACAATTTCCAATGTGAGAGCACATAGAGTCCTTCTGGTCTCTTAGAAGGCAGAGAGAAAGGTGAGGCATCGTATAATCAACTGTTCTGCTTTTCCGTTTGATTGGTGGATTCCAAACCCTATGCAAAGAGAACTCTCTATCCATCTCCCACTTAGCTACTGTGAACCAGCTGTCAGTTCTCTCCCCACTGGGGCAGCACTGTCACAGTGTTGGAAGGCAGATAAAAGTCATTACTCTGAAGCATTCTCCACCTAAAGCGTGAAACAGCACTCTTTTTTCTCATTTTAAAATTTTCCTCTGAAAATCATATACAGGCCATCCTGTATATGATTTTCCTTTTCTCAAGGGAACATCCTTTTCTCAAGGGAACACTCAGAAGTAGAAGTTCCAGACCAGAAATCCAGGTGTGGCTGATTTCAAGGAATAAAGACCATGAGGATAAGGATATGCTTGAGGGTACCATAGTCTGGTTTGTCCGTGTCAGCCCTGATTTATACCTGTGAACACGATGTGATTTTTAATAGCCAGTTTGAGGCCATAAATGATTTGGCTTCCTCAGTTATATTATAACTTAAGGCAACAGATAGCTTACTGAATTAGATATTCTGCTTCTTCCTCAAAAAAAGAAGTCCCATGAGGCAACATAGTTCTAGTTTGTATGTATATTGTGTGTATGGATATTCAGAGAAATATATGTATATGTATATATGTGCATGGAGCTTTCCTTTGTGTCTCTTATTTTGTTTATCCATGTCTCTGCTGTCACCAATTCTTGTTCCTCTTATGCTCAGGTCAGCCCCTACCTCTAAACTGAGGCCTTAGATTTACCCCAGGTGTCTACAGGACCTAGAGCGATAGCACAGCAGGTAAGGCTGCCTTGCACGCAGCTGACCCACATTTGATTTCTGTGTCCCTCTCGGAGAGCCTGGCAAGCTACCGAGAGTATCCCGCCCACCCTGCAGAGCCTGGCAAGCTACCCGTAGTGTATTCAGTATGCCAAAAACAGTAACAACAAGCCTCACAATGGAGACGTTACTGGTGCCCGCTCGAGCAAATCGATGAACAATGGGACGACAGTGCTACAGTGCCATCCACAGGACCAGTGATGGGGGCATCTGTCTGGAACTTCTACTTCTGAGTGTTCCCTTGAGAAAATCTTTGGATTCCCCCCATCTCTGCCACCTCGAAACCCACAACTCTATCCCTACTCCAAGCCACAAACATTCACACACAAATCATCAGATCATTCAGGAATTTGGATATGGAATTTTAAGCTGTATCTATCTCATTATGGAAGGAGCAGGATACTCTAGTGTACTAACTTGCTATGCTATTGTTCTTAATGTGTTATCACTATGAAATGCATATTTAAAAATGGTGTTATATGACAATGGGCTGTTCGCAAATGAAGGAACTTCTGTGTTAAAAAAGAATGGAAAATCTATTTTGACTAATAAATATGATCCTAAAACATAACATGTAATTTATGTTTAATAATTTATGTTTAATGATTTATATTTAATAATTTCAAACTTCAGAAAAAGTAAAAGAATATGTTTTCCAAGTTGATCTTACAGTGAAGGCATTGGTAAAATAAATAGGACATCTTCAACATCTACTACATGTCATAGTAGTTTCTTTTGTTGTCCTTACTACTTCGTTTCAACTTGTTATTGT
Organism: Sorex araneus; assembly: GCF_027595985.1. NCBI lineage: Eukaryota > Metazoa > Chordata > Mammalia > Eulipotyphla > Soricidae > Sorex > Sorex araneus. The sequence continues at coordinate 330,552,588 of NC_073303.1, forward strand.
AACTCTTAGGAGAGTTTTGACAGAGGAAGAAATTCTACACTTTTTTATGTGTTTGTTTTTGGGCCACATGTGGTGGTGTTTGATGGTCATTCCTGGTAATGCTTAGGGGACATACACAGCGGGGCCTCAAACATGGGTCACCTGCATGAAAAATGTGAGATGCTTTTACAACTCCCTGGCAATACAAGGAGAGAAATTTTAAAGTGATCTTTTATTTTGGAGGTATGAAAAAAGTCCTTGAAATATTTTTTGGTCCAAAAGTTGTTTCATGCTTGTCAGGGTTTTAAACAAGCAATAGTGATTCTTTAAGTCACCTACTCTGAGGATTACAGAAAAAAGCCATGTTATGGGCATTGGAATAATGGCCAGAATAGTAGAAATATTTATGAATCTCAACTTTGCACCACTTCAGTTAGAGAAAATTCAATTTTGGAGAAAGATGATAACCTTCGCAGGTAGAATCTGGTTCTGTGTGGCTATAAAAGAGAATCAGTGAATTATCTGCACTGGACAACAAAAAGAGAAGATCTGTATGAAGTCAAAGAAGCCTGGCTCTCATGCCTGCTCTTGGTTGATATTTTTACCAAAATCTCAGTAGGGAGGTACTGATGTCAATATTCATTGGGTCAATTCGAAACTTTTTTCCCTTTGTGGTATAAGACTTTTCTTGTGTGCATGTCTATGTATTTCAATATTCTTTGTAACACACTCCATTAGGAGCTAAGTCATTCTCAGTATTGTTTTAAGTTGTAATTTTAAGATGCCAGGAAATCAACCAATCAAATTAAAAAAAAACCCGGCAAAAAAAAAATCTTCCAAACCTTTGAATATTTAGAAGTACTTGAACTGTATCAACTTACTGGATGACATTTGCGGTTTCTGGGTGAGTAGAACTGGCATGCAGCTGCCTTGGGGGCTCTGCTTAGCCCTATTTCTGTCTTGTATGCCCTGTGGTTTTACTTGGCTTGGCATGTATTTCTATAACAAGTCTGAGTGACTAGGATACAAATTTTCTTTAACTGCTGAGAAGACTATTTCAGGCATCACATGTGTTTAAAAACTCCTCTTGACAACTACCACTTGAATGCCTGGTAGAGAGTGACGAGCTTCTCTGAAGAAATCATCTCCTTGAAAGGGATAAGAAAAGATGAGTCTGGGAGTGATTACCTCCTTAAAACGTATCTAAGGGCATCTGAACAGTTTCCTTTTCATACTCTCTAGAGAATAAGAAAAAGCTCATTTCTGCTTTTGTTTTGGATGGACATATAACAAGGCATGAAAAGACTTTTTTTTTTATTTGGTGGTGGAGTCACACCCGGTGATGCTTGGGGATGGCTCCTGGTGATGGTTAGGTTCACTCTGACTCAAGGGACCATAGATATTTGGAATCCAGCCTGAGCCTTTTGCATTCAAAACGTGTTCATCCCTTTGAACTGTTTGCCCAAGATGATCTTGTTTTGGTAGAGGGGTATAGGGAATATGGTACCATGTGAGCTGTTTCCCAGCACAATTGGCCTTTGACCTGAAGTGTTTCAGCATGCCTGATGCCTGATGGTGCAACTTGAGGAGGGGGTGAATTCTTGGGCACTTGCAATGTGGCTTGTCAGAGCATTCGTGGGTCATGAGGCAGGACCATTGGGTACTGTGCTGACTTTGTTCTGTTAATGTTGCAAGATTTGAGAGAATGTGTATAATGGGACGACTGAAATAAAGCGTGCCAGACCTCCCTAGGCTTTCCTGATTCACTTTTGAGCTGTTCACAATCCCAGATGCAGACAAATGGGACCAACCAAGTTCCCCACACAGACATTATAGTATAGCTTCATGGTGTCTCTTCAATGAAATCACAGCAGTGGAACATGGCTTCTCTACTAAGCAATGAAATCTTCCAACTTGTGAACTTCCTTTCCTAGAAGCTCTTGCTGACTTAGTCTTCCCTTACTGAGAGTATGTAGTGGGGTAGTTTTGTCTAGACCAAAATTAATGCCCTGCGATATGTTGCATAAGCAACTGGAAGTTGAAGGATTGCTTTTGAATGACAGTTACAATTGTTATCTGTAAATTCCACCATTTTAAAATAAATATCACTTGGTTTTTCTCTTCATATTTAATTGCCCCAACCAAACTAACATCACTTTCTATTTTAAGATCAGAACAAGAAACAAGCTCTTATTGTCAGAACCAGTAATTTAGATGAAGCCTAATAGGTTTGATTTTATGTCATATATGAGAGATTTGTTACTATCAAAATAGTTTTTATCAGTTTATATTTTCTTTAATTGCCAAAATATTCCAAGAAAGGATTCCTGTTCTTTATGTGTGTTTTGTGTCTTTAGTATCTAAAAAAAATTTGTGTGCACAGTGACAGAAGTATATGTAATTAAAATATATAGCAGAAATGGTATCACATTATCATTTAACTTGATGATTAACATAGTTTCAGTTATTGCACTTAAAATAATTGAATCTTTGACCTTGTAGCACAAAATGTTGGTTGACTTTTACTCTCACCTCAGCTGAGACTCCTTGAGATTTTCTCCATAAAGCCTGGAGCAGTCATCTACTGCTTCTTTCTTTTTCCTTTTTTCCTATTTTGATCACGCCTGACAGTGCTTAGGGGTTACTCCCGACTCCGCATTCAGGAATTACTCCTGGTGGTGCTCAGGGAACCATAGGGGATAGTAGGGTTGAGCACATGAAAGGCAAGTGCCCTCCCTGCTCTACTATCACTCCGGCCACTCTACTGCTTTTCTGTGCCCAAATCCCCTCATTTTATAAAGATCAGCACCTCCATTATTGGATAATGGAAGTTATCATCTTTGTGGCTACAGTGATTTATCTAGAGATGAACATCTGCCCCTCGAAGTGTCAGTGGCAGATGACTGTCCAGAGACAGTCCAGAGATGATATGGAGAAAGTGAATATCCCTTCGAGAGAGAAAAGTTCTTGGAAGCATTCACATCTCTACCCTTCCTTCCACCTTTCCCCGCCCCCAAATTAGTTATTGTCAGAAGATTTTTTTTTCTGTCACATGCAACCAAATGAGTATCTTAGGGAAGAAAATTTCAGCATTTGATGACTTTTGGTAGACTTTGGGGAAGACTGCATTCATTGCCTCTCTCAAGCATTTAATTGCAACAACATTCATTTTTCTTAGGAGCCTATTTATCCCTCTAGATTTCTCTTCCCCTTAAACATTGGGGAATCCTGGATTTTTTTATTTTCCATTTAGCAAAACACTTTTCTTTCTATGGATCTCTCTCTGTCTGTCTTTGTTTCTCTCAAAAGTTGACTACAGTCCTTCAAGGACTCAGTCAATATGAGTTCATTTCAAAGGGGTTTACAAGAGTTATCCTCATGAAGATGTTCTTACAAGAGGATTTTGGTTTTGGCTGTTAAAAGCATGTAATTTCCTCCATATTAGAATACCTGCTGCATTTTTAGACTGTTTTATTTAACTAAGACTTCCACCATTCTTTTCAAAAATCTGTAATAGTCCATTTTGTTATAAATAGCTAATCTATATCAATACGTTTCATCTATTTCATCCCTATTTCATCTCAAACCTAGATATATTTCTCAACAGAATCTGCCACTTTCCAAATGGACTAATGTAAGCTAAATATTCACTGTACCCCTGAAACTTTTTGAAATTCTACTACTTCACATATTTTATGATTTAATTGATAAATTCAGTTAAATTCTTATTTAACTCAAATTAGATGTACAAATCATATTTCACAATCCATCCTTCACTCCCACCTTTATCTCCTTTCTCCAGTTGTTCTTGGCAACTACTTTATTGTTAAAATGGGGTTGTGTCTGAGAGGGTTGGAGATTTGAAAGGAAGAAAAAACATTTTGGAATTATATTCAATGTTACTGAGAAGAGAAATTTTGGAAGATGTTGATTAATATAGCTCCCACCGGGGGCATAATTCTTCCTCTGAAAATTTAATATGAACACTTGAAGATGTCAGAATCATGTTTAGGGAGATTTCTTTCTACTTCAGAAAATGAAGCAGTGACATTTCCTCAATTACTCTGATCGTGTTGGATTAAATATGACCATAAATTATTTGCAGCCTCTTTTTGTCAATAGATTGTCTTTCTCTACACTTTAATCTGGGTTGACTTTCTAACTTGTTTTGGACAATAGAATACAGTGGGTGAAATTAGTGACTTCTCTGCAAAATCTTATGTGCTATTGAGGTTTTGCTTGTTCCCCCTTGGAATACTTGACTAGAAATTGGAACCACTTCCAACTTCAATTGACCTGCTAGGTCACATAATTACTTAAGTAAACTTAGAAGAGCAGTTGACTGTCTAAATCTAGCCTAAGTTACAGAATAATGAATGCTTGCATATGTATCTATGTAGAAAGGGAAAATAGATGATACAAGGCAGAACGGGACAATTGCAGGGAATATATTATGACCGACAGAGGTAAAATGATAGGAAAGGACAAAGCCATTAGTAGGGACTAGGAATATTACATGAAAATTTTGTGTAGCTTGGGAACATTTTTGTACTCCAGTCTATAGACTGGCAGCACTGTTGTTAACTGATACTACAAATTTTCGAGAATTGGCAAGTTTTTAAAAAGTATGTTTTTGATTGTTTTTCATGTTATAGTAAATTGGGGGAAAAGAAAGCTCTGTGTTCTTGGAAGAAAATGTGGAATCAGTCATTAATTACATAAGACAATGTATGCTGCTCAGCGTGATAATTTCAGGGAACAATTTGGTGTCTTATAATGTTACAGTTACTATGGTAACAATGCATTTTTAATGGCCCCATTAAATGGTAGTATAACTACTTGTAACTAAGGAGTATGAACATTCACAGCGGTGTCGTTTTGTGTTGACGTGCCTTTTCTCCAGGAGAAATGACTTCAAACTTTTTAATGACTTCAAAGCAAAAGTGTTGTATAACAGCATTATGTAATATTTTAGTATATAGTATTTATGCTTTTTCAAACTATAAAGGACTTTAGGGTATGTTATTTACACACTCTACCTTATACACACCACACATATACACATACAGTAATGGGTACACACACGTGTGTGCATCCTTTATTGATGATATGGAGACAAAGAGTAAGTAGTTTTTCCTAGTTCATTTGACTAGTAATAAGATTAAGAGAGGAGCTTAGATTTTGCAGCCCCTAAGTGTTTCTCCCATTCATTCATACCGTTTCTCCCAAACACAGTAACATATAATATGTACTTTACATTTCCCCATTTTATTAGGGTCTGATTGACAGAGAACATATTAGTATTAGTATACAGTATTTTTTTTTCTTTTTGGGTCACACCTGGCGATGCTCAGGGGTTACTCCTGGCTCATGCACTCAGAAATTACTCCTGGCAGTGCTCAGGGGACCATATGGAATGCTGGGAATCGAAGCCTGGTCGGCTGCGTGCAAGGCAAACTCCCTACCCACTGTGCTATTGCTCCAGCCCCAGTATACAGTATTTAACATTTGTATATTTGTGCATTTCACATTTAAATTCAATATTATGATAGCTCATAAAATGATCATCACATAAACCTAGTCAGCATTTTCACCATATGCAATTTAAAAGTTTTTGAATTAAATTTTACTTATTTATATATTTATTTATGGGCTTCTCAAGCTGCAGATCTGGGGCCTGCCTGTGTGGTGATTTTTGGTCAGCAGGATAGGTGCTTCAATGATGCTTGGGGGAACATGTGATATTGGGAATTGAACCCAGGTTTACATATATCCTAACTGCTGTATTATCTCATAGCACCATATTTTATTGAATCACCGTGAGATATAGTTACAAAGCTTTCATGTTTGAGTTTCGGTCATACAATTATCAAACCCCCATTTCTCTGCCAGTGCATATTTTCCAGCACCAATGTCCCCAGTATCCCGGTCCCCTTCTGCCCCGCCTTCCCAACCCTCCCACTGCCTCTATGGCAGACAATTTCCACCATACTCTCTCTTTACTTTTGGGCATTATGGTTTGCAATATAGATACTGAGAGGTATCATGTTTGGTCCTTTATCTACTTTCAGCACACATCTCCCATTCTGAACAATTCCTCCAACCATCATTGACTTAGTGATCCCTTCTCTACCTGAGCTACCTTCTCCCCCAGCTCATGAGACAGGCTTCCAACTATGGAGTAATATTCCTGGCCCTTGTGTCTACTGTCCTTGTGTGTAAGTCTCATATTATGTGTTTTATATTTTATTTTATATGTTATTTTATAAATGACAAATGAGTGCAGGACATTACAAAAGAAACTTAAAAATAACTTAAAATTTTAAATTAAAAATTTGAAAAACAAATTATTTATTTATTTGTTTGTTTTGGCCATACCTGGCACTGCTCAGGGCTTACTCCTGTCTCTGCACTCAGGAATTACTCCTAGTGGTGCTGGGAATTGAACTTCGGGCCCACCATATGTAAGGTAAGTGCCCTATCTACCATACCCTCAATTTAAAAAATAAGTTTTATTTAGTTGAAGAACTATGATTTATAAAATTATTGATAGTTGAGTTTTAGGCATATAATATTTCAACACCAATCCCACTCTAGTGTCAACTTCCTTTCACCATATTTCATCTTCTCCACACCTTCACCCTCTGCTGACACCTTGACCTGCCATCTGGCATTGTCACAAAATCCCAGTGGTTGCAGCTTGGATGCATGTTTTCAGTGTTATTGAGTCTGTGCTCTGGGTATAAAGCTATACCACTCTCCCATATTCATAGTGTAACTGAAGCCCTGACCCTTGTTTCCAACATTCTTTCTCTTTCTCATCTTCCATCTCCCTTTGCTCCCTTTTCTTTTACTCCCTAAAATCTGGGGTGAAGGGTGATCTAAGCATCCCCACTTTACGTTACATTTTCTCATCCAGTTATGCTATATACCACAAGTAAGTGAGATCTTCAAAGGACGTTATTTTTTCTTTATCTCCAAACTCCTTGTTTTTCTATTCTGGCCTTCAACCTTTATACATTTTTTGCCCTTCCCTGCTCTCTACTCCCTCCTTCCCATGATTTCATTTTAGAAATCATCTCAACACTTACTTCTGCCAGATTTCTTGTCTTTACTTCTTCTGATGTTGGCTCTAGAACAGATTAGTTTTTAGTCTTAACTATCTGATCAGGACCCAAACTTCCACAGCCTTTCAATCTTAGAATAAGGAATAATATTGCAACAACTCAGCATTCAGTTTTTTGAGTTCTTTATCTATAAGCTTATGAGGAAAATGGTTTTGTTTTCCTGCTCTAAGGGTAAGATATTTCTTTCCAGATCTGAGATAAATCATGAGTGATCCAAAATAGTCAATTATATGACTTTGTAAGTTGATTTGGTTGTAGACAGATGACCCACTGTTGGTCAGTGGATTCCAAAAGTCAGTCTGCTGAGGAACTTCTAGATAACGTTTCTGAAACTGAAAAATAAACTAACAGATAAACAAAAGTTTATAATCAGTGTGTGATGCTCCTCTTCTTCAATGGCTATTGTTTTTCAGGGATAGTGCTTCCAATTGCAGCTCCTTGGGACTATGAGAAGAGACAGAACTGACACATTCAGAGTAGAAGGGTTTGGGTAGGGTCAATTGCACTACTGCTAGACATTTGTATTTTCTTTTGTTAACCCTTTTATATATGTATATATATGGGGCATTTTAAGACAAGTTATATATAGAGATTGAAATATGAACACTCAAAAAAGAAAACAAGAAGAAATGTGGTGAGGCTCTGGAATTAGATGCCTCCATATGCCTCTGGAATTAGATGCCTTGATATGCCTCTCTGTTCTATCTCTTAGTGTCTGGCTGAAGGTAGGAAAAATAATAAGTAGTTATCGTTGCTTTTTAGGTCCTTAGAATTGTTATTTGCATTAAATGTAAAATAGGTACAATAGAATCTGTGTAGAGATAAATGAATAATTGAGGCAAGGTATTAAACACAGTGACTGATACAGATTACATAGGCACTAAATATTTGTTACTCTAGTTGTATTTGAGAGTATCAACAAGAGGTCTAGAGAAGGTATAAAAATTGTCAGATGGTAAGAATTTTTTTTCTGAGATAAATGTTATGAGTATCCACCCTTGACTAATAGAAAATGATCTGATAGTAAAGATGCATAGATTATTTGAGATGCTATAAGGAGTATTTTGCTTTACCAAAAAAAAATTTAAGTTAATTAATGTAAAATACTAAAGAGACATAGTGTTACACTAAATTGAATTATAATAATATTCAGAACAATGTTCATTTCAGAGTTGTAGCAAGCAGAACAGTTAAAAGACAACTTATTAAGTATTTGTATTTACCCCAGAGATAATGTTTCCTTCAAGTAAACAGTAGATTGTTGGGACTTAACTATTGGATAAAATAAATTTAGGCTCAACCTATGATACATCATGCCTCATATCCCATTTTGAGGGATAACTGGAAGTTTGTTTCATTGCAAGATAAAACAATGTGACTAGTTTAGACTTTCTCACTGAAACAGTGTCACATCCATTCATAAGCTGAATATTCAGCTGTTATCTTTGCAAACAAACAATAGTGTATTATTCCTGACATGTGCTTGTATTGACCTTATGATATAGTTGTGTATAGTTGTAAATTATTTTGTCAGAAATGCATGTTGTGATGGAGATCTGTTGATTTTAAGGATGTGATCGCTGACTTTTAGAGCTGCTTACAGAAAACTTTAGTAGTATCTTAGCATTCCCTGTAGATTTCTGTAATAGCTTTAGTGTCATGCAAAAACATTTTGCCATTTATCATTATAATGTAATAGAGGAGTACCTTATGGGGATGAGGCTAGAAGAGACTTTTATATGATTGCACCACAGGGTGATAGATGCTAACAATTTGCACATTATGAGAGCAGTTTACTAAGAGAATTTTTGATAAATTTTGCTATTGCTCTTCACTAAATGTATGTAGATATAGTTTATATCACATCATAAATATAAATAATCAAGTTAGAAATAGGCAAAGGGATTTAAAATCTGGCTAGATAGAACAAATTAGGATTTGCACATATTGGCTCAGGTCTCGTTTGATTCAAGGATGACTTGGAAGAATGGGAAAAATAGTCCAAAGAAAATATTTACTGGAATGATCCTTCATGCCTTTGTAATCTATGTAATCTATGACCTCAGTGGTAAATTATGGAAGGTTACACAAACAGAGGTCAGTAAGAATATTGTTTTGACATCTGAGTTGCTAAAATAATAATTGATCTGAGATTAAAAAATATAGTCTAAAGTTCACTATGTCTATATTTATGAAGTTCTGGTTAGAAGAGAAATAATATTTCAGCAGAAGGAAACAAGTCAGCAATATAAGAATTTGAAAAACATTTTAAAAATCCAAGGAATTAAGCCAATAATAGTCTATATGCAGGCTTTTATACAATGTTAAAGGAATTTTATACAATGTTAAAGTGTTCTTATTTTATATGAGAACACAGAAGTAACAGAGTAGGTACAGAGTAGGTAAGTAACTGTTCTTTGTTTATTTGTTCTGATTTTAGTTTTGGGGCCACTCCCTGTGTCTTATTCCTGGCTCTATGCTCAGAGATTAGTCCTGGAGGTCCTCAGGGGACCAAACTGGGGTGGGCTACATGCAAAGCAAACCTGTACTCTCTCTGGCTCCAGTAAATAACTTTCTTTTTTCCAAATTCTGTGGTACTCAGAGCTTACTTCTGGATCAACACTCACAGATCTCTCCTAGAAGGGCTTTGGGTACTGTCTGGGGAGCTGGAGATTGAACCTGGGTAGGCTGCATGCAAGGTAAAGTACCTTACCCATTCTACTCTCTCTTGGTCCTGGTAAATAACTTTCTTAAGCTGGTGCTACTAGAGCAGTATATGTGAAACTTGATATAAACCCAGATTTTTCCCTGTCTCAAGTTATCTTCCTCTAGGCTAGGGATTTCAGCTTGCCTAATGGACAGGAGGAGAACCTATAGTGATTATAATTACCCAACTAGTCAGTGTAATAGAAAAAATGTAGGACTAACTACTGCACTCTTCAGCTGAGTGAAGAGATGGTTATAAAATTCACCATAGGGTCAAACCTCTTTGGAAGTCTTGCTTGTAGTAGATAGAAAGCTTTAAATGAATTAGTGAATGGCTAAATAGACTAATCCATATTCTTAGATGAGCCTTTGAGAGATTTTTTCATGAATCAAAAATATTTGTCTTCAAAGTGAACACTGTACAAATGCTTGGTGATTACTAATTTTACAATTACGGTGGGTAAAGAAGGGAATCACAGTTGGAGCCCACACTAGAGACCTCAGTGATTGTGGGTATAGGAGCCTTATCCCACCTGCGGCTGGAGGCTGTGGAAGCCATAGGACAACTGTAAGCACCTTCACATTTCTAATAATTGATTGTTCATCTGGGTTCCCTATTGTTCATCAAATGGGCTTTTGTGAGCTAGCAGAGTATTTCACTTTTTATATAGCTTACTTACATCATTTAAAATTGTACTTCAGCACTCAAATACCAGGAAAATTAGCTGCTTGCTGTAATCATTAATTTGAAAAGTTTAAATATCATCCATTTGTGCATGTTATATTTTGATTAAAAAAATGTTCATTTTAAAGGTGAAAAAAGTAGCAGCAGTAATGTTTCCTAAGAAATACCAGGTTTTTCTATCATTAATTAGTTAATAAAATACTTGTGGAGTGCTTAGAAGATAAAAAGCACTGTATAATTAAATGGCACTTACCTTAATACACTGATAGACTTTAATTTTTGCTGCAATAGAGAGATTTTTACCTTATATTGTAGGTGTTTCTGTAGAAGAAAATACGAAAGATAATTATTTTTCCCGGGTGTTTTTCAAGGTTTTCTGTCTTTACACCAGTTAAAATTTTTGATGTTTCTGAGCGATTTATAATCTAGTTATAGAATAATAGTACCTGGAAAGAAGTTGGGTGGGGGTTATTATAGGGATTCTTGCATGACAATAAAATGCAAGTCACTGTCACTGTCACTGTCACTGTCATCCCATTGCTCATCGATTTGCTTGAGCGGGCACCAGTAACATCTCCATTGTGAGACTTATTGTTACTGTTTTTGGCATATCGAATATGCCACTGGTAGCTTGCCAGTAAGACTTTCAAAATTTGACCCTCAGAAGTAGTTTACTTGATGTCTGTAGGGTATCTGTGTTCAGATGCCTACTGAATCCTTAAAAACAAAAAAAAAAACAAAAGTCATGTGAACCAAGTTTTTTACTCTGAATGTTATACCTCTCTTTCTCTCTCTCTCTCTCTCCCACACACACACGCACACACACACACACATATATATATGCATATATATATATATTTTTTTTTTCTTGTGGCCACAGCTGGCATTCTTGGCTTTGTCCTCAGAGGCTTGGGGACTGTATGGAAGTGTCGGGTGACTGCATGCAAGACATGCTCTTTACCTGCTGTACTATCTCTCCTGCCCCATTAATACTAATTTTGCTTGATTTAAGTACTGCCATACTTTATACTAAATTTGTAGTTATCCTTTTCACCCTTCTCTTTAATCTCAGATATATAGTCAGTTATTAAATCATAAGTTTACTAGATTTATCTTCTCTTTACCAAGACCCAGACCCAGTAGCAGCTCTGTTTTAAGTTTTCTGGTCATTTGCCACTTTTCTTCTTTCCTTTACTTATATAAATTCAGTTTTATATTTTGAAAGGGCTTTTTGAGCACCCCAAATGAATATATATTTCCCTTTAAGGAATAAACTCCATTTAAGGACTATTCTTCTTACCCCAAAGGCTAGGGATAAGGACATTTATTCTCAATTTATCCTCCTTCTCCACCCAGCTTAATCCTGGCTTTATTTAGGTTTAGATATAAGGCAGAGTGTTTTAGGGAATCAACTCACAAAGGAATTTTATTGGTTTTTTTTGGGGGGGGAGGGTCACACCCAGCGATGCACAGGGGTTACTCCTGGCTGTACACTCAGGAATTACTCCTGGCGGTGTTCAGTGGACCATATGGATGCTGGGAATCGAATTCAGGTTGGCTGCATGCAAGGCAAACAGCCTACCCACTGTGCTATCGCTCTAGCCCAAATTTTATTGTTAATTCTGGAGCCACTGGTCTCAAGTCTCTTCCTAAAAACTTGTTTTATTTTTTTCCCTTTCTCTATAAAACCCCCTTTTTAGACAGATGGTTGTTTCATAGACCTGAGTTTGCCATATTCCAGTTTGAAATCAGGGATTATTTCAATCTCCCCCCCTCACACACACACCACTTTTATTCCTTTCTTTCATAATTGCTTTGGCTATTGAGAGTATTTTATTGCTCCATTGTTAGCTTAAATTTTTTTCTTTTCTTTGAAAATCCCACTCTTTTAATTACAATATCATTTTCAACAGTGGATTTATTTCTATTGTCCCCTTTCACAATTTGATTATAGATAAGATTTTGAGGTTTTAGTCTATGTCTCTTTTTTTAAATAATTGTAAGTTGGATGTTGCAGATAAAAAACAGGGAAGCTTGAAATCAAGCTCTCACTATTTGCAGACGATATGATACTGTATCTAGAGAAGCCTAAAGCCTCTACTAAGAAACTCTTAGACACAATAGACTTGTACAGTAAAGTTGCAGGCTATAAAATCAATACCCAAAAATCCATGGCCTTCTTATATGCAAACAATGAGACAGAGGAAAGGGACATGAAAAAAGCAATCCCATTCACAATTGTGCCCCAGAAAATCAAGTACCTCAGAATCAGCTTAACTAAGAAAGTAAATGACCTCTACAAAGAAAACTATGAAATGCTACTCCATGAAATAAAAGAGGACATGAGGAAATGGAAACATATCCCCTGCTCATGGTTAGGGAGAATCAACATTGTCAAAATGGCAATACTCCCAAAAGCATTATACAGATTCAACGCGATCCCTATACGGATACCCATGAAATTCTTCAAAGAAATGGATCAAGCAATCCTGAAACTTATATGGAACAACAAATGCCCATGAATTGCTAAAACAATTCTTGGGAAAAAGACAATGGGAGGCATCACCCTCCCCAACCTCAAACTTTACTACAAAGAAGTAATAATCAAAACAGCATGGTACTGGAACAAAGGCAGAGCCTCAGGCCAATGGAACAGGGTAGAATATCCCTACACACAACCCCAAATGTATGATCATCTAATCTTTGATAAGGGAGCAAAAAATGTGAAGTGGAGCAAGGAAAGCCTCTTTAACAAATGGTGCTGGCAAAACTGGACAACCACATGCAAAAGAATGACTTAGACCTCAACCTGACACCATGCACAAAAGTCAGATCAAAATGGATTAAAGTCCTCAACATCAGACCACAAACCATAAGGTACATTGAAGACAAGGTTGGCAAAACCCTCCATGATATTGAAGATAAAGGTATCTTCAAAGATGACATGCAACTAACCAACCAAGAGGAAACAGAGATTAATAATTGGGACTACATTAAACTAAGAAGCTTCTGCACCACAAAAGATAAAGTGGCCAGAATACAAAGACATTCTACAGAATGGGAAAGGACATTCACCCAATACCCATCAGACAAGGGGTTGATATCAAGGGTATATAAGGCACTGGTTGAACTCTGCAAGAAGAAAACATCCAACCCCATCAGAAAATGGGGCGAAGAAATGAACAGAAACTTTACCAAAGAAGAGATATGAATGGCCAAAAGGCACATGAGAAATGCTTTACATCACTAATCATCAGGGAGATGCAGATCAAAACAACCATGAGATACCACCTCACACCACAGAGAATGGCACACATCCAAAAGAACAAAAGCAACCGCTGTTGGAGAGGATGTGGGGAGAAAGGGACCCTTCTACACTGCTGGTGGGAATGCCGACTAATTCAGCCCCTCTGGAAAACAATATGGACGCTTCTCAGAAAATTAGAAATTGAGCTCCCATTGGACCCAGCAATACCACTACTGGGAATATACCCCGGAGAAGCAAAAAAGAATAGTCGAAATGACATCTGCACTTATATGTTCATCAAAGCATTGTTTACAATAGCCAGAATCTGGAAAAAAACCGAGTGCCCAAGAACAGATGACTGGTTAAAAAAAACTTTGGTACATCTATACAATGGAATATTATGCAGCTGTTAGAAAAAATGAAGTCATGAACTTTGCATATAAATGGATTAACATGGAAAGTATTATGCTAAGTGAAATGAATCAGAAAGAGAGTGACAGACATAGAAAGATTGCACTCATCAGTGGAATATAAAATAACAGAGTAGGAGACTAATATCCAAGAATAGTAGAAATAAGTACCAGTAGGTTGGCTCCATGGCTTGGAAGCTGGTCTCACATGCTGGGGAAAAAGGCAGCTCAGATAAAGAAGGGAAGATCAAGTAAAATGTGGTTGGAGATCCCGTGCGGGAAGGGAGATGCGTGCTGAAAGTAGATTAGAGACTGAACACAATGGCTACTCAATACCCCTATTGCAAGCCACAACACCCAATTGGAGATAGAGAGATCAAAAGGGAATACCCTGCCACAGAGGCAGGGTGGGGTGGGCGGGAGATGGGATTGGGGGGTAGGAGGGATACTGGTTTTATGGGTGATGGAGAATGGGCACTGGTGGAGGGATGTGTTTGTGAACATTGTATGAGGGAAAAAACAAGCTTGAAAATGTGTGAATCATTATCTGTACCCTCATGGTGATTCACTAATTAAAGAATAAAAAAATTTAAAAAAAGACAAAAAAACCCCAGTGAAGCTTGAACTAGACTTTTTTCTTCCTTATATGAGAAATGCTTCGAACTTTGTGAGGAAACAGGTGAAGGGTTGATGGTTTTTGTTTCATTAGAGGTGAGCTGGATCACTACTAAGTTGAAGATTTAAGATCTCTGTTTTGAAGTACATTTTTTTGTTTAATTTTTTTTTAATTATAGTTGTTTTAGGCACTACAAAATTTTAGGGGTTTAGCTTATTACCTTATGCCCTCAAGTAATTGTCACCATTCCCACCAAGAAACTTGCAGTATTATTTCCATTATATGAAAACTATCCCAGGTTAAAAAGTAGTCACCAGTCTTTACTGATTTAGAAAGGACTTAGTCTTCTCCAAAATTTTCACTTTTTTGTGTTTGCTGTTGTTTCATGACTTTTTTCCCTTTTAAAAAGCACATTTTCATTTTATGTCTAATTATGACACAGTAACATCTCTTTATAATTATTTTGTCCTTTACAAGCAGAATTATAGAATATATGATACCAATAATGATAAAATAGGGGCCGAAGAGATAGTACAAAGGCTAAGGTGCTTGCCTTGCATGCGGCTGACCTAGGTTAAATCCCTGGCACCCTATGTGGTTTCCTGAGCATCACCAGGAGTAATTTCTGAATGCAGATCCAGAATAATCTGTGACCATTGCCAGCTATGGCCTTCAAGCCAAAAAAAAAAAATACAAAAAAGATACAAGAGATTGATATCTTTTTCTATAAGGCACTATAACAAGATTTAAACCAGGGTGCTATTCAAAATATTGAGCTATCAGTATAGTAGAGGACCAATTAAAATAGATATTGTAGAAAAAAATAGATTTTGACCAGGATTATCTTTAGTAAGAGGACTGGAATATTTTAGATTGCACAGTTCAATGAAGAATGTGAGTACAAAGATTATAAAATCTTGTATAAAATTTTATCATATTTACGTAAAAGATGATGAAATCTCACAAACTACTTAATGGGATAAGTGTTTTATTTAATTATTTGCTTTTGGGCCACATCTGGGAGTGGTCAGGGCTTACTCCTGGCTCTGTGCTCAGGGATCACTCTTGGTGTGGTTTGAGGGACCGTATGGGGTACCAGGAGTTGAGCCTGGGTCAGCTTTGTTCAAGGAAAATACCCTGCCCACTGTTCTATCACTCTTGCCCTTGGTTGAACATTTTTAAATGACTTTGTGTTTCAAATAAAATTTTAACCAATATAACTCTCATTTGGACTGTTATTTAGCAATACCAAGTTTAAATTAACAACATTTTTTGCTTCTGTTGTTAGTTTAATATTTGAGAAAAGTAATGTGGGAAGTTATATTTTCTTTTTTTATGTTTCAAGATGTTAGTCATACTCTAAACCCAATTAGAGAGACCTTCCTGTTTTATGACTAAAGTTCTACTTTTGAAAATTTGGTCAGTTCGCACTGTGTAAAGTGAATGCCCTGGTGGAAAAATAGAAGTTAAGCTTTCTTTATAGATCTTGTTCACAATGGGAGGCAGGGGCTGTGATTCTTATCCTGCTGGCATTTTAGAGGTATAAATCAGGTTCTTTCATTTCAGTCAACTTCACCAGTGGTGAGTGAAATCCATGTCTTTAAATAACATTGGGCTAGATTGTGCTTACATTGCTCTGATAAAGCGTGATCTAAGCTGTGAGTTTCTAATCAAAGGAAGGATAGGAAAATGAGGAGGAAATGGCAATGAGGTATTTCAGTTCTCTGGGGGAAGAAGGCAGGATTAAAAGGTCTAGTAAATAAATGAATAAATGAAATGACTGTATAATGGGGTTTGGTTTTAGAGATCTTGACAGGCCTTTATCATCTAGAATCTCTGTATGACAAGTATCTTCAATTTAGCAGAATAAATACAAGTGACAACTAAATACTGTTATTATTCTAACAATTATGTGTTTACTAAGTGTCATACTCTACATACTCTGTACTAAACATACAAAGTAGTTCAGGAAAATATTGAATGGAGGTGTACTTCTTTTGGACATGATATTCTGTTTTTACAATTTATTTAAAAATTATACATTAGGTAACATGGTTACAATAGTGTGAAAGTTTAGGAATTGATGTATATGGTTATTTCACCCTTCTACCACCAAAGTCCCCAAGATACTCTACCCTTGTACCTATGTTACCTCTAGTGAAATCTTCATTCCCTTCACCTCTTGCTCTACCTCTTGGTAATCTAAATTTTTAAATCTGAGGTCAAAGGTTTGTCATTGTTTGATACTATCTATTCCCTTGTTTAGTCGCTTTATAGCACAGATTAATGAGATCATCTGACTTTTTTAAATTTAATATATTTATTTTATTGAATCACCCTGTGGAAAATTACAAAGCTTTCAGGCTTATGTCTCAGTTATACAATGTTTGAACACCCGTCCCTTCACCAGTGCACATATTCCACCACCAAAAACCCCAGTATACCTCCTGCCCCACCACCGCCGCCTACATAGCTGATAAATTTCACTTCACTTTCTCTTTTTTTTCTTATTTATTTATTTTTAAGTTTTTATTTTATTGAATCACCGTGAAAAAAATACAAAGCTTTCAGGTTTAAGTCTCAGTCACGTAATGATTGAACCCCCATCCCTTCACCAGTGCAAATGTTCCACCACCAAGAACCCAAAATACCCCCCTCCCACCCAGCTCCCACCTAAGTAGCTAATGATCTTCACTTTATTCTGTCTATACTTTGAATACATTCAATATTTCAATAGAGAACTATTATTGTTTGGAATTTTCCCCAACAATCAGGCCCGCTGAAAAGGCATCATTTAATAATTTCTTTTCATTGCTGAGAATGAAGACTCTATGAACTCTGGATATGTTGGATTTCTGATATTTTAGCTCAGTTCACAGTCTAGATGCATTTCTGTAAGAAGTTGCTCTGGGTGCCAAAATGGGATAGAAGACCTCTGGGATCATAGTCTTTAAGGAGCAGAGGGTCCGTTTCGAGTTCAGCAGCTCCGGATCTTACCTGGGCCATTTCACTTTCTCTTTACCTTGATTACATTACATATTTCAACACAAAACTCACTATTGTTGTTGGAGTTTTCCCCCCATAAAACAGCCCTGCTGAAAAGGAATCATTTTATAATTAGTTTTCCATTGCTGAGAGTGAAGAGATATGAAGTCGCATGGCCACAATAGTGGCTGCGTGGTTTGGGATTTCTGTATTTTAGTATTTTAGTAACTAAATCCAGGGAGATTTAGATCATCTGACTTTTTGTGTGCATATTGTGATAAATGGAAATAAGAAACAAGAACTATTTTTATTAGTAAGAGTAGAAAATAATAATAAAATCATATTGCTTCATACTAGCTTTTGAGAAATATATTAGCACTTAGAGATAGGAGCCATTGAAGTTCAATTATACCAGCAGGCAGATTTCAAATTTCCAAAAAGACATAAAGGAAACATGGTGAAGGTCCTGATGTGTGTGTTTGTATGTAAGTGACACATCAGGAAACCACCCTTAAATTTTTGGCTTTTTTCAGAGTTATAAAGACATTTTCTGATATGCTTCTTAAAATTTTTATTTAACATTTTATTGGATGTTTTATTTTATATGTACTTTTTTAGTACACCTTTCCCCAATGTTCTAGGCTTGTACTCAATATTTCACATTTTATGTTCCTAGGCTAATGAACATAGTGTTTCTTGATAGCTATATAGTTAGGCATGTAAACCCAAGAAAAACTTCTTAGCTATAAGAGAGAGGTGTTGGAAAATAGTTTGCACACTGGAAAAGGGGCAGAGTTATCTTTTTTTAGGTGGAAAAGCTCAAATAAGTAATCTATTTTTTAACCCTCCAATCTAGATCCATTTTGCACATTTTCTATACAATTCTTTATCCCTGAAGACTAATTTATATGAGTCTCATTTTCTTTCTCCACTAGGGTTGGTCAGTGGAGAGAACTGGTCACAGAGAATGGGAGAGAGTGCTCATGGGGGATCCATTCTCCTGCAAGGCTGACTCAGTGCTACTCCACAGACAGCAGTGACCCTCTCAAGGAACTATTCTCAACTTGACTTTTCCCCAATTTGGACTTTGGTACCCATTTCCACTTTCACTCATTCAGTCATTGGATTAGTCATAATTAGGCAACCACCATTTCTAGGAAATTCCCCTGTAATAGAGACACTCCTTTATAAAACTGGATTTGTAATTTAAAATGTAACCTTATCTCAAATTAGCCCATTCCAGTGTGCTGTGGTACACTTTAAAAAATTCTATCATTACACAAGAAACCAAAGTTATAAAGGATCTATATATAGGAAGCACACAATGTTAAGATTTACATCAGACCAGTATTTAATGCTTAGATTCACGCAAAAAGAAAATGGTGTTATTTTTATTACCTAGATTAATATTAAATAAGACTATTAAGATTTTAAAAAATAGGGTCTGGAGCAATAGCACAGTGGGTAGGGTGTTTTCCTTGCACGAGGCCGACCCGGGTTCAATTCCCAGCAGGGGTGATTTCTGAGTGTATGAGCCAAGAGTAACCCCTGTGCATCGCCAGGTGAGACCCAAAAAGGAAAACAAATATTTAAAAAAATATAATACTTTAATGTTTGTTAAAATAATTAAGTATATTTATTTTATAAAGTGCAATTATGCTGTCAATGGAAATGTTATGATTTTGTATTGTATAAAATCAGATATTTTGGTAGTGAGGTTTGCTTAACTGTAGATATGTTAAATTAGAGACTATGGAATTTTACTTGTGAAGGGGGTAACAATAAAAACAATGTATTTATATGTGTATGTGCATGTGTGCACTTGGCGGATGCTCAGTAGCTGTTTCAGGTGTTGTACTCAGGAATGACACCTGGTGGGACACAGGGCCTCATCTGTGGCATTTCAGCATTGGGGATTGAACAGGGGTCAGCTGCATGCAAGGAAAGTGCCTCACCTCCTGTATTATCTCTGTTTTTCACTTCTTAAGTTGACTTTAGTAGGCTCATAGTTAGAAAAGGAAGAAGTGTCCCTTCCCCTCATCTCCACCCCAATGATCTTCTTACTGGATATATAAGGATCATCATAAATCAATGCACCAATTTTAATTTAAGGAATATTTAATAAGCACGTAGTATATGCTGAAGCATGTACTATGGTTGATAGTTGTAAATAATGCAGTGTGACTCAGGACCTTTTTGCAAATTATAGGTTAACAAGAAATACAAACATGGCATTTCTAGTATGATGAATATTATGAAAGAAACATAAAAATACTCTAGTTCTATTCAGAAGTGAATTATATTTTCCTAAGCTATAACCATAAGTTACCCAATTTAGAAACTTAACAGTAGTTCTTAGAATTCTGACTTTTCATAGTAGTCAGTCAGTTGTGTCTATTTTATCTTAAGTATGTTTTATTTCTATGTTCCTCTGAATAATGGTCTAGTTGTAATCCTCAGCATTTCTCACTTGGAGAAACCTTTCATCTAACCTCAGATCCCTCTTTTTTATATTCAGTGTTCTACCTATAAAGCATTGATAACATATAACTGATAATTGCAAAAAATTCCTGTGACTTTCTAGCCAATAAAAGATAGTGTTTTTGCTCCTTAGTATCTTGTTTGAGGGTCGCTAGAATCAGGCCTATTCCTGCACCTTCCATTGAATCCTTTTCATTGAAGCTGTGATACTGAAATATTGAATTCATTAATTAAAAACCTTTGAAATCATTTAGGAGAGACAAACACTACAAAACATGTAAAAAATGTTCTATTAAGCTGCACAGAGATGTAGGGAATTGTTCTGTGCAAGTTTAGCTTCCTCCCTCACAAATAGTTTATTCATTTATTATTGATTTAATATATGCATACATGCGGGTTTTCAAAGGGATATATGAAAATCATACAATGACATGAAAGGGTGTTTGTAATTTCTCTGACAAGATATTGCTATCAATGCCAGTTTTTATCAGGGCCAACATTAAAAGGGATTGTTTGGAAATCATAGAACAAGAAAATGCTTTAGGGACAGAGATTGAACTTGATAGGATATGTGAATAAATTCTGTTTTGAAAGTAATCTGTTTTTTGAAGGTGATGGGGATAGGAGGCCTGGGTATAAATTGCCCACACTCTTCTCGGAAACAGGGTACTACCCTGACTCTGTAGAGCTCAGCTAGCCTACTGTTGATCTCAGAAAAGTGGCTGAGGAAGTCATCCTGTCTGCTGGAATCCTTTTGAGAGAGAACTGGAGCTAGTCTCCTAGCTCCCTTTGATTTCTTCAAAGTGTCCGTATTTCTGAGTAGTATCGGATTTCAGTGGAGCTTATGTAAACAATGCAACACCAGTGTTCCGGAGTCTCCCAGACATCTAAATGAGAAGTTAAGACGTATTTGCTTCCGGGTGTAGCTGTTGAATACATGAATTCAGTTTTTCTCTCTGCTCTAAATTGAGAATAATGCTGCAGGATATTCTTGTACAAGATGGTTACAGGGTGGCTACACATTGTCCCCCACTTTGTGAAAGTATTCTGGAACATGCCTGATAATAATTTTTCCTTCTGGTATGTGTCGTTAAAGAGCCAAGGAAAGCATCAATCATTCTTTTATTTACAAATCCAATAGTTAATGTGTTTATTGTATAAAAAGCCTACCTCAGGAATCCTCTAGAACTAATATTCTTGGGTATTACAAATGTTCTTTTTATAATTATGTATTTTATTGATACCCATTTACTAAAACAAACATTTATAGTAATGTTTAAAAAGTTATGTTTCAGGTTCTGCAAAGAGAGTGATCTTTGAAAGATCGAAAACACAATTTTTCCCAATTCTTCATTTAAGGTCTGAAAAGGAAGGGACCTTAGAATTACAATTTTGGTGCTTTTAATGAGAACTAAAGTTCTCAGGATGGCTCCAAAATTAACAATAATAAATGAAAATTAATATTTCATAAAAACATACTTCTGAGAACAAAGTTTCTCTAAAAGCTCTAGAGGTATGCTTCATAGCTATTCAGGTGTCACAAACAGTTCATAAGAAGTAATAAATTGTGGGGTCAGGGAAGTAGGTCAAAGGACTTAGGTGCATTCTTTGCATGTTGGAACCCTGGGTTTGATACCTAGTGCCTCATGGTCTTCTGAGCACCACTAGGATTAGCCCAGAGCATATCTGAGCACCACTAATGGCAGTTGCTCCAAACACATTCATATTCCTGAGTGTGGTTGACTTTCTCCCCACCAAAAATAATAAAAAGTAATACATGGAACCTCATTCTGTACAGAAAATGCTTCAAGTTTTCATAATGCACTCCCCTATACTCATCATTTCTGAGCTTTTGAAAAGGTATTTTTAAAGAACTTATTAAATACCTTCTGAGAACACACTATGTGAGGTATGTTACTTGTGTACAACTTTTAAGGGAAGAAGCAAGTATTTCTGCTCTTTCATAACGTTGGGGATAGCGTTGTGTAGTTGGTTTCAGTAATAAAATGTGAGACATTGCCAAAGATGATGGATGATGAGGTACAGGAAACCACAGATGGGAAGAATGACTTACATGATTCAGTGTCTGTGACTGAATTTGACCCATCAAGGGTTCCGTGGCCTCATGGCCACATTGTGTCATGTGAAGTCTCTAGACAATCTTGCAATGTGAGGAGAAGATTGTGTTTACAATGAATCAATGAATCAATGTAGAAGGTATCATTTGAGATTGGTTCAGAAATTGTTTCTAGAGAGTGAATTGAAACTGCAGATGCAGGGAAATGGTGCAGCTAAGAGGCTACTATTCTTTCTAGATGGAAGAAGACTAATTGGATAAAAAATAAAGCAAAAATTTAAGTAATGCTAGGGAAAGGACATATGGTATATTGTGATCAAGTTATGGCGCTAGTATGTTGTACTAGATGAAGGAGATCCTATAATAACTTGAGAATTGAGATATTTCTTTGAGGATTGAGTGTCAGTTTATTCAAATAAAGAGGCCTTATAGGACAGAAGGAAAAAACCTATATGCAGTATCTTTTGTTCATATTGTTTGGTCTCCCTACTAATCTTACTGTTTCCACTCTTTACTCTGATTCATTCCCTATACAAGAGCCAAAGTGAGCTGTCAAAGAAATACTGTAATCTAATCTATCACTTTCTAGGTTTTTTTTTGGTTTTGTTTTGTTTTCATTTTTGGCCATACCTAGCTGTGCTCAGGGCTTCCTTCTGGCTCTGAGCTCAAGAATCACGCCTCATGAGGCTCTGGGGAACTATCTGGGGTGCCAGGATCAAAACCAGAAGGGCTACATGCAAGGCAAATGCCCTATCCACTGTACTATCACTCAGCATCTCTAATTAATTTTTTTAAATATGCTCATTATTCATAGGGGAGAAATGATTGCTTAGAAGATTTTCAAAAGGAAGGAACAGGTTTTTCATTGCCATAATAAAGGTGTGCTTATTATTTAGTGGGCCTGATAAGAAATTCTCTGGATCTTGAAGTACTACAGTGCCTTAGTATTTAAATGTTGAAATTCATATCATTTAGTTGTCACTGTCACTATCATCCCATTGCTCATCGATTTGTTCGAGCAGGCACCAGTAAGGTCTCCATTCGTGAGACTTGTTGTTACTATTTTTGGCATATAGAATACACCACGGGTAGCTTGCTAGTCTCTGCTGTGAGGGTGAGATACTCTCTGTAGCTTGCCAGTCTCTGCCGTGAGGGTGAGATACTCTCTGTAGC
Source organism: Sorex araneus (assembly GCF_027595985.1). Taxonomy (NCBI): domain Eukaryota; kingdom Metazoa; phylum Chordata; class Mammalia; order Eulipotyphla; family Soricidae; genus Sorex; species Sorex araneus. The sequence goes on from NC_073303.1 coordinate 330,576,074, forward strand.
TCTCTGAGAGGGGTGGAGGAATTGAACCTGAATCGTCCGCATGCAAGGCAAACACCCTACCCACTGTGCTATCACATCAGTCCATCATATAATTATAAACTATTACTTATCCTTATTTATCTCTTTTGGATACTATGTTGTTTAAAAGATTATGTTTATAAAGATAAATTATATTATTTATGGATTTTATTTAAGACTGGAGTGATAGCACAGAGGACAGGGCATTTGCCTTGCACACGGCCGACCTGGGTTCAATTCCTTTGTCCCTCTCGGAGAGCCTGGCAAGCTACTGAGAGTATCCCGCCCTCACAACAGAGCCTGGCAAGCTACTCGTGGCATATTCGATATGCAAAAAAAAAAAAAAACCAAACCAGTAACAAGTCTCACAATGGAGATGTTACTGGTGCCCCCTCAAGCAAATCAATGAACAACAGGACGACAGTGAGACAGTGCATGGATTTTATTTATGACAAAAAAGGGAATGTTAGAAAATCTTCTTATAAAGTATTACTCTATTATTTTCATCATAACTGAAGGAAAGAATTTATTAATTCAAAATAATATTGAAATATGGAGGGCAGTTTAAATGTAGATAAGTTTAAATTTAAACACAATTATTTTAAACATTTAGTTATTCCTATTATAACTAAGAAAAATGAATACAGTGCTATCATAATAGAGTAAAACTGAATTAAGAATATAGGAGCTAGCATTCTACATCAGACCTGGGCCATCTAATTTTAAATACCATCACAGAGAGGGCTGACTGGCAATGGGTTCAATGACAACTCGAGGACAGAGTCAGGAGTAAGCTCCAAAAATAGCTTAGTGTAGCCCACCGTCCCTTCTGCTCCCCAAAACCCAAACCATAATTCATTCTGAGCTCTTTCTGAAGTTTTCCCCTCTAGTATTATTCTATACCAAATTTTGGAAGAGTGAACTCTGTAAGTTTACTAGCAACTGTTTTGAAATGTGTATTCTAAGCCTAAGTGCTCCTTAAGATAGACTCCAGAATGAGTGAGTTGAATCCCTGAGTTTGAATCAGGGATTCAAAGGACAGAGGCTTCCTAAGCGCCCATGGTCCATGAAACTACCTACATACATTTTAAACTAGGCTTTGTGTTGCATGTACTTGAAAAAACACTTATATTGATTTTTCTCTAGGAGAGACACGGTGCATATTAGGACACTGAAGATCCTAACATGCAACTCCCAGCAGTTAGTGCTCTCTGGGAAGAACTATTCAAGCAGTTTAAAGAAAAAACTGTTGGAGATTTTTATATCCCTTTATTCAACAAGGGAAAGTTGTTGGATAATGTTAAGTAGAGCATTTTGCTTTCCTAACCTATTTTTTTAAAATAAATTTATTTATTTTTAATTAATGAATCACCATGAGGGTACAGTTACGGATTTATACACATCTGTGCTTATGCTTCCCCCATACAAAGTTCGGGAACCCATCCCTTCACCAGTGCCCATATTCCACCACCAGTAAACTCAGCATCCCTCCCATCCTCCCCAATCACATCTCCCCCCAACCCCACCCTGTCACTGTGGCAGGGCATTCCCTTCTGTTCTCTCCCTCTAATTAGCTATTGTGGTTTGCAATAAAGGTGTTGAGTGGCCACTGTGCTCAGTCTCTAGCCCTCATTCAGCCCGCAACTCCCTTCTCCCACATGGCCTTCGACTACATTATAGTTGGTGATCCCTTCTCTGAGTTGCCCTTTCCCCAGAATGTGAGGCCAGCCTCCTAGCTATGGAGTCAACCTCCTGGTAGTTGTTTCTACAATTCTTGGGTGTTAGTCTCCCACTCTGTTATTCTATATGTCATAGATGAGTGCAATCTTTCTATGTCTGTCTCTCTCTTTCTGACTCATTTCACTTAGCATGAAACTTTTCATGCCGATCCACTTAAGTAAAAAATTTGTGACCTCCTTTTTTCTAACAGCTGCATAGTATTCCATTGTATAGATGTACCAAAGTTTCCTCAACCAGTCATCCGTTCTAGGGCATTCAGGTTTTTTCCAGATTCTGGCTATTGTAAACAGTGCTGTGATGAACATACATGTGCAGATGCCATTTCGATTATACTTTTTTGCCTCTCTGGGATATATTCCCAGCAGTGGTATTGCTGGGTCAAATGGGAGCTCAATTTCTAATTTTTTGAGAATCGTCCATATTGTTTTCCAGAAGGGCTGAACCAGTGGGCATTCCCACCAGCAGTGTAGAAGGGTCCCCTTCTCCCCACATCCTCTCCAACAGCGGTTGCTTTTGTTCTTTTGGATGTGCGCTAGTCTCTGTGGTGTGAGGTGGTATCTTGTGGTTGCAAACAAAGACACCACTAAGAAAGAAAATTACAGACCTAACCTATTTTTTTATATTACTTTTGCGTTTTATTTATTTACTAAAATACTATACCAAGGCACCATGATTTACAAAGTTATTCATAGTTGAGTTTCTGGCATACAGTTTTCTGAGAGAAATCCTGTCATCACTGTCAACTTCCTACCACCCATGTCCCCAGTTTCCCTCCCAAACCTCAGCCCATCTCCTTGACAAGCATATTTTTAAATTTGGTTGTTGTAGTTGGGATCTTGTGCTTTCAGTTTTGTTGGTTCTGTAGTTTAGATGTATAGATATACCACACCTTTACACCACTAACGTGCCCAAGGCCCCTGACTCCTGCCTCTGTTACTTCTCATCCACCTCTTTCTTCTTACTTCCCTTGGTTTCTTTTCTTCTCAGTCTTACTTAGTTTATGGGACTCTAGAGACCAGGGTATTCTGTGTATTTCCTCTGTGATACTTTGCCTAATCTTGTTCTATTATTGTATTTCCACACAAAAAAGTGGAAAAATCTAGTATTCATCTGTCTTCTGATTAACTTCACTTAACATGATATCTTCCAGTGCCATCCAAGTTACAGAACATTGCATGTTTCATCCTTTCTTGCAGTGGCACAGTGTCAAGTTGTGTCTATATACCACATCTTCATTTTTAGGTCATCTGCTGTTGGATATTTAGGTTGATTCCATATCCTAGCTATTGTGCTAAGTGCTGCAATGACTAATGGTATGTTTATGTCCTTTTGGATGAATGTGTTTGTATCCTTTGCGTAAATACTAAGATGTGGATGGCTGGATCTAATGGTAACTATATTCTTACTTTCCGAAGAAATCTCCATATTTTGTACCACAAGCGTTTAACCAGACAACATTCCCCCAGCAGTAGATGAGGTTTCTTTTTCACCACATACCTGCCAACACAAATTATTCCCAGTTTTGATGTGTGCCATTTTCACTGGTATGAGATTTGGATCTTGATTTGGATTTCTTTGATAGTAGATGATGATGTATACTTTTTCATTTGCCCACTCTCTATCTGTCTTCAAGAGGTGCCTGTTTATTTCTTCTCTTATTTCTTCATTTTGTTGTTGTTGTTGATCTTTGAGAGTTCTTTATACATCTTGGATACTAAACCTTTATTTGATGTGTTGAGTGCAAATATTTTCTCTTATTCAATTGGGTGTTTGTAATAAAATCTCCCTGGCCTCACGTTCCGGGGAAAGGTCAACTCAGAGAAGCGATCACCAACTACATTGTAGTCGAAGGCCATGTGGGGGAAGGGAGTTGCTGGCTGAATGAGGGCTAGAGACTGAGCACAGCGGCCACTCAACACCTTTATTGCAAACCACAACAGCTAATTAGAGAGAGAAAACAGAAGGGAATGCCTTGCCACAGTGGCAGGGTGGGGTGGGGGGGAGATGGGATTGGGGAGGGTGGGAGGGACACTGGGTTTACGGGTGGTGGAGAATGGGCACTGGTGAAGGGATGGGTTCCCAAACTTTGTATGAGGGAAGTATAAGCACAAAAGTGTATAAATCTGTAACTGTACCCTCACGGTGATTCTCTAATTAAAAATAAAAAAAAAAAATCTCCCTGGGCGGCTCTCCCCATCAGCAGCACCCAGGTTCGGGGTCGTACTGGGTCGGCTCACCCAGCCAGGGTGGCCCAGGCCATTGGGCAGACAGAAGAGGAAACGAGGGCCATCAATTATTGATTGATCAGTTCCATTTATTGCATTCTCTCCACACACCTGTTCCAGTCTCTCTGAGCTCCCCATCCTAGTCTCATACTACCCCTCATTCCTGTCTCTTCCTGTTTCTCCCATTCATCTCTCAGTACTCCATCTTGCAGCTTGGGCTCTCTCTCTCCCCTCTGGATTCTCCCTCTGATTCTGACCTCTGGATTCTGACTCTGACTGCTTTTCTTCCAACTACTCCCTCACTCTCTCTTTCAGTCTCTTCCCCCCACGTGTCTCTTCACCCCTTGCCCTCTAGGCCCATGCCACACCCAGTCTGATAGCAAAATCAACATAAGAAAGCTCTTCCTGACTGCCCACCAGGTTGAGGGGTGGGCAACTTCACCTAGGGGTATTCCAAAGCCCTTCCTGACTGCCCACCAGGCTCAGGCAGGGAGTGGGGGGTGGAGGGTAGAGGGGTGGGGGGTGGGGGGGTGTACACCACTTAGGGGCATTTCTCTCCTCCTAACATCTTCATTAACATCTTAATATTAGTTACTTTTGTATGGGCAAATTATTTTTGTAAGAGATACATTGAGGCTTGTAGGGCAGCTCTCCTGAGAACATCTTGCCACAGACTCAGTCTACAGTTCTCAGGCCAGATTAATTATTCCTAACCCTAGCAGGGTCCAAATCTAGTTATTACTTTTTGGATCATGACAGCATCTGTCCATGACCAAGCTCTTAAGTTATAGTTAAGCATTAGGCACTTTGGCCAGGCCCATCTCGATGCCAGGGTAGCACATAGCTCACTGCTTGCCCTGGGTCCATCTAGTTCCTCGTCGGGATCTGTTTTTTTTTTTTAAATAAAAATTTTATTTCATTAAATCACCATGTGGAAGATTACAATGCTTTCAGGCTTAGGTCTCAGTTATACAATGCTGAAACAACCATCCCTTCACCAGCACCCATATACCACCACCAAAAAAACCCCCAAAAACCACACAGTACACCTCCCATCCCACCCCCCCACCCCCCGCCTTGTAACTGATAAGTTCCATTTTACTTTCTGTTTACTTTGGTTAAATTCAATATTTCAACACAAACGTCACTATTGTTGTTAGGAGTACCCCACTAGATTCAGACCTACTGTGAAGACAAATGAGGTCTTGAATTTCCGTACTTTAACAACTAAGTCCAGGGAGATTTCTTCCAGATATTGGATCATTGCAGGCTTGAAAATCCAATCTGTGGTCGTCATAATATGGCGGACACCGCGCCCTTCATCCCCGGAGAGAAAGAGGCGAGAGAGAGAAATACCTTTCCCCTCCTGGGCAGGCACGGGGCCGAGGCTTAGTTCTCAGGCTGGAGACATTCTCCCAGGAGTTGCCCACGCCGAAAGAGGTTTTGCTGGGTCTGGATTCTCACTCGTGCAGCTGCGGAGAGGCCGCACATGCGTGCAGCCCCCGGGATCACATCTCGGCGGTGGGAGGGGCCGGTGCCTCCCACCTTCCCAAGAGCACCCTCTTGTCCTTTTGCTGCAGTTTTTGTCGTAAATCCCATCTGTGGTCGGGGATCTGGTTTTTGGGAGTGCTAGGAAGTAGGGGCAGCTGAGGCTTAGGTTGAGAAAACAGATGCCCAGGAAGAAAATATCATTTAGTGTCAACTGACTCCCACGTTACAAAAGCATAGCACTTACTGTCTTCTTGTGCCCACACAAAAAGGACATTGCTCTGAACAAACTATGCAAAGGATTACGGAGAAGAGGAAAACAATATTTACAAGTCAACAGAGCACAAAGAAAGAAGTTACAAATAAACACAGAGTAATGGGAGCACTGTGATGGGAGTAACCCAAATAAACCTAAGCTACCTTTGGCAATGTTATCCTACAGGTGTCTTTTAGTTTTACTATGTGTTTCTTTTCCCATTCCTCAATTTGATATAATGTTTCATTTGGTTGTTATTTTTCAAATTTCTGTTGCCTTTCCCAATTGAATCATACCGCTCCTAATCAATTTCTAATGCAAATTATTGCTGATGAATGATGGAATAGTGGCCTCCCAGCCTCATAAGACTTAAAATAGCATGAGGATAGAAACAGTAAGAACAGCTAACTCTAAAGAAAATGGGGTTGAGTTATTATTTTTGTTCCTTTACCTACTTTCAGCATGCAATTCTTATCCAGAGTGTTCATTTCCAACTATGCTTGTCATATTGGTCCCTTCTTTATTCCAACTGCCTTCTCCCCCAGCACTTGAGGCAGGCTTCCAACCGTGGACCAATCCAGTATCTATATTGCAAACTATAAATCCCAAAAGGGTAGGGGAGAGAGGGAGGGAAGGACTGAGGGGGGAGAGAGAGATAAAGAGAAAGAGAGAGAGAGAGAGAGAGAGAGAGAGAGAGAGAGAGAGAGAGAGAGAGAGAGAGAGAGAGAGAGAGAGAGAGAGAGAAGAGAGAGCGAGGCCTTTAATAGAGACATAGAGACAGGCTTAGAGGAAGAGGTTGCCGGAGGGAGGATGGGTTTTGGAACTTTATGCTTGAACCCCGATCGGATCACTAATAACTTTGTAACTGTATCTCACAATGATTCAAAAAAAAAATAAATGAACACCCCCCTTTTTGTTGCCACTAAAAAAAAAATGAAAAGAAAGGAAGAAAAGAAAAGAAAATGGAGTTGGGGATGACGATGATAATACTTGAGTTAGGGATTGGGGTGATGCCCAGTAGTTAGAGGCCCACGATTTGTATGCTCAGGGACCAGATTTCCGTCTATTCCTGTAACCTCACTGAGCACTGCCACATAGTCCCTGGTGGCACTCAACACTGCTAGGTCCCGCACACTGAAACTGTCTGATGGTGTTAGCTGATAATTCCTGTGAGTGGTCCAGGAAGCCATTTCCCATGTGCACTGGGACGTCTCCCCTCAATAAAGGAAAGGCTGGACTTGGACTCCCCACTCAGCTGTCCCTTGCTGTGTATGATCCTGGGAAAGTATTTGGCTCTCTGACTTCTTCATGTGTGAAATGGGGTTAAAAGTGTCAGTTCCCCACTTATAACTAGGATTGTCTTATGAATTATATTTTTTAATTTGTGTGAAGGTTGGCGGAGTCTATTGGTTACTTTGTACGTTTCAAATATGCTAACTGAGAATGAGTCCTGAGGTACTAATTAGTGAATTGAATTATTAAACATGAAGTAGGTGACTCTTTAGGCTAACATCCTCACTTACATATAAATGCATAAAAGGAAGAGAAACTCAATCCCTCCCCTTATGAAAAGCAAACACTCCATAGAGGTTAATAGCTGTCGTGCTTTGCATTGCCCCAGGTGCAGACATTAGCCTATTAGATGGTAACACAGCTGGGCCAATTTAGTGCTCAGCATCCATCTTTATCTCTGCTCGGTGGGGACTCAAACACAAAGACTGGCTTCTGAAAAACTGGTTTAATACTTTCCTAAGATACTATCCCCAAGAGTTTAGTTTAGGTAAAAACACAGACACATTTAAAAAAAAAAAAACAACACCTCCTTTCATAGCAATCAGGTTTCAGTCTGGTTTTTGTTAAAGTGATTTTCTTAGTTATCTATTTTGTAAGGAACAGAAAATGGTTACACACAGAACTAAATTCCCTCCTCACTTCCAAATCCTAAAAAGAGAATGAATCACGGTGATCTGTCTCATACGTAAGGACAAGAAACAGTTGAGGAGGGATGCAGATAGTACAGCGGGAGGATGATTGCTTTGCACATGGCCAACCTGAGTTTGAATCCTGGCACCATATATGATCATTCGAGCACCTGCCAGGAATGACCCTTGAGCACAGGGCAGGAATAAGCCCTGAGCACTGCAGGATGTGTCCTTCCTCTCTAAAAAGAAACAACTGAAGAAATGTGTTAGTTTTTTTTTTATACAGGTAATTTAAGAAGATGCTATTATATGCTGAATATATAAGGAACATGCAATTAAGAATGATTTTGTCTGGTGACATATTAGCAGAAGCTTTGCCAGTTCCACACAAAAGTGTTTTGTATCCACTTGTTCTTAGAACACATGTCATAGAAAACTGCTCAGAGATAAGGGCTATGACAACATCCAACAAATAAGATCGTGCATCTTTCAGAGGATTGGTTCTTTCTATTGCTACCAGCTTGCTGCAACAAAATAAATTGACCCTAAATAGTGAGAGTTTGGTCAGAATTAGATTTAGTGAGACTGGAAGAGAAATTCTGAAATTATAAATGAGCACCACAGGGGAATGAACCAAGGGTTTTTAAAGTACATTTTATTTTATTCTTTCTGATATTATTGTTATTGTGTGGCAGTGATAATGGTGGTAGGTATGTTTGTGAATGAATGTGAAAGAAATAAAGTACATATTCTGGATGCTAAGGTCATGCCAAATCCATTAAATATTGAAGGAAGAGGTATGGGGGGGAGCAAGTGTCAATAGCTCACACAATTTGTGCAACATGTAAACCACATGGAGAAGAAATATGAAGAGTATAAAGACTGGTTTGGACTGTGATATAATAAAAAGCATATAAATAGAGACATTTAAAGTACACTTATGTTTTTGAAAATAACACGCAAAAGAAACAAAAACAGTTATTTAGACCCAAATTTATCTTGCTGTGGTTAATTTGCAACTTCTGCATAAAGTTTTAAAAAGTATCTACTCTGTTTTAGATTTAGTTCTCATTGCCACATTAGATGATACATTTAGCAAATTATTTAACATGTGTAAATCTATTTTTCTTATTTCTAAAATGTGTGCAATGAAAATTTTTACTCTTGCAATTATTGTACAATCATTGTAATTTACACTCATACTGTTCTTAACAGAATGACTAGCACCCAGTAAGCACTTGACATATGTTAGTAATATATACAGGCACATGCGTATACAAACACACACACACAGCAGATATGAAAGAAGCTTTGTAAAAATGACTACGTTATCTCTCAAATGGTCATTGGAGGAAACTATGCACTTTTAAAATAATGTCTTATGCTACATTCCTTTACATCTGTCTGGTGGTAAACAAGTCTTTTCTTTCACTGAATGGGAGAGGATTTGAGTTTTGGAAAATATCTTAAATATGATGAAGGGAGAATTATGAATAAGATAAATAATCAAATTGGGTTATACAATTTTCAAGCCAAAGTAAGCTAATAAATGGGAATGAGATTTAAGGACATAAGTGGTCATGTAGATTGGAGATAAGGATTTAAATGGAATGAATTATAATTATTTTGGGGGGTTTTAGCTCCTTAATATTCTTTTCTAATATATCTTGATATGTTGGAGAACTTCAGAGCTCAGTGATTAAGTCCCCATCCGATCTATATTCATTTTTCTAGGTTATCTGGTTCAGTTGCCTGACTCTACCTTTGCCTGACTCCTACTAATCTGATATATCTTTGTCTGTATTTTGAGTGTCTGTCCCAAGAAGAGCGCCCCTCTCTGTGGTCCAGCCCATTCGGCCACACTTTTCTTTGAGGGCCCAAGGATGCACTGCTGCTTGTGCTCTGTGGGCCAGGGTTATTCAGACCCCTTCCTGTTCTTGGTGGTGTTTGGGGGTCCTCAGTCCACACCTGGATAATCAATAACTTCAGCTTGCACCTGTCTTCTGGACAATAAAATTCTGCCCCTAACCACCCAGTTGATATCACAACACAGATATTGAATATGCTCAGACTTTCTGTGAAGAACACCAAGCTCCAGAATTCTCTACCTTTTGAGAAGCCGTTGTCTTTGGTATCTTTCCTTGTCTCAGCTAGAGAAAGCTTTGTTCTCCCATTTATTCAAGACAACTTCTCTGTAGTTTATCAGCCTCTCTAGTTTATCAGCAATTCTTTTCCACTCTGTCATTTCTTTATTTTTATTTGTCACTTTGATTCATTGTTTATTTTACATTGAATTTTGTTTGTTTGCTTTGGGGCTACACCCAACAATGCACAGGGCTTCTGATTCTGTGCTCAAGGATCACTCCTGGCATGGCTTGGGGGACCAGCTGGTGACTGGGGATATAACCTGAGTTGACAACATACAAATAAGTATGCTATCCACCATACTATTACTCTGGTCCCTTAAAAAATTAAAAATAGATTTTTATTGAGGTCTCATAGTTTAAAGTAGTACTGAAGTCATTACTTGATTGTTCCAGAGCATTCACCTGCCCCTCCACCAGTGTTTTCCCTCTGTTACACTGTACCACTTCTTGCTACATTTGGGTATATCTATCATTCATGCTCAAAATCTTTTGGACCATTACAGTAATATTTTCTTTTAAATTTTGTGTTCTTTTTATAAGTCTATAATCTCATCGTTCCTGTTAAAATAAAAATCTGTCCATGTTATTCTTCAACAACACAGTTGCAGTTCAGAAAACCAAATGCAGTAACTATAACATATGCAGTATAATATTTGATGATTTATTCCTGTAGATGGAATGCATAAGGGATAATTCAATGTAGATCTTCTTATGGATAGAAACCCAGCTATTGGAATGATTGAGATTTTACTTGATAAGGGAACAGATTAAACCTTCTTTTGTCACCACAACCCCAGAGATGATGTAACTGTCAGAGCATAGATTTCTGTAATAAACTTTATGTTAGAGCTACCTTGATTAGAAGGCAGATTAGAAACTATTCAAGAGGTAATGAATAAAGTGGGAAGCAATAATTCACATGTATATTAGTATGAAACAAAGCTTTAGTGTAAACCAAAGGATAAAAATGGAATCATTTTATTTACCAAGACTGATCATACTGAAGTTATCTATGGGGCTGTGCTATTAGTCACACTAGCAAGGTGTGCTTGCTGAAAGTTAATTTCAGAACCTTGCTGCTTTTTTATAGTTTATATATATATTTTGGTTGATGACTATAGGCTGAGTCATTCCCCACTTATGGCATTGGTCTGCTCATGGTCGTCAGTTAGAAGCACTCCTATAGGAATTGTAATATTTAGAATAATTTAGAACTTGGGCTAGGTGGATATGGAATATTCTTGATAGTTGTGGAGATTTTAACTTTTTTATTGTCTTTTTTTTGAAAGGGGAGCACACCCAATGAACTCAGGCTTATTATTGGCTCTTCACTAAAGAATAAAAACTCCTGGAACCATATGCAGTATCAAGGATTAAAACAGGTTGGCCATATGCAAGGCAAGCAACCAATCTGCTGTACTATCTTTCTGAACTCCTATTTTATCATTTTAATGAACATTCTATTAGACAGACTAATTTCTTTTTCAGTAGCAATTTATAGTTTGACATTCTCTGAGAGATACTTATTTGAGTCCTTTTCACATATAGCTTCTAAAATTCTATGTGCAGTCAGAATGATAATTTCTTTCAGTTTAAGTGTAATATTTGCTATGTGACACATAAAACAATGCTTATTCTTATACATCTTAAAAGTGGTTTTACAGAAGCTTTAAAACAGATTAATCTATCTCTTTAAACACACACAGAGGAAAGGATACAAATTCTTGATGAACATACAGTATATAAACCATCGTAACTGAGAAAATCACTGAATTTCTCTATCCAGGTAATCATTGTTCAGCAGGTAATATAAATATGGGTGTTACTCATTAGTATGAAACATACAATGACTTACTTATTATCTATGGAATAAAACTTGAAGTCAGAGGGTATGTTGCTGCCAACAGGTCAACCTGTACTTGTGGGGTGAGTGCATCAGCAGCCTGATGGTGCCTTCAGGCTTCCTGATATCCCAAAATTGCCACTGTGCCTTTGGTCAGACCCCAAACTTGGGACCAAGTTTACCAAGAAATTAAACAGCCAAAAGTTATATATGTGGGAGCCACACCCACAAACCACCTCTGGCTCAGCTATAGAAGCTCATTTATTGGCCTTATTTCAGAGACCCACATCTACAAACTGCCCCTGGCACTGTGTAATCCCATCAACAGCCAAGATCCAGAGACTATAAAACAATGCTCTCTGGAAGAGAACGACGCAGAATCTCTTGCCCCTGCACCTGGCTGTCTTTATCAATACAGGTCATTATAAAATGCATTAAATTTGTTTATTGGTCATTTTCTTCCAACAGATTCAAAGTTTTTTGAAGGCAGAGGGTGTTTATATTTTATTAATCTTTGGTTTCCCATAATCTAGACCAATGGTAGATAGAAGCTAAAATAATATTACCTATTTAATAGAAATGATATACCTATGAAGATAACAGTCTGATGAAGCCCAATAGAACTTGTCATGACTGAACAAATATTCTAATCCAAGTTCGAGATGTGTTACAAATGACAACTTCAGTTTGGTTTAATTCCTATTCATGTGACTTACTAACAGTGGGCAAACAAGCATTGCAAAGAATGCGATAAATAGGTTTCTGGTAACTAAATATACCTAAATATATTGTTAGATTTTCCTTCTTCAAGGAAATATAGTCAAAATTTTTCCTAGTCAGGTTGGAGAGCTGAGACCTAATTGGCTCCTTGTCAATAAAAGGAAATTTAAGAAGAGGCCACATTAGCACACAAGGATCATTTTACCTCAAATGGAAACTCATACTTTGCCATGAGTACACATTTAAACATTTTTTTAGCTGGGCTTGCTAATGTTCAGACATCAACATATCTTTTTAGGTAATGGAAGAATATTGTCTCAGTGTTGTTTCAAATAGTATTTGAAAAGCAGTGCTTATAGTCAAAATCTGCCACAAATTATACAGATACATTGCTAAGAGTTTTTAACAGAAAAGTCTATAAAATTTACCATGTACATACAATTATCCAAGATCATGTTCATGTTAAAAAATCTAGAATGAGAATCACTTCCTTTATTATATTTATTAAGAGAAGGTTGTATAAGAAAATTAAAATTCCAGGAAAATAATAGAAGTTCAGGTTGAGGTTATAGAGGTTATTTATTATAATGTTTTACTAATAAAAGCTTTCCCAAATTAAGAATGATTGATAGATGAAATTTTTCATATACCACAAGACAGGGAACATTTTGCATCTTAGGGAAAGACCGCATTTGTCTTTTCTTCAAAGGAGTGTGTGGGGGGAGGTGGGGGTAGAGAAGTGTGGTGGCCTCTGTTAGAAATTTATGCGTTCTGTATAGAAAAATCATTCTTTTTTTTGAGGTATTTAAAGTACAGGGGAGTGCATATTCTAGATGATGTTAAGTAATTTATATTGTTTCACTGGAATAACATAGGCTTTTTATGTTTTCAGGGGCTTACTTCCTGTCTAGTCACTTACTAGACCCTTAGTAATTCTATTTGGTATTTTTGAAGGTTATCTAAGTGTGAGTAAAGCTATAGGTTTAAGTCATAGGATTAATGTGCACTTAAAAATCTATGGCTTTGAGTGTTGGAATTTCAAATCTCTTCTCCGAGCCTACCAATGTCATGTTCTGTTCTTCCTCAGTCAGTACCCTCTCCTATATCGAGCTTCTCATTTTCCCCTTCATTGTCTTGAGAACTTTCTGTGTTCATTATACTTGCAATTCCTTGCTCATGCTCTTTTCCTATAATTGGGTTCTTTCCATTTTTGCATTATATACTTCAAGTCTAAGTATTCTTCACATTGCAGCTCATTTACAGCCTCCTTTAAAATCTTCTTTGAGTTCTAGCATATCCATTTCTTTCTTCTCAAACTATTATAACAATTGTTTGCTTTGTTTGTTGTCTTTGCTATATTGTTTTAGGTGTATGTGTTGCACTGTAGCACTGTCTTCCCGTTGTTCATCAATTTGCTCAAGCGAACACCAGTAACGTCTCCATTGTGACACTTGTTACTGTTTTTGGCATATTGAATACATCATGGGTAGCTTGCCAGACTCTGCCGTGCGGGCGAGATACTCTTGGTAGCTTGCCGGGCTCTCTGAGAGAGATGGAGGAATTGAATCCGGGTCAGCGGCATGCAAGACAAATGCTCTACCTGCTGTGTTATTGCTCCAGTTCCTGTGTATGTATGTAACACATACATACAGTGCATGTGTTAGGTTTAAAAAATCTCCATAGTAACACCATACTTGAGATTCTGATTCCAGATTGTCTTCTTTGCCAAATATTATGTTTTATAAAAGGACTGATTCATTTTTCAGAATATCTTACAATGTATAAAACAGTACAAATCAGGCGTATGTGGAAGACAACTGTTTTCATGGATAGGACATTTTATACAGGTGTTCATAATGAAGCCACTCTTACTCAATATAGTTGAATTTTATACTTAATTATTTTGCTAACTTACTTATAATTGAAAGTCTGTACAGTGGGAAAATAACAGACTAAATGGTTTCACTAATTGTGTATCGTCATCAGCCAATATGGAAGCTGAATTCTTTTAAAATCCATAGCTTCCAGTATATAATAGAACCACAAAACTAAAAATCTTGGGCTAGCTATTACTCCTACATTTGATTTAGCTTATTTCTGAAGTAATTTATTGTGAGAGGGATAAAAAGATCACTGGGGCACAAGGCAATGCACAATAAATTGAGGCATATATTCTCAGAGAAGACAAAAGAACTGCAAAAAATTCTGCCATTAACAACTGGCTGCAAAATTTCTCACATATTTGAGGGTAGCAGTACAGGGCTACACACAGGTTCCTCCTCTTTTGCTATGCTCATTGCCTCTATAGAAGCATAAATTTATTGATAGAGGAAAAAAATCCCAAAATATCAATATAGGATTAATGTTTATATTGAAAAACGTGAACCATTCTGAAAACTTCCAGTCAGCATGTTGTTTTTCATGAGCATACATGTAATTTTTTCATGAAAAACATAATTTCATCATTTATCTTTTTAGTCACAGGTAACTGCCCTCAGTTGTTCCTTGCTTAAGTTTTTTTTTTTTTTAATTACAGTAACACATTTTTTCTAATCTGTCTCATGTGTCTTCCCAGAGTCTCTACCATGCCTCTCAGAGCCTCCTCTGCTCTGCTTTGTTTTCCATTAGAGAAGGTGAACTCTGTGCCTAAGCCCCATGTCTAGACTGTCTTCTTGGTCTGCTGAAGGGCCTAATGCTGCGAACTGTTGAGCATGGAAATGAATTCTCCACTACCCCAATGTTAACTTGTTAGGGTCAGCAGATCTCTGCCCGGGGGAGGCTCGGAGAGACAAAAGAACAACCAAGACAACTCTTTCTGCAAATGCATGGGGTTTATTTAAGCCAATATAGCTATATTGGGACCTTCAATTGTGCCTCAATAGCGTGGCATAACTGAAGGCCCCGACCTCCAAAAAGCAGGCTGTATTTATACCCTTTTGGGGGAGAAATGAAAATCTCACATATCAAAGGGAATCACATCTATATATCAAAGGGGATATATTGGGGGAAAATTACATGTATTGGGGGAAAATTACATGTATTGAATCAAAGGAGAATCATACATATCAAAGAAAATCACAGGTATTGGATCAATAGGAAAACCATAGGAAACCATAGGAAAACCATACAAAAGGGAAAACCACACCTATTTCACTTAATATGCTAATTTCAACATTTGTTGACCGTTCTGAGCAGATGTTTGTTTACAGTTCCTTGGGGCAGTTTGTTGGCCCTTTGGTGACAGAGTCCTGCCCAGGGGAAGGTCCTGAAGACATCTTTCAAAGCAGTCAAGTAGTTACAAAGGGCAACTTTAGCGGTTAACCCTTAACCTGCCCTTCAGTTCTTGACTCTTAACTTGCCCTCCTCTTCAAACTGATGGGGAATAGGAGGCAGAAGGAATTCAAATATTAGAAGGTCCTCTTCTCGGTCTGGAGCGATAGCACAGTGTGTAGGGCATTAGCCTTGCACACGGCCGACCCGGCTTCGATTCTCAGCATCCCATATGGTCCCCTGAACACCACCAGGAGTAATTTCTGAGTGTAGAGTCAGGAACAACCCCTGTGCATTGCCAGGTGTGACCCAAGAAAATAAAAATAAAAATAAATTTAATAAAAAATAAAAGGTCCTCTTCTCTATCCCGTGCATTTTTTTTCCTAAGTAGAATGTCTCTATGTGGACACCCAAGCCGCTGAGTAAATGTCATATCATTGGCCAGCTATGTCTTGGGGTTTGTTGTAAAGCAAGTTGCCAGCCTAATAATGTGTCATTCTTCATTGCTCCCATATTTCTAGCTTTATTTAGAGTGTTCTTTACTCTTGCTTCCTAGAGAGTGTGTGTCCCAAATAAATCTTCATAGCTTTAACCTGCCTTAGGCTGTTTTCCCAAGAAGCCTTAGCCAAGACAATAAATGAGTAGTTTATTTGCTTGTCTTTTTGTGAAATTGTAAATCCCTTGAAAGCCGGGATCTGTCACATTTTATTCTATTTATTATAGAACTTGACATAAAATAGGCCAAAAGTCCATGTTCACAAAGCTGATTTCTTCATGAAAATATAAGGAATCATAGACTACAAAAGTTATTCGTAAAGTGGGCACCTTCAATTATCATTAGGAAAAAAGTGTTCATTTTTGTCTCCCACAAGGATAAGGATAACTGAAAAGAGGGCAAAGAAACAAGCATGTATAATCTTAGCAGGCTGATGATTAAACTTCAAAGCGGGGAACTTGTCATGGTTAGGATGATGTAACAATAAGTACATATTTGGTGGATTTTTAGGAAGTCATGCATATTTATGAGAGGAAACAGTGGGCTCTCAAAGTTGAGGAACATACAATTGGTGTCAGTGGGCCCCATGGGTGATTTATGTGAAGTGGGGAGGAGAAAGACGGTCACTTTCTCTCCAATCACCTCTACCACCCAGGACCCAGGGTTACTGGGTTCTTGTCTCGCTCTCAGAAAAAAATTCCATAAGTAGACAAGCAGCTAAGTAAACAGATTTTATATAGAGGTTTTTTTGATGGAAGGAGGAAGGAATAAGAGGGAGAAAGAAGAGTAAGAGTAATGTGCTCAAGAGAGAACGAAAGCTTTTCCAAGGGTGGAGAGAGCTCTACACATATCCTAGCACTAGATGCGAAAGCATGAAAGTACACATCTCAAGAGGGGAGATGTGGGTGACACGTGCTCAGCCACATGGGAGCAAGCAGCACATGGGCTCAGGTGGCATATGCACGCCCTTCCTTTGCTTAACGTGTCTTTTCTTCAACTTGTCCCCATGTGAGGCTTCTTTCCAGGTTTAAGTTCGTTGCTAAGGAGGTTACCAGGGAGGTTGGGAGTGGTGATGGCCTTCTTTGGGCTGAATTAACCAGATTAAGGGAGAGTTTGTGGAACTTCCTGGAGGAGAGGTCCATTATCCTCAGGGTCTGCTGATGGTCTTATCCCATCATTTGTTTTCTGAATCTGCAAGGTGGGTTAGTCTTAAAATTCTCCTTCCGGGAGACTTTGATAATCGAAATTTCATTGCCCAGGGCCTTTCCCTATCTACCTGCCTACATCACAATGAACCTACATTGTATGGAGAGAAAATGGCCAAGAAACATCATCAGGATGTGGTTTTCAATGTGATAATGAGGACACAATTGAGTGGGGATGATGGAGTGTGTAGTCTCCATTGACCAGTGGTGGTCAGCCAGAGGAGTAGGGTCCTAAGCATTATAGAGCTGTTCAAGGGGCCACATAGTTCAGGAATAAGGTACTTTCCTGGCTCATGGCTTACCAGTTTGATCCCCTGCATAATATCACCAGGAGTGATTCCCAGAGCACTGTTGAGTATGTCCACAAACCAAACCCAAACAACAACCATTCCTAAGGTTGATGTTAACTTCTCTGTCTTGGTCCAGTCAAAATCAAGGGGCTCCTTCAGGGGAAAATTTTCTATATCCTTTAAACTGCATACCTCAGGTCAGTTTTTTTTCCCTTCCTTTTTGATTTTTGGGCTGCACTGAATGGTGCACAGGGCTTGCTCCCAACTCTGTGATCAGAGATTACATCTGGCAGTGCTCTGGGAGCTATATGTAGTTCCTGAGATCGTATTTTGTAGGATCATTCCACAGGTCGATATGTTTTCACTTTCTATCCCCATATAGTCCTTGTAAATCCTTTTGGAGTAAAGCAGAAGGAAACAAAGTTGCAAATAGTTTTGTTTACTGATGATATTTAAAAATTATCCTTGTATATAAAATCTTAGGATTTGACTGTCTCTAAAAGTAAAGGATAAATAAATGACAAGTAATAAGCATCTAACAGTTTTAAGAGGAAATAAGGCAAAAAGCCCATTACGTTCATGAAAAGAGAAACATAAAGCAAACCAGACTGGGAAGAAAGCAAATCTCAGCGCCTTCTGTGGAATTTGCAATAAACCCACAACTGCTAACTACTCATCTTATTTAACTTAGTCCTTCACTTAACTTGAACAAAGTTTAAACATTAAAAAAAAATTAGATTAATAATGTTGAAAGAAATCCTGCAATTACAGAGAAGGAGAGAGTGTGAAGATTGCAAACCCAGGCTCATTACGATTGAGAATGTGATTATGAACACTATGTTTGGGCCTTTAATTCTTGGACTGAGCCCTGTGCATCTCTTTTTTTTTTTTCTTAAAGAAATATTTTATTGAACCACCGTGAAAACAAAAAAAATACAAAGCTTTCAGGTTTAAGTCACAGTCAAATACTGATTAAACCACCATCCCTTCACCAGTGCACCCGTTCCACCACCAAGAACCCCAATACACCCCCCTCCCACCCCACCCCCCATCTAAGTAGCTAATGATATTCCCATTATTCCCTATATATATTGAGTACATTTCATATTTCCATACAGAACTCACTATTATTGATTGGAAATTTTCCCCAACAATCAGGCCTGCTGAATAGGCATCATCTAATAATTTCTCTTCATTGGTAAGAGTGAAGACTTTGAGTCCGCGCGGCCGCTATCGTGGCCGCGCGGTTTTGGGTTTCTAATATTTTAGCTCAGATCACAGTCAAAATGGATGGCTGCAAGAATCGCTCTGGTGCCAAAATGGGTTAGGAGACCTCAGGATCACAGTCAATAGGCGCGGAGGCTCTGCTTCTCGTGCCGTGCCGCGGCTCTCGGTTCATCCTGTGCATCTCTTTAGCTTTGGTCATGGATTAAATAGTGTGAAGTTTTAGGAAGTGACACTGCAATCAGAATATTAGGACTTCCCATTCAGCTGTGTTTCAAAATGTTTATCTATATTGAAGGAGGATTCCCATACAAGAGATCCAATATTAATTGAACTTAAAGCCAAATTAGAAAGTAAAGAATATGTATAGAAAATTTTAGAATTTGATTTTCAACGTTGCAGCAAATATGATTCTTTAATAAAAAAATTGAACAAAAGTCCAAATGAAAAAGAGGGGAAAAGGTAATAATTTCATTTTTTAGATAGAAACTTTTCATACCTTAACTCACAGAATGTTTTCATGAGGGCCATACCCAGTAATGCTCAGGGGTTTTTCCTGGCTCTTCACTCAGAAATCGTTCCTAGTGGTGTTCAAACGCTCAACCTGCTATACTATTGATCTGTTCCCAACTCACAGAATTTTTAAAACAACCAATCTATTGGGGCAGGTCTGATTATTTACAATGGTTGGCTAAAGAACATTTTCTAGCAGGTTTGTTTCTAGGATGAATTAGTAAATTATGGAGCTGAATACAAATCCTGGGTTAGTAATGTCAGACCCCCCCCTTTTTTTTTTTTTTGCTTTTTGGGTCACATCTGCCAATGCTCAGGGGTTACTCCTGGCTCTGCACTCAGGAATTACCCCTGGCGGTACTCAGGGGACCATATGGGATGCTGGGAATCGAACCTGGGTCGGCCGTGTGCAAGGCAAACGCCCTACCCCCTGTGCTATCATTCCAGCCCCCAGAGCCTCTTTTCAATGATCCCTGAATGATCACTGACTTGTAGACTATATGTTTCAATTTATTTTATTGGATGTCCTATTCCCATACATTAAACAGCAGTAAAATTTTCAGTCTTTACTCTCCATTTCTGGGTCTAGGTTCTGGTGTCAAGTAGACAGGCTTGGAGAGTTGACATGAAAGAATGGGACAGGAATTTCATCCCATGTTAATGTTCCCAGAGACAGACAATAATAAGGCACCATAGACACTGCAGTCTTTGTCTTCTCTGGGTGTTGGTTAGTAGATCATTGTTATCTTTCACATCATTCTGAATTCAGTTACATAATAGTTATAACAAGTCATTCTTCAAGATCAGCCTTTTTTTTTGCTTCTGCCTAGATTGGATACCAATATTTACATGATTTTTAATTTTTATACAGTGTAGTATAAAGTATCATAGAGCAATAAGGAAGGAAAAAATGTTCAGATATTTTGCCTGGGAAACTTACTTATTCTTGCTGAATATTTGTCTCATACATGTATTGGAATGTCCAGTCCCTGATAACACAATGTTTTATATGCTAGTGTTGTTCTATATGCTATGGGCTGTGTGTCAGATACTGAGAATGTCTATGTGTCATAAAATATCACAGGCAAAACACTCTGAGGTTTGTGCAAATACATTGACATCGCTTTTATAAGAAATGAAGGTCTGATTTTTTCTTTTGTTTTAACATGCATTTTATTTTTCATTTCTTTCTGTAGAAACTGCAAATATCATAATGCAGAAATTTCACTTCTTCAGTTTCCTGAGCTCATAGGTCACATTGCTTTTTTACTGGAATCTCTACCTGGCTCAGTAACCAAGGCAACAAATCCCTGGTTAATGATTCACTAGAAATTCACCAGGGAGGTGGCTTATTAGTTTTTTTCCCTAAGAGCTTGGATAAAAAGCTTGCTAGAGATTATTTCATCTATTTTTCCTTTCTCTCTTACTTGCAATTCGCCAATTTAAAGTAAATTTAATTAAAATCAATAGACATAAATGTCCAGTGATTTAGATATCTATTTTGGGACTCACAGTATTGGTATATACAAATATAGAATATTAATATTTAAAAAATATTTTTAGGAATATTTTATTGTACGATTCTACTTTCAGTGCACATTTTTATGTCAATTCAAAGCAAAAATTATTTATAAATAGAGTTTTTATATTTAGGCAGTATTCTAATCTTTTGAAGGCTTTTTTTTCCTCTCTATTTTTGGGTCAGCCCTGGAGGTACTGAGATACTGAGCCCAGAGACCCCTTGTGCACACATTCAATCCCTTCCTTTGACCTATCTCCTCAGCTCTGAAGGAGTTTAGTGCCTATAATACCAGGCCTATTGTTCAGAGTCTCACAGATGTATGGCATGTAATTTTCCTCTGGGCCAAGTTCCCAGTGCTTTCTACCACATCTTTGCCAGGAGATCACCCAGTCTTCCCTACTTAAGCACAAGCTTTGAGTTAGAGCTGCTTTCCGTGGCAAACTCGGGAGTTGGCGCCTTGCTCAAGTCAAGCCAGACATCTTCAGCAGCCAGATTATTCTTAACCAAAAACACTCGTCTCCAAACTTTGGTTCAACTTCGGTGAGGTATTAGCATGATTTAAGGGAAAGACTAGAGGCCAAGCACAAGTATGACAGAAGTTAGGATGCAGAAAAGTCAACTTTATAAAAAGGTGTATATATGGGAATATCTTAAGAAGGGACAAAAAGAAAAATAACTAAAAATTCCTTGATGGTGCCTAAAAAATGTTTGATAGTATGCAAATATACAGTTTATAAATCCACTATTTCTGAAAAATTCATTTTTACCAAGATATTTAAACAGAAGAAAAAGGGAGAAGAAATGATAGCATGACTTTTGAGACATTTCTTAAGTGTTTCCCCAAGAAGAAAAGGTAGCAACACCGGTGAATGCAGTTCCTTGACTCAAAAGTGCTAAAAGGAACGATTAAGAAGGGTGTTTCAGAACAGCAGAGACATTAGTCCCAGAGTTTTAGCACATTCTTCTTGCCATGGTAAGCTTGTAGTGCCATGTTAAAAGCAGATACTACTAAAAAAAATCATTAGACAAAAATTGATGCAAGGCAATATAGAACTCTTATTAACAATAGGAGATAACTAATAATAAACCAGTCCTTAGTAGAAACTACTGTGGTGTGACAGTTTACAGGTTTGTATTTTTTTTTTTTGCATTGGATACTTAGGAAGGGTATAAATAAGTCACTTCAGAAGTCTAGATTGAATCTTAGAATTATCTATTAATTTTATGTTACTCAAATTTGGTAACCGATGTGGAAAAACAAATAAGAATCTGTTTGATAATATTACAAAACATTCTTGCCTAATTTAGGTGACATTATGGAAGCATAATCCAGCTCTCACAGAGGATTACTGTTTCCATAAAACTTACTGCTAGGAAAAATAGTAACATATTATATGGAAGTCAAAAGTGGATGCAGTACTATAGGTACTGGCAATAAATAAACATTATTTCATATTTCCCCTTCAAAAATTTTTGTGGTTGTTGTTGATGCTGTTGTAGTATCAGGTTCCATGTTCAGAGTTTCACAAATGCGTGGCATGTGCTTTTCCTCTGGGCCAAGTCCCCAGTACCTTTGACCACAGCTTTGCCTCCTCCTCCTCCTCTTCCTCCTCCTCCTCTTCTATATATAACGTTATATGTTATATTCACATATAACGACATATAACGACACAACCATGAAGTTCACAGTAGATGTATCCAGTGAGGCTCCACAGGTCAGAAGAAAATATGATATATCCAAATTGATGACTTAAAAATACCTCCAACCAAACTGCACTCTCACGGTGACTCATTAATAAAAAAAAAATACCTCCAACCAAGAGGATGATATTCACTAAATTTTGATAAATGGAGGCAAGATTGCGCCAACACTGCCTGAACCCCTTGCGCTTTCCTGAATCCAGCTCACCATCTTGCCTTAGACAACATGTGGTTCATCACGCCAGGCATGGAACTCTACGCTGTTTTCTGATGGAATTCTATGCGTGATTCCTGATGGACATCGCTGGCTGTTTTTCAAGGTTCGGATAAATGGCGTCAATGGGGCATGGAGAAACCATGGCAGTGGCCACACCATTGCCTCCTGCCCAGGCTGGGCTGAATCAAAGCGCTGTAGGACATAGATCCATGGTGGCAGTGCGCACAGTGAATCATCCACCGTGGGGTGCTGCCAGCCAACCACCTGGTTACCTCGGACAAGGTGCAAGTGTTTGACCTGGCACAGACCCTCTGCTATAGGGTCCTGCTCTGCCAGTTGCCCAGCAACCTCGAGGCGCACTCCATCAACCTCAAGGAGATCAACCTGAGGCTGCAGGTGTCCCAGATGCTGCCCAGAGACACAGGCAGGTGTGTGTTTGTCAGTGTGCAGATCCTTATAACATGCCAGTTGACCAAAAGTTTACATTCGGTAGACTGGGAACACCTGTAAAGGTGATTAGAGGTGGCCCCAAAAGCCTCCAGCCTGGCAAGCTACTGAGAGTATCCCGCCCACACAGCAGAGCTTGGTAAGCTACCCGTGGTGTGCTCGATATGCCAAAAGCAGTAACAACGATGGTCCTCATTCCCCTGATCCTGAAAGAGCCCCCAATATGCCATCGGGTTACACTAGCATGGGATAGGGATGAATGGAGACATTACTGGAGCCGGCTAGAGAGAAAATCGATGAGCAAGGGGATGACAGTGATACAGTGACAGTGACAGTGAATATTTTGTCTGGAGGCTGCATCTATGTTCATCAGAGATATTGGTCTAAAGTTTTCTTTCTTTCTGTTTTGGTTGGTAGGGGGCATATCCAGTGATGTTCAGGAATTATTACTGGTGGGGATCCAAATGTGTGTCACGTGCAAGGCAAG
This sequence comes from Sorex araneus, assembly GCF_027595985.1. Classification (NCBI taxonomy): domain Eukaryota; kingdom Metazoa; phylum Chordata; class Mammalia; order Eulipotyphla; family Soricidae; genus Sorex; species Sorex araneus. The sequence goes on from NC_073303.1 coordinate 330,599,805, forward strand.
CCCATTACGCACTGTATTATCTCTCCAGCATACTGCACTGCAGCACTGTAGTCACGTTGTTCATCGATTTGCTTGAGCAGGCACCAGTAACATATCCATTGTGAGACTTCTTGTTACTGTTTTTGGCATATCGAATATGCCACAGGTAGCTTGCCAGGCTCTGCCATGCGGGCAGGATACTCTCAGTAGCTTGCCGGGTTCTCCGAGAGGGACGGACAAATCAAACCCAGGTTGGCCGCATACAAGGCAAACACCCTACCCGCTATCACTCCAGTCCACAACATAGTTTTATTGCATTATTGTTATTATTATTATTATTATTATTATTATTTTTGTGTGTGCTTCTTTGCTTTTTGATTTCAGCCTGCTGATACACTCACTTCATGGCTATGGGATAACCTCCTGGCAGCACTGCACTCCTATCATAATGGTGTTCTTAAAGTTCTAAAGTCTAAGAATTTACTGAGTTGTTTGTTGCCAGTTGAGCCTTCTGTGTTACTGTTTTGACTTAGTGAACTTATTTGGCTTCTATTCTACTTTCTCATCTTGTGCTCCTTCTGGGTTGTCAGCATTGTGGAGTCTACACTCCAGGAGCGTGGGGATCTGTAGAACTGGACAAATTCTTTGACTCCTCATTTGAGATTGTTGGCTGTGAAGGGAGTGTAGCTGCTGCGGCTTTGGCAGGGTGGGGACTCAGCCTGCTGCCTTTCTAGAAGGCCCCAGAGTTTTCAGCCGAAAGTACAATGACTTTAAGAAAAGTTTTAAGTTCATGGTAAATTTGAATGGAAAGTTCAGAGGTTTCCATAGACGCCCTGTCTCACATATGCAATTTCCCTATTCATTATTAATATCTCCCACCAGAGAGGGACATTCAATGAGCTCACATTGACATTTCATTTTCACTCAAAGTCCAAAATTTGTATTAGAATTTTCTCTTGGTGTTATGCATTCTATGACTATGTCCAAACATATAATGACTTGTATCTAACATAATAGTTTCATATGGGGAAGTTTAACTCCCCTAAAATTTCTCTGGTTTAGCATTTATGCAGCACTTTCTCCTCCAATGCCGATGCTACTTCTGATACAGCCTGATACTGCTCCCCCGCCCCCACAATTCTCCATGTCTTTGTATATTTATGCTTATAAAATTTCTTTACAGTTCTGCTAGTGGGGTCATATAAGGTGGAAATAATTAAATGTGTGTGTACCACTTGTTAAATGTTAGCCATTCTGAAAAAACATCTTTAAAAACAGAATAATGTATATTTTATTTAGTTTCTCAAGTCAGATGGGCTAAAAATAGTCTCAGTTATTTCTACATCTATATCATAATGTAGCTATCGATCTCATAATTACAAATCAATTTTCAGGAAATTTTTGATTTTTTTTTGATTAGATAGAAAAGTCTTTTCCTCTGTCCTAGTTAGAAAATTACAATTTGTACATTATATCTTTTATCAAGATCAATCCACATACTAGAACAAATTATAGTTTCCCCCTTAAAATCACCATTAATACTGCCATACACAATAACAAATTAAAAAACTTAAGGTGACAATTTTGTGCAAATCTTTCATTTGTAGGAAACTGAGGTCCTGGAAGGTGGCATCTTGAAGTTGTGATTTCTGTTCTTAGAAAAATAAAACAAAACTGGATGTTTAGAGGAAAGTGTGATAATGGGAGAGGAGAGGAGGGGTAGCTCATTGAATAAGAAAATAATAGCAGTAAAGTGCCAGTATGAGGGAACATTGTCTCTTCACTGAAGGCTGCTAGCTCGGGTGGCATTCCTGCTGCTTTAAATTCCCTCTTTATTAGAGACCTAGCACTTCTCCCACCTTCAGTTTTTCTTATGAGAAGAAATGCAGCTCTTATAAACCATAAGCCCATTTACTTTAATTATGAGTTACTTCTACAAGTATATCTTCAAATGAAGTGTGGGAAACACTTTTTTCTGGTAGCATTAATGATGAAATCATCAATGTTTTGATTAATTTATGTAGGGTGATTATTTTGCAGCAGAAGTTCTTTGTGGGTGCTCCTCAATTAATTTTCTGTTTTACTTATTTTGATTAGTAGAACCAGATATACCTCTTCGTACCCCCATGGGAGGGGTATAATTTCTGAAAATCTCTGGCCTGATTGAATGTTCAGCTTTAGTTTAAATCTCATTCTCTTATAACTTAGGTGAATTTTCACCAAGTTCTATTTTTTTAGCTATTAATATTTAGAATTTCTCTACAAAATTGATGTAATTAACAGGAAGTTTTCCCTCTCAATACAATGAGCTTAAAAACTGCTTTAGAAATAATATATTCAGCAGTGACAAAACCATTATTTTTATGCAAAAATTACTTGTAAAGCTCAAGAGTAAAATAATTTGAATTATCCTAATAAACAATAATTATAATTAACCAAATTTATGAAGTCTTAATTAGAAATGAAAATTATATGAATAAACCATGTAAAACTATAATTGTATTTATATGCAGCTGAGTTAGACATATAACAAATTCATGAATTTATACCTGTAGAAAGATTTAACATTATAAAGATATTAGTTTTTCTAATTTAATATGTTTATTAGGTTTTCTAACTTTATAGCTAATTATAATTATAGACTTGCTATAGTTATAATTAGATTCAACATTATTTCTTTTTCATGGACAAAATTTTTATATGAAAAAATAAGCTAGACATTTGGAAGGAATTATGTATTATTACTTGCCAAAATTGCCACAGAACTGGATATATTATTTTATAAAATATTTAAAAGTATCTTCCTGAGCTTTTGCACCTCAAAAGAAACAGTGACCAAAATACAGAGAGGGCCCATGGAATGGGAAAGAATATTTGCTCAATACTCATCTATAAGGGATTAATATCCAGGATATATAAGGCACTAGTTGAATTGTACAAGAAAAAACCCTCCAACCCCATCCAAAAATGGGGAGAAGAAATGAGCAGAAGCTTCCTCAAAAAAGAAATACAAATGGCCAAAAGGCACATGAAAAAATACTCCACATCGCTAATTATCAGCGAGATGCAAATAAAAGAATGAGATATCATCTCATTCCGCAGAGACTGACACACATCAAAAAGAACAAGAACAACCAATGCTGGTGAGGATGTGGGGAGAAAGGGACTCTCATTGTTGGTGAGAATGCTGACTGATCCAGCCATTTTTGGAAAACAATATGGACATACCTCAAAAAACTAGAAATTAAGCTTCCATATGACCCCACAATACCACTTTTGGGAATATATACTGAGGGTGAAAAAAAGCACAGTAGAAATTACATTTGCACCTGTATGTTCATTGCAGCATGGTTTCCAATAGCCAGAAGCTGGAAACAACCTCAGTGCCCGAGAACAGAGAACTGGATAAAGGAACTTTGATACATTTACACAATGGAATACTATGCAGCTGTTAGGAAAGATGAAGTCATGAAATTTGCTTATAAGTGGATGGTTATGGAGAGTATTATGCTAAGTGAAATGAGTCAGGAAGAGAAGGACAGATATAGAAGGACTGTACACATTTGTGGAATATAAAATAACATAATAGGAGACTGACACCCAAGGACAGTCAACACAAGGGCCAGGAATATTGCTCCATAATTGGAAGCCTGTCTCATGAGCTGGGGGAGAAAGCTGCTGGAATAGAGAAGGGATCACTAAGTCAATGATCGTTGGAGAGATCTCTCAGGATCGGAGATGTGTTCTGAAACTAGATAAAGGACCAAAAGTGATTGCCTCTCAGTGTCTGTACTGCAAACCATAATGCTCAAAAGTAGAGAGTATGATGGAAATTTTCTGCCATAGAGGCAGGGGGAGGGTTGGGATTGGGGTATATACTGGGGACATTGGTGGTGGAGAATGTGCACTGGTGGAGGATGAGTGTTCAATCATTGTATGACTGAAACTCAAACATGAAAGCTTTGTAACTGTATCTCACAGTTATTCAATTAAAAAAAAAGTGTCTTCCTGGAACAAAACCCAGAAAGCCCAGTGGCAGTGTTAAATCTGAAATAGATTAACATATCTTTAAAATTAATAGAATAATAGGTATAATGAATAAACAGAATTTATTATGTTTTCAAGTAGCCAATAAATATGACTAGAAAATTACAAATTTAGCTTATTTTCTTTACTTAGAAAGAAATATACACATAATAAAGAGTTAATAGTTAAAACTATCAGTAAAAAGTTAAAGAGCATACATGAAAATATTTGATATATGTATGTAAAAGAACATTCTAGGTTTGCTTAAATTATTAGAACAAATTGCACAAAATTTAATAAATATTATCCAACACATCTTTATGTAAGAAAAATAAAACCCTAAGACAAAAAGAAGTCAGGCTTCTTCTTCAAAACCCTGAACGAACAGTTTGAGGCTCTTTGTGTCCCTGGAGCGAGCAGATACCATTGGGCTACACTAGCATGCAACAGGGAAGAATGGAGTCGTTACTGGCTCCTGCTCAAACAAATCGAAGATCAACGGGATGACAAGTGATACAAGTGAAGATAAAAAGATAATAAAAATTAGATATACTTTTATAAAAAAATTCTGTATATAAAAAGATTAATGAAAAGAAATCAAGAAAAAATGAATTTATTAAAATGAACGTGCAAAGATAAAATGAGCATTTATAAAACGCTGAAAGACAGTGGATAAGAATATATAACCAGAGAGAAAATGTTTATGTTCTCTAGGGAGTCAGAGAAATGTAAAGTAAAATGCAAAGTTATTTTATTTTTCTTACATTTTCAAACACCAAAAATTTGTAGATTGTGTTGGTGTCAGGATGTGTCATTGCCTCTGGTAGTTTAAGTTAGAAACTTTCAAAACTTAACAATATCTAATAATAGCTTAAACAAAAAATGACTTTGTAACAGTAATATGGCCAAAGGAAATCCAGTCTGCAGGAAGGAGTCCTAAAGCTCTAACCACACTAGCAGCACCAGGGGAAATAGACCACTGGGACTACATCAAACTAAAAAGCTTCTGGCAAGGCTAAGAAAATCACCCTGAGAATGAAAAGGCAGCCTACAGAATGGGAGAAAAATATTTGTACACCATATATATGATAAGGTGGCATTCTCCAACCTTTTTACATCCACATACAAGGATAAATATTTCACAGACTGGCTGATGGCTAAAACAGAAACAAAAAACAATGTTATAAAATTGTAATTTTTAGCTAGTACATCTGCCACTGCTCTGCTACTATGGGATCGGGAAAATATTTGGCAGACTGCCAGTAAATTTTCTTGGACTGGTGTGGACCATAGGTTGAAGAACAAGGTGGTAAAGTGTTAATATTTTAACAGGAAAAAAACCCATGGAGCATCAAAATAGACAGGGGCCTTGAATGAACATTTCTTCAAGAACATGGATGGCCGAAGGTATATAAAAAGGTAGATAAAAATTACTAGTCATCAGGGAAATATAAATAAAAATCAGAGTGAGGCATCACCCTAAAAAATTGGGATGACGGGTGTTAAAAAACAAAACATAATAAATGTTGGTTAGAATATGGAGAAATTCGAAACCTTGTGTAGTTTTTGTGGTAATGGCAAATTGTGTAGCCAATATGAACAGTTTGGAGGTTCCTCAAATAATTAAAAATACATCTGCCATATGATCCAGCAGTCCCACTTCTGAGTAAATATCTAAAAGAATTGACACCAGGAACCCAGGCATGTAGCTCAGTGGTAGAGTACCTGCTTGTATGCATGAGGATGGAAATTCTAGCCCTGGACCTGGCCCTACATTGCTGAGCATGCCCCCAGACTACAATCAAATGTGTGACCTTTTTTTTTTTTTTGGTGTTGCAGTCAAATGTGTGCAAGCATTGTAATCAAGTGTGAGACCCCCTAACACTACAACAATGACAACAACAATTACCACAAAGGGAAGGGAATGGGGAAAAACTGAAATATGAGTGCCAAGGTGATATCTGTATATCCATGTGCCTTGTATTCACAATATCCAAGATATGAAAACAAAACAAAACAAACAAAAAACCTTAAATGGCCACTGGCAAATGATTGGGCATTAAAAAAAGAAAAAAAGTGTGTGTGTGTATATATATATATATATATATATATATATATATGTATACTGGAATATTAGTCAGCCTTAAGAAAGAGATTCTGATCCTGTTATATACTACAACACGGCTTAGCCTGAAAGACGTTATGCTAAGTGAACTAAATCAGCAGTCAAAGAAGGCTAAGCCATGTACTGCTGCATGAGTCCATTCACACAAGGAATTTAAAATAAGTTCATAGAAACAGTGATTGCCAGCTGTGGGGGAAGAGGAGATGGAAAACTGTGGTTCAGTGGGTATAAAATTGTCATTATGTAAGATAAATAAGCTCTAGAAAGCCACACTACAACACTATCCCTAACGTTAATATTGTAGACTGAGAACTTTATTATTTTTTAATTTTTTTTATTGAATCACCATGTGGAAAGTTACAAAGCTTTCAGGTTTAAGTCTCAGTTACATAATGCTTGAACACCCATCCCTTCACCAATGCATATATTCCACCACCAAGAACCACGGTAAACCTTCCCCCCCCAGTCCCCGCCCTCCAGCCCCCCACCCCGCCTGTGTAGCTGATAAATTTCACTTTGCTTTCTCTTTACTTTGATTACATATAAACAAAAAAAACTCACTATTATTGTTTGGAGTTTCCCTCCGCCCCAGAGTCGGACCTGCTGGAAAGGAAGCATTTAATAATTTATTTTCCATTTCTGAAATGAAGAGATATGAAGTCGTGTGGCCACAGTAGCGGCTGCAAGGTTCTAGATTTCTGTATTTTAGTATTTTAGTGACTAAGTCCAGAGGGTTTTCTGCCAGAGGTTGCACCATTGCTAGCTCATTCCTCTCTACTACTTTATATTCCACATATGAGTGCAATCTTTCTGTGTCTGTCTCTTTCTTTCTGACTCATTTCACTCAACATGATACTTTCCATGTTGATCCACTTATATGCAAATTTCATGACTTCATGCTTTCTAACAGCTGCATAGTAGAGTGGTGTAGCACAGCTGTGAGGTGATCCTAGCACAGTTAAAAAAGGGGAAAAAACCCAAAATGTAAATTATAAAATGGATTCATGAATACTTTTGTCAATATAATATAGAATGCCAAAACCTGAAAAGCAGCTTTAAAAAACCCTCTTTACTTTGACACATTATTTTCCCCAAAAAAGGAAAAAAACATACTTTTTCCATATAAAATTTAAGGTGTTTGGGCTGGAGCGATAGCACAGTGGGTAGGGCGTTTGCCTTGCACGCGGCCGACCCGGGTTCAAATCCCAGCATCCCATATGGTCCCCTGGCACCGCCAGGAGTAATTCCTGAGTGCAGAGCCAGGAGTAACCCCTGTGCATCGCCAGGTGTGACCCAAAAAGCAAAAAAAATAATAAAATAAATAAAATTTAAGGTGTTTATATTTTATTTTTTCTATAGCATCTTTTTCTGTTTTAGTTTTTGGGTCATACCTGGCAGTGCACTCAGGAATCACTCCTAGCAGTGCTCAGGTGATCATATGGAATGCCGGGGTTTGAATCTGGATAAGTGCCTTACCCACTATACTGTCTCTCCAGCCCCCTTTCCCCTATAATGTATTATTTTTATCCCTCCCCCCTTTTTTTAAATAGAAGTATTTTTAGAAGCATGTTTTACTTCACTATTCTTCTTTGCCTTTATTTCCCCCATTTCTTCTTATTTATTTACCCACTTCTTTGCTCTGTTTTGTAATTCCATTTTCCCCCTTTGCTATAGAAAGGGCCGTGGAGTATTGGATATGCCAAAAACAGTAACAACAAGTCTCATAATGGAGACGTTACTGGTGCCTGCTCGAGCAAATTGGTGAACAATGGGGCAACAGTTCTACAGTGCTATAGAAAGGGAAAAAAATTACTTCTTATTGTGTTCTACTTAATTCTTTATATTTCTTATCATAGGAATGACTTTTCTGGAATATTTCTATTTTATTTCCTCAACACTGATATTTCCACATTATATAAGGCCTTCTCTGTAGTTCATATCTGATGAAGGCTCCACATTACAGTAAAATAGACAAGTTCAGTGATAAATACCCCAGTGTAATCTTCTAGCTATTTAAAATATTTCACAGTGATGTTTTCTATTTTCACTGAGGTGTAATGGTTACATCCTCATAAACACTAGATAAAAGTTAAGTTAACTGGTAAGAGGAAAGCATTTATGGTTTTGACTGAAATAAATTGGAGAAGGGAAAAATTTGGAGACTGAGCCTTAAGGGATGGTCTTACTATGTTCAATTAGCTGGAACATTGCTGGTCTATAAGGCCACCTGCAGGGCAGAAACATCCAAGGAGACACCTCTCTTACTTGGCAGAAAAAACACATTTTTTCAGGCTTTTTTACTCCATCTTCTTACAATGATAATGCCTTTATTGCAGGAAAATAGTGATTGTCTGAAAGAATTGTAACAGAAAAGGATGGGGGAAATCTTACAACTTCGAGAATTTATTTTTAAAATAATGTTAAATAAAAGTTGTTGACCCCCTTTGTCTATATATGTCCCAAAGTGATAAAAATTAGGCAATATGGGGCTGGAGCGATAGCACAGAGGGTAGAGCATTTGTCTTCCACACAGCCGACCCAGGTTCGATTCCCAGCATCCCATATGGTCCCCTGAGCACCGCCAGGAGTAATTCCTGAGTGAAGAGCCAGGAGTAACCCTGTGCATTGCCAGGTGTGACCCAAAAAGCAAAAAAAAAAAAAAAAGGCAATATAAAAGTTGCATTCTAGCATTAAAATTATGGAGGAGGCTTCTAAATATACATTAAAGCATGAGAGATCATTATATCCATTTTCTTTCTGAGTTCAGTTATACTTTGTAGATGTTTTAAAGAGGTAGCATATACTTTTATTTTTGCAGGCATTTTTCTCTCTTCTCTGTCCATTGTCCTTTGTAAGAATTTTCTTTTTTAAACTTTTTAAAATTGAGTCACCATGAGATACATAGTTACAAAGTTGTTCATGATTTGCTTTCAGTCATACAATGTTCAAACAATCATACTTTTACCAGTGTATGTTTCCCACCACCAATGTCCTGATGTCCGGGGTTTCGCTTCTTCTCTTCCTCTCTTCCTCTTTATCCCTCCTTCCCTCTCTCTCTCTCTCTCTCTCTCTCTCTCTCTCTCTCTTTCTCTTTCCTTTTGGGATTATGGTTTGCAATACAGGTACTGAAGGTTTATCATGTTTTTCACATCACCTACTTTCAGCACTGAATTCTTGTCCAGAGTGATCATTTCCAGTTATCATTGTCATAAGGGTCCTTTATAAAAACTTTAGATTATTATTTTCTATTTCTGCTATATTCTTAATGGAAATACTCTGAATGTCGAGTAGATAAATGTTTCTTTTTGCACCCCATTTTGAGCTCCCGCTTTCTGTTTTGTCTCCATAAGAAAATATTAAGTGAATCTAAGTAATCATTTATAGATGATAGAAGAATCTGATGCTTATAAGCCTAAAACATTGCTCTATAAACAAAAAGGAATTCTCTTAGGGCCTGTTGTCGTCCACCAGCAACTGAAAAGAAATTCAACAGCAGAGGGAAGGGTCAGGCCTGCAGGTATGAAACTGGCAGAGCTCACTCAACCTGGCTGGGCTGTGCCTCCTGCCTGGCAGGGCTGGAGCAGGCTTCCTGGGATGGAATCTTCCAGAAACCACTGGACCCAAGTCATCAGCATATTTCAGCTCAAAGACAGAAATCCTTCTCACAGACTTTGTGGAAGGTTTCAGGCAGGGTTTCGGGGACAGTGTGTTGTTAAGTGTTGAAATTACTTCATTTTCTTTATTTGGATTAATTAATTGAACATTTAGATATTTTCCAGCATAGGAAATGAATATATATACATATATTCACTATGAATGTGGATAGGGCAAAACTAAAATAAATGACTTCAGACCCACATATGTCAATTTATGACAACTGCAGTGAGAGAAAGCTTTGTGGATAATAGCCAGAAAAAATTCCTTTACCTTTGGATCATGCTTCTAGCTTGTCTCCCGAGGGAGCTGCTAATAAATCCTTAGGTGAAGATAGGGAGGAGAGGAGACCTCCCTGTTACATAAAATATTAATTTAAAAGTTGACCAAGGTGTTTTAGTAGCAAACCAGATTTTTGCTTTTTAAAATGTATACCTCTGCTGCTGAAAAATTTTTTAAATTGCTAGTAGACTACAGTAGACCCTGAAAGAATTACATTTTGTTTATACAGCAATGTTTTAGACTTATAAATATCTGATTCTTCTATCATCTATAAATATCATATGAATATGATCCCAGAATGAATTTTAAAATAGCGAACCTCTAAACTCAGATTATCTGTGACGTCGTAATCTTTCTTAGAGGGGATATGAAAGCAGTCCCAGATTGGTGTCCAGGAGGCTTCAGAAAATATTTTCCTTGATATTGGAAGTCTTTAGGTGATGCGGAATGGTTGACAAATGCCTATTTTCTCACATGTTCCAGCATCAAAAGCTCCTTGATCCCATGGGAGGGATTAGCTCTGAAAGAAGGAAAATGGTTTTTGCCTTTTTACTGTCTTTCCTTTTCTCTTTCTGTCATTTTGTATTCCAGCATGTTTATTTCCTTCACAGACAGAGCAGGAGACAGATACATTCATACAAAGGGAGATATAGCATGCACACATACACCACACACACTGCAGACGCATTCAGGTACGAGGAAATCATACATACACATGGAACACACACACATGCACACTCTTTCTTTCTCTCTCTCATAGATGCACATATGCACATATACACTAGTATTTCTCAGATTTATATTTTTCTGTATTTTAATGACTTTGCTGATCATTTGTATAATGTGGCATTTATTTAATAAGTAACACTACTTGGTTGGTATTCACATCACCTGAGATATTATATCTAGATTAAGATTAGCCTTTGTTTTCTCCAGAGCTCTCTATTTCTGTATGACCTAAAGCAAACTGTCATTCTTTTTTTTTATTAGAGAATCACTGTGATGTACAGTTACAAACTTATGAACTTTTGTGTTTGCATTTCACTCATACAGTAATCATTTACCCATTCCTCCACCAGTGCCCATTCACCTCCACCAATGATCCCAGTATCCCTCTCACCACCCCCACCCCATCCCCCACCACCCCACCCTGCCTCTGCAGCAGGGCATTATTCCCTTTTGTTCTCTCTCCTTTTGGGTGTTGTAACAAACTGCCATTCTTTATTGAGCGTTGTAATTAATTGTCAGGCAGGAGTGAAAATGACAGGTTTAAAGAAAAATGAAAAGAATTATTATGGAAGGGCTGACTATATAAGCAATCTTTATTATGACTGGTATATCCTAATCAGGCTACTAGTGATTTTTACTAATTGTTTCAGACTTTTAGAATTAACAGAAACTAATAAAAATATTAGTCATTATTATTATTATTTTTTTTTTTTGGTTTTTGGGTCACACCTGGTGATGCACAGGGGTTACTCCTGGCTCTGCACTCAGGAATTACTCTTGGCAGTGCTCAGGGGACCATATGGGATGCTGGGATTTGAACCCGGGTTGGCCGCGTGCAAGGCAAACGCCCTACCCGCTATGCTATCACTCCAGCCCCAATATTAGTCATTATTAAACCTGAAAGCTTTATAACTGTTCTCACGGTGATTCAATTAAAAAAAATAAAAAATTATTAGTCATTATGTTAATTCGGAATGGAAATATATAGGATTCACTTGATTCTTCATTCTAAATACTACACTAAAAAATGTCAGATATGTGGTACTAAGATTACCTGTGAAATTGAATTGCATGTTAGCTGTCTTATATAATAACGAAGACCATTTCACTTAAAAATTTTTGTTCTTTTTTAAGAAAGACTAAAAAGAAACCTAATAAATTAATGTTTTTATTGCTTTCATAGGAGGTGGTTAAAAAAGCCCTGGCCTTTCATAATAATAATTATAGATTTATAAACCGAAAGGTTATACATAATGAAATTCAAAGATGATACAGGTATAAATATTACCCTCAGAGAAGAAAAACATTATGTGTTATCAAACATAAAATTTAGAAGAACAAGAACTCACTCAGGATCATTTTGGTTTACATAAACAAAGCAAACTCAATTTTGTAAGTTATTATTTACTTTTTATTTGAATGGTATCAGAATGAAGAATAGTTTCCAATTGGTAAAATTTTCTGTATTTTGTCAAAAGATAGGAAATTATGCTACCCCCCTTTTCCTTTTGTTTTTTGACCATATACAGCAGTGCTCAGAGCTTATTTCTGGCTCTGTGTGCTCAGGGCTGTTGTTAGGGAGGTGCTAGGGGATCCCATGAGATTCTGTGAACTGAAACTGGATCAACCACAAGGATGGCAAGAGCTGTGCCTGCCTTATTTCTCATTGACCACCCAATAATGCTTCAATAATAAAAAATCCTCAAAGAAATGTGTGTTTATTTTTTAAGAGAGAAAGGATATTTCAAATTGATTAAGGCTTTTTAAACTTATAAATGTACAGTGTTTGAAATTAAAAAACATTACAGGAAATCTTTAAATTTTTCTTTGCTCTAAAATGTTTTAATGTTGAGCTTTATTTTTAATTCTTGTGTTGTGTTCAAAAGTTCTTGACCTTGGTGCCATTTCCCAGAAATGTATGTAATTTTTCAAGTAGATTCTGATTTTCATTCAAATGATAATTTTGAGATTCTTCTGTCTGATCAGAGTATTTTTAGAGTGAAAGAAACATTTAACAATTGGAAATTCAGAGTTTCAAATGTGACCTTCAGTGAGTTGGGTTTCATTCAGCTTTAGTGTTTAAAGTGCTTGCTAGGCTGAGGTAGAATTGAAAAAAAAGTTGAAAAGAATTTAATAATAGAGCAAAGTGAAATAGATGAAAAATTATATTAATGAACAAATGCCTTAAAACCACACAGTGGAAAACCCAGGAAAATGCCTATTCTGTATTGAACAAATTGTGTATGTAAGTACAATTAGAAAGGTACTTTCTGCTGTTGTAGTCTTTAACTATGAATCTAATTCCATGTCTAAGACTTCTAATTATAAATTTTATTTAGTAAATTTTAAGAAATATATTTATAAAATATGAATAATATTTTGTGACATGATATTTAAAGACAACTTCACAAAATTTGGAAAATATATTTCTATTTCTCAGGCTATTTTCTTTAAAATAAAATTGAAAGTAAAGACAAAAACTTTTTAACTAATTGAAGAAGAGTTTGAGGATTAAAGGGGAGGATAGTAGATGGTATGAGTTATATTTTGAACCAGAAATTGTTATAAAGATTTACAGGAAGTTAACATACTTCAGGGTGATAAAACAATAGGCCTAAACAGATGTTTCTCAGCTACTCTGAGAAGTTAGGGGATCTGTATGACCTCTTAAGTCTACCGATGAGCTTTTGGGAATATTTCAGAACTTATTTGAATCAGTTGGTATAGTAACGCTGAAGTTGTAATTAGTTGATTTACTGTGATTATTTACTACTTTATTGATCACCAGAGTTTATTTGGAAGAATATGTTCACAAGCAGTAAGGATACATACACTTCACAGAGAGAGCTTGTCAGTTGGGTTGGCCAGGTTATTATGCTCTGGAAATGAACCACTCCTGAATCTTAGTTACCTGAAAATGACTCTAATGCTGCATCTTGGCTTGTGAGCTTCTAAGTTCAGACAAAGGGATAATAAAACAAACTAGCAGCAGCAGTACTTAAAATGAAGAGTGAAATTGTGTTGGATTGTGGATGCTCTTTTCTCCTGGTACCACTTGGGTGGCAATTTTGCTTCATTTTCTCCAGAAGGATAAAAAATGCTTCCTGTTTAATTATATCTGTCTGACATGTTTTACGGAGACTCAGTTATCTTAGTTTTATCTTCTAATAGGAGGTGAAATATTTGCCAAAAAGAGGCAGCTAGGTATATCTCTTTGTATTAAAAAACCGTAATGTTTTGACCATTCCAGTTCTGTTGTATAGCTTCAAGAAAGGGAACACGATACTGCCATTCATTCTCCACCCCGTTTCCCACCCCACTCAGTATTTCCTTCTTTGTTGTGGTTCCATAAATATTTTAGTACTGTTTGTTCTACTTCCTTGTAGACTGTTATGGAAATTATTATAGGGAGTGCATTAAATCTGTGTCACTATAGTGTATCACTATAGTTAAGATGACCCCTTAAAATGCTAATTCTATCACATATATGAACACAGAACATTTTGTTATTTTTGAATGTGTTCTATTTCTTTTGACATCCGCTTAATGGCTTCTATTACACAATTATTTCCTGTCCTTTGCAAAATTATTTTTTAAGTGTTATTTTTGGTGAAATTTTAAATGGGATTGCTTTCTACCTTTTCATTCTGTTCACTATGTATAGAAATGCAATAGGTGTTTGCATATTGCCTTTGTAGTCTCTTTTTTTGGGTCACATCCAGTGATGCACAGAAGTTACCCCTGGCTCATGCACTCAGGAATTACTCCTGGCAGTGCTTGAGGGATCATATGGGATGCTTGGGATTGAACCCGAGTCGGCGGCGTGTAAGGCAAGCTCCCTACCCGCTGTGCTATCACTCCAGTTCCAGCCTTTGGAGTCTTTCATCTTACTATACACAGTAAATTAATGTCAGTAAGTTAATGGTGATCAAAATATTATCAAGAATTTTTTTCTGATCTCAATGGTAGAAAATTAGAAATCAACAATAAAAAGAAAATGAGAAATCTTAAATCTGTGATCGAACAGTATGCTAAACTCTTGGGTTGTATTAATTTTTAAAATAAATATACAAAGAAAAAATGATAAATGGATTCATAAATTTAAAACTTTATAAATGATACCATGAAATGCAAAGGATTATAAGAGAACTCCCTGAGCATATTCATATCAATAAATGAGATAACCTCAAAGAAAAGAACAAATGTTTAGAAACATACACCCTCTCAAGATTGAATCAAGAACAATATGCCATGGACATGCCTCCAACAAATTTTTATTCAGCAAAACCTAGGGGAGGGGTGAGTTCCCCTCCTCGCCCCAATGGAGCCAGTGCTGGCAGCCGAAAACCTCCAGAACTTAACTACTGCCATGCTCAGAATCATTTTTTTTGAATCATATTTAGCAGATCATTCATAACAAGCAATGCAAACTAAATTATTTTGGTTCTGGTTTGGGGGCCGGATTTTGGGTTTGGGTTGGAAACGTTTGAAATATGGTGATGAGAAGATGTAATGATGGTGGGATTGGTGTTCAAATATTAAATGTAATCAAATACTGTGAAGAACTTTACAAAAATAAAGTTACATTTAAAAGATTGAATCAAGAGGAAGAAGAGAATTGCAATTATGAAAATTGAAATAGTGATTAAAGTGTTCCCCAAACAAAAGCCTCAAATTATGTAGTTGTTCTAGTGAATTGTACTGAACTTCCAAGGATGATCTATAATACTTCTTCCAAATTGAAGAGGGAATGCTTTTAAGCATATTTTGTGAGGCCTAAATAACTAGAGATGCATATACATTAAAGGACAATGCAAAATAAAAAATAGCAGATTAATAATCATGATGACGTTTGGAGCAAAGTGCTCAACAAAATACTTGCAAAGCAAATTGAACAATTAATTAGAAGGATCATACATCCTGACCAAATGAGATGTATTCAAGGAATTAAAACATGATTTAACACATGAAACTTAATTATAATTTGTTGCTCAATTTTCTCTACTCTTGGAACAATCTCTGCATATTGTCTGACCAATTAAATTGACAAATTCCTTCATCAATATATCTCTTTATTGGCAGATACTCAATTGTGATTGTTAATTTTTTGGTAATTATAAGACTATGTATTAAGAGAAGTTCCTACTATTTGACCACTTTGACCTGTGAAAATTTCAATTTTGTTGTAATTCAATCTAGAACATCATTATTACAAACAAACCCCAATTCTTTTGGGTTCCTGAGTTTTCTCCTAGGCCTCATTCAAAGGTTGGAATGTCTTTCATTAAGTTTGCTTACTTTCCATTTCCACTCCTCTCAAACTCTTGTCTTTAGCATATAGCTGTTCTTAGACTTGGTGCAATATTTTTTGTTTTTACAATGCATGCATAGCTATGCACTAAGTAGTTTATATTCTCACATTAATAAAATAGAAACTTTACTTAGATATAATATTCTGTTTTCTTGCACATTTGTAAAACAAACACAAATTCTTTTTTTTAATTTATTTTTTTATTGAATCACCATGCGGAAAGTTACAAAACTTTCATGTTTAAGTCTCAGTTATACAATACTCGAACACCCATCCCTTCACCAGTGCACATATTCCATCAAGAATCACAGTATACCTCCCCCCACTCCCCACCTCCCTAGCCCCCCACCTTGCCTGTGTAACTGATAAATTTCACTTTACTTTCACTTTACTTTGATTACATTCAATATTTCAACAAAAAAACTCACTATTATTGCTTGGAGTTTCTCCCCCCAAAGCCGGACCTGCTGAAAAGAAAGCATTTGATAATTTGTTTTCCATTGCTGAGAATGAAGAGATATGAGGTCAAGCGGCTGCACGATTTTGGGTTTCTGTATTTTAGTATTTTAGTAACTAAGTCCAGAGAAATTTCTGCCAGGAATTGCATCATTGCAAGCTTGTACCTCTCTGCTACTTTATATTCCACATATGAGTGCAATATTTCTATGTCTGTTTCTTTCTTTCTGACTCATTTTCACTCAACATGATACTTTCCATGTTGATCCACTTATATGCAAATTTCATGACTTCATCTTTTCTAATAGCTGCAAAGTATTCCATTGTGTAGATGTACCAAAGTTTCTTTAACCGGCCATTTGTTCTTGGGTACTCGGGTTTTTTCCAGATTCTGGCTATTGTAAACAGTACTGCGATGAACATAGAAATGCAGATGTCATTTATACTATACCTTACTGCCTCTCAATACCCAGGAGTGGTATTGCTGGGTCAAATGGAAGCTTAATTACTAATTTTTTGAGAATCACCCATATTGTTTTTCAAAAGGGCTGAACCAGTCGGCATTCCCACCAGCAGTGAAGGAGAGTCCCTTTCTCCCCACATCTATGCCAACACCGGTTGCTTTTGTTTTTTGAGATGTGGGCCAGTCTCTGTGGTGGCAAATACAAATTCTTTACTGAACTCATTTTGTACATATTTTTATAATTAGTGTTCTCCTTCTTACATTTTACATTCTTCTAATGAAGTTCTTTTCTTTCAACTCAGTATGCAATGTGACTCATGCATTCAATCAGAATTTTCAAGTGCCTTTTGATAGACGAGAATATTTATAGAATGGGGTAAGGCGGATTAGTGGTGGTAGTGAAAAGGAAAGCCTGGTCCTGATTTAGTCCCTGAAATTTGAAATTTGCAAAATCTAGTTTTGCTGTAGTATGCACACATGTAGTGACATGAGACTATACATTCATACAAAAATATTTGGAGCTGAAAATCATTTTAGAAAATATCATAAAAGCTGAATGTGTTAAGAATATGATTATACAGATGTAGGGACATATGATTATGATAAAGGAGCTAAAAGTGTCAAGAGGAACACTTTCTCAAGGAAGATATGCTGAAGGCCAATATGTTTATGAAAAGTGTTCATCATCATAGATTATCAAGGAAATGAAAAATAAAATGACAAGAAAATAATCACCTCACATCCATAAAAATGACCTGCAACAAAAAAAATGCTGGCAGGATACAGTGAAAAAGAAACATGACTCAGCTATTGGCACTGTTGTTTGGTTCATTTTCTAATGACAATGATATGGGAATTTTTTAAAAAATTAAAAATGGAACTCCCAAATGACCCAGTGATTCCACTCCATGATATTTATCCTAAGAACACTAAATCATTAACTTGAGAAGATGTATGCACAACTATGTTTCTTATGGCTTTATTTACCAATGCCAACATCTGGAAATAACCCAGGTGCCCAACTACAAATGAATGCATAAAGAAATTGTGGTACATACACACAATGGAATACTGTTTAGCTATAAAAAAAGATGAATTTTAAATTTCACCACACTTTGATGAAACTGGAGGGTGATTTACTAAGTGAAATGAGTCAGAAGGAGAAAAACAAGTACTGGATGATCTGTTTTATATAGAGAGTATAAGGAAACATACATGGTCAAAAAACAGGCAGTAGCCAGTGAAAACACTTTGAAACCCCAGGAGAATTGGGGAAACCAAACAGAGGGGCAGGTATGGTGAGAAGGAACTTAGAAGGGCACATCTACCACCAAAGTGCCAAGTAAGAGATATTGGCACTTTGGTGGTAGATGTGATTCAGTAGTACTGTAAGCTTAGACCTTGAATATTGATACTATTATAAATCATGGTAGCTCAATATGTTTTTGATAAAAATCTGAGTATATAAGAAAGTACAGAAAATAAAAGGTGGTGTTTTTCTTAAGAAAAACACAATCAGATTTCATGGAAAGGAAATCTCATTTTGTCTAGTAAACTCTCTGGCCACCATCTGGCTTTGTTCATTAAAAGAGTGATCCAAGCAGAGTAACCTGCTGGTTGCAGCCAAGGTTGGAGCCGAGTGGGTTTCAGTGCTAAGCAGGAGGGAACAGCCACGTTCTGTATTTCCAGACACTTTAGGTCAAAGAAGGACTTGCTCTGTTTTTATGCTCTGCCAGATGCCTACAGCCATGGGTTAAGTTAATGCCCTAGTTTTTCTTATAGAGATCAAAATATAAAAGAAGCTTGTGAAAGCAAGATTGGACTGTGAAAGGCAGAAGATCTCTAGAAAGCTTGACCTGAGGAATTGATAGCATTCTCTCTTTGGTTTTGTTTTGTTGGAGGGCCATTCTGGAGGCTCTGTGTTCAGGGATTTTGCTCCTATGGGTGCTTAGGTAACTAAGCAGTGTTGGAGATCAAACCTGTGCCTCTTGCATGCAAAAGATCTGGTTCAATTCTTTAAGCTTAATTTTTATTCTTAATTTTTATTGTTTTCAAATTTTGTATGAGAAAACTTTAGTTTCTTGCTAGAAGAAATGATATGTTATACTGTAAACAATACATTTTGAGATGATGAATTAGGAGTTTGAATTCTAATTTAAAAATGTAACTGTCTGTGTCAATAAATATCTATACTTTTTCAAGGTCTTATCTACTTTATAGAATTTAGAGAAATCAATTGAGGTATTTATGTGAAAGGATTACGTAAACAGAGGGAGAGAGCTAGCATAGCAGTAAGGTGCTTGTCCTGCTTGCAGCCCACTAGGGTTTGGTCTCCGACACCCCATGATGTTCTCCAAGCTTACCAGGAGTGATCCCCAAGGGCAAGCCAGGAGAAAGCCCTTAGCACCACAGGGTGTGGCTTCGAACCAAAAACCAAAACCAAAACAATGGGTTATGTAAATGATGGGAGGTACAAAAATTAGATGTCTCTAAGATATTCTAAATAACTTTACCAGAATTTTTCAGAAAGTATATTATCTATTACTGGGCTGAAAAGCAGACGGAAGTATTTTGCAGTTATATTGTTATAATTCCCGGTGACATGAAAATGATAGTTTAGCTATTGTATATTTGCTTAATTGGTTTGTACTTTGACACTCCTCACTTTCCCCACTAACACTCACTGCAAAATTGTACAGATAGGATAAGACGTTTGGAATTGGTAATTAAAGATGCATGTAATATTAATTTATATTACCATTTTTCCCCAAGGATCTAATTTATGATTATGACCACAATTTATAACACTATTGAGTTAGCACTGTGAATTGGCATTATCTATATTGGAGTTTATTATTAAAATTCAAATAATGCATTTATTATCATTTAATTTTCATAATGACCACTGAAGTTCCATATTTATTTTATATAATTGTAAAATTTTATAGAATATTTTATTTTACAGTAATTTTATACAGTTTTTTATTTTTTTGTGAAATGGGGATAAAAGATCATTATAAAAATAGAAATAGGGAGACTTTGAGAGTAAGTATTTATAAAAAGAAAGTGGTAAGTTAAACTTCAAATGCAAATTTTTGTAGTAAGACATTTTATTATATTGATTTTTATAATGATACATTTATTTTGTTGTTCCAACAGACTGACAGACTACAAATTCAAAAAGGTAATGTTTTAGTGGTGACAAAAATGATTTATATCCTTGCCTCATCTTCTGTCTAATCCTCTTGTGGCCAGTACATTTTTTTTAATGCTTATGCAATGTAGAGGTGCTAATAAGTGTATTAATTTTCCAGGACTGATTTAACAAATTTCCACAATCTGTGTGACTTAAATCAACAGAAATCTCACAGTTCATTTCACTAAAATTCCAACATCTGTTGTCAAGAAGGTTGAGGCTTGGTGAGCTCTGAGGGAGAATCTGTTTCCCAGTTCTATCCTAGTTTGTGCTAATTGTTCGAAATCCTCAGCATTTCTTGGTTTAGACACATCATTCTCTCTCTCTCTCTCTCTCTCTCTCTCTCTCTCTCTACCTCATTCTCTCATAAGTCCTTTTTCTATGTCTCTTCAGTGCTTTTGTGTCTCAAATTTCCTTGTCTTTTCTAAGAATATCACTTATAGGATCAGGACCACAGTAATCTTATTCTCATAACAGGATCCTTAGCCACGTTTACAAAAAACCTTATTCTGCCCAAGGTCACATCTTGAAGTTCCAAGTGGACTATGGATTTTGAAAGAATACTATTACATTTATACTGTCTTCTTTAAGACACTTGTAGCATTTTGAAATAAGATAGTTTCTAATTTTGAGTAGAGACTATCTCTTTCCAATGAGACATGTTCCTAGATTATATAGAAGGCTATGCCAGAAATGTCCACCTGTGCACAGATTCTGTGTATTTAAGGAAGTAAACAGGAGCAGAAGGCAATGAAGAGAAGTCTCAAGGACTGAAGATGTCATGTAGATGGTCAGACTGGGACGGTCCTGGCAGTACATCCTACTAAGTGCCAGCAATTGTGCTCAATTCTTCTTTAGTCACAATTTTTGTACTAAAGATCATAGGAAAGATGTTTCCTATGTTTTCTATGTGGAAAACATAGATAAGATTAGCCCATTATTCATCAATTGTTTATTACTGGAATGTGACAAGGTAAGAACAAAAATAAAGAACAAAAACATTTGTAGCAACTTGACATCCTTGTTTTAGCCTTGTCTCACAGAATGGGTATACTTCATGTGTGAACACTATCCTGGCTATCTAGTGCCCAATTAGAAATAATAAAAGAGTAAAACCAGTCCTTTACCATAGATATGTGAAGAACATTGTTCTTGCTTCGCAGTCTCAAAAATCAGTACATACAGTTTTAAGAAACAAAGGCTCACGAACACCCACAATAAGTGGTTTGTGGAGCACAGCAACTTGTCTGACTAAAAAACCAATATGCAAGTAGAGTACTTAAGTGCCCACTGAATTACAGTAAAAGATAAGAAACCAACAAATCATATTCATTGCTAACAGGAAAATGAGAATAATCTGGAAGAAAAGAAGAATGAAGTTTATGCCCTAAATAAGACATTTTATAATTGGCATATTGATGGAATTTAACATTATAAAACTCTTAGAAATTAGCACAAGAAGTGTCATATATGAGTAACTCAAAAGTCTTGCTTCTAAAAGCAGCATCTTCATGGGGCTTTCAGTGCTCTCAAGCTGAAGGATTCAGTGTAGGATACGTGATTGGTATCAATTCTCAGGTAAAGGATATACTTTTCCCCATTTTCTAAGTTGCTGACATTGTCCTACCTAGAAAATGACATATAGTGAACACATACTGTACACACACACACACACACATACACACACATGCAGAGAAGACATTGGAGATATATATTGCACATATAATGCAGGAATTCTTTTATGTAGTCACTTTTTTTCTTCAAACCAGGCATTACTAACAAAACTGACACACTGACGTAAAGAGAAATACTTTACATTGAAAAATGACCAAAATCAGAGTATTGTCTATTCTTTTTTTCAGCAGCAGGGTTGAGCCACAGGCTAAAACCAAAGTATGTTGTACCCTGACACCAATCACAACACAACTTATTGGAAAAGGGAAAATGTTTATTTGCTACAACAAATGTTTATGAATTATTCTGAGTCATTTTAGGAAAAGATAGCAAATGTGAAAATGAGAATACATAACTTTTTATGAAATAATTTTGGTTAAAATTTGATAGACCTTATCTAAGAAATTAGGAATAATCGTGAAAACAAGTTTAAAAAAGCTCATTTCTATCTTATCATGTAAAAATAAAATAATTCAATGCAAAAGAGATATTTAAAAATTCTTAAATTAGTTGATACTGATCAATTAAATATAAAAGCAAAACTTCATGTTTTATCAAGAAAGAACATCTAGAAATGCCTATGACAAATGTAAATATATATTCTAGTCTCCAAAAGGTTTTTTATAAAGAAAGCCCATCCAAAGAAGTATAAAAGTGGTATGGCAGACCATAAGGCTATAATTGAAACTGAAAAAAATTTAATTCTCTATCACACTAAAATGGGAAGTTCATTTGAGAATAATCTTAGTTTAGTGTCTGCAGTAATGGAAAATGATAGCCTTTTCTCCAACAAAGCTCTAACTATTAAAATTTTATGCAAAATAGAAGCTCTTATTTCTTTGAATACAGGAACTATAGTCCTTGGATTTGGAAAAGTGGTGCTAGTAGTTGAAAGTTTGTGCTAGCTAAATTTGAGGGTTTGTTGGTTTGGTTGTTTGGGGTTTTTAATTTTTTTTTTCTTTTTGGATCACACCCAGTGGTGCTCTGGGGTTACTCCTGGCTGTGCGCTCAGGAATTACTCCTGGTGGTTCTTGGGGGATCATATGGGATGCTGGTTTTTGAACCTGGGTCGACTGCATGCAAGGAAAACATTCTCCCTGCTATCCTATTGCTCTGGCCTGCTAGCTAAATTTGAAACTGGGCAAGAAAAATTATTGTATATTTTGATAGAATAAAAGGTGATAGGAACAAGGTAGGTGAGAGAAGACCTGAGTTTGATTCTTGACTTTTTCTCTAATAGACCCAGATTTCTTGTTATAATTCAAAGCCATTGTTTTTAAGTTTGTTCTTATTCTATTGAGTTAGAAACTTGATTCTCCTTTATTCCCTCTCCCATTTTAAAATAAGAACTATATTGGTGGAAATGTGAATCAGGTCAGAAAAGTGAAATAGTGCTGTGAAAAAAAATCCTGGCAACACAGAACCCGGGGGATTATTTAAAAATGCATTAATTTAAATGTGTTATAACATTTTAATTTTCAGTTCTATTTTTAGGTGTAACTGGACCCAGTCATTGAACAGAACTGAACAGAACAACATCCAACACTCACAAAATTTCCACTATAGAAAGATAGGAAGTGAATAAAAATTTGAACTGGAATTAAATTGATCAGTCATTAGATCTGTCACTAACCAAACACCCTGCCCTCTGTACTATCATTGTAGACCCGGTGTCCAGGTCTTTTTTTAAGTATTAGGGTGGGGGATGGTGGATAAGTTGTACTGGTTCAGGACACACCAAGTATTCAGGGGCTATTCCTAACTCTGCATTTGCCTTGCACATGCCCCTGCCAGGAGTGACCCCTGAGTGTGGGGCTTGAGTAATATATCCTCCCAATATCACTGTGTCACTGTATCACTATGGAAAGTTATCCCCTGTTCATTAACTGGGGGCTAATTTTGTCAAAAAGACAATCCTGCTCAAAGCACTATACAGATTCCATGGAGAAGACCCCTATATAAACACCCATTTTTTAGAGACATAGACCAAATGCTGTTGAAATTTATATGGAGTTGTAAGACCCCAGAATAACCAAAGCTATCCTAGATAAAAAATCAATTTTTTTTTTTAAAGTTGTTTTTCTTTTTCTTTCTTTTTTTTTTTTTTAAAGAAATATTTTATTGAACCACCGTGAAAACAAGAAAAAAAATACAAAGCTTTCAGGTTTAAGTCACAGTCAAATACTGATTAAACCACCATCCCTTCACCAGTGCACCCGTTCCACCACCAAGAACCCCAATACACCCCCCTCCCACCCCACCCCCCATCTAAGTACCTAATGATATTCCCATTATTCTCTCTATATATTGAGTACATTTCATATTTCCATACAGAACTCACTATTGTTGATTGGAAATTTTCCCCAACAATCAGGCCTGCTGAATAAGCATCATCTAATAGTTTCTCTTCCTTGGTAAAAGTGAAGACTTTGAGTCCGCGCGGCCGCTATTGCGGCCGCGCGGTTTTGGGTTTCTAATATTTTAGCTCAGTTCACAGTCAAAATGGATGGCTGCAAGAATCTGCTCTGGTGCCAAAATGGGTTAGGAGACCTCAGGATCACAGTCAGTAGGCGCGGAGGCTCTGCTTCTCGTGCCGCGGCTCTTGGTTCATCTCTGGGCGGAAGGCGCGCCGGGAACACCTCCCCTCCCAGGATCACCTACAGGCTACGTCACTAAAGAGAGTCCTACCTCCTGGTGGAGGGGTCTTAGAGGGTGGCTCTCACCGCGTGGCTGCTGCCGCTGCCGCCATTTTCGCTCAGAAAAATGGGGTGGAGAGGGAAAAAAAATCCCTCCCCGGGCTGCACGAGGTTGTAGTTCAGTTCACAGTCAAAATGCATGGCTGCAAGAATCTGCTCTGGTGCCAAAATGGGTTAGGAGACCTCAGGATCACAGTCAGTAGGCGCGGAGGCTCTGCTTCTCGTGCCGCGGTTCTTGGTTCATCCTAAAAAATCAATTTAACTGATAACTTTTTTGAAGTCTAAAATAAATGCCTCCTAAACAAAATAAATACTTAGGACAAATAAACCCAATAAAACCAAATTAAACCATTGTTTGTTTCCTAGTACAAATTATTCAAAAGTCATGACTATTTAAATAATTAAATTGACTAATTAATTGTTTTTTGGGTCATACCCAGCAATGTTCAGGGGTAACTCCTGGTTCTGCAGTGAGGAATTACTCTTGGCAGTACTCTGGGGACAATATGGGATGCCAGAGATAGAAACAGGGTCATTGGCATGCAAGGCAAATGCCTTTCCCAATATACTGTTGCTCCAGCCCCTGAAATAATTGTTTTTTAAAACTTTGAGGTTTATCAAAGGTAAAATAATTGTGTATAAACTAGTGATGAAACTGTAGTAAAGGATTAGTTATTTTAGAATGACCTATTGAGATCTTGTTAGCATTTAATGATACTGAAATCATGTAACAGAGTTTGAAACAGCTTAAAAGTCTGAAAGAGCATAAAATTTTAGATATTTTCATTTTTATAGATATATGTAAAAGTATTGCAAATATTTACCTGACCTAAAGGAGCAATTGTTATGTAACTATTCTTCTCTCCTGTAAGGATCATCATCATCATCATCATTCCATTGATCATCGATTTTCTTAAGCAGTCTCAGTAACGTCTCCATTCATCCCAGCCCTGAGATTTCAGAAGCCTATCTTTACTTGTCCTTCCCAACGGTGCTGCATTGGAGGCTCTTTCAGGGTCAGGGGAATGAGACCCATCATTGTTACTGGTTTTGGCTATGAATATGCTATGGGGAGTTTGCCAGGCTCTCCCATGCGGGCAGGAAACTCTCGGTAGCTTGCTAGGTTCTCCGAGAAGGAGAACTAGGCTATAAGATGTTCCTCGCTTCCGGAGCTTGGTTTTATAGTCTCTGGATGTTGGCCATTGATGGGATTACACAGCACCAGGGGCAGTTTCTGTGTGTGACCGCCTAGCTACTGGAAAATGGGAAATCTGGGTGGAAGAGGTCCAGTCCCAATCCAAGCAGGCTTGGAGATCTCAACCCCGGGTCCCACACACCTGGGTTCCTCTGCCAGTTCCTTCATGCGTGAGGCTCTTCCGAACCTATGGAGAGGGGCCTTGAGCATGGCTGTGGCTGGGTTCCAGAGGTCTTCAGCTGCGGGTGCTTTGCTGGGGGCAGGGAGGGAAACTCAACCCTCCAAGGGGCCCTGGTGAAGAGAGTCAGGCTCAGGGACAAGAGACTCTGTGTTGCTCTCTTTTTGAAGTTTGGTTTTATAGTCTCTTGATGTTGGCCATTGATGGGATTCCATGGATCCAGGGGCCTATAAGGATGGTGGAGTAAGTTTTACATTTTGTGCCTTCAAAATAGTCTCTCATGTCACAAATATTTTCTGCATATATTACTTCTGATTAGTTTCTAAAAGGACCACCATTGCAAAAACAGTGTTTTGATAAAAAAAAGCCATGTATTATCTGCAAGGTAGTTGTAACATGCATAATGAGTAGGTCATTCATTCATGACTGGGGTTAGAGGACTCAGGTTGCAAGGAAAGAGAGACATTACTTAAGATATGCACGTTAGCAGAAGCCATTCTGGAAAGGGTAATAGATAAATGTCTATAAGCTGCCTAAACCCAAACACACTTCTATTTTATTTTTGTAAGTTTAATGCTGTTCAAGTGTTTTTCCTTCTTTTAAATTATGCTAGAACATGGATTCATTTGTTGTTTTCTGGAGGGAGAGGGGATTTTATTTTTGAATATATGATTTTTGGTATGAGATAAGAATATTTGTATAGCTTTCATCATTAGTTAGGATACAAAGATGAAAATTAGTCTCTCCTGGCCATTTTAGAAAGATTAGATAAACTATTAACAGAAGTCTGATTATTTGTAAATGGTAGTACACAGCTAAAAGTTTGAGCAAGGTGAATTCATGTTCTTTTCTTCCTTTGTCTTTCTTATAAAGTTGCCATTGCAATCATGTAATGTTAATAGAGAAGGACACTGGCAGAGAATCAAGGATTGGAAATATGAGGGAGTCCCATTAGTTCTTCCTGTCTCAGGATTACAACCAGACTTAAACCATATAAGAAGTTGCTTTAAGGTATTACATTTTTTTGGATTTTTTTTTTTTGGTCACACCCAGCTATGCTCAGGGGTTACTCCTGGCTTTGCACTCAGGAATTACTCCTGGCAGTGCTTGGGAGACCATATGGGATGCCGGGGATCGAACCCGGGTCGACCGCGTGCAAGGCAAACACCCTACCCGCTGTGCTATCGCTCCAGCCCCAAGGTATTACATTTTGTTGTAGCTTTTAATATAGCAACCCTGCTGAAATAATCATAAGTATCATCATAGCTTTCCCCATGTAAGTTGTGAAAACCTGAACATACTTGTAATACCTTCAGAATGTTGTATAGATATGTGTTGTAGTTAAGTATTCCTTATTGCTCGACATTTAAGAGCTGTTTTTGTTTTTGTCCCACTCCATCCCCAACTCTTTTACCAGTCCTTTTATTTGGTAGTTGTGTTGTAATGTCCATGGGTGCAGACTTGGTTGTGATGGTTGTGATATTCAACGGAGCTTAAGTAATTGGTTGTGCTTGCATACACTTGCGTGTGGTACACTGGGTCACACACTGGCTGCAGTGTTGGGAATGGCAGTGCCTCCATGGATCGCATGCTGGTGACTGAGTTTGCAGTGTCACACCTGAACAACGTGTGTTGTAGGACTGACCCCCTACACTGGGCCTATTAAAGAATTATTTTTCTCTGTAGCGATAGCACAGTGGGTAGGGCATTTGCCTTGCACACAGCCGACCCGGGTTCGATTCCTCTGTCCCTCTTGGAGAACTCGACAAGCTATCAAGAGTATCCCGCCCACATGGCAGAGCCTGGCAAGCTACTCATGGCATATTCGACATGCCAAAAACAGTAACAACAATTTTCACAATGGAGATTGTGTCTGCTCAAGCAAATTGATAAACAACATGACGACAGTGCTACAGTGCTAAGATAAATAATGCTATGAAATAATATTTTATGTATAAATCTGAGAAAGCAACTCGTGTTGCTTTGTGTTGGGTCCCCTTGTGTTGGGTCCCTGGAAAGGGAATTTTTTCCTTTAAATGATGTCAACATCTGACCTTTCCCCGGAACGTGAGGCCAGCCTAGACAGAGCGGCATCTTGAACTCTTGCAAAACTTGAATGAGCTTGGTCACCATGTGAATATGGTCGATTCTGCGGAATCCTTTTCAGAACCTGGCTTGCTCGCATGGGTGTCCTTTGTCTAGTGTTCTGCCTATTCTATTCAGAATTACTTGAGTGAACAACTTGTAGACAACAGAAAACAGGCAGGTAGGGCGATACTTGCCAATGTCGTGGATGTCTCACTTCTTGTACAACAGAACGGTCCTGCTGGTTTTCTATTGGGATGGAACCGTGCATTCGGACAGGTAATGTGTGAAGAGCTGAGCCTGTGTATTGATGAGTACTGGTGGCAGATTCTTCAGATGTTCAGGTCTGACCTTGTCTGGACTGGGTGCTATACGCATTTTTGCCAATGAAATGGCATGTCAGAGTTTGGAAGGGAGGACGTTGGGTACGACATATCCATCCTACGGAATTTGGTATGTGGGAAGGTCGACGTGGCAGTCAAAGAGATCTGCATAGAAGTCATGAATAATCCTCTCCATCTAGTCATTTTACTCTATCTCGTCATCATCATGACCTCCATCTCCACATGATGACTAGATACTCATCAATTTTATCTCAATTTAGCTATGTGGTCTTTTGGATGATTGTGCTATTCTAGTAAAAACATACCTTCAATCGTTTGCCTTTATTATTGACATCGAACCAAGAAGACTGTTTCAGTTCTCTAAGTGAATAGGATTGAATAATGCATTTGTGATGTTGAACAGGTGTCTTTGGAAGGTCATCAAAACAGGAGTGCAGCTACAGTGAAGTCTCCATATGATGGGAGGGGGGATTTTATATTCTAATTCCCAGCTCAGTGTCTCAGGGGTGACTCAGGATTGAGATTGATCCACGATCAACCTTAATGTAAAGTTCATTAAGAGACATATCTGCAATGGTCTCTGTATGGGGCCTCAGTGTATGGAACGTCCCTACGCTGTTGGCTGTGATACATGTGGGGGTGCCGGGAGAGTGGGGCTCAGGGAGAGAAAAAAAAAATAAAAAAAAAAAATAAATGATGTCAACATCTGTAGGCTCATCATTGAAGATTCCTAAGTTTTTTTCCATAAATGTTGAACAAAGAAGCATATTTTTCACTATACCTTATGAGCTCTGAAAACAATATATATGTGAATAATAATGAAAATAAAATGACAACCCCCCAAATATTTTGCTAATTTGATAGGAGAGTGTGATATTTTGTTTTAAATTGTGGCTTTTTCTTGGCAAGAATAAATAATCTAAATATTTATTTTTCCTTTTAAATGGCTGGAGCAATTGCATAGTGGGTAGGGCATTTGCCTTGCATGTGGCTAAACTGGGTTTGGTTCCTCCATCTTTCTTAGACAGCCTGGCAATCTTTGGAGAGTATCCTGCCCACACGGCAGAGCCTGACAAGCTCTCCATGGCATACTTAATATGCCAAAAATAATAATAGCAAGTCTCACAATGGAGATGTTACTGGTGCCCGCTTGAGCAAATTGATGAACAATGAACGACAGACAGTACAGTACAGACAGTTTAAATGTCATAATTACTGAATTGCATATTAATATTATTCATCATTAAAATTATAGTATTCACATTTATTTTCCAGAGATATAACCCCAAAACCTCCAGAACTCAGCCACAACCATGCTCAAGGCCACTCTCCACATGCTTGGATGAGCCTCATGCATGAAGGAACCGATAGAGGAACCCAGGTATGTGGAACCTGTGGTTGAGATCTCCAAGCTTGCTCAGATCGGGACTGGGCCTCCTCCACCCAGGTCCCTGATTTTCCAGTAGCTTGGCAGCCACACCCACGACCCTCCCCCCCCACTACCCCGCCATGTAACCTTATCAATAACCAAGGTCCAGAGACTATAAAACAAAGTTCCCGGAAGGGAGCAATGCAGAATCTCACACGGAAGAGCCTGGCAAGCTACTCGTGGCATATTTGATATGCCAAAAAAAATAATAACAATAATGGGCCTCATTCCCCTGACCCTGAATGCGACAGGGACAAATGAGACATTACTGGCGCCCTTCAAGCAAATTGATGAGCAACGGGATGACAATGATACAGTGATACAGTGATTTACTCTTATTTACTTATTTTGGGTTTCTGGGTTTCAGCTGACTAAACTCAGGAATTACTCTGGCTGTGTGCTCAGGGAGCACTTTTTTATTTTATTTTATTTTATTTTTATTTTTTTATTGAATCACCATGTGGAAAGTTACAAAAGTTTCAGGTTTAAGTATCAGTTATACAATGCTCAAACACCCATCCCTTCACCAGTGCACATATTCCACCACCAAGAATCACGGTATACCTCCCCGCTTCCCCCCACCTCTCCAGGCCCCCACCCCGCATGTGTAACTGGTAAATTTCAATTTACTTTCACTTTACTTTGATTACATTTAATATTTCAACAAAAAATTCACTATTATTGATTTGGAGTTCCTCAGCCCTAAAGTCGACCTGCTGAAAAGAAAGCATTTGGTAATTTGTTTTCCATTGCTGAGAATGAAGAGATATGAGGTCAGGAGGCCACACTAGCAGCCGCACAGTTTTGGATTTCTGTATTTCAGTATTTTAGTAACTAAGTCCAGAGAAATATCTGCCAGAAATTGCAACATTGTGAGCTTGTATCTCTCAGATACTTTATATTCCACATATGAATGTGATCTTTCTATGTCTGTCTCTTTCTTTTTTTTTTTCAAAGTTCTCAGGTTTATGTCTCAGTTATACAATACTCAAACACCCATCCCTTCACCCGTGCCCATATTCCACCACCAAAGACCCCAGTATACCTCCCACCCCCCACCTGCCGCCCCCATCCCTGCCTGCTTAGTTGATAAATTTCACTTCATTTTCACTTTACCTTGATTACATTCCATATTTCAACACAACATTCAGTATTGTTGGAGTTTTCCCCCAAGAAAGACAGCCCTACTGCCAATGCAGCATTTGATAATTAGTTTTTCATTGCTGAGACTGGAAAGATATGAAGTCCCATTGTTTCAAGTACATAGAATTTTTCCCCCCTCCTTCCCGCGCCACCAAGTTTGTGCCTGCTTAATGAATAGTCCTCATATTATGGCTGACACCACGCCGATATTTCCAGTCCTGGCCGGTGTGGGGCTATGGCTTAGTTTAGTCTAGAGACATGGTTGCAAGTAGTTTCTGGAACCAGAAGTAGTCTAGTTAGGCTCCGGATTCTGGTTGATCAGCAGCATCGCGGCCACACAAAAGTGTGGCCACCCGGGTCGAGTCTTGGCGGAGCATGCACTGGTATCGGCCGGAGACTTCCCAAGCATCCCGCTGTTCCAAGTATATAGATTTTTTTCCCCCTCCCATTCCCGTGCCTCTAAGTTTGTGCCTGCTTAATAGACTTCATAATATGGTGGACACCACACCACGTTTCTCCCAGAAAAGGGAAAAGAACCGAGAAAGAAGGATATTTCCTCACCTCGGCCAGCGTGGGGCTTTGGCTTAGTTCACAGTCTAAAGAAATAGCTGCTACTTTGATTACCTTCAATATTTCAACAAAAAACTCAGTACTATTGTTTGGAGTTTCCCCACACAGTAAGACCTGCTAAAAAGGAACCTTTTCACGTTGCTGACAATCAAGAGATATTAGGTCACGTGGCTGCTGTTGCAGTTTTGGATTTCTATATGAAGTCCAGGGAAAATTCTTTTGGTAATTGCATCACTGCGATCTTTTACTTCCCTTTTGTGGTGCTCACATGATGGAGGAGCCTGGAGAGAAGAACCATGCCCCGCTGGCGGTGCATGGGCCAGTAGCTCTGATCACACAGTTTGGAGGCATTTTGGGGGCGCTGCTCTTGTCCAAAGTAGTTCATTTGCCTCCGGGGTCGAGCTCGAGCGGTGGCAAAAAGGGCTATGTCTTTCTTTCTGACTCATTTCACTCAGCATGATACTTTCCATGTTGATCTACTTATATGCAAATTTCATGACTTCATGTTTTCTGGCAGCTACATAGTATTCCTTTGTGTAAATATACCAAAGTTTCTTTAGCCAATCATCTGTTTTCGGGCACTCTGGGTTTTTCCATATTGTGGCTATTGTAAACAGAGCGGCAATGAACATGGAAATGCAGATGTCATCTTTACTATACCTTTTTGCCTCTCCGGGATATATCCCCAGGAGTGGTATTGCTGGGTCAAATGGGAGCTCAATTTCTAACTTTTTGAGAATAGTCCATATTGTTTTCCAAAAGGGCTGAATGAGTCGGCATTCCCACCAGCAGTGAAGGAGAGTCCCTTTCTCCCCACATCCACGCCAACATCGGTTGCTTTTGTTATTTGGGATGTGGGCCAGTCTCTGTGGTGTGAGATGATATCTCATGGTTGTTTTGATCTGCATCTCCCTGATGATTAGTGATGTTGAACATTTTCTCATGTGCCTCCGAGCCATTCGGATTTCTTCTTTGTGAAAGTTTCTGTTCATTTCATCACCCCATTTTTTGATTTGGTTGGCAGTTTTCTTCTTGTGGAGTTCAACCAGTGCATTGTATATCCTTGTTATCAACCCTTTATCGGATGGGTACTGCGTAAATATCCTTTCTCAGGGAGCACTTTTTGTGGTGCTGGGTGACCTTATTTAGTGCAGGGATGAAACCCAGGTCAGCTGTGTATAAGGCAAATGCCTTACCAACTGTTCTATTTCTCCAGCCTCAAGAGTTCTTTATTTTTAAAAGTTCCTATTTTAATATTGCTGGTAAATATTTTTAATACCTATCATTTGCTTTTTATTTTGTATGATTTGATTTATGCAAGTTAAAATTTTTACTTATACATACTTATCCATCATTATTATGCCCATTTGTTTTAGCATGGAACTTTTAATCATTTAGGAAGATAGAATTTGCATTTCAAGTGTTTGGATATCTTTAAAACATTTACTATTTTTTCTCTTCATATTTTATTTTTTGTATTTCCTTTCGGAAATTGCTCTGTAGAATTTGTGCATTGTACAGCAATTTGAAGTTTTTTGCTGGCCTAGTCATGATTCATTTTTGTAAACATTTGATTTATAGGGGCATTTTCCATTTCTTGGGTTATAAAGTTCAGCATATAATAATGTAATCTTGTTTCATAGGTCCATTCTTCTATGACCTTATTTATTCTTTATTGAATTGATTTGTCATAGATTGATAGTGGTGTCTTAAAATAGCTTATGATTGCATAGCTGTCATTTCTACTTTCATTTATAACAGTTTTTACTTTTATGTATTTTGATGTCATGTTATTTAGTGCAAAAGATTTGTGATTTTGTCTCATTCACTCACCATTTATCAAGAGCTGCAGATAAAAGGATATATGAAATGTGGTTACTCCTCTTAAAGAACTCACAGGATAGCAGGTAAATACACCAGGAAATACAATGGCAATACAGTCAGAAAAAGTTAGCAAAGAGGCGATGTTGTTGGAGAGAAACCTAATCTAATCTAGGTGGAAGGAGGCTAGATTATATAGCAGAGCATCATTTAGTCGAAGCTAGTTTATGCCCTTTTTAATGACTTCTTGATTTCTACTTTATGCCATAAGTGTGTCACTCCTGTATTTCTATACTTTTCTAAACTTTTTATAAATGAATTAAAAACTCAACCCCAAAGTCTGATTTTTCACAAATTAAATACTAAACTCCTGAGTGCCATTTACACAAAGTACTTCTATGAGTTTATTTGGTAGAGAAAAA
This sequence comes from Sorex araneus, assembly GCF_027595985.1. NCBI lineage: Eukaryota > Metazoa > Chordata > Mammalia > Eulipotyphla > Soricidae > Sorex > Sorex araneus. Next base: position 330,633,583 of record NC_073303.1, read on the forward strand.
AGCTAGAATTAGAGTTGCTAGGGTCAAGAGAGAGAGAGAGTGAGAAAGAGAGAGAGAGAGAATTTGGGTAAAGAGTTTCAGTTTTTCAAGGTAAAGAATAGTGTAGATGCATGGTAGTGCACTAAAATATGATTAGTGTCACTGAATCCTATACTTAAAAATATTAGCATAATAATTATAATGATGAATTTCATGTGGATTTTGCCACGACTGAAAGTTTTTATAAAGTAGGGAAAGAAAGGGCACCAGACCTTTGGTAGGCAGTGCCACGAATCCTATATACATCTCAGAAAGATGAACCTTGTAGTTTGTCATCATTTAGTAGGCAAAGCAGTGAGGAAACTGTCATGCAAAACTAAGAACTATCTTATTTGTCTGAAGAAAAATAAAGGTTTTGTTACCTTAAGCCAGATAGCTGTGATGTTTTCACTCCTGATATAGATAGGATTTGGAAAAGCCAGTTCTAGCCAGAAACCAGAGCATTCTCAGAGAACAGAATCCTGAGCCTATTTTACTTTTCTCCTCATTTAGTCCAATATACATATTCACTCACATGCTCCCTCTCTGCATAATTAGATGTTAATGATACCTGTGATGTGAGAGCAGCATATAGTCCTCATACATATGCACAATTTTAGCAAAACCCAAATCATGGTACTCATACCCATCCTCTTTTGCAAATGTGCTTCCCTTAGTTAACAGTCTCCTTAAGAATCCTTGCCTCCAAATTTTGTGTGAGATTCTTCCTTGAGGGTTCTCATACCCATGCCTTGGGTTTATACTATCAACTTAATATAAATCTTTCTGTTTTTAATCTATATTTTTCTCTAGTGCTTGAATTCTTATTCCTGAGATAAGACAAGAATCTGACATTTGGACAGGACCACACTTAACATCTTTTTCTCGACCAAGTCTAGATTTGATATCTGGAGACTCAGACGGCAGAGTTGAATTTCCAAGCATAGCAAATCAAGTAAGCATATATGTGGCCTGTTGGCTATTCTGTGGAACTGGGATAGGAATTACCTACCCTGAACAGGAACTTTGTCTTCCTTGAAGCTCTGGGGTGAGCAGAAACTCAGCTTGGATCTGTTTCATCCCCATGACCTCCTCTAGTCTGATGTCTGGCAATAGTCAGGTTTAATTCTGCTACTTGCTAACTCATTACTCCTAAGCAAGTAACTTTATCTTATATTTTTCATAAGATAATAATAATACTTATAGGGATAATGATTATTGATGCTAAGTTTATAGCAGGCTAAGTATATGTGCATGCATTGTGCCATTAAACTTAAAAGCACATGAAATAGATTCTATTGCAATAGCAACTAAAAATATTACCATAGCATGAAAGAAAAGAAGAAAAATTTATGTTTAATTGAGTACTTATGGGGAGAAGAATCTAGTAAGAGTCCTGATTAGTTAATTTGTTTTCCCCCTCTTTCACTCTTAGGGTTCAGTTTGAATGTAATTCAAACAGGGCTGCTATTCCTCTTTTTTAATTTAAATTTTATTTTTATAAAGTTGTTCATAATAATTTGTTACATTCAATATTCCAACACCAATCCCAGTACCATAACACCTTTCTATCACCATTATTTCAAGTATTCCCACCACCCCTAAAACCTGCCCCCAAAGCAGGACCGAAATAATTTATTTTGTTTGCTTGTTATGAATAATCTGCTAAAATCGACCCAAAAAAGTTTCCTTAAAACTAAAAAGCTTCTGCACCGCAAAAGATACAGTGACCAGAATACAAAGACTATCTACAGAATGGGAAAGGATATTTACACAATACCCATCAGATAAGGGGTTAATATCAATGGTTTATAAAGCACTGGTTGAACTCTACAAGAAGAAAACATCCAACCCCATCAAAAAATTGGGCAAAGAAATGAACAGAAACTTTACCAAGGAAGAGATACGAATGGCCAAAAGGCACATGAAAAAGTGCTCTACATCACTAATCATCAGAGAGATGCAGATCAAAATAACCAAGAGATACCACCTCACACTACAGAGACTAGCACACATCCAAAAGAACAAAAGCAACCGCTGTTGGAGAGGATGTGGGGAGAGACCCTTCTACACTGCTGGTGGGAATGCCGGCTAGTTCAGCCCTTTTGGAAAACAATATGGACGATTCTGAAAAAATTAGGAATTGAGCTCCCATTTGACCCAGCAATACCACTGCTGGGAATATATCCCAGAGAAGCAAAAAAACAGTCAAAATGACATCTGCACTTATATGTTCATCGCAGCACTGTTTACAATAGCCAGAATCTGGAAAAAACCCGAGTGCCCTAGAACAGATGACTGGTTGAAGAAACTTTGGTACATCTATACAATGGAATACTATGCAGCTGTTAGAAAAAATGAGGTCATGACGTTTGCATATAAGTGGATCAGCATGGAAAGTATCATGCTAAGTGAAATGAGTCAGAAAGAGAGAGACAGACATAGAAAGATTGCACTCATCTGTGGAATATAGAATAATAGACTATAAGACTAACACCCAAGAATAGTAGAAATAAGTACCAGGAGGTTGTCTCCATGACTTGGAGGCTGGTCTCTCATTCTGGGCAACTCAGGGAAGGGAACACCAAGTAAAATGTGGTCTGAGGTCATGTGGGGGAAGGGTGATGCGGGCCAAATATAGACTAGAGACTGAACACAATGGCCACTCAACACCTTTATTGCAAACCACAACACCTAATCAGAGAGAGAGAACAAAAGGGAATACCCTGCCATAGTGGCAGTGTGGGGTGGGGGGAGACGGGATTGGGGAGGGTGGGAGGGATGTTGGGTTTACTGGTGGTGGAGAATGGGCACTGGTGAAGGGATGGGTTATCGAACTTTGTATGGGGGGAAACATGAGCACAAAAATGTATAAATCTGTAACTGTACCCTCACGTTGACTCACTAATTAAAAATAAACTATTAAAAAAATGTTTCCTTAGAGGAAAGTGTGTGGTGTTTGTTGTATCTCACCCTGGAGCCATTAGGCCTTTGTATAAGAGATTACTAACATGTTACAGGTTGAGTCTTGTGTGCATATATATATGTATATATATATATATATATGTGTGTGTGTGTGTGTGTGTTTGTGTGTGTGTGTGTCGAGATTGGTTGCCTTCTCCTTTGTATCCCATCAAATGTGGTGTGCTACTTTTGGTATATCAGTGGCATCAAATATGAGATGTTACCTGAGGAATTCTAAGTTTTTAAATAGGATGATATAGCTGGAGTTAAATTTAATATCTAACTGTTAAATTTACTCAAAGTCAAAAAAATTTACTAGTTTACTACAAAGTCAAGAAAATTAAACATTTTTGACTTTGGGGTCTGGAGGCATCTTTGCAACTTGTTACTCTCTTCTGAGATTTATTTGTGAATCTCTGGATCATGGCCATTAATGGTAGGCTGCTATTCTAGATAGATGAAAATTTACATGAAGTTATTCATAAAAGCTACAAAACATTGTCTTTGATAGGCACGTGGCATGCACTAACATCCTAGATGTATAATAAAACATATATTTTGGTTCATTCCTCAAAGAATTTGGTTCAGGCAGTCTGATGTTGATTTCTGATAAGAAAGAGTGAGTGATGTGGTCACTTTGGGGCTGGTCAGATAGTACTGTGGGTAAGACAGGTATCCTTGCATGGATTTGATTCCAGGTACCACATATGGTCCCTTCCAGGAATGATCCCTGAGCACAGAGCTAGGTGTAAGCCCGGAGGTGTAAACACCAGGTGTTTCTCCCCCACCCCCAACCAAAAGTAAATTGCATTTTAACAACAAATAGTTCAATTTGAAAGTCTTTAACAACAAACAACATAAAACAAAGCAACTTAAAAGACTATGTTTATAGGTCTAAAAATATAGCATGTTCATTTACAAAGGATGCATAATAATGCTTTTCCTCTCTGATATAAAATTTTGGCTAGAAAAGCATACACACACTCATACACACAGTTCTCTCTTATGTAGAGAATTTTTCCCATAATTTTGTTCACATGACATATTTTTCAGTCTAAGAGGTTCATTATAACTCTTAAATGGGAAAAAGTAAAACTAGAAATAGGTGAAAAAATCTTTGTCAATTTTTTTCCAAAGCATGCAGAATCTATACTAGAAACAACATTAATAACTTCTTTTTAGTCTTTTTTTTTTTTTTTTTGGATTTTAATTATTTTTTTTATTATTTTTCTGTGTGGATTTTTTTTTTTTTTAAGAAATATTTTATTGAACCACAGTGAAAACAAAAAAATACAAAGCTTTCAGGTTTAAGTCACAGTCAAATACTGATTAAACCACCATCCCTTCACCAGTGCACCTGTTCCACCACCAAGAACCCCAATACACCCCCCTCCCACCCCTCCCCCCATCTAAGTAGCTGATGATATTCCCATTATTCTCTCTATATATTGAGTACATTTCATATTTCCATACAGAACTCACTATTGTTGATTGGAAATTTTCCCCAACAATCAGGCCTGCTGAATAAGCATCATCTAATAGTTTCTCTTCCTTGGTAAAAGTGAAGACTTTGAGTCCGCGCGGCCGCTATTGCGGCCGCGCGGTTTTGGGTTTCTAATATTTTAGCTCAGTTGACAGTCAAAATGGATGGCTGCAAGAATCTGCTCTGGTGCCAAAATGGGTTAGGAGACCTCAGGATCACAGTCAGTAGGCGGGAGGCTCTGCTTCTCGTGCCGCGGCTCTTGGTTCATCTCTGGGCGGAAGGCGCGCCGGGAACACCTCCCCTCCCAGGATCACCTACAGGCTACGTCACTAAAGAAAGTCCTACCTCCTGGTGTAGGGGTCTTAGAGGGTGGCTCTCACCGTGTGGCTGCTGCCGCTGCCACCATTTTCGCTCAGAAAAATGGGGTGGAGAGGGAAAAAAATCCCTTCCCGGGCTGCACGAGGTTGTAGTTCAGCTCACAGTCAAAATGCATGGCTGCAAGAATCTGCTCTGGTGCCAAAATGGGTTAGGAGACCTCAGGATCACAGTCAGTAGGCGGGAGGCTCTGCTTCTCGTGCCGCGGCTCTTGGTTCATCCTTCTTTTTAGTCTTGACTGCTTCTGCCCCAAGTAGATTTCTTTACATACTTGCTATCTACTTTCACTGAACATTCTTTGTTGTATTGGGTCACAGGGGAAAATCTCTCATACAGATTCAATAGGTTTTCAAAAATTTAAAATAAAAAACAAAAAATGTCAATTTAATAACACAAGTATGAGGAATTACATGTCTGTGTTCTTAATATTTACATCATACCCTAACTGAGGAAGTCGTTATTATTTTCCTACTTACAAATAAAGAACTTAAATCTCTTGGATTGTAGATACTTTAATCAGATGGCTCAGTGACAAGAATTTTGACTGAAAGTCAAGGCGTTTTCTAATTGTATGTGATGTTAACAATTCTAACACTGCAAAGGATGCTAATGTTTTACTGAAAATCACTCTTTATTATGCAGTATCCCAGGCAAATCAAAAGAGATGTTCTTGATCCTTGACACTTATAAGCTGTCTCTAGCTAGTAGTCACCTCTGGATCTTATACTTTGATATTTAAGAGCTTTCTTAGTATCTTCATGTTCGATAACTCACATTTCAGTTCTTATGTGGATAAATGAAGATCATCTATTGACTCCAGTGTTACATTCCTCAAATGTTCCCTGTCCTGGGACTGCAATAATTTTCATACATTCAGAAATGTAATTCAGAAATAGGATCATTATCAGGTTGCTAGATTGTTTCCTTTTATTTCCCTCAGCTGACATTTGCATTTCTACCTCCTTGTAAAATCTCTCTCCCGAACCTCCTATTCTGTTAACTCTTTTAGCTTAGGTCTCATTTATTTCTCCTTTAGGTTATTGTACTAGTTTCCAGATGTGTCTTTTTTCCTTCTCTGATACTCCTCTTTCCTATTATTCAAATCAATCTCCACGTTGCTAAAATTTAAGCCTAAACATGTCACTCTCATTTGACATGATCAAAAAACATTCTACAATTTTCAAGATAATGTGTCTCCTTGGTTCAGCATACAAGTATCATTATTACTGACTTCTAATTCTGTTTTGCCTCATCTTTATATATATGGGATCACTAGTAGTGTCAAGATTAGATCATAGTCTGTCATGCATTCATGACTTCTCACATTCTCTTCCTTCTTTGACTATTTCCCCACCCCCTGTTTTTCTAATTCAAGCGTACTATAGCATCAAACTCCAGCTTGATGTCATATTCCTGAAAGGAATCCTGGGGTTCCAAATCTGATTTACATATCCCTTGCTATCCTAGTGAGGGCAGAAATAATTGCTTTACCCATCTGCCTAATCTAATATATGGTGTGATTGTTAAAGTTAGGGATGATTTTGTTATACTTGTTCCAATTTGGTAATGCATGAATTATCACCAATGGCTTTGTATTTACTGATCATTCACTAAATGTCTTAAATTGAATTTTAAAATTTAATGATTGAAAAATAATTAGATTAATGTGTTAACATACAATGTCTTTAATTTTATAAATTTAGTACTTTCTTGGAATTGGCAACTGTTTCTATAGTGTTATATTTCCTGATTCAGTCATTTTTTGGTTTGTCAGTATATTTTGTAGAAATTGTCCCTTTGTTTAATAATGTTTCCCAGCTATCTGTTGGTACAAATGCTGGCTATCTTGAAAACAGGAAATAAAGTTATAATAGAGGCTGATACATGACTACACTAAATTACCATATTTTGTCTCCTGTGCTGCTATAAAATTAGTGCCAACTGGGAAGGTGCTGCAAAGTAAATCTTAAGCTCTTTGAGCAAAAAATAATAAAACCTTTTTCTTTTGCATTTTGTCAACAGAATGTTATCTTTTAGGTTTATAGCCATTATACATATTTCTAACATTTTTATTGTAAATATTTAATTGAATAATGCCTCAATTTGGAAATAAATTTGATGAGCTCAATTAGATTTTCAGATCATTGGTAAGTTTTAAAGAGGCTTATGTATGTGTCATTGCCTTGGATTTTCATTAGATATACAAAATGAGCTTATACTTGTAGTAATTTTTATAAAGTTGGAGTGAAAGATATATAACTTGTGTATTTATAAACTGGATAGAACCAAGAAAATGGAAGGAGGAAAATAAACATTAACTATAGACTTATAAACTAAAAATGTGGAATTTTTGATATGCAAAAACTCACCTTTTGCCAGATAAATAGACCTACTAAATATTGATAGAAAATAAACAAAATAATTCAAATACATTTATTATGTATGTAATAAATGACACATTATTGGCAAAAAATGTACATATATATCCTTTCTATTTAATAGTAAGGCTTTTTGTTTGTGTGTTTGTTTTTGGTTTGGGGAGCACGTTTAGTGATGCTCAGTGCTTACGCCTGGCTCTGTGCTCAGGGATCACTCCTGGTGGTGCTCAGAGGACAATATGTGGAGCTTGGAAATCATATGCAGTGCTGGAGACTTAACCCTAGTCAGCTTTGTGCAAGGCAAGCATCTTAACCCCTGTACTATTTCTTCTTCCTACTTATAAAAAATGTAAAATACAGACTGAACAGATAGTTCAGCAGTTAGTGTGCTTACTCTGCGCAGAGCTGACCTGAGTTGGGTCCCTGGCACTGTATATGTTTTCCTGAACTCTGCCAGGATTGACACCTGAGCACAGAGCCAGATGTGAGCCCTGAACATCACCAGATGTCCAAAAACAAAGAAATACACAGGTACCTAGGTTTCTGTCTTCCCTTCCCTCTCCTCAGCTCTGTTCTCCTCCCTTCCTTCTCATCCCCTTCCTTTCCCTCCCCTTTCTCTCTCCCCTCCCTCCCTCCCTCCCTCCTCCCTCCCTCCCTGGAGAGGGTATTGCAACTACTAATCTTTTTCTTGTCTATGTAGTTTTTGTGTTTGTATTTTCCAGAATCATTTATAGTTGGAGTAACTTAGCATGCAACCATTTTATATTGGCTTCTTTTGGAAGGGGCACATGAAACAGGGCTCAGGAATTACTCCAGATTCTGTTTTCAGAGATCACTCCTGGAGGGGCCTTGGGTGACCAAATGGGGTATCAAGGATCATTTCCAGGTCAGCCTAATAGAAGGCAAGTGCATTACCTACATGCTAATTACTTTTGCACCTTGTAGTGGCTTCTTTTATAAATAATACGTATTTAAGACTTCTCTATGTCTTCCCATGACTTGATATCTTTGTTTTAACACTTAAGAATACTACTCAGTTTTCTAGATGTATGAAAGTTTATTAATCATTTCACCCATTGAAGGATTCCTAAATTTTGATTTACTTCTAGCAATTATGGATAAGGCTGCTATAAATATTTAGCTCAGGTTTCTGAATAGATCTACATTTTATGTTTACTTGGGTAAATACTAAAGAATACATTTGTTGGATTACATGATGAATATGTTTAATTTTTAAGAAACTATATTTTAGCAAGAAATTAATAAGTGATCATTTTCAACATTCCCATTAGAATTTGTATGTTTGGTATTTGGATCTGACTATTTTAATAGATCTGGAATAGATATCATTGTTGTTTCAATTTGTAATTATCCAATAACATAAAATGTGGATTATTCAAACAATAATAATGAGTTTTTGTGTTGAAATATTCAATGTAATCAAAATAAAGTGAAAGTAAAGTGAAATTTATCAGTTACACAGGCGCGGTGGGGGGTTGGGGAGGTGGGGGGGTAGGGGGTATACTGTGATTCTTGGTGGTGGAATATGTGCACTGGTGAAGGGATGGGTGTTCGAGCATTGTATAACTGATACTTAAATCTGAAAGCTTTGTAACTTTCCACATGGTGATTCAATAAAAAAAATTTAAGAGCCTGAAGTTGTATTAAAAAAATGTGGATTATCTTTTAATGGGGCTGGAGTGATAGCACAGCGGGTAGGGCATTCGCCTTGCATGCAGCCGACCCAGGTTCGATTCCTCTGTCCCTCTTGGAGAATCCAGCAAGCTACCGAGAGCATCCCATCTGCATGACAGAGCCTGGCAAGCTATCTGTGGTGTGTTCAATATGCCAAAAACAATAACAAGTCTCATTAGGAGATGTTACTGATGCCTGCTCGAGCAAATCGATGAGCAATGGGATGACAGTGATACAGTGATACAGTGATAGCTTTTAATATGAATTTGTGTTATTTATTTCTATTTGCATACATTTATAAGTTATGTATAGTATCTATCAATATATTCTTCAGCAAGGTGTCTATTTTTGACTTATTTTGAAATTATGATTTATTATTGCTGAAATTTAAGTTGTTTTGGATAGCAGTCCTTTATCAAATATGTTCTTTTCAAGCATTTTAACTCAATATCTGTCTGGTCTCATTCTTTTCCTAATGTCTTTTGAAGATTGTGAACAGTTTATGTTTTGGTAGTTGTCATTTTGCCTTAAGGCTGTCACAGAATAAAAAAATTTTTCTGTACATTTATCCTCAAAACTTGATGCTCTGTAAAGCAATGAGTGTCTGGAAGGTAACATAAGGGAGAACTAAGGATTCTGAGAATATTTATGTGAAATTTTACTTTATTTCATGCAAGCAGTTTATAGTCTAGCACTTAGATTCATAAATTATGTGTTGCAAACCCATCTGGGTCCATGTAGCTCTAAAAATAAATTTATGATTTATTGTCAATTCTACTGTGATTTGTGTACTTGTTTTATATGCTATATACCTGGTGTCATGTAACACTTTCTTGGAATAAAAGGTGTTGCAAATAGAAAAGTTTAAGAAACTCTGGGGGCTGGAGGGATAGCACAGTGGTTGGGCATTCTCCTTTCACGCGGTTCACGTGGCCGACCCGAGTTCGATTCCTCCGCTGCTCTCAGAGAGCCCGGCAAGCTACCGAGAGTATCGAGCCCGCCCAGCAGAGCCTGGCAAGCTACCCGTGCATATTGGATATGCCAAAAACAGTGACAGTAAGTCTCTCAATGAGAGACATTACTGGTGCCCGCTCGAACAAATTGATGAGCAACAGGATGACAGTGACAGTGAAGAAACTGATATAGCACATGGCAGACCATTAAGTACTGAGAACTGAGAAACAAAAAGGAAAAATGTCATTATTTCATGACACTGGCACTTAATGTATTTAGTTCAAACTCAATATTTACTACATATCACTTATTTTTGTTTGTTTGGTTTTGAGTCACACCCGGTGGTGCTCAGTGCTTATTGTTGGCTCTGTGCGAGGGATCACTCCAAACAGGTTTGGGGGGACCATATACAGTGCCAGAGATTGAACTTGAGTCAGCCATATGCAAGGCTACATAGCTCTATCCACTCTACTATCACTTTAACCCCCCCGCTTCTTCTTTTTAATCATAACTTCTTTGTGTCTTAAAATAAGTGGAATATTATATCCTTTATACAGTTGTGGTATGGTGATGACTAAAGGATGCAATATATGTGACAGCACAGTGTCTAGTTTGTGACATATGCTCCACACAAGAGTCACTGAGCACTTTTCCTTCTCCATTAGCACTTTTCTTGTTTGTTTATTTTAGAGAGGTTCAAGTATTAGGAGCAGGGGTGGGAGAGATAAAGAGGTGGACTAGAGATTTTATAGGGACAAAGGTGGAAAGTCTTGGTCACGCTGGTGGTGGTGAGGTGTAGTAACTTTGTACATCCATGCCATAAATATTAACACTATTGTTACCATGTTCCCTAAACTCTAAAATCCCATAAATTATATGTAAACATAAACTTTCCCCCCAAATGTTTATGAGTGATCTAGTATCAATTTTAAGCATATATGTGTATGTGTATTATATATATAGAGAGAGAGAGGAGGGGAGAGATAGATAAAGAGATAAAATGACTGTCAGTGATCATGTGTGTCTTATTAAAAGAAAATTTCTACCATATGTCACTTCTTTTAAATAGCTCTTAGGTATAAAGGCCCATTTGAAAAGAACTACTGAGGATGCAGAACCTAGTTTTAATAAAACAAGATTCTGGATGTCTGGAAGGCGAAAACCAAACTAATGGTTCCAAAGGTCATGATAAACGAATTAGGAAAGTAATCAAAATGGCTTAGCAATGCTATACTGTCATTCTTCATCTTAATGAATCTCCTAAAGAGTAAATAAAAGGAGAAAGATGAAAGTAATTATTGACTGTGTACCTAGTTATTGGAGTTCTGCTATCTCTAAGGAATATGGTTCATAAAACTGAGACTGTATGTGAATATACATATATATCTTATAGCTGCCTCAGAGCTGGAGGACTATTTATCATGCTTACATAATGAATGCATAAATACTTATTTTAATGAGCATGTTATACATAACTGCTTCTCTCTTCCATACCCTGCTGAAATTATAGCTTCTGGAAACGTAGATGGGCTAGGGCTAACATGACCAATGGGCTGGTCAGAGGCAGAGTCTGAGTCCATTTCTACCATTTATTACTGAAAACAAAAGACAGTAAATCTTCCTCCCTGCCACTGAACAGCAAAAAAAGGGGATAAAGCAAATTAAGGAAAAGAGCCTCAGAGTAGGGTACACTGATGGTGGGGTGTGTTCTAATTATGTGCAGAGAAAATCATCATTAATAATACTGTAAATCACTGCAAATCACAGAACCCCAATGAATAAAGAAGTTTTAAAGAAACAACAATAAAACAAAACAAAGAAAAAGGAAAATTTCTTTAAAATGGGAGAATGACGCATAATACTATTACTCTAATGAGAAATGCACACACTTTCCCCATGTATATTATATTAGAGGGAAGTTTACTGGTAAAAGTTTTGTTTTCATAAAGCATAAAGGGCACTAGTAGAGATAGGAAATTAGTATTAATCTTAATGGTTGATAAAAGATACACAACAGGGCCGGAGCGATAACATAGCGGGTAGGGCGTTTGCCTTGCACGCGGCCGACCCTGGTTCAATCCCCGGAATCCCATATGGTCCCCCAAGCACCGCCAGGAGTAATTCCTGAGTGTAAAGCCAGGAGTAACCCCTGAGCATCGCTGGGTTGTGACCCAAAAAGAAAAAAAAAGATACACAACATAGCCTTGTCATTTTGATAGACACAAATATTAAGTCATCTTTTCCATAGACTGTGATTATGATTATAACCACACTTCTTTGTAGGTTTAATTTAAATGGACTTTAAATGCTATCATTAAAAACTTGATGAAATAAGAATGGAAATGTTATTTCTATATCTTATATAAGAAGTGATACATAATCATATATAATGAAAGAGAATGTGTAGATATAAATTATACAAAATAAGATATTATGATACTATTTCATTGCTGAATTTAGCTTACTACAAGCAGTACATTAAATATATATGTATATTTATCTACTATATTGTGATTGAGATTCATGTTATTGAAAATTATTCTATATTACTTCTAAGTATTATAAAGATTCTATACTATGGGTAATCATGTTTTATCCAAACCTCATTCCTGAATATTTAGGTAGATTTCACTCTTTAAATATCTTAGTGGCAATCTACAAAATGGGAAAGAATATTCACCCAATACCCATCTGATTAGGGGTTGATATCAGGTGTATATAAGGCACTTGTTGAACTCTACAAGAAGAAAACATCCAGCCCCATCAAAAAATGGGGCGAAAAATGAACAGAAACTTTCCCAAAGAAGAGATACAAATGGCTGAAAGGCACATGAAAAAATGCTCGTTATCACTAATCATCAGGGAGATGCAGATCGAAACAACTATGAGATACCACCTCACACCATAGAGACTAGCACACATCCAAAAGAATAGAAGCAACCACTGTTGGCGTGGATTTGGAGAGAGAGGGACCCTTCTACACTGCTGGTGGGAATGCCGAATGGTTCAACCCTTCAGGAAAACAATATGGTCGCTCCTCAAAAAAATTAGAAATTGAGCTCCCATTTCACTCAGCAATGCCACTTCTGGGAATATATCCCGGAGAGGCAAAAAGATGTAGTCAAAATGACATCTGCACATGTATGTTCATCACAGCACTGTTTACGATAGCCAAAATCTGGAAAAAACCCAAATGCCTGAGAACAGATGACTGGCTAAAGAAACTTTGTTTCATCTACACAATGGAATACTATGCAGCTGTCAGAAAAGACGAAGTCATGAACTTTGCATAGAGGTGGATCAACATGGAAAATATCATACTAAGTGAAATGAGTCAGAAAGATAGAGACAGACAGAAGAATTGCACTCATCTGCGCAATATAAAATAACAGAATGGAGGACTAACACCCAGCAATAGCAGAAATAAGTACCAGATTTGCTCCATGGCTTGGAGGCTGGCCTCATATGCTGGAGGAAAGGGCAGCTCAGATAGAGAAGGGAAAACCAAGCAAAAATGTGGTGGGAGGACCCGCTCGGGATGGGAGAGGCATGCTCAGAGCAGACTATAGACTGAACACATTGGCCACCCAAGACCTCCATTGCTAACCACAATGCCCAAAGGGAGAGAGGGAACAGAGGGGAATGCCCTGCCAAAGAGGTGGGGTGGGGAGGGGGATGGGGTGAGAATGGGTGGGACGGGTGATGGGGTCATCAGTGGAGGACGGGCACTGGTGGAGGGATAGATACTCAAGCTGTATTACTGAAACATAAGCACGAGAATATGTAAACCTGTATCTGTACCCCCACGGTGATTCATTAATAAAAGAAAAAAATTTTTTAAAAATTAAAAAAAATAAATATCTTAGTGGCAAACATATTTGTAAATGAGTTACTGTGTTCTCTGATGTCTACCTTAAAACCGATTCCTACAGGTGAAATTGATTAATGGTCAAAATACCTTTATGGAAGAAGAGTTCTGAGTAACCTGAGACTTTAAAAGTGAAACTCCTAAAATTCCATAATACTACATTATGCTACGCCAATGAAAAAGAATCAAATGGTAAATTTATTTGGTATTGCATTAAGGTTTATAGTACTAAAATCCTTTTTTTTTTTTTGGCTTTTCTCCAGTATTCCCAATGACAGAAGTTCAGGGCCAGCGTAATAGTACAGAGGGTAGGGCATTTGCCTTGCATGAAACCGACCTGGATTCAATCCCTGGCGTCCCATATGGTTCCCTGAACACCGCCAGATGTGATCTTGAGAGCAGAGCAAGAAGTAAGCCCTGACCATTGCCAGATGTGGTCCCCAAACCAAACCAAACAATCCCCCTCCAAAACCCAAACCAAAAGAAAAATGGGACTCAAAATACCCACCTAATTACTAAAGTTCACCAAAGATATATTACAAGAAAAAGAAAAAACAAAACATAACTCCCCAAATAACAAGGTTAAGATGTTGATTTAAGAAAAAAATAATGATTTTTTTTTAAAAAAAACAATATGAAACTAGTATCCAAGGCCACAGAAAACAGGCCAGGAGGACTGTTCAATGGTTGGAAATTACCACAAGATTGTGTGGAGGGTGGAGACTAGTTAAGATAGAGGAAAGTTCATTATGACAACATTAGATAGAAAAGATCACTCTGGACAAGAATTGAATGTTGAAAGTAAGTAAAGGGATATAACCTTTCAGCAACTGTACTGCAAGCAATAATGCCTAAACTGAAAGTGAGGCAGATGGGGATGGGAGGCAGTTTGAGGGGTAGGGTGGGAGAGAAACTGGGGACATTGGTGCTGGGAAATTACATTGGTGGAGGAATGGGTGTTGGGACATTATATGACTGAAACCCAATCAAGATAAGCTTTGTAATGCTCAATCTCATCGTTATTCAATTAAATACAAAATTATTATTAAAAAATAATGAAAGCATCTTTGAAGCAGGGTCAGTACTAATCTTCTGAGTAGGATATCATACGTTCAGAGTGTTGTTAATAAAAATCCGTGGGAATTACTCTCAGGAATATGGGAGTGAAGAGGCAATGAATTTAGGACTTCTTAAGGGAAACACATATTTTTCCTAGTGATTAAGAAAATAGTTAAAGTAGTTTTCATCATGAACTGAAGAACTAAGAATGACACTGTTTGGGGGGCTGGAGCAATAGAACAGCGGGTAGGGCATTTGCCTTGCATGTGGCCGACCCGGGTTCAAATCCCAGCATCCCATATGGTCCCCCGAGCACCACCAGGAGTAATTCCTGAGTGCATGAGCCAGGAATGACCCCTGTGCATCACCGGGTGTGACCCAAAAAGCAAAAAAAAAAAAAAAAAAAGAAAAGAAAAGAATGACACCGTTTGGAAAGTTTCCCAGAAATCATAGGGCAAAGCTCCTTGCTATTTGGAACAATGAGAAGAATTATGTTTTCCTAGTGACCATGGCTATAAAATTATTCTTTTGAAGCAGAGATTTTAAAAGACAAATATTTCAGACTTTGACCATACAGTGCAGCAGAATCTATCTTTTTAAAGATTTTTTAAAGGATCATTTTAGGATTGGTTTAGACATAATGTATCCATCTGATTACAGTTGATTCAATTCTGTTCTCAAAATATCTTAAGTTTCTGATTGACTTTTTCAGGCATATTTTTCTGTCTAGACATAACCTAAATGGCAGACAGAAGAGACTCTGTAAATATCAGTTGTATCTGCAAACTCACAGGCAAGCTAGGGTCATAGATCTATCATTTCTGTCACATTGCACAGGAAATATCTCAGTCTCAACCTCCTGCCATGCTCAGCATCAGGTCTTGAAGAATTTCAGCTACTTTTAGTAGTTGTGCCAATACAAACTGAATGTACAAAGATAGTTCCTCACCATGTCTAGGAGATGAGAAAAAGAAGCAGTGAAGCTTCTGAAATTTAGACTCCTTGAAAAGCTACAGTCCCAGCCCCAAATAACTCAAAACTCCTTAGTATATCCACACTATAATTACTGGATTCATGTTTGACTGGAGCCCCAGCAACATATCTTTAACAGAGGCTTCTCTTTGCTCCAGGGGCTTAGGTGATGATTTGTGTCTTGTTTTATACTGTTCACATCACCTTTTATTCAGAAGTCTTCCAGAGAACCTGTCTCACGTGTTGTGAAGTCTCTGTTCTGACTTTCACGTTATGTTAGAACCTAACCATATTAGGCTCTTTAAATATCAAATTAACCCATTTTATGCTGATTTGTGTCTGTTGGGAAGTCTTTAATGCTTTCCTCTGATTTTGTCTGACTCATCCTAAAATGCTCTTAATTCTCTTTCTGTTTAGTTTGAAAATTTCAGCATAGCAGCCAGAGAGATAGTTAAGTGATTAAAGCATTTGCTTCCCATAAAAGCTACCCAGTTCAATCATGGTATCAAATGATTCTCTGAGTGTTGATAAGAGTGGTCCCTGAGCACAGATCAGGGAGTCTCACTGGGTATGCCTCAAAAATCCATCTCCTCAATAAATCAAAAGCAACTCCCAAGCCCCAAACTTTAAATTTAAAATGAGATGTGGTTACTTGTAAATGTCACCATTTAAAACATTTTATTTAAATGACTGCATTAGTTTTATTATTATTATTATTATTATTATTATTATTATTATTATTTTGCTTTTTGGGTCACACCCGTCAATACACAGGTGTCATTCCTGGCTCTGCACTCAGGAATTACCCCTGGAAGTGCTCAGGGGACCATATGGGTTGCTGGGAATCAAACCCAGGTTAGCTGCATGCAAGGCAAACGCCCTACCTGCTGTGCTATTGCTCCAGCCTTATTTTATTATTTGCTATATCCAATTTGCATCCATATTTATTTTGTAAATGCAATGTAGAAATCTCTATTCTTCCATATAGTTTTAAAAAATAAGTACAGTATTCTGCAATAGTAGTCTGAAACGGTTAAAGGTGTAGAATGAAAAAGAATGTGAATTTTTGTTTGCTGATATTTAATGTAAGGGTTATTCAACATTTGTAATCTCTAAAGAATTTTGTCAGGCTTTCAGAAAATTAGAACAATTGAATTGCCTCATTTAAAGAGAAGTCTTTGAAGAGATTTTGTCTTCTTCCAAAAATGATAGTTATGAGGATATAGAAAATGAAAATATGCTACCTAATGGGGCTACACTAATATAGGATGTGATATTTAGGCCAAATTGATATACTTCACATATTTTGGAATTCTATTTTATTTCATTTATTTATTGGCTTTGGGGCCTTGCCTAGTGGTGGTCAGGGTTGATGCCTGACTCTGGCCTCAGGAATTACTCCTGGTGGGTTTGGGGAACCACATGATATGGGGTGCTGGGGTTTAAACCCAGTTTCGCTGCATGCAAGGCAAGTGCCCAAACCACTGTCGTATTGCTTCACTCCTCATTCTGTTTGTGAAGTGGTAAAGTCTTTAAGATGAAGAGCAGTCATATCTTTCAGAAAAGATATTATGAGTATAGTCTATATCCTATGACAATACTGTTAAATACTGTATTTCACTGCATAATTATAATCCTTTTTCTGTCAAAATATTGGTTTATAAAACTGTTAAAATAGTTTATTTGTCATATTATTATTTTTATAAAATTGTCATAAAATTTGTGATGATTATGTGGTGAATTTGGTAAGTTCAGATGCTTAAAAAATTGGGTGATGAAAAACACTCATTTGCTTGCACATTTTAATATTTCAAATATGTACTATTATGCTCTCATGCATTTGTATTTCTAAACTTGAAATGGAAAATTATTTAAATTTAGGGTAAACATAATGAAATTATGACCATTTTCAATGAACACTACATTTTTATGTTTCTTGCCTAGTTAACACTCTTCACTTTAATAGCAAAGCTTGATTTGCTGAAAAAAAATCTAACAGGTCTAAAAGTTGTAATATTTGGAATTGGATCTTACAGAGTAAAACATAAAATAAGTTATTTAACATCTTCAGTCATTAATTTCTTCATCTGTTAAATAAGGTCTATAACAATTGTCTCACTAGGGTATTATGGGTCTAAAATTTGAAAGCAAACAGACTTTTTAATACTGGATTGGTGCTCTATGTGCCTTTCTTATTTTATCATTCTGTTTCTAGAAATGTTTTAGTATAGATAGTATAACCATCTGTGTAAAGGGTAACTTCCTGGTGACCTTGAAAGTCATATCTAACCTTAGTTTCTCTGAGCATTAGTTTATAAGCAAAACTTTGCATTACAGAGACTTCCATTCATCTTATATTTTAGTGATATATATTATCTGTTTGGTTCTCTAGTGTGACTGTGGAAAGTATAAAGGGGAATGAGAGCGGGTGTGGAATACATTTGCCTCTCTTTTTCTTTTGCCTTGATCTCTTCGCCCCACAGTGTACTTCCACCTTCTAGTTATCTCATTCAGATAGCAAGAAGGTGGCTCTTGTCACTGTGTTTTCCAATGCTTTAAGATTTTTCTTTCTTTTTTTTTTCCCGTTTTCTGGGTCATATCCGGCGATGCACAGGAGTCACTCCTGGCTCTGCATTCAGGAATTACCCATGGCAGTGCTCAGGGGATCATATGGGATGCTGGGAATCGAACCCAGGGTGGCCACGTGCAAGGCAAACTCCTTACCCGCTGTGCTATCACTCAATCCCCAGCTTTAAGATTTTCCTTCACTACACTAGAACCTCTGGAATAATTTCTAACTCAGAGAGCTGCTGTGAAGGTAAAAGAATTAATGCATGAAGCACCAGAGCAGTTTCCTGTCATCAAGAGCATGTACAATAAATGTTAGTGGTTTTTGTTATATGAACATTACTTGTAGACTATGACATATTTTTATCCTCCTTTTTTTTTTTTTCAGATCCTCTCAGAACAAGAAGTTCCCTTGACATCTGTGAGGACTATAAGAAAGATCAGAGCAAGCAAAAAGGTCTTGATATTTGGGTTAAAAACAATGTTGAAAATAATCTTTGTTAGGATTGGAGTGGTGCTGGAATGATAGCACAGCGGGCAGAGCATTTGCCTTGCATGCCACCAACCCAGGTTTGATTTCTCAGTCCCACTTGGAGAAACTGGCAAGCTATCCAGAGTATCCCACCTGCATGGCAGAGCCTGGTAAGCTACCTGTGGCATATTTGATATGCCCAAAACAGTAACAACAAGTCTCACAATGGAGACATTACTGGTGCTCACTCAAGCAAATCGATGAACAATGAACAATGGGAGGACAGTGCTACAGTGTTACAGGTAAGAAACTATAAAGTTATCCCATGCTGGAGTGGTGGTACAAAGGGTAGTGCATTTGCCTTGTGTGCAACTGACCTGGGTTTGGTCTTGACACCACATATTCCCCCCTGAGCCCTGCCAGGAGTGATCCCTGAATGCAGAGTTAGGGGTAAGCCCTGATCACTGCCAGGTATGGCTCAAAAACAAAAAAAAAAATTTTTAATAAAATAAAATAAAATAATCTTTAGGAAAAGCCCAGGTACAATGATTGTGGATGAATGAACACTGAAATTTTCATTAATTTTACATCTTTTATGTTTCTAAGTTTTGTTGTGATTTACATTTTAATATACATATAAAATATAAAAAATTGAATAGTCCCAGAGAAAGTATCTGTATAAATCACATCTTATTTCTTTCTTATTCCTCAACAACTCAGTTAATTTCTAAAACCGTCAAAACTTTTATTTTTTTAACCATATATGGGTGACCTTTTAAAGAAAGATCTGACAACAAGATAAACTATGCACTATTTACAGAGGGAGTTTGTAGGATATATTTCATTTATTTTTCTCTCTGGTTTCTAGAGAAATTTTTTTTTTTTTCTTTTTGGGTCACACCCAGCAATGCTCAGGGGTTACTCCTGGCTTTGCACTCAGGAATTACTCCTGGCAGTGCGTGGGGGACCATATGGGATGCCGGGGATCGAACCCGGGTCGGCCGTGTGCAAGGCGAATGCCCTACCCGCTGTGCTATCGCTCTGGCCCCAGAAAATTATTTATTTTTTAAGAGCACAGATGATTGAGGAAGATTTAAACTGGAAAGAGACAACACATTGAACTTTATTTATTTATTTATTTATTTAATTGAATCACCATGTGATACACAGTTACAATGTTCCAACACTCATCTCTTTACCAGTGTTCATTTCTCACCACCAATGTGCCCAGATTCCCTCCCCCTAACCTGTCTCTATATGACAGGTATTTATGTCCTCTCAGGTACTATGTCCCCCGCCCCCCCTCCTTTGTATTTCTCTCTGAAGACACAATACGTTGAACTTTAAGGGAAAGAGCCTTTAGGTTTACATATATATTTTTTTGTCAGGTACCCAGAAAACCCAGCAGTCTTTAGGCGTTATTTCTGGTGATTCCTGAGGGATCATGCAGTGAAGCGGATTAAACACAGGTCTCCTGCATTGCACAGCATCTACTCCAGTCTACTGTTGAGCTGTCTCTCCAGTCCTATATCTCTAGATTTACAGGTCAAACAGGGTCAGAGTTTCCTTGCTAAGGTAAGGCAATTATTTAACAATTAGCATGTATTAAGCTCAGTTCAATTCTTGAGTATACAAATATGACTGACACATTTTGTGGAGGAAATGATTCTCCTATGACCATAAACTTATAATTGATAAAATAATTAAAGTTATGTATTATATTGTGGCATTGTGATGATTTGGGATTGTGGGGAGCTGTTATCCATTAAAGAGATGGAATCTTTCCTGGCATCATCTATCCAGGGACGGAGTGGTCACCAAGTTTGACTGCCCTGACCTTATCTGAGGAGTGTTCTATATCTTAAAAATCTAGCAAGGTTTCTAGGAGGAGGAAGTGGAGCCAAGTGATTTGTGTTTTGAGAAATTTGTTAAAGATCAGTACTCTGAAGGTATAAAGAAGGCCACCACTTGGTGTTCTTCAGTTATTCATAGTGATTCATTATTTGAAGTGTAAAATGAATCACCATTATCACAATTGTCTTAAAAGTTAATAGATGTTTTAATTATTTTTGCATGAGAAAACAACTATATAGGGAAAATAACCCACAGAATTCAGGTTCATATGACATGAAACACTAGCAATTTTAAATAAAAAAGGATTAATTTAATAAATTGTTTTAAAATTATATAGATTGGAGTTCATAACCTGTCTCCAGGAATAATTTCCAGAGCACCAATACAGAACTACCTTAGTAAGGGAACTGTAATTTCTGCTATTTAAAAAAATTAATCCTATTTTTAATGAGAGTTTAACTGAATAAAGTATTCTTGGTGAAGTGTTTATTTCATTGAGTTTTTTTCACTATATCTCACCATTGCCTTTGGGCTTGGATGTAAACGATCACTGTATGACTGAAATGCAAACATGAAAGTTCATAAGTTTGTAACTGTACCTCACGGTGATTCACCAATAAAAAATAAAAATAAAAAAATTAATCCTATTTTTAAATTATAGTTTAAGTAATAGAGTAAATATAGTAAATATAGTGTTGTACAAGTTACTAACCACCCCTACAACTTAAATGGCCATGATACTTTTGCCAATCTCTATGTCCACTCAAGTTTCTTCCTTCCCATCCATTCCTGCTCTATTTGTTAATTGGCAGTTACAGTTTAGCACACACTGTTTTCTTCCTTAGCACCATTCATCTGCTCCAGACCTTCTTAAGAACTTAAAGTTCCTGCATTACGTTGCTTGCCAGCAGCCTATTCATACCTCTTTCCTTTCCTCACTAAGCTAATCCCCTCATTCTGGATCTGTATTCTAGATTCTAGGTCTGTATTCTAGATTCTAGGTCTGTATTCTAGAATCTGAAGTTTGGTTACTTACTGATGTTTTTTATGCCTTTGATTTGTTTCTCTATATACCACAGATGGTGAGATCATATCGGATTTGTTCTTCTACTCCGACTTACCTCACTCAGCATGGCACTCTTTAATTTCATGTTAGTTACCATGGACTGCATGACTGCATAACTTAATTTTTTAGTGGCTGCAAGTATTCAATTGTGTATATGTATCACAGTTTCTTTTATTAAATTTTATTTCATTTTTATAAAGTAGTTCATAATATTTGATTACATTTAATATTCGAACACCAATACTACCACCATAACACCTTCCCACCACCATATTTCAGATGTTTCCATCCTGAACCTCAACACCTGCCCCGAAGTAGAGGCAAAATAATTCATTTTGTATTGTTTGTTATGAATAAATTGCTGAAAAGATCCAAAAAAGTTTCCTTAGAGCAAAGTGTGTGAAGATTGTTGTATTTCACCCAGGGGCCATTAAGCCCTTCTATTAGAGATTACTAAGATATTGTTAAAGGTTGAGCCTTGTGTGCTAATATGTATATATATATACACATACATGTATATATATGTGTGTATGTATGTAAAAACATATTTTCCTCTAAGATTAGTTGCCTTCTGCTTTAAACCCCATCAAATAATATCACAGATTCTTTATCCATTCATGTGTTGTTGGACATTTGTGCTATTTTGTTATCTTGTCTATTATACTAAGAGCTACAGTGAGTATCTCTTTGAATGAATGCTTTTGTATCTGGGGCTTAGATACCTGGAAGATAGATGGCAGGGTCAAATGGGTGTCCCATTCCTACTTTTTTGAGAAATCTCCATGTTTTTTGCAATAGAGGCTGGATCAGTGACATTCCTCTAGCAGTGATTGAGGGTTCTTTTTATATCACAACTCTGTCACATTTTGTTGTTTTCAGTATCTCTACTGCTTTTAAATAAGAAAATCTGAAGTTCCTTCTCCAAAAGCACACTGTCTGATCTATGATTAGGACTTTAGATACTGTCAACAGAAGTATTGGATTCTGAGCGAAGTTGAGCCTGAGATCCCTAATACCAACAAAAACAATAACCTATTTATTGTCTTTCAAAACGCACCCTTAGTTACTAGACATTACACAATGAAATGTAATTTGGTTATAAAAAATGGAAGCCTACCATTTGCAACAATAAAAGAGGGTATTATGTTTAGCAAAATAAATTATCATTCACATTCACATGTGAATGATAAATAACTGAAACTAACGAATAAAGAAAATAAAAGCAAGATAAACTTAGAGTATAACAACAAAATAGTTTTACTAAAGGGAAAAGGTAAATCAGTATGGATTAATCACATAAAAAAGTGGGGGCATTTGGGGTTGGAGAGAGTACAGTAGGTAGGCTGCTTGCTTTGCAAGCAGCAGACCTGGGTTTCATCCCAAGGACTCCTTATGGTCTCCTAAGCAGCTCCAGGAGTGATCCATGAATTCAGAGCCAGGAGTAAGTTTTGAACACTGCAGGCTATGATCACAAAACAAAGTGAATTGTATGAGGAATAAAGGAAACTAAATCTTTAGTGGTGAACATGATATGTACAGATTTATATTTATCATGTTATATACTGAAATGAAATAGTGTTATAAACCAATGTTACTTCAATAAAAACTTTAAAAAGAGATGTAGTAGTTGCTGCAGTAGTGTCTCTGGAACCATGTGGTTTTCAATAAGTTGAAATGAGTAGTTAAATCTAAAGCACATTCTGTGAAAATCAGTTTTGAAGAGAGAAAAACTGAAAAAAAGAATGCCAACAGAAAAATTTTATGCATCAAGCAAATACAACTATAACAATGGGAAGAGAGGGAGGTGGTGGAAGTTCTGGTATTTTGACTCAAACTTATTGACATTCAAAGCCTAAACCTTTCTACTGCTTGATACATCTTAATTTGAAATTAATATGAAATTCACTCGTGACTATGGGATTTATTTATATAAATCTTTAATAAATTCCATTCTAGGGTGGAGCCTTTTGATCAGCAAAGATTTGAGTCAGATCCAGATAAAATTGTAGTTTATCTTGGAGTTGGAATCCTATTGGGATCCTGAGTGGGAACAGTCTAAGA
Organism: Sorex araneus; assembly: GCF_027595985.1. NCBI lineage: Eukaryota > Metazoa > Chordata > Mammalia > Eulipotyphla > Soricidae > Sorex > Sorex araneus. Next base: position 330,657,370 of record NC_073303.1, read on the forward strand.
AGCCATGGTAATGATCTTGCTGAAAGATAAACAGCATAACAAGGAGATCTGGGATGATGTCCAACTAGTTTCAAGGGGAAACATTTTCTGACAACAGGGAATTCTTAAATATTTAAAGCTATTGGAAAGCTACTTTAGAGCATTTTGTAGAAAAAGAATATTGTTCATTGGTAAGATTCTATTAAAAATTAGAGATAATGTGGGGTTTTCTGTGAAGAGTTAGTGAAGACTTTCTATCCTAGAGAGTTGGAATATTTTGTTTTCCTCAAATTTAAATTTGATATAATTATCAATATTAAGAATATCCACAATAAAAAGAATGAGTATACATTTGTAGGGATAAAATCAGAGGTTCTTTTAATTTCCTAATCCATTCTAAGAAATTTGATGGTGGGAACAAGTTCTCTTGCTTTATTAGTAAGTCTTATCGGTCATTTCCCACCCACATCATAAGTGAGCCCTGGAACATAAAGATCTTGCCTTTGGCTCAGAGTCTTCTTGTATAAATCTCCTCGTGAATCCTACCTCGGGCTGTGTAAGCCCCTCACGAGCTTGGGGAGTACATGTGAAAGGATATCCTCCAGCTCCCCGGGCGGCTCTCTCTCGCTGCCCGCTGCTCGCCCAGCTCTCTCTAACCGCGCAATTCTTTCTTACAGTTATATCCGTCTCTTATCTCTCTCCCTCTCTCTCTCTCTCTCTCTCTCTCTCTCTCTCTCTCTCTGCTGTCTCTCTGCTGTCTCCGTAACTGTCTCTCCTTCAGTCTCTCTCCTTCATCAATCTATCCCTCCACAGCAACCTTAAATCAATCAATTTAATCCATCCTTTCTCCCCGCAGCCGATCTTTTGTATCCTCTCACCATGCCTCCCCAACCACGTCTCCCCATGGGAAGCATGATCAAAAATGTTTTTCCAGACTTCTCTACCACCTGCAGCCCAGAAGGGCAAAATAGCCTTTAAGGTGTGTTTCTCCTCTCCTTAGTATTGCAACTTAATTAGCATCTTTAATTCTCTTTCCTAATATTTACCATAAATACTGTATGGACACAGTAATAGACACTTTTAAGCTTGAAGATTGACTCTCCTGGGGACATCTTATCGCAGACTCAGACTACAGTGCTCAGGCAGGATCAATCATTCCTAACCCCACCAGGGTCCAAATCTATTTCTATTTATTACTTTTGGATCATGACAGAATTTGTCCATGACCAAGCTCTTAATTTATAGTTAAGCATTAGGGCACTTTGGCCAGGTCCATTTCAATGCCAGGGTAGCTCATAGCTCACCACTTGCCCCGGGTCCATCCAGTTCCTCATCGGAACCTACTTTTGGGGATCTAGGAAGTAGGGGCAATTTTGGGGATCCAGGAAGTAAGGGCAAGTTGAGAGAGCAGATGTCCAGAAGGTAATATTATCTGGAGTCAATCAACTCCTAAGACACAGGTTTGTCTTTTTTTAACTGTCTTCCTGTAGTCATACAAAAAGCAATTGCTCTGAAATCACTAACCATGCAAAGGACATTAAGGAGAAGAGAAAGGCATTATTTACAAGACAGAGTTTGATCAGGAGACAAAGGTAATTGACAGGCTGGAGGGGGGAGCAATCAACAAACACAAGCTCCCAGTGGCCAGGGAGGAAGGGCAAACGAACGTTATCTTACATCTTCTCTTTCATAAATACTTACCTTATTAGTTTAAATTTTAGACTATTCAGAATTCTATTCAGAACTATGCATTAGACTATTCAGAATTCAGCTGTCTCAGTATATTATATACTCCCCAGAGGTTGACAAACCATGTAGTCAGTATTTGATTGTTTATAGCATTTATTACACTTAATTTGTGTATTTATTACACTTAATTTGTGTATTTTAAGAATTCTGACAAAGTTAAGGAATATAAAGTGAATAATAAAGTAAACTTTATTACTACATATCATAGAACCTTGTGAGATGTATATAATCATGCCATGTCACTGCAAAAAGAAAAATGAGCATAGCTGAGACAAGTGTGATCATTTATTGTTCCCAAATTAACTAATCAGAAAAGGGATGGAGTGAATAAAGGACCAGAAGGAATCTAGGAATGCAGCATGGGTGCATCCCTTCTTATATGAACCATTGACTAAGTGTGAACAAGTAACATTCTTCTCTAACAGTGGGAGCTTAATGAGAGTTTCAGTATGAGTAAGTTGATGCATACATCAGTGAATGAATTAAGGATATGTGAATTAATATTCCTTTTTTATTGAGATCAATGCTTTTAGTATTAATTTTATCAATGCTTATAGTATTAAAGTCATTTATGGCTGCAGTGTCACTACACCAATCCCTTCACCAGTGTTTCAAGATCCCTCCACTACTATCCATGTTCCCTTCCATATCCTTATTCCCAGCCTTCTCTGTTGATTATGTACCAAGGCTTGTTTACATTGTATAATCTCTTTCTCTTTTCATAGCCTGTATTTGAGAAAGATCACTTAATAATTAGTTTTTACTTTCTGACTTACTTCATTTAGCCTGACACTTTCCATTTCTACCTAACTTGCAGCAGAATGCAAAATTTCAATTTTTCCTCTTAGATAAATTTTTCCTCTTAGATTATGGTATAAATCTATTGTGGATTTATACCATAATTTCTTTATCCAGTCATCTTTTGTTGGGCACTTGTCTTATTTCCACATTTTGACCACAATGAACATTGGTATGAATATGTCTTTTCAGATAAATGCTTTTGTGCTTTTAGTATAGATGTTCAAAAGAAGAATTTCAGGGTCATATGAATATGGGGTTGAATAATTATATTCATTGATTTTTTTTAAGTAGGGTTCAAGTTTCTAGAAAAGTTTTTTTTTTTGCAAACTCAGAGACTTATTGTTTGCTGTTATATCTTTGCTGTTACATTTGTAGTGTTTTGATAAGTTCCCAAACTATTTTCCAAAGAGACTAAACCATGTAATAGTCTCACCAAAAGTGAATGAGAATTCCTTTATCACCACATTCCCGCCAACAGTTATTGCTTACAGCTTTTCTAATATAGCCCATTCTCACTGGTGGGAGTTGATATCTAAATATCATTTTAATTTGCACATCCTTGTAATCAGTGATGGACATTTCCCCCCATATGCCTGTTCACCATGTTTATGTTTTTTATTCATCTTCTCTACCCACTTTATGTGTCAGTTTATCTTCTCTCCCCATTTTTGATGGGCTTGGCCATTTTATTGTGCCTGAAATTTGTGTGTTTTATATACCTAGATTATAGGCTCTACCTAGTTTGATCCAATGGATATGGACTTCTGGGTTTTTATGTAGCACGGTTGTGGGGAACTTGGTATTCATCTGAACACTTTGAACTTGAATTTTGAACTTACTCTAAGTTTCTTGCTCTAAGTGGGGGACTTCTTTTTTCTCTTTATTTTTGGTGGACAAACATCTGTCATTGCTTTGGTTCAGTTAATTTGGATCTCTTAACTGCACTGCCCACCACAGATATTAGGGGTTGAATAATTAAAATCATTGATTTTTAAGTAGGTTTCAAGTTTCTAGAAAAGTTTTCTTTTTTTGTAAACTCAAAGACTTCATGTTAATTGTTAAATGTAAAAGCAATGTATAGGGAATTCTGCTGTAAACTTTATGCAAACCTCTTGAACAGTGTCAAGATAATATAAGGTTGCACTCATCTGTGGAATATAAAATATGGGAGAATAACACCCAAGAATAGTAGAGATAAAAACCAGGAGGTTTACTCCATGGCTTGGAAGCCTGCCTTGAATGCTGGGGGAAAAGACAGCTTAGATAGAGAAGGGAACACCAAGTAGCTCGGGTTGGGAGATGTGAACTGAATGTAGACTATAGATTGAACACAATGGCCACTCAATGCCTCTGTGCAAACTGCATCACCAAAAAGGAAAGAGAGAAAAGGGAATGCCTTGCCACAGAAGCAGGGTGGGGTGGGGGTGGTGGGAGGGATACTGGGATCATTGGTGGTAGAAAATGGGCACTGGTAGAGGGATGGGTACTCTATCATTGTATGACTGAAACACAAGCACGAAAGTTTATAAATCTGTAACTATACCCCATGGTGATTCACTGATAAAAAAAATTTTAAAAAAGGTAATATAAGGTTGAAAATTGTAAGGCAGTGTGAACACATACAATAAGAGACAAAAGGTAAGATAAGTGCACGGCCCATAAATGACAAATTACATATCACTGAAAGACATACTCTCATCTTTTATACAGGGAATCCTAGATAATGGTGGAAGCAGGCACTCTTGGTGAAAAGTTGTGGTGTGGGAATATTGTATGCATGAAACCCTATAATGAACAGTATTGTTAATCAAAAACAACCTCATTAGTTTGTAAAGATTATTTATGTTATAGTTCCTGGGTGCAAAAGAAAGGAATAAAAATGTTATGATTATGAAGAAACTTTTTGCTATCATATATTACTTAATTTAGTCCTTGAAGTAACTAAAGTAGTCCTTAAATAACATTATTTTATTTAAAAACAAAGAAATTAACATTAGTGAGATTTTCTAATTTGCATATCATTTTTCCATGGTTATAAAGTTGAGAAATCTAATCTTTATTATACATTTATGGAATGGAATATCCTCTCGCTAATTCATCTATAAATAAAATTAGCAAGACATCTTTATACTACTTGCTTATCTAGTTGCTGGTTTACTCAGGAGAATAAGTTCAGATTCTTCATTTTTTGATACTTTCTGAACCAAGTACTTTCTGCCTTTCCATTGTATATCTTTTACAGTGTTAGAATCTAGAACAAAGTCTGATACTGGTGGATAATATGTTATCATCTACACTTTTTCTCTATGAAAAGCTAGGAAGAAAATAAACATGAAATTGACAAAAGATAAAAAGAAGACTTTTTATTAACAGACATGAAGCTGGAAGGAGAAGGAAAAAAGTAAAGCAGCTTTACTGGGAAAAATACAGAGAAGGAATAATCAACTCCATATATCATAACCCGAGTGCACAGCATAACACAATAACTAATGTCCTGATCAACATTTTTGATTCATTAAGAAAATTACATTATTTTCAGCTGACTTTCTTTACCTAAGCTAAGACAGAAAGTACAATGCATTTTAGAAAGATACATTTTATTGATAAAATAAATATTACTTTACTTATGTTTATTGAACTCTCTAAGGAAAATCAGAAGGGACTGTTAAGGATAACTTCTAAAGAACACATGATCTTTATTTTTTTAAATTTTTTTATGTTAATTTATTTTTTTATTAAATCACCATGTGGAAAGTTACAAAGCTTTCAGGTTTAAGTCTCAGTTATACAATGCTCGAACACCCTTCCCTTCACCAGTGCACATATTCCACCACCAAGAATCACAGTATACCTCCCCTTTCCCCCATCTCCCCAGCTCCCCACCTCGCCTAAGAACACATGATCTTTAAAATTGAAGATTTTACCACAGAATCTACATTTTTCTATTACAATTTATAATTTTCTATTACAATTACAATCATAATTATGATTAACTTTCCATGTCTTATACTGGTTGTTAAAATTAGTTCAACATGCTTATTTTTAACATGATAGATCAGTTGTATTTTGTTTCTAAGCAAAACAAAATATAAATCTGAATTAATCTTAATATTAAATTTTAAGATCATCAGATTTAAATTGCGATGAAATAAACTCATAGAAATGGATGAAAATGTTATGATTATTCCAGAACTCAGATATTTCAGATATTGCATAGATATTGAAGAAGGGAAACTGAGAGTTTGCATGTCTTTAGAAGGTAAAGTTCTCACTGAGGTCCCCCATGATGACATTATGTTGATGAATCATATGTAATCTATGATTTAGTTTTGTTAGAGTCCCAGAATTCAGCAAAATGAGAAACTTTTTTTCCCAAATTTTATGCAGAATGAGAAACTTTTATTTATTTATTTATTTATTTTTATGCCAAATAATTAGCATAACACAGAATGAATATTTATCAAATTTCAATAGAGTTGGAGGTGAAGAGGTGCCATATACATAACCTCGTCAAGCATACTTTCTTTGTATCATTAGGATACCTTAGAGAGAAAATTAATGAATTAAGGATTGTTTACTAAATGTAAAATTAAATCAGAAGGAAGGTGGGAAATCTTGAAGATTTTGAATAGTTGATGGTGGCTGGGCCTATTGAATTATCTCTGAGCCACAACTGAATTGCAATAAATATGTGATACTTATTTACCTCATAAGGCACATTATAAAGTTTTAACTTGTATTGCTTTGTTGTCCTATTTATAAGCCCTGTGAGACAGCTTTTCTAATGGAGATATCCTGTCTTATTATGTGAGAAAATTGAGGAACTGGAATTTAAGTCATTCTCCTAAGGTAATAACAGGGCTAGAAAATTTCAGAAGTTGTATTCAAACAAAAGCAAAGTCAATCCAAGCATTCTTAAGAATGTGCTATTTTAGCTCTCTAGGGAGAGTTTGTTTTTCATAAATTCAGTGTTTCTTCTCTTAGTGCAGTGATGAACAAAGGGATAAGTTCTCATTTCTTCCACTTTACATTTCTGTGTTCCAATCTCTTCATTGCAAGTTTGTTCGCAGAGTTTTCTGCCAAATAAACAGCAATACTTATATTTATTCAGTCCATTTGTAATATCTGACATGGTCAATTTTCCATGGAGATGTTACTGGTGCCCACTTAAGCAAATTGATGAGCAATGAGGTAACAGTGACGGTGACAGTGACAATATGAGTCCTGATTGCAAAATAAGCTTTAAATTCTTCTTCAGTGTATTTTATACTTTTCTGCAGATGAAGAGGTAACATCAGACTTGACTACTAATGGTAGGATATATTTCAGATATATCTGAAAGGTTTCCTGAGATCCTTAGAAGAAAAGAGCTTTACAGAGCCTCCTACAAAGTATTTGAGACAGTCACTTATGAATTACTATGTGCTGACAACTTTATATGACTGTGCCAAAAGACATGGGGTGGATTATCAATCAGCTTGTGGAGGCAACTCAATTTTCTGGACTGTCAATCACCTTAAAGATAAGTGAGGTCCTATAACAAATAACCTTGCTTCTTCAAAATCCTACCTGAATGCTCAGACCTTTTGAAGGCTTTGACTGGATTTTCCTGCTTTGGCAGGAAACTGTCAAATGATCAGCAAAGTCAGTATGTCACTTGTCAGAATTGGCAGGGCTGACTGCTATACATACTAATAAAAGTGGGAGGAGGAGGTGGAATTTTCTATGCTGCTATACAGATGAGACATAATATATGCCCAGGGTTCTATTCAGTCTTTGGAGATGTTAGTTCATACATTATAAATATTTTATGTTGCTACACAGGTCATAAGAGAATAGCATATGATAATTTCAAAACTATCATTAGAGGAAGGATATCTTTTGGGAGAAGGGGAGGTAGAATGAAGCAACTAAGAGATGGAACTAAAAATGCAGTTAGTAAAGAGAAGCGATAGGAATATTATGATTACAGAGTTAGGAAATGTTAGCAGCAGATGGAATCTGCCATCACTTGCCAATTGTAGACTGTTTCATTCCCATAACTAGTGCATAGCTCCCATGGATCAAAGGGTGATTTCACATAACAATAGCAGAGATGTCTAAGGAGCTTAAAACTGTGGAAGAGCTCTCATCATAAATATATCCTATTGGGAGAGATGCTGTGTGAGAAAAAGATAAAAACTATAATAATACGAGGGGAGATAGCTAAAGTTTGAAAATTATGTGTCTTGTTTAAAGCTGCATTTAATTATGATCATAAAATATTTTGCTTTCTTGCATTGCCTTTCTAAAATTAAATCATATGTCTTTTATGCTTAATAAACTGTTTTAAAACATGATCCACAAATTATTTCAAAGTAAAAATGTGATCAAAATGTTAAGTTCAATATATTTTTTTCCTTACACCACACGATAAACCTTTTTTCATTGTGAATGGGATATACTACAAACACAATTGTCCACTCAATACACTAATTTTGTTAATTAAAGTGTAGAAAGGCAATAGCTAGAAAACAGTGCGAACACATCCTAAATAAGCTTACTGTATCTATTCTCCTTGTGCATGTACATTAAGACAAGACAGGCCCCTCAAATACACCAAATTTCAACAGAAAATGAGACAAAATCCCATAACAATAATCTCTCTCAATGTCAATGGGCTAAACGCACCAATTAAAAGACACAGAGTGGCAGGATGGATTAGAAAATTGAACCCAACATTCTGCTGACTAATAAGGCTCTAGAGAAAACCATTGCTCTATTTTTAGTAATCTTTCTTTCTTTTTAACTTTCTATATCAGACCTGGGTTGAGCGGAATACTGAGTGGTGCGGTATGTATTTTGACTTAAACTGTTGTTTCTCTTTTATAACTGGTAAAAAAAATCTTTTAATGGTGGATGAATACTAATTTCTTAGTAATTCACTATCAATATACTCATACAAATGTTAAATGGAACCAATTATCTAGGCTATCTTAAAAACACAATACTTTTCACAGTTTGATTATTTTTTAATTTCTTTCTTGGCCCTAAGATGGCTTGTAGAATTCTGGTACTGCTGAAGCAACAACAAAAAAATCACATTTCAATGTTTTTGCTTCATTCAAAAATGATTTCAGGCTTTAATAACTCTCTTCATTTTTGGTCAAGATTCAGTTTATCTTTGAAAAATGTCCTGAAGCTGGATTTGAAGTAATTGAAATGAATGTATATTGATTTACTTTATAAAAAATAAATAATAGCACTGCACTGTTGTCCCATTGCTCATCGATTTGCTCAAGCGGGCACCAGTAATGTTTCCAAGTGAGACTTGTTGTTACTGTTTTGGCATATAGAATATGCCACAGATAGCTTGCCAGACTCTGCCATGCGGGTGGGACACTCTCAGTAGCTTGCCAAGCTCTCTGAGAGGGATGGAGGAATCAAATGCCCTACTCGCTGTGCTATTTCCACATTACTGAGAGCCTGAGATGATCAGTTTGAGGCAGGAATATTGCTTATATTTAAAAAATGTACTTACATTTGTAAAAATAGTGGCAAACACATATCAACACATATTAAAAATTTGAGAGGAATACAGTAATCTACCTCAAAGCAAACCGTACATATCCACAAAAATTATACTGATTTATTCCATAAAGGATTTGCATGGTGGAGGGCAAGGTCTCAGTGATTTCTATTAAAAATTATTTTTTGAACCTGGGTCTGCCGCGTGCAAGGCAAACGCCCTACCCGCTGTGCTATCACTTGGGCCCCAACCCGGGTTCGATCCCCGGCATCCCATATGGTCCCCCAAGCACTGCCAGGAGTAGTTCCTGAGTCAAAGCCAGGAGTAACCCCTGAGCATCGCTGGGTGTGACCCAAAAAGCAAAAAAAAAATTATTTTTTGATTTTGGATCAGACCTGGCTGTGCTAAGGGCTTTCTCCTAAGGCTGTGCTCAGGGATCACTCCTGGTGGGGCTGGGCAGATCATGTGGGATGCAAAGGGAGCCAAGTCAGCTGCATGGAAGGCAAGTACCCTACCCAGTGTAGAGTATTTCCAGTTCCAGGATCACTGGAATCACTGTATGCACTGAGTTAAATCAATAGAACTTTGCTGCATGTGATCTTGGGAGTGAGTGATTTCTAGCAGCACTGCTGCCAAATATATGGGCACACCACAACTAAAGGGTGAGAGCATGACAACTAAAAAGATGTATGAACACCATGGCCATGCAGTGTGACCTTGCTGACCCTAGATAAGAAGGACGTAAGCTACTACTTTTGTATTGAGAATGTAGGAAAGTACATCATTCCCTAAATTTTTGTGTGAGTGGGAAAAAGTACAACACCTTTGAAGAGGAATCTCTCAATATCTAGAAAATGTTATAAATTCTTTACCTTTTGACCCAGAAGTCCCACTACTGGGTATGCTACCAAAACATAAGCTAGGGAAAAACACTAAATGATTTATGTGTAAGCGTTTTTATAGCAATGTTATTTATAAAAGCAAAAGACATCAAAATTTTCTAAACATCAGTAGGAAATTTTGGTGGTGCAGGAAGGAGGAAAAAAAGTGTTTTGAACTTGAAACAGCGGGACACTTGGGCAGTCTCGGGCCGGGGCTGATACCAGCTTGCGCTCCACCAAAATTCAACCCAGGTGGCCATGCTTTTGCACGGCTGCTTTGCTAGAGAACGACCAAGATCCAGAGGCCAGCTACACTACTTCTGGTCCTAGCAAGTGCTTGCAGCCATGTCTCTAGACTGTGAACTAAGCCTTTGCCCCATGCCAGCCAAGGAGGGGAAATATCCTTCTTCCTCAGTTTTTCTTCCCTTTGTGGGAAGAAGCGGCGTGGTGTCCGTCATATTATGGGACTTTTAAGCAGGTATGAACTTGGTGGCATGGGAAGGAGGAAAAAAAAATGAGTTTTGAACTTGAAACAGCGGGACGCTTGGGCAGTCTAGGGCTGGGGCTGATACCGGCTCAAGCTCTGCCGAGATTCGACCCAGGTGGCTGCTTTGCTGCTGAACGACCAAGATCCAGAGGCCTGATACACTACTTCTGGTCCCAGCAAGTGCTTGCAGCCATGTCTCTAGATTGTGAACTAAGCCTCAGCCCCATGCTGCTCTAGGAAGGGAAATGATGCAATTTCCAACATGAATCTCCCTGGACTTAATTACTAAAATACAGAAATCCTAAACCATGCGGCCGCTACTGCGGCCGCACGACTTCGTATCTCTTCATTCTCATCAATGGAAAACTAATTATCAAATGCTTCCTTGTCAGTAGGGCCGTATTTTTTGGGGGTAAACTCCAACAACAATAGTGAGTTGTGTGTTGAAACTCCAACAACAATAGTGAGTTTTGTGCTGAAATATGGAATGTAATCAAGGTAAAGAGAAAATGAAGTGAAATTTATCAGTTATGCAGGCGGGGGTGGGGGGTGGGAGGTAAACTCGGGATTTTTGGTGGTAGAATATGGGCACTGGTGAAAGGATGGGTGTTTGAGCATTGTATAACTGAGACATAAGCCTAAGAACTTTGTAACTTTCCACATGGTGATTCAATAAAATAAATTTAAAAAAATAAAATAAAATGTGATCTATCCGCAAGAATGCTTTGTGTGAACTAGAGAAGAATGTATATTCGGCTTTTGAGGATGTAAAGCCCTGTATAAATCCATCAGTTTCAGCTTTTCTAGTTCCTCATCTAGGAGTTTCTGTGTCTTCACTGGTATTCTGTATAGTGGATTTATCCAGTGTTGACAGTGGGGTGTTGAAGTCTCTCACTACTATTATGTTTCCATCCTAAGTTTGCTGACCTGACATTTGGTATGTATGTGTTGATTAGAATTAGTATTTTTTGGTCTATTGTTCCTTGATCAATAAGTCATGTCCATCTCTATCTATAATTACTTTCTTTAGATTTAATGCTATTTGGTCTTGCCAACTTTTTACCTTCATTGGCTTGTTTAATTCTTTTCCATCATTTTCTCTGAACCTGAGTCTATCTGGTGATTTTTTTTTTATTTTTTTTGCTTTTTGGGTCACACCCAGCGATGCACAGAGGTTTCTCCTGGTTCTACACTCAGGAATTACTCCTGGCTTTGCTCAGGGGACCATATGGGATGCTGGGATTCGAACCCGGGTCGGCCGCGTGCAAGGCAAACGCCCTACCCGCTGTGCTATCGCTCCAGCCCCTATCTGGTGATTTTAGGCATTATTGCAATAAAATATTTGAAATACTATTTTACTTAGTTTTGTAAACCTTTAAATTAGTGTATCAATCAACTATCATTGTATTAAAAATTTAGGGTAGATATTTATAAAGGAAGAACTTGATTATATTTTATGTACTTGGTGTATGCATCTTCTGTTTGAAACCCATAGGAAAGGGTGACCTTGAAGGAGGTGCCAAATCATAAAGATTATTTCATAGACTTTCTGTAAGGAGCAGGCATATAATACCCGTCACAAATACTCAGGTCAGGTCTTATAGGAAGAAAGCAGCCTTAGACAATATATAAGCAAATGAATGAGATTATTCTGTGATACATTAAACTAACAAAATAAGGGTGATTTCTGTATTTGGCTCTCATACTTTTCCCAATCTTGGTAGGTCAAACTCTTTACTTCTATTGTAATCCTCATTCCCTAAACTACTTTAATATTTGGACTTTTTAGAAAGATACTCTGAAGATATAGCTGGTAAGTTACTGACAAGGACTTCTCATGAATGTCAAAAGAGTGTCCTACTAAGGACCTCTTTCTATTTAATATAAAATTCGGATAGACCTAGTATTTTTTTTTTGTCGTCATAAAATGCTGCATTGGGAGGTGTGGATGGGACAAGACTGCTTTATCATCACTTTATCCTGGGCATCACTTATCCTCCACCCCCTCTCCCAGTTTATTTAAACACCATAGTTTGCAAAGTTGTTCATGATGCATTTGCTCCAGGCACTCAGTATTCCAACCCCAATCCCACCACCACTGTGATCTTCCCTCCACTACTGTTCTGATTTTCTCAGCTTCTCCTAAAGCCTGTTTTCATAGCAGACCTAAAATAATTTATTTTATACTGCTCGTTTCCATTCAATGGTGAACAGAATTATCAAAAATACTTCATTGAAAAAAAATTTGTGAAAATTGCTCCATTTCACCATGAGGACATTAAGTCCTGTCTGAGGGTGTACTGAGATGTTATTGCTAGTTGACCCTTCTGTACTAATGCTTTTGTTAGTCAAGTTTTGTTGGCTTCTACATTATATTCCCATCCAATCTGGTGTGCTGCATATTTTTGTCATAGAAAGTTGGAGGAAAAAGAATAAAAATTTCATGAGCTCTGCCATAGTAAAGAGCTTGGAATACTAATGGGTCAGCTTACTATTATAATATTTCAGACTTTCAAGCGTGTACAAGCCTGATAGTACAAATACCTTTGGTCTACAGACCAAGCTTCCCATGGCAGGAAGGGGAGGAAGAGGTTGGATTGAGTGAGGAAAAGGAGAAACTACAGTGGAGGGTGTGATGCTGCATACATGAAACCCTATCATGGATAATATTATAAATCACAATGCTTCAAAAAATTTTTTTTAATTAGGGCTAATTATCTCAGTATGGAAGATAGGCTAACTTATATTTAGTTCATTTTTGAATATGCTTTTGTGGTTTTATTCTATATTTTTATATTCTGGATTTTTTAATATACTGTGATAAAATTTAGTATTTTTTAATTTTTGAAAATGTTCTTAGCAAAGCTAACCAATACTTATTTTGCAATTTTAAAACAAATCTCTAACACTTCTGCTTAAAATTATTTTTACGTATGTCTTAATTATATATTATACATATATCAATATTTTTAACTACTTAAAATATTTAACAGTTTGTTTGCCTTAAGTCTGCCACAAATATGACTTCTGCCTGTTTTGTTTGTGTCGAGGTAGATAGATTTTCATATCATTCTTCTTTCTGCTTAAAACTTTTGAATTTCTTAAGTGAGACCATTTATTTGACAGAAACGTTGAATTGTAATATCAATTAAAAAGGTAACACTGTATCAGTGTCATCCCATTGTTCGTCAATTTGTTCAAACGGGTGCCAGTAACATCTCCACTCGTTCCTGTTGCGTGTTAGTGTAGTCCAATGGCATCTGCTCGCTCCAGGAACATGAAGAGCCTGAGAATTTAGCAGTCTCTCCTTACTCGTCCTGCCCAACACTGCCACACTGGGGGCTCTTTCAGGGCCTGGGGAATGAGGCCCGTTATTGTTACTGTTTTTGGCATATCGAATATGTCACGGGTAGCTTGCCAGGCTCTGCCGTGTGGGAGGGATACTTGGTAGCTTGCCGTTCTCTCCAAGAGGAAAAATTAGAAAGGTAGAGTTGAGAAATAATGATATCTGGCAAGCCAGCTGATTATTTTTTGTGGGTCTCAGTTTCCTTTCCTGACTAATGAGGGAATGAAACTCGATGATAGCTAAGGTTATCATAACACAGTGTTGACTTAAAGACACCAATTACAAAGCTAATTTAGAAACGAAGGAAATGTTTGACAAGAAAATGATATTAAATTAAAAGCAGTATCAAGTAAAAGTGTATTTTAAAGGGCCAGAAAGATAGTATAGCTGGTAGGTTGCTTGCCTTGCATGCAGCTGACCTGGATTTGATCTCCAGTACCCTGTAGGGTGGCCCAAGCCCTGCCAGGAGTCATCCCTGAGCTCAGAGACGGGAAGCAACCCTGAACACCACTGGATGTGACTCCCAAAGGAACAAACCAACAGCAAAAACCATGGATTCGAAGATCTAAGAATATTATAGAATATATTTGCATGTATAGCTACTGAGAGTATCCCGCCCGCATGGCAGAGCCTGGCAAGCTCCCTGTGGAGTATCTGATATTCCAAAAAGAGTAACAATAGCAGGTCTCATTCCCCTGATCCTGAAAGAAGCCTCCAATCATTGGGAAAGACGAGTAAGGAGAGGCTGCTAAAATCTCAGGGCTGGGACAAATAGAGACATTACTGGTGCCCGCTCCAGTAAATCAATGAACAACGGGATAACAGTGATATTATCATGCAGAAACTAAAGTAAGAGATATTGTGGGGAAAAAGAGGAATGATGTGATTACTGAGATAATCAGGTATTCTCAATATGGGTGATTATTTCATTTTTCTAATCAGATATGCATTAGGTATTCTTTATATACCAGATTAATAGGTTATAGGGATGCAAATGTATATAAAATTATATGCTTATTTGCAGAGCTAATGATCAAATTATGAATTATTCTTTATAATCTTATAATTATTAACTTATAACCTAACAAGTGCTTTATGAGAATAACATAGTGATAAATGCTGGACTGTTACAAGGTCAAAATGATGTCATGCTCTAAAGAGACAGATTTGAGGAGGAATTGGCATTGAAGGCAACACTATTCTAGTTCTAGAATGAAACTTACTTCTTAGTTTTTTTGACAAGTTATTCACACCCCAAAATATAAAGTATACTGAAATAGAATTGCTATGATTAAATTAATTTGCAAATTTAACAAAACACACAATGCCAGAATTTAAATTTAAAATCAAACCTTGTTTAACAGAGAAAGAGGGAGGAAGAATAAATACCTAAAAATTAAATCTAGTAATTGATGGAAAAATCTTTACCAAGTCCTGACAATATTTTTGCATACTCCAAATGTAACTTGTCATCTTGCAATGAAATCCAATTTTGAGGGTAAATAAAAATTCACTTCAATTTAAAATTTTTAGTACACTTGAAAGCCAGAAATTTATGATACATTTTTCCATATTTATTTTGTGTCAGGTGATAGGAAATTATATTCACTATGTATCTTGAAGATGGTAAGATTGATGAGTTATTTATGCAGGAAATCAGAATTCATTACAGATACTATGAAATAAATGTATATCTTACTTTAGCCTAGCTTGATTTTATTCCTGTCATTTCTGAATCATAGTTGCAAAGAAATATAGTTGAGTCTATGTACCTAGCAGAGATTCTATACAGTGATTTTTTAATAGTATATATTTTATGCTTGCTGATTTACAGATATTCTCAAAATATTTTTTATGGAGCGATAGCACAGCGGGTGGGGTGTTTGCCTTGCACATGGCCGACCTGGGTTTTATTCCTCCGTCCCTTTCGGAGAGCCTGGCAAGCTACCAAGAGTATCCAGTCTGCACGGCAGAGCCTGGAAAGCTACCCATGGTATATTCAATATGCCAAAAGCAGTAACAACAAGTCTCACAATGGAGATGTTACTAGTGCCTCCCCTAGCAAATCGATGAACAATGGGACGACAGTGCTACAGTGCTACGTTAAAATGAAATAATTGATTTCAAATATAAGAATGAGTAACATTTAAAGATTGAGGTACAGGGCCAGAGTGATAATAGTGGGTAGAGTGCTTGCCTTGCACCTGGCCAACTCAGGTTTGATCCCCAGCATCCCAAATGGTCCCCTGAGTACTGCCAGGAGTGATCTTTGAGTGCAGAGCCAGTAGAAAACTCTGAGCATTACCGAGTATGGCTCAAAAACAAAAAACCAAACAAAAAACTTGAGGTACGGGACAAATAGCAGCCTTGAGCCAGAGAGACAGCTTAGAGGGCTGGCATGCATATTTTGCAGGTCAGAGGCTTGGGTTTGCTTTCTAGCACCACATAGTCCTGGATGGAGCACTGCTGGGAGTGGTCCCATGAAGAATGAACTGGGAGTAGCTATTGAGCACTGGTGGGCATGAATAGAACATTTAGAAACAATAATCTTATATCTTGTCTCAAAAACATTCTATTGCTAATATTTAGCTACAGATAGTCAAGCAAAACAAATCAACTTAATCTAGCTGAATTAACATAATCACATTTCTAATTAAATAATAAAATGATGAATTTAATCTGCTTCTGCCCATTGCTAGTTCTCACTAGGTATGTTGCCCGTTTTTTAATTACAGGAGAAAATGTTTTGAAAATTTTGTTTTATTTTGAGTAGGACTAAATTATTATGTTTTTGCAAAATAATTAACAGTCAGGGACCCCTTGTATTTGATAAATTTTTATGGCTGGTTGATCTGATCTGAGTCTTAGTCATGAGTCTCTAAAGCTGCTCTGATGGATGAGTTTATCCACGTAAGCAGAAATTATGGGACGTGGGTCACATTAAGCTATCTTGAATGGTTTAGGGTAAGCATAAAGGATAAAACCTACTGGAGTAGATAGAATGAATCAGTTCTCTAACTTTGCCTATGCTCTTTTCTTTTGCATTGAAAAATATAAGTAATAATATGCAGCAAAATGTTTAAATCTTATGTATAACTGTTTCATCTTACACTCTAAGATGAGATAGAATATTTCTATTACTTTGATGTTTCTTCTTGGCCATATTAATGACTCCCAAGGGGGCACTCTTTTCTGAGTTCTGATAAATTAGCTTTGTCTATTCTTTAGTTTTGTGATTATTACCTTTTTAATCAGCTCTATATCATCACCACCAATTAGGTGTCTGATATACCTATCAGACTTAATGCTTCAAGCTCATCATCATCTTTATTTAATATTGAATTTTCTGCCTATATTGTAATTAAAAGTGGATTACTTTTGCTCAACTTAAATGATTTTGAATTCAAATGAGTTAAGTGTGAAATAATTCATTTGGCAGAGATAGAAAGGAATAGAGTTTCTTGGCAGAACAGGGAGTGCACTATAGGTAGATAGGCTTGCAGCTTTAGGGTGAATGAATCACAGGTATATATTTTTGAGCTGGGTTGCTGGAGCGTGGAGTACATTAGGATCTGTTTTCAGCAGTGGGGTATACAGTGAAGTCTAAATTGTGTGAGGAGGCTAAGAGCCTATAATAGGGCCAGGCTGAGCAAACAATGTGATATGCTTTGAAACTAAAGCCTGTTGTCCTGCTATAACCCTTTCTTCCGTTTAAATTCACTGTAGTCTTTCTGTAATGATTGGTATCACTCTAAGGATGGAGGTCACGTCAACTCGCTTTTGGGATATAACACATGGAAGCAAAGAAAAAGAAAAACTAGCTTCCTACGGAATCTGCCAAATAAAACTGTGATTGGGTCTGGACAGGGTCTCCATAGCTCCTTCTCGCCAGGCCTGTGAATTTGTTGGCTGACTTTGGCTTCCACACTTCACTAAATACACTCACTACATACACCACTAAATTCTGAAATTTAGTAACTCAGTCCACTACGAGATCCTGTGCAAACTTTTTCCTCTGCCAATGCTATCCTCCTCATCAGCCAAGATAGCCAACTGTAAAGTAAGGAAGCAAGGTGGGAGATTTGGCCGTCTAGATACACATATGAGCTCTGTTTTTCCCTACATCTATGGCTCTTGAGAAGTTTCACAGCTATTCTAAGCTTCTGTTTTCCTGTTTATCAAAGTGGGATCTAATAGCATTTTCCTTTGGGGATTAAATGAGATAATCTAGATAAGTGGCTAGTAACCCTGTTGGTAATCATTTTCACTGAATGGAAAAGAAAAAGGGAAACTATTTAAATTATGGGTCCTCATTTTTTTGCTAAAACACTGAAAGCCTTCCCTGATCTCACCCCCCCAAAAAAGTTTTCTTCGTATATCACCTTATTGTGCTGCTTATAATGTTTTAAAAATAATAATTCTCTTTCTAATTTCTCTGCACCATAAAAACAGATGCAGGGGCGGCATGTTTCATTTTTGTGGTTCTAGGGCAGCCAGAGTGTCGAGCACATAGTGGGCACTCACGAAGTGTTTATCACAGCATTACTGAAGTCAGTTACTTAGCAATTATCTATTGTACATTGTTTTTAGTAGTTTTGGTATTTTCCCTTCGGTGCAGGATTCATGCACGAGACTATTTTTAGAGAAGGTATGAGTTTCACTGAGTGCTTCAAATTTACCTGTCAAGTTACTCTAGCAGTCGTAAATTGACTTGACAATCAACACCAACATAAAATTACTATTTGTGAAATAATTCCCCTGTTGGAAGCCTTAGCAGTGACACTGTGAAAATAGCTATAATTTAGCAATTCTGTAGCATTTGTCCCTGAGAAGGAGTTAGTAGAAATAAAAACCTTTAGCTCCTATTGACACCACAGAAACCTATGTTCGGCTTCTAGGAAGCAAATTTACACAGAGGCTTGGCTATATTGCCAATATTGTAATTAAAAGTGGATTACTTTTGCTTAACTTAAATTATTTTGAATTCAAATGAGTTCGGTGTGAAATCATTCATTTGGCAGGAATAGAAAGGAATAGAGTATCTTGGCAGAACAGGGAGTCCACTAGGCTAGCATATAGGTAGATAGGCTTGCTGCTTTATGGTGAGTGAATCATGTATACATATATTTTGAGTCACATTATGTTTTTGCCACTTTCAAAATATATAAAAATTTAGATTCTGCCCATAAGCTTTATGGCTTGAGCAAAGAGTGACTAAAATAGGAAATATCTCTCCTGCCTGAAATGTAATAAAAAAGTTCTGTTGATATTATTAGATTATTAATATTGTAACAGTAGAAGCAGCAGCAGCAGTAACAATAGCCTCTCTATACTCCCATCAATAAGGGAACCAAGACAAATGTCACAGACAAACCGTATAATGTTGGAGACAGTCCACTTCTCTCCATTGGCTCTTACAGAAGTCTTTTCTTTATAATAAATGTTCTCTGCCTTAATCTAAATCCTAAAGAAGCAAAACAATATGGTTTTATGTCTAAGGTTTACATTTATGGTTTAACCCCTAAGCCACAAGTATCTAAGAAAGTGTTAATGCAACAACTGAGTTTTCTGTCCCCAAGAAAATCAAGACATTATGAAAAAGATATATTAAGGATAATTATTAAAAGTTCATTTTGTATTTTACTTTTTTCACAAAGTTCAGAATATGTGTAATCATTCATGCCCTTATAAAGAATTTTAGGAATCACAAGTCAAATAATTATTTGACATACCTTTGTTATAATAATAATCTCAGTATACATTTGTATCCGAGAGACATGAGATTGAATGAAAATAGGAAAGAAGCTTATTTATTTATTATTTTTATTAAGATAATATCAGTTTGCACATCTTTATGTGTTGTAGGGGTACAATTTCACAACATAATTTGCAAAAAAGTGCTAATATTCCCTCAGCACAACCCATTGTGCTGATTTTTTTAAAAAACAAAGAGTATTTTATGTGGGGTTGACTCAGGTTCAATACCTGGCACTCTGTATGGTCCCCTGAGCACCACTTGGAGTGATCCCTGATTATTGATCCAGGAGTAATCCCTGAGCACCAGAGGGTGTGGTGCCCCCCCAAAAAAAACACCTAAAACTTATTTTAGGCACTGCACTGTTATTTAGAATGCTATAAATACACATAGTCATAATGGAATATTAACATCATGTACAAGGCATATGGTATTTCATAGGTTCAAAACTGGCAGATAAAAATTGAGCTTGACATTAAAGCAGAATCGTGAGGTATAAATATTGAAAATGCAAGCACTCCTTTTCCTATTTCCACCAATCTTTTGGCATACAAATCTTTATATAGAAAAGTAATTTTTCCAAGTGAATGGTAGGAAAGTATTTAACATAATTCATTAGAATTTACTGTTAGATATAGTCCTTAGTATGACATTTTCTTATAATTAAAATAAGGGTTGAAATATATATTCATGTATCCATGGAATGGCAGTTTCCCTCCCCACCCTGAGCAGAGCCCTGGCAGGAACCCAGCCACAGCCATGCTCAAGGCCACTCTCCACATGCTCAGGAGAGCCTCACACAGGAAGGAACCAGCAGAGGAAGCCGGGACCCAGGCTTAGATCTCCAAGCCTGGTCAGATCGGGACTGGGCATCCTCCACCCAGATCCCCCATTTTCCAGAAGCTAGGCAGTCACACCCACAAACTACCCCCAGCACCGTGTAATCCCATCAATAGCCAAGATCCAGAGACTATAAAACAAAGCTCCCGGAAGACCTCTTATTGTGTAGTTCTCCCTCTTGGAGAACCTGGCAAGCTACTGAGAGTATCCTGCCTGCACAAAAGAGCCTGGCAAGCTCCCCATGGAGTATTCGATATGCCAAATACAGGTAACAACAATAGGTCTCATTACCTTGACTCTGAAAGAGCCTGCAATCGTTGGGAAAGACATGTAAGGAGAGGCTGCTAAAATCTCAGGGCTGGGATGAATGGAGACATTACAGGTGCCCGCTTGAGCAAATCGATGAACTACGGGATGATAGTGATATGGTGATACAGTGATTCATGGAAATGTGTCCATGCTAATAAAGGTGAACATGCAAAAATAAGAAAAAAATAAAACATTTTAGAAAAAACAACTACATTATAATGAGACGATCTAAAAGGAAACAAATATAGAGGAGCAAGAGGACAGAAAAGACCACAGGAGTTTTAGACTAAACTGAAACAAGTGACTTATTTTTCCAATGCAAGTCTATGATACAACTGTATCACTGTATCATTGTGATTCTGTTGTTTGTTTATTTACTCGAGCGGGCACCAGTAACGTCTCTATTACACTCTGATATTTTACAGATACAACTAAAAGAGAAAATTAATTCCATTACTATTGACAACAAGAAGTTCGTTTTTATGTTTGACAATGTGGTAGGCATTGTGGAAGTGATCAACTCTGCAGACTTTCAAATGCAAATAATGGGGGAAAGTGCAAATAACTTCAGCAATAGAACAAGATTGCCATCTCGTGAAGATGCATTAGACTATAAGGTTGTGAATGCCAAATCACCTAAAATAATTGTACTTATCTCTCAGGATCGTGTTTATAGAGAATTCCCATTCCTGAACAGTTCAATATAGCTTGGGCTTGATTTACGTTCTTTAGTGAACCTACAAATATTAGGGCCTGATCTCTAGATAAACTAAACTCCTTAACTTGAATCCTTCTGCCCACACATTGCTTTACTTTTGGCCTATAACCATTTTAGGATAGATGCAGCATCTTTTCTGGCAAGTTTTAGTGGACATTTTTGGAGTACTTAGTATTTGCTCCCTAATTTGTCTTTGTGTGATATCAATTCCAGAGAATGATTTCTGAGAATCATATTAAATTAAATGAGATGATGGATATGAACTACCACTGCAAGAATCTGTTTAAAAT
Source organism: Sorex araneus (assembly GCF_027595985.1). Lineage (NCBI taxonomy): Eukaryota > Metazoa > Chordata > Mammalia > Eulipotyphla > Soricidae > Sorex > Sorex araneus. Next base: position 330,679,033 of record NC_073303.1, read on the forward strand.
TCATACTTTCATTGATAGCAAATAAAATATTTTATTAGTGTTTTTTTTTAAAAAAAGAGAAAAAATTGTTCATGTACTATTAACACAATATATAATGGGTAGAAATTCTGCATAATTTATCTCTCAGTTACTAGTTGAAAAGTAAAGCCTCAGAAAAATCTATGATGTACATTTTTTACTTCTGTTCATAGCTTTTTTTCTTTCATGCTTCAGGTTTGGTTGATTGCATGATTCTAGAAATTATTTTGCTCTGTTATCCAGTTATAATACCTCTTCTCTCATTTAGAATGTTTATTTATGTATTTTGTCTTTTTCTCCTTAGACTAAAAGGAAAATTAGAAAAAATTCTGATTTTTCCCCTTAGTCTAACCTTTCTAGTTAAGGAAACAGGTAACATGACCTAAGAAGCTAAGAAACTTGACAAGATCAACAATCCATTAGAATTTAACCTTAGGGCTGGCCACTGCTTCACTGCATTTTTTTTTTTTTTTTTTTTGCTTTTTGGGTCACACCCGGTGATGCACAGGGGTCACTCCTGATTCTGCACTCAGGAATTACCCCTGGCAGTGCTCAGGGGACCATATGGGATGCTGGAAATTAAACCTGGATCAGCTGCCTGCAAGGCTTTTGGGGGGGGGCAGGTAAGAGGACTACCTGTCCCCCTCCCGATTGCCCCAGATGAGAGCCTAGTAAGGCGTCTGGTGGCATCTCTGCGGTATTGCTCTCTTTCTCTTCCGAGGTTTATTGGTGAGTCTCTGGATCATGGCTGTTAATGAGTTTAAATGGCCAACTCCTACTTTTAAAATAAATTATGTCATTCAATTTAAGAAGTCTAATTTCTTGGGACTGGAGGGGTAGCTAAAGGGGCTGAGTACATACTGTAAGTAAACAATGTCACGATTTTGAACCCTAGTACCATATTCATCCTTCTGAGTCAAGAAAAGCCCCAGAGCATCCTGGTTATGGTCCAAAGTTCTGATTTCTTATCAGACTTATGTAATAGACTTTTAATGCTATTTCTTTAACCTTTAAAAAATTAGTCTATTTATTACATATCAATAGACTTTTAATGCTATCTCTTTAACCTTTAAAAAATTAGTTTGTAGGTATTACTAGTGACACCTTTGTGTACTATATAATAAAAATATGGGTTAGCAAGAAATAGTTTATTATTTCTACTCTCATTTCTTTGATTTTGAAGTCTGTGTGTTTGTTTTTGCTGTGTACTCAGACATTGATTCTATAATCTGGGTAGCAGAATATTTTCATATTCACTTGTCAGACAAAACCATAAACTTTAGCCCATGCAACACTGACCTTATACATAGATGATCCCAGTTTTGTTTTTATCTCTGTTACTAAAAATCCATTGTAGTTTTGAGATTTATTTATTTTCACTTGCTTTGATAAATAAAATTATTAATCCTGATTGCTTTTGTGATACATTTGAGATCTCTATTCAAATTTTTATAACTGTATATTAAAAATTTTTGTAATGATGATTATAGATGACCTATCATGATACTACTGTGTAGATTACACCAATAGTGCAATTGGAAATGACCACTGAAATGTACCCTGAAGTGGCTGCACGAATAACATTTTTACTGGGAGTGTTGGTGCCTTATGAAGGCAACCAGTGATTTTAAAGGTCAGCTCTGCACAATTACTTATATTATGAATCTACTTTCTATAGCAGATTATTCTCATAAAACTGAAAAAGATTTTATTGCACCCAATAATCCCAGGAAATGGTCACATTTCTAAATGAAATTAAAGGAAGCTAAAGGAAATTAAGGCAACAAGAGCAATTATTGGAGCCTCAGCAATAATGTTGAAAAGAAGTTTGAAACTGCATTTCCAATTGAGATATTCTATTTATAGTCACTGGTGCTGTACAAGATTATTTCTCAGTGGACTTACATGTTTTTGTCATATTCTCAACTTCAAAACAAATTATATGAGGAGCATTAGATAATCATATTTATTCATTTGGGTTTATATAGTAGGAATAATAAGCTGATTTTGGGGGGATAGAGATGTCTTTCCCAAGTATTAAGAAATAACTGAATGTTCAATTTACACATAATGACTTACTGAAAACATGATTAAATAAAGAATTTAATGAGGTAATTCCAATTATATGACTCTGTTGAACAGTCTACATTTGAATATACTTAAATATAGCTTTTCTCCAATATAAATGCTATTAATGATGTTAGTATAAAAACAGAAGAACCCTTTATTCCAGAAAGATATTCTTACAGACAAATGACATCAGATGATTAAATATTTGTTTTCTAATATACCAGTGTAATAAGTAAATTCTGCACTCTATCAGTGAAATATACTGGGAACTCTTACATCTATTAAGGAACAGGGGACCAGCTGCATATTATCCCAGATTACTTCATAAATATTTGATAACACATTATATCATCTGGCTATTTAGTTTACAACTAGTTGGTCTGAATGTGATTTGCAATTGTGCCAGAATTTTTAAAATCACATCTGTTAGAGCAAATGCCTTTGTTTTGTACAATAAGAAAGCAAGTAGCCCACCAGAAATGGGTGCTTTACTGTTCTGCAATTTTAGGAGACAAGGTAACAGGGAAATTCTTCTGTGGAATTTCTCTAGGAAAAAAATCAAAGTAATACCTAGAGAATAATTTGCTTATAAATTAATTTGGTGGCATTCAGGAAGCCCTATAGCAAAATCAATTAATGAGGGCAACTTTTATTATTTTTTTTTTTGTTACCAGTTTATCTCTTCTATGACTGCTGTCCTTTAGACAGCTTTCCAGGATACAAATGGAGTAGAGATGGAAAGATGTAGAGACTCTACCCATTATAGTACTGGAGCAATAGCACAGCGGGTAGGACGTTTGCCTTGCATGCGGCCGACCCGGATTCGATTCCTCCATCCCTCTTGGAGAGTATCCTGCCCGCACAGCAGAGCCTGGAAAGCTACCCGTGGCGTATTCGATATGCCAAAATCAGTAACAAGTCTCACAATGGAGATGTTATTAGTGCCTGCTCTAGCAAATCGATGAACAACGGTATGACAGGGCTACGACAGTGCTACTCATTTTATACATCAGAGGAATGTGGATTATTGCGGTATTTTTAGTATTGATCACTGTCAACCTTGGAGATATCCGGCCACTTTGTACCTTGCTGACATGCTAGAAAAAAGCCCCACAGAATCACTACATTTGTTTCATAAAACTTTTATTTGATACTTTGAATTAAAAAGCCCAGTGGAACCAAAAGTTTTAGTACCTTCCACATTTTTTTGGGATTTAAATCATTTAACAATCTACAAATTAAATTTTAAAATATGAATACAGGCAAGTTTCCCAGAATAAAGATGGCATCTTATTTTATCCCATCTAGCTAAAATCTAATCAATCAGAAAACCTAGACACAAACAGTAATAGAAACTTGCTGCAAAGAAGCCAACTGGATTTGTGAGGGGTACATCATATGAAGTTGTTTATATGATGGGCAGGGCACCTACATGGCTGACCTGGGTTTAATCCTGGGCACTGTATATGGGAGGTTCACTAGGAGTAATTCTTGAGCACAGAACCAGGAGTTAGCCCCAAGCACCGCTGGGCTTAACACCTTAGTCCTCCAAAAGTTGTTTCAAATATTTTCCTGTATGGGTCTAAAATGCTCAAAACCATATGGTAAGTCCTGGGTAGGGCCTTCAGGATTCTTGTCTCTGGATGACCTTCAAAAAAAAACTGGAAATTTGTTCATTGGCATACTTAGATAACCAGTTTTTCCAAGAGTAAAAATGTTCCGTTGCCCACTTGCCATGACTGAGTAATCATTCATTAAACAGTAGGCTGCCAAATGGAGTGAATATGTTCATGTTTTTATGAAATAAGTTGTCACAGGCTGGGAAGGAAATATGCGAGGGCACACAGTAGAGTGCAAACAGTGGAAAGGTAGTCTTATATCTTGATTTTAGTGCTGTTAGAATTTTCACTTACCCACTTATTATTTTTTCTCCCCAGGGGCCCCCAATGAAATTAAATCCATACATTTGCTGATTGTGTACTATACAAAGTGCATTTATGGTGGACATACAACAGAAGAAAATTGTCTGATTAAAAATACTCAGAAGATCATGTGCTTACTTAATAATTTTCCTGATTAAATTATCTGATTAAAAATTCAATGTGATCCCTATAGGGAAACCCTTGTCATTCTTCAAAGAAATGGAGCAAGCACTCCTGAAATTCATATGGAACAATAAGCCCCCACGAATAGCTAAAGCAATTCTTGGGAAAAAGAAAATGGGAGGAATCAACCTCCCCAACTTCCAACTCTACTACAAAGCGGTAGTCATTAAAACAGCTTGGTACTGGAACAAAGGCAGAGCGGCAGACCAATGGAACAGGGTTGAATACTCTGACACATCCCCCCAAATATATGACCATCTAATCTTTGATAAGGGAGCAAGAAATGTGAAGTGGAGCAAGGAAAGCATGTTTAACAAATTATGCTGGCAAAACTGGACAGCTACATGCAAAAAAATGGGCTTAGACCTCCACCTATCACCATGTACAAAAGTCAGATCAAAATGGATTAAAGACCTCAACATCAGACCAGAATCCCTAAGGTACATTGAAGATAAGGTCGGCAAAACCCTCCACGACATTGAAGCCAAAGGTATCTTCAAAGCTGACACGCCACTGGCCAAGCAAGTGAAAACAAAGATAAATAAATGGGACTATCTCAAACTAAGAAGTTTCTGCACCTCAAAAGAAACAGGGAGAGGATATTTACGCTGTACCCATCTGATAAAGGGTTGATATCAAGGATATACAATGCACTGGTTGAACTCCACAAGAAGAAAACTGCCAACCCAATCAAAAAATGGGGTGATGAAATGAACAGAAACTTTCCCAAAGAAGAAATCCAAATGGCTCAGAGGCACATGAGAAAATGTTCAACATCACTAATCAGGGAGATGCAGATCAAAACAACCATGAGATATCATCTCACACCACAGAGACTGGCCCACATCCCAAAAAACAAAAACAACCGGTGTTGGCGTGGATGTGGGGAGAAAGGGACTCTTCTTCACTGCTGGTGGGAATGCCAACTGGTTCAGCCCTTTTGGAAAACAATATGGACGATTCTCAAAAAATTAGAAATTGAGCTTCCATTTGACCCAGCAATACCACTCCTGGGAATATATCCCGGAGAGGCAAAAAGGTATAGTAGAGATGGCATCTGTATTTCTATGTTCATTGCAGCACTGTTTACAATAGCCAGAATCTGGAAAAAACCAGAGTGCCTCAAAACAGATGACTGGTTAAAGAAACTCTGGTACATCTACACAATGGAATACTATGTAGCTGTCAGAAAACATGAAATCATGAAATTTGCATATAAGTGGATCAACATGGAAAGTATCATGTTGAGTGAAATGAGTCAGAAAGAAAGAGACAGACATAGAAAGATTGCACTCATATGTGGAATATAATGTGACTGAGAAGTACAAGTTGGCAATGATGCAACTTCTGGCAGATATCTCTCTGGACTTAGTTACTAAAATACTAACATATAGAAACCCAAAACCGTGAGGCCGCTAAGTGTGGTCACTCGACCTCATACCTCTTCATTCTCAGCAATGGAAAACAAATTATCTAATGCTTCCTTTTCAGCAGGTCCGACTTTAGGGGAGAGACTCTCCAAACAATAATTGTGAGTTTTGTTGAAATATTGAATGGAATCAAGGTGAAAGTAAAGTGAAATTTATTAGTTACACAGGCGGGGGGCATAGTTCTTGCCATTTTCATTCCTGTTTATCCTTGTCAAATCCATAACACAATTTCATTTCACGTTGGAATTTACATTCTCTCTTTAGGAAAGAGATAAGCCTTTTGCTTCCCATTTTATCTCCAGTACTTGGTATAGACATTTGATAATTGAATTGATTTCCTTATAAGTCATGCAGATTTAATCTTTTTTGTAGATGTATTTGTTCCTAATGAGCAAAATAATTAGGTCTCTCAGGGAAAACTTTGGTAATCTTCATATTGGTTGTTGGGATATGTGATAGACCAAATGGAAATGTTTCACTGTAAACATTTTATTCTGTACATCCTTTATTATTTTTAGTAACACACTTTGATTTTGCTTCATGAAATAGGATAAAAACACTGTATCCTATTATTCATGGTAGTCTTTTTCTCAGAGTATTAAATGGTTGTATGACCTGAGTTAGTGTCAGATACTCTAAACTATCTCTGAAGTATACTCTAGATTACTAAATAAATCAGATATCCTCTCTGCAATATAGACTTTATATTTTATAATTAAAGGATTGGACTGGAGTGGATTCATATCGACTATACAAATTTCATGTAATTTTCAGCAATACAAAGTTCAAGTTACTGTTAAACACTTAGTGGCGTAAAAAACTACCTATTTGTTGTCTTATAAATTTAGGAGGTCAGAAAAAATATATTTGTTGGACATATAGTGTTTAGTGGGTAAAAAGGGGAGATGTGGAGAGGTAAATTAAGATGCATGCTCAAGAGAGACTACAGGCTTCTCCAGAGCAGAGAGAGCCCAGAGTACACATCTCAAGAGGGAAGATGCAAGCAGCATGTGCGTGGCAAACTTGTGGCTGGCAGTGACACAGGCATCCTTTAATTTTTTTAAAATACTTTTTGCACCACACCCAGTGATGCTCAGGTGTTACTCCTGGCTCTGCACTCAGGAATTAATCCTGGTGGTGCTTGGGGGTCCATATGGGATGCCGGGAATTGAACTTGGGTCAGCTGTGTGCAAGGCAAATGCCCTACCCGATGTACTATCACTCCAGCCCCCTTCAAATTTTTTAAAGCAGCATCTTTTAGCCTTTAGACCCCTGCAGGCTGTCCCCTGTCCTGCCTAACAGACATGGGCTAGCAGTTCTAACCCAGCCTAGATAGGTCTATGGACCAACACTGAACTTGGATCTGTGATTGAAGACCAGTGCTTTAAAGGGTATACCCTAAAACTAGCTCTTTAATTTTTTTTTCCAATGGGAGGGTGGGCCACACCTGGCAATGCTCAGAGGTTCCTCCTGGCTCTACACTCAGGAATTACTCTTTGCAGTGCTCTTGTGCCATGTGGGTTGCTGATGATCAAACCAGAGTAATGCAGGCAAATATCCTACGGACTGTACTATTGCTTTGGCCTCTAAAAACTAGCTTCTTAAACTGTGTCTTAAGTAAATAAATGCAAGGGCCATGAAAGACGTGGCAGCAGTAAAAGGCTTCTGAATATACAGTGACCCAAAGTCTAATTCAAAATCAGCTGCATGATGAATCTGAGGTATGTCTGCATTGCTGGGGCAAAAAGTGGGAGTTTCAGAGCCCTAGTCAAGAGCAGCATCTCTCAGCCAGTGGCAACCTCTGTGGCTCTTAAAGAGTATTTTAAGGTGAAAGTTTCATAAATGGGGAGCCAGGGCAAAAGACTAGGGGACCAACTGATAGGAGAGGGAGGTCACAGGCAGGAAGCAAGATCAGGAAGGGGGCACAGTTGGAAGAGGGTTGAGAAACCTCATTCTAGAAATCTGCAATCTCTCCACCTAGTGGGTAAGTTGCTCCAGGATATAGGAATAACATCAAACCAAGAATAGTTATGTCCCAACTGCTTAAGAGTATCCTGCAAGGGTTGTCCAAATGCAGAACTGGATCTGACCCACGGCTGGGTGAAGCTGCTTTGTGGAGCTTTGTGATCAGCTTTGTGGAGCACCTGAGGCAGCTGCGCTTATGAAGGAAGCTGACAGGAAGCGGTTAGAAAGAGTTTTCCTCCAGGAACCTGTAAGAGGACAGGTGCAGGCATTTCTAGGCTTATAAAAGACCAGTGTGAGGCTTTGAAACTCTTTCTAGAAAGTATCCCTGTCAGGTGAGTTGTGAAGAATGTCTGTTTCCGTTCCAAAGGACTACCTTCTGTTGGCTAACGTGAGATGCAGTGATTTTCCTGGCTAAGGGAACCACCAAGATGCCAAATTGCAAGGCAGGGGGGTTGGGGGTGATTTTCTATTATCCGGGCAACATTCAAAATCAATTTTTCCAAGTCCTCTCATAGTTCAAGGACTCCTGCCAGAGAGAGGAGTTTAATGTCAAGGAAAGCAGGCGGCCCAGAACTTGGTAGATGATCTTTCTGCTTGGCACGGGGCCTGCAGTGGTACCAGAACCAAGGCTCCCATCCTGCTTTGCATTTTCCAGAGAAACCCTCACTGCTGGCAAAATGGTCAAGGCTGACTTGCTGCCGTCCTCTGGCCATTTAAAGCATTGGAATAGAAACTGTCCTTTCGGGGTATCGAATATCTAAGAGAATACAACCCATATAAGTCAGCATCTGCTGGGAACTGAGTTCTGCAGTGGCTATGTTTTCTCTGTTGAATTTGCGGTGTTCTCAGCTCAGTGATCAGAGTGTTATTGTCAGCAATGATTGGGTGACTGTGCTGATGTCAGGGATCTAACTTAGGGCCTCCCGCATGCAAAATTGCTCTCTTGCCCCTTGAATTGATCTCAATGTCTCACTCTGGTTTTCTTTTCTTTTTGTTGCTGTGCTTTGGAAAAGTGGTGCAAAGGTGGACTTGAGAAAAGAGCGTGTGTACCGTTTTTCTCAACCTACTTTGCTCTCAAGTGCTCCAGGAAATGCCTGACCTGGGACTACACGGCAAGGTGCTACAATCCCATCAGTTCCACGAGGCAGCTATCAAGCTATGCTTAAAGTCCTCTTGTTTTGCAGCGTGGAGATGATCCCGGTCACTTGATTTCTTGGGGAGCTGTGGACACAGGATGTAGTTAGGAAAGGCTCTTTGCAGGAAAGGAGAAGCAGTCCTAACCTCGCAAAGGCATTCAGTCACCTTCCCTCTCAGAAAAGAATTTCACAAGGAGGTAAAATAGTGAAGCAAGGCGATATTTTTATTGAATGAAACTTGCATAGAGAGATATAAGGAGAGAAAGAGAAAATATGTGTTTAAGAGAGATCATGGACTTCTCCAGAGTGGAAAAAAAAAGCAAGCGAAGAAACTTAGAATCAAGCAAGCAAGATACGTGTTGACGAAAAACATGGGCTTGATGAGAAACTTCACAAATACACATTTTATTGGGCTAAAATGAAGGTTTTCATAGGATTAGGTTCTTTTCTGGAAAATCTAGGGGGAAATGAACTTGCTTTTTATTTATTTATTTATTTATTTATTTTTTGCTTTTTGGGTCACACCCAGCGATGCTCAGGGGTTACTCCTGGCTTTGCACTCAGGAATTACTCCTGACGGTGCTTGAGGGACCATATGGGATGCCGGGGATCGAACCCGGGTCGGCCGAGTGCAAGGAAAACGCCCTACCCGCTGTGCTATCGCTCCGACCCCATGAACTTGCTTTTTAGAAGTGGGGTCTTTTGTTTTGGGGCCATATCCAGCAGTGCTCAGGTTTTTTTTTTTTTTTTTTTTTTAATGAATCACCAGGAGATACTGTTACAAAAGTAACAGACCTGGGTAAAGGAAGGGGATGAATGGATCAAGGGGTCCTTTAGATATCTTTCACATTTTATTTATGATTTCATGTATTTGGTGTTATTGAAATGTCACTGTAAGCAACAGGAGCTGCATTTGGCATCCTAAAACTGTGCCTGTAAGTAGTGATCATAGCTCTGCATTAATTTCATTGAACATTTGTCATGGACTAGCTCCAGAGGTCCAGGAGGCTGTTGTTTAGTTACTGTTCCCCATTTTATAAACAACTTCACCTAATTGTCAAGCATATTTTGAAGGCTCTGGGAAAGGTTGAACAAGAGTATAAAATCAGCATAGTCGCCTTTGCTATTAGCAAACTTTATCAAATGCTAACTGCCTGTTCTGTATCTGTATGGTAGCATGAGGTACTAGTTTATTTTCTTACCCCTTTGGCATGGATGTATACTATAACTGGAATTATAAGGTGTTAGGTGCTTATAAAGAAATTAAAGTTCTTACATGAGCAGATTTTTTTTTGCCTTTCCCCCACTTTTGCGATAGCAATCGATTATTAGAATAATATTACCAGGCCAAAATTTAAACAGTTTATGAAACCAAATAGCAATGATTTTCCAAAGTATCAAGTGAAATTTGTATAAACCACCCCAGATTGTTAAAATGCTATCTCATTATTTCAAAGTTGGTAATATAAGGTGCTGTGAGAACATACCCTTAGTAAACTTAAATGTATAGTCAATAGGATATTTTAAAAGTGCAGGTACATTGAGAGAAAATAACCTAGGTTCATCTGATGACACACAGATAGATTTTGTTACTGTAATCTTCATGCACGTCTCACTTACAAAGCTGATTAAGACTAGAAGAATCGGTTACTTTAAAAGAAAGCTAGGGGCTAGAGACATGTATAGAGGTGCAGACATCCATTGATTGCCCAATGCATGCAGCCAACTATTTTGTTTTGTTTGTTTTTATTTTGGGGCCACATCTGGTAGTGCTCAGAAGTTACCCCTGGCTCTGTACTTAGGAGTCACTCTTGGGGGTGCTTGGGCGACCATTTGGGATGCTGGTGTTTGAACCCGGGTGGGTTGCTCACCACCTAACCCAGTTGATCCCTGGACTCCCCAGAGGTTCCCAGAACAGCCTCAGCGTCTGCCCCCTAGGCTGCTCCTGCAGAGGTAGCTCTGGTGACGTCCAGCACCCCGGACCAAATGGTGGCACATCTTCAGGCCCAATACGGAACTGTCTGGTTGTCAAGAGTTACTCTGAGAAAACTCTCTGCGTCCTGAGCACTGCCTGGGAGGACCCACCTCCCAAATAAAATTAAACTAATAAAACATTTTGGATTAAAGCACTTTTTGGACTTTTTAAAGGACTCTATTGACTCCTCCTCTCCCGTTTCCCTTTTTTGGGGTGGTGGGGGTGAGGGACGACAGTTGACAGTATTGGAGGTTCTGCCCAGAGTTTGCGCATGCAAAACCCATTGAACACTCTCCAACCCAATACTCCTCTCTCTTTAAAAACAATTCTTCCTTTCTTTTATTATTTTTTGAGATACACTTGGCAGTGCTTAGGGTCTACACTCTTGATGGTGCACAGGGGAACAGATATGCCAAGGATTGAGCCCAGGTTGGGAAAACAATTGCCTTACCTGCTGTACTATTGCTCCGGCCCTTTTCCTTTCTTTAAATTCTAACATATGGCAGAAAGAAGCTTATCGTGGATCAGAGACTTAATTACATTTACACTCATCCAAAATATTTAATGTTGGCTGGAGTGATAGCACAGTGGGTAGGGCGTTTGCCTTGCATGCGGCTTACCCAGGTTTGATTCCTCTGTCCCTCTTGGAGAGCCTGGCAAGCTACTGAGAGTACCCCACCTGCATGGCAGAGTTGGGCAAGCTATCCGTGGTGTATTTGATATGCCAAAAACAGTAACAAGTCTCACAATGGAGATGTTACTGTTGCCCGCTAGAACACATTGATGAACAACGGGGTGACAGTGAAATTTTCACAATTAACTATGAAGTAGGGAGAAGTGGTAATTTATGTATTATTACTCGTTAGCATGGCGATTCTATTATAAACTTCTTACTATATTCTTCTAACTATATTCTCCACACCAGGCTGTTTTCACTCAGGGTGCCCCAGAGGGGGGTGGTTAAGAACTTTTCCCACCACATGGGACACAGCCCCGGCAGTCGAGCTCCACTACCCAACTGCCGCCATGCTCCAGGCTGCTTTCCAAACATTATAAGACACTTCCTGCCCATTTTTCATAATTACCATGCCATATTTCATGGAGTTCAGATAGTAGGCAACAAATCAGAGAGAGTAATATATATGTATATGATATATGTATATGTATATATATGTATGTGTGTACATATATACATACATACATATATACGTATAATATACCTCTTGGAGGTATATATGTATAATATACCTCTTGGAGAGCCCAGCAAGCTACCGAGAGTATCCCGCCTGCACGGGCAGAACCTGGCAAGCTACCCATAGTGTATTTGATATGCCAAAAACAGTAACAATAGGTCTCATTCCCTTGATCCTGAAAAAGCCTCTAATCGTTTGGAAAGATGAGTAAGGAGAGGCTGCTAAAATCTCAGGGCTGCGGGAAATAGAGACATTACTGGTTTCTGCTCCAGTAAATTGACAAACAAGGGGATGACAGTGATACAGTGATTTTTTTTTTAAATTTTTTATTGAGTCACCATGTGGAAATACAGTGATTTTTTTTAATGAATCACCATGAGATACAAACTTACAAACTTTCGTGATTATATTTCAGTCATACAATGATTGAGTACCCATCCCTCCACCAGTTCTCATTCTCCACCACCAATGTTCCCAGTATCCCTCCTGAAACCCCCCATCTCCCCTCTCCCCGTCTCTGTGGCAGGCACATTCCCTTTTACTCTCTCTGTCCCTTTGGGTATTATGGTTTGCAATGCAGGTACTAAGTGGCCATCATGTTCGGTCCATAGTCTTACTTTCAGGACATATCTCCCATCAGTGCTCAGGTCTTATTCCTAGCTCTGTGTTCAGGGTTTACTTCTGACAGGGCTCAGGATACCATATGGGGTACTGGGGATGGGACCTGAGTCACTTGTGTGCAAGACAAGTGCTCTTCCTGCTGGACTATTGCGCCCACTCTTTGAATTTTCTACTATTTTCCCTCTCTTCTAGTATTCCCATTATATGTATGTTTCACTTTTGTAATTATTTAACATTCACAGGAAAAGAGTTTGAACATTAGGCCTAAAATCACCAATCATGTGCTAAGCATGTGCCTGTTAGAGAGAGAGCCACAATTCTAGTTAGAAATTGGCCGTGGGAAGTAGGGGAACAGCTGAGGTTTGTTCTTCTCACACCACACTGCTCTGCCATGGAAATCTGATAGTCAGAAATCCAAACTGGTCTGCAGTTTGTTTTGAAAGTATATTTTTAAAGGCTTGGTGATGGACACTGTGAAAAAATTAGTTTAGGCAGGTGATTTACAATAATGCTAATGTTAATATTTTAGGAATAAAATGTCCCCATACCATATGTCCTGAGACTGACAGCATCACTCCCTCCATGGTCTCCTAGCAACCTCAGATGGAAACTTTTGTTAAAAGTTGTTGTGCTTTTAATTCTAATATATTTCAGCATATGGTTATGGGCTTCCATTTCCTGTCACCCACAAATATTAGGTGTTACTTGCCTAGATTCAAAACCAAATTTCCAGAACTTCTTTTAGTAAAGAATTTCAGAAAAGAAGGAATATGTATTCTTCCCCATTAGTACTCTTCAATTTCATACCATTACTGAGGGATGGACATAAATGCCTAGATCACCAGTGTTGAATACAGTCAAATGTATGGAAGTTTAATGAATTTTGAAAATTGGTCCAATTTGTGTTTGGAATACTTACCTTCACTGGAAATATAAAGGATGGGATCCATATAGTTATGCTACAACTAATGAAAACTGCTGATTGTCATTTCAGGAGATTCTAAGTGACTTTTAAATGTACTTTGGCCATTGTTCAAAAGATAACTCCTTCAATTGAACAACATGATCAGGCTATATTTTAGCCTACTTCATTAAAGAGAGACTTAAAAATGCTGACCTCTTAATTCTGTACATGAAGCTATCAGTTAAAATATACATATACTTATGTATATTAAGTATGTATGTACAGTATTTTTATCCCATTTAATAATTTGTTCATGTAGTATTTAGTATAGGCTGGAGCGATGGCACAGTGGTTGAGCATTCGCCTTTCACTCGGCCGACCGGTGTTTGATTCCTCCACCCCTCTCGGAGAGCCTAGCAAGCTACCGAGAGTACCTTGCCCGCATGGCAGAGCTTGGCAAGCTACCCATATGTATTGGATATGCCAAAAACAGTAACAATAAGTCTCTCAATGAGAGACGTTACTGGTTCCTGCTCAAACAAATCGATGAGCAAAGGGATGACAGTGACAGTGACAGTATTTAGTATGCTATTCACTAATAAAGCATATGGCTATCTTTTACTAAATTAAGAGAGGTTAAAAACATATAGCAGTTAATCATCACAAACTGACTTTTATTGATTTACTTTCTGATAACTCTACTGCCATCCCTTTAAGATTTATTGGACCAAGGAATCGGAAATAAATTTGTTATGTGCCTGCCAAGGGACAGGCGGGGAGTGGAAGGGAAACTGGGACATTGGTGGAGGGAATGGGACACTGGTGGTGGGATTGGTGTTGAATCATTTTGTGACTGAACAACCCTACTATGAACAACTCAGTCATGTTGTTTCATTTAGGTTTTTAGGTTTTTTTTTCTTTTTGGGTCACACCCATGAACCACCCCTGGTGGTGCTCAGGGGACCATATGGGACGCTGGGAATTGAACCCGGGTTGGCCACGTGCAAGGCTAATGCCCTACCTGCTGTGCTATTGCTCTAGCCCCGTTTGATTTGGTTTTTAAAAACCAAAAAATAAAGAATTTGTTAACTATTTATTCAGTGAAAGTCTGAATACTGAGCCATGCCTTTCCTCAAAGGGTGGGATTTCTGAAGAGCCCTTCATTTCTAGAATCAACCCAAGATATAAACTGCTCTTGATTGAAATAAATGAGAAATATAGCCAGAGTCAAAGCAGTGAGCAGGACTTTTCACTTCTTCGGAGTTTAAAGTATCCAATTCCAATCTATTTGTTCATTCATTATTAACTTCCCTTGCTTTTTGTTTGGCTTCTTGATGAAATTCATAGGGCTGTCCTCACTCGTTCCCTGAAGGTTTGCATTCTCTGTTGGTTGAGTGCACTTTTATTTCTTTAGCAGCATCACTTTTGTTTTAAATGGCCTCAGATGATATTTTCAACTCTGTTCAGATCTGTTGCATTTTTAAAGGAAAGAAATATTGCACTAAAGTAAAAGAGAGTTTTAAGCATCAAAGCATATATAATTCATGCAGAGGAGGGGTTGGTGAGAATGTTTCTGGACCCATCACATTTTAATTAATGTGTTTGAAGAGCTCAGATGTTTAGAAGGCAGCTACATAAATGTTCTTTATGATTTGTAAGTTTGATCAATTTGTTTAGATATTTTTAGATAGGAGAACTTTATGAATGTATTTCATTTCAAAAGTGGGAGCATATTATTTTGCCTTTCCCCCTATTTAAGTGGACATCAGGGGAGCAGCTATCATGAAGATAGGACTTATTACACTCCCTGTCAGAGTCTGTGCCAACTACCTTCATCTAACTTCCTGCATTAACCCCACTTTCTGGCACAGAAAAGTGATTCGGTATCTTATACAGAAACATGTACAGAAACACCCGAGATACTTTTCAAAAGTCCGAGAAGAAATAACTCAAAAAAGTGCTGAGGAATATTAGTTAGGAACTTTTCCTGCAGAGACAGTGTTGGGGATAACTATGAAGTGGAGTGAGTATGAGTAAGGGTGTATGTGCAAAGTGGGTAGGACACTAAGCATTTGTTCTGATATGTCCTTTGTATTAAAGATGGAAAAGTTAAGATGTGGAAGAAATAATTACTGAGCACCTACTAATTGGAGGACACTATGTTTAAAGCACAAAATTAAATTTAATTCTCCTTATACCTATGGGTAAATATTTTTTAATTTAATTTTTATAAAGTTGTTCACAATAATTTGTTATATTTAATATTCTAACAGAAGATTCTGTTGAGATTGAAGCAATCACTGAAGCCCTAGTCAAACAGGGCATTCAAACTCATTACATCAAGATCTTCCATGAGCTGTATTACGGATTCACCACCAGGATCTCACCATTCTACAGGGAAGTGATCATTGATGTAAAGAGAGGGGTTCGTCAGGGTGATATTATTTCACTGAAACTCTTCAGTGCCACCCTTGAGAACATCATGCAACAGCTGGAATGGGAAGGAATGGGAGTGAAGATAGATGGTCGGCAGTGAAAGAGTCCTTTTCTCCTCACATCCATGCCAGCATTGGTCTGGTTCTTTTTGATGTGTACCAGTCTCTGTGGTGTGAGATAAAATCTCATTGTTGTTTTGATTTGCATCTCGCTGGTGATTAGCAATGTAGAGTATTTTTTCATGTGCCTTTTGGCCATTTTTACTTCCTTTTTGAGGAAGCCTCTATTCATTTCTTCTCCCCAATTTTTTTGTGGGGCTGGACATTTCTAAGTGGATGGTCATGGAGAGTATCATGCTAAGTGAAATGACTAGAAATTGTCTTCATCACTGTGGAAGTAGTATAACCCTTACATAGAGAAAGACTGATAGCCAGCAAATATTTGCATAATGAAATAAATACTTCAGGCTTCTTTCTCTAGTTTTATCTCCTATCTCACAGTTATGAAACAGGGATTTTAGTCTTATGTGACTGTTTGCAGTTTATGAATGTTCTATGCTCTCATTGGAAGACTTTCCTGTTACTTTGCCACTGGCCAAAGGTATTCTACCTTTTTGCTATATTCTCTTGCTCACTGGGGGATGATTTTCTAACACTGACTAGCATTGCTTTCCATGACAAATGTCTCAGTCATGTATATATAACTAGAGGAGACACATGTACATTTAAACACATGCAGAATTCTTTTTAGAAAATTAACCTTATTTTTAACCATAATTTAAAAGAATTACTTTGTTGCATGTTATGATAGCTGTGCAATTGAATTTGAAATAATAAAATGATAATAAATTGCTCCACTGTATCTTTATTATTTTTTAAAAATATTTTTTATTGAGGTACTGTAATTTACAAAGTTATTCATAGCTTTACAATCAGCCATGATCAAATGCCATGTGTATGGCTTTCTCGACCTCAGATCTCAACCTCATCACACCAGTATCAGACATCACTCCCGCCTGGGCTCTGGGGCCATATGGGGTGTCAGGGACCAAACCTGGATCAGCTGCATTGAAAGGCAGATGCCATAAACCGCTGTCCTATCACTCTGGCTCTAACTGCACTGTATCTTTAAATTAAAAAGTAACTTGCAAGCAATTAAAATGAAATTCTAAAATACTTAAAACAGAAATGAAAGTACTACATATCATTAGTATGGATGTGGTTGGCACCATGGAAATTTATATATGTAAGTGATTTTATTATAATTATTAGTGTGGGTTTAAAAACCACCAGACAGCAAAGGTTAGGCCTAAACTATTGTCAAGAAGATCTATTATCTGCCATGTTACCTGAGGGAAATCTTTATTGTATTTGTTTATTTAAGCTCTATAGAGCGTTGGCCCTATTTAGTATATTCTGCCTCCTTCTGTATTTTTCTGGACTTTGTTTTACTGTATTAATTTTTCTTACTTTATTTTGGAGAATATTTGGCTATATGTGTTATGGACTCAAACCATGCCATATGTATGTTCTATGCTGAAATCTGGATCACTGGGGACAAGTAAACATACATATACTCTTATTATATTTAACAATTTCAGTAACATATATTTTTCCTTCATTTCAATCTCATCTATTTAAAAGGTAATTTAGGTGGCCAGAGGGATGGCATATGGGTAAGGTGAGTGCCTTGCTTGAATATGGAAGACTGGGGTTTGAGTTTCAAACTGGGGGACTGGGTCACCCCATATGGTCCCCTGAGTTTACCAGGAGTGATTCCTGAGTTCAGAGGCAGGATTAAGCTTGAGCACAGCCAGATGTGGTTCCCAGGCAAGATGAAACAAAGGAGTTATTTTATTTTCAATATTTTCTTCCAAAAACACAAGAAGTATTATGATTTAATAAGTTTTATTAATTCTCATCTGTTAAACGACCATAACCTTCCATCTATCCCATTATTTTGCAATATATTTTGTCAGTAATTTTTTTCTATTATGCCTTATTGAATATAGTTCAGTGTCACGGACTTTCAGAATGTGTGACTCCTGTCCACCCCCCTTTATTTTTATTGCATTGTGACATTATTTGGTTTGTGCCAGGAGTCCCTCTAACACTTGACATAACTTGCTTCATAGTCAGTATGCTGTCTATTTTTATACAAATTCAATTATTTACTTAAGGCTTTAAACTTTCTAGATGTTTAAACGGAGTAAATTAAATAGAAATTTAGAATTACGTACATAAAAAGTTTGCATACTATGTGTCCACAT
This sequence comes from Sorex araneus, assembly GCF_027595985.1. Lineage (NCBI taxonomy): Eukaryota > Metazoa > Chordata > Mammalia > Eulipotyphla > Soricidae > Sorex > Sorex araneus. The sequence goes on from NC_073303.1 coordinate 330,697,155, forward strand.
TTTTATACCTTTACTAATTTCGCTCAAGATCACAAAATTCCACATTACCTGGGTTCCATGGGACTTTGCTCATGCGTGAGGCTTGGCCCAAGCATGTGGAAAGTGGCCTGGAGCATGGCAGTTGTTGAGTAGTGGAGGTTGGCTGCCGGGGCTGGGTCCCTTGGGGCAGGGAGGGATCTCACCCTCCCGCCTCTGGGACACCACTGGTACAGAGTCCAGTGCCATGGTTATGGGCGCCTCACTTTATTCTCCCTCCCGGAAGAAGCATCTGTGAGTTCTGGAGGGTGGCCAATGAGAAGATTATCTCTGGGCTCAATGGGACTCAGGAACAGAGATCCTCTGCCTGCTTCCCCCAATCTCCAGAGACCTAGGGGTCACACCCATAAGCCACCTCCTGCTGGCGCCAGATAATATGAGGCATAAAAACGAGGCCCCCATAAACATGCCACCGGACTCTGCACCAGGGGTGCCCCAGAAGTGGGTGCGTGAGAGCATTTCCTGCCCCAAGGGACCCAGCCCTGGCAGCCTACCTCCACTACCCCACTGCCACCATGCTCCAGGCCACTTTCCACATGCTCTGCCGAGCCTCACGCATGAGTGAACATATTCCTGGATCGTGTGGCTGCAAAATGGCCATGCGACACATCATCATAAAGAGAAATATATATATATATATATATATATATATATATATATATATGCCTCTCGGAGAGCCTGGCAAGCTACCAAGAGTATCTCGCCTGCATGGAAGAGCCTGGCAAGCTCCCCGTGGTGTATTTGATATGCCAAAAACAGTAACAATAACAGGTCTCATTCCCCTGACTCTGAAAAGAGCCTCCAATTGTTGGGAAAAACGAGTAAGGAGAGGCTGCTAAAATCTCAAGGCTGGGATGAATGGAGATATTACTGGTGCCCACTCAAGTAAATCGATGAACAATGGGATGACAGTGATATAGTGATACAGTGATACTAATTTTGTCTGCCTGATCTATCAGCTATATAAAGATGTATTAAAATTCCCCTAAATGATAGAAAATGTGTGTTCATTTCTTATTGTTATTTTATGATTTCATTTGAAATTATATTTTTAAATTTATTATATGAGATTTCTGATAATTTTACTTCAAAGCCACTCAATTATTAACTTAATTCTTTTTATTCTTGTTGTTCCATTTTCTTTTTATTTTTGCTCTATTTATTTCAAAACCTCAGTTCATACATTTTAAATGATTCTGTGTATTCTGTCTAGTATTTCTAGAGTTTGAAATGGGATGGTTTTCAAAACCTGTCTTACCAGGGTTTAAAAAACTTATAGATTTTTTAAAAAATTGAATAACTGTGAGATACAGTTACAAAGCGTTCATGTTCGAGTTTCAGTCATACAATGATCTAACACCCATCCTTCAACCAGTGTAATTTTTCACCACCAATGTCTCCAGTATCCTGCCTCTCCATCCCATCCCAGCCCCTGCCTCTATGGCAGACAATTTCCCCAATACTCTCTCTCTACTTTTGGGCATAATAGTTTGCAATACAGATATTGAGAGGCCATCACGTTTGATCCTTTACTTTCAGCACACATCTCCCATACCGAATGACCCCTCAAACCATCATTGAATTAATTATCCCTTCTCTATCCCAGAGGCCTTCTCCTCCAGCTCATGAGGCAGGTTTCCAACCATGGCACAATATTCCTGGCCCTTGGCCCTACTGTCCTTGTGTATTAGTCTCATACTAAGTTATTTTATATTCCACAAATGAGTGCAGCCGTCCTATGTCTGTCCCTCTCTTTCTGAATCATTTCACTTAGCGTGATACTCTCCATGACCATCCATGTACAAGCAAATTTCATGACTTCATTTTTCCTTAACAGCTGTATAGTATTCCATTGTGTAGACTAAAGTTTACAGATTTTCTTAACCACTGACATCTGAGTGTGGTATCTTAGGAAGAGAGTGTAGAATGAAAAATAGTAGTAATAATACACAGGGAGCTTTTATACTTAGAAAATTAATAAAAATGGGATAAATCAGAGTATGTTCCCCTTCTGTCTTAGAAACTGAAAAATCTTTCCATTAGAAGGTTCATAAATCCCCATGTATTCTAAAATACAAATTAAACATGAGTTATAAAACAAAGTCCATTCTTTTATGAACAATTATCAGTTTTTAAACCAAATATAAAATGTGATAAAACACTGAAAAAATTGTGTATTTTTTTGCACTGTTTGTTTCTCATTCTCATGTATATAGAGTTGTGTCAAAGTAATTCTTCCTTTTATTGAGTGTTAAATGTAAGAAAAACTTCAATTGCTCATGTTTAATAGAAATGATGTGATATCTATTTTTATTTCTTTTATATTGAACCCTCTGGCAAGAAACAGCATCATCATTATTTCTTGTCTATCATCAAATTGGTAGGAGAAAAACAGAAAGATTTTGAACTGGTATTCTCTGAGAGAAAAGCAATAGAGAAAGTGGTAAAGACAGATAAAAGAAGAGCAGATTTTAAATGTCAACTATACTTTAGGGCTGAGAAAACATGAAAAGACTTATAGTTTAATGAGATTAGACTAAATCTGGAAAGTTCTAAAAGATTTTAGAACTCAAAAAACTTTCTAGGCCAAAACAAATCAACTAGAAATTGTTTTACAATAAAAATTTACAATACTTTGAATTCTTCTGCAATTTCCAAGATGAATAATAATATTGTACAGAGACAAGATTAAATAATGGTGCAGGAGTACAGAGTCAATGAATAGGAAGTAAATGCTGAAAAGAGGTAAAAGGGCTATAACGATGTGATTTTTTTAAATGGAAAAATAACACAAGTTGCTTAAGAAAAAAGAAGGAAGCATCTAGACAATGGGTGAGTTTTCAGGTAAACAAGTCATATTCTTCAATAGTTTATTTATTTATTTTTATTTTGTGGTCACACTAGGCAGAGCTATGTCTTACTCCTGGCTCTGTGCTCAGGGATAACACTTGATGGTACTCAGAGGACCAAGTATGGTTCTGGGGAATGAAACTGGGTCAGCAGTAAGCAAGATAGGTACCTTATCCACTGTACCATCTCTCTGACACTTTTCACTGTAATAAAATATATTGAATCTAATTTTCATATGATTTGCATTCAACCAAATACTGAAAAATGCTTAACGATTAATTTGGCATGTATACCAGAAATAAGACAAGTATGCAAATCATGTGAATATGTATCTTCAACCTCATTATTACAATACAGTATTGTCATAGAAAAAGAAAGAAACAGAGAAACAGATGGGATTGAAACCAGGCCAACTGTGTCCAAGGTAAGTACCCAATAGAAGCAGGTCTAATATTTGTATGCTTAGAATCAATATGCTTAGAATAGATGCCACTATCTTACTGACTTTGGCGTTATTTTTGTGACTAATTATTTTCTTATTATATGCTCCGAGCAGGGAACCCACTGCTATTACTTCCTTCACTACCCATGTTGGTGTTCTCTGGGTTTATTTTGTTTTTCATGTTCTACTCTCCTCCCACATAATTTAGTATATTTTATATGTTAAATTATTTATTTATGTCAATTAAACTGTATGTATCCTAGACTCTAGGTTAGTTCCAGAACTAAATATCTGTCTGTCTAATGTAATTTCCATTTTCCATTTTCCAAACTTTGTTTAAGCCAAGTACCATAAGATAATAGTCATCAGTCTTTATGCTGTCCTTTCAGTAATGATGGCACTTTGTTGCATAGATTAAAAACCAACCACAAAACCCCTCAGAACTCTGATAGCACCATTCACTCTTTTTCTCTGCCCCTGCCTTCAATCTATCACAAATGAAATTGATTTTAATTATTAATGATTCTGAAACAATTCTACTGTTTATTTTGGGGTCACACCTGGTTGTACTCAGGACTTACTCCTGACTTTGTGCTCAGGGATCACACATGGAGGTGCCAGGGATTGAACCTGGTTTTGCCACATATAAGGCACTTGTACTCTGTATATCTCTCCAGCCCTGACTCTAAAGTAATTTATTTCTCTTCATTCTGACTTCTCCTGTATAGTATGAGCCATTGCACTTTTGTGCCTGGAACATGGTTATAACTTACTAATGATCTTTCTGAAATCTGCCTACCCAGATAAGTCTGTGTTATGAATATTCGATCTTGTCACTTCAGGATCATAATATGTAATGTAAACAAGAAAACTATTAAAGTATTAACCGTAGGAAGAATATGTAAAACAGCTTAATGTGGTAGAGGCTTCCAAAGGCTATCTGCAAAACCTGGAAACTGTAAGGAACTGTAATGATGGGTTATACTGTAGAAAAAAATTTGCTCTTTTGCTTAGCTTTTGCTGTAGTCTATTGCCAGCACTGTAGTGTGTTCATCTTTGCGCACTGTATGAGGGCATAAGCCTTTTGTGGGAAGAATGTAGTGGGAGCAGAATACCTGTGCTGTGTTCTGGGCACAGCCCTCACTGATGAGATAGGAGGTTTAGAAATAAATGACTAACAACCTCTTAATGGGCGACTACTCGGAGCTATGTATTACACACACATGAAGGACTGTGTCTTATATCGCAATCAGAGTACATGTTCTCATAACCAATCAGTGAAACTGAAAAATGTTTAGGGCTTGTTCTAGTAATATTAGTTTTTCTCTGCACCTCAGGGTTTGCCTCAGAACATCCTTATGATGACTGTCAGGGCTAAATTGTATTTTAATGAATTTAGATATATATTTATGGAGGCTTCACCCAGCAATGCTGGAAGGTCTGGGACATTCCAGGAGATATTTGATCAAGTAGTGCAGATCTGGCAATTTAGTTTTCACATTGACAGTGCCCATGGCAGGGGGCTATGCAGTTCTGGAGATCAAAGTTAGGGCCTCACTCATGCTACCCAGGTGCTATACTACTTAAGCCTTATTCCTGCCTTTCAACTCAAGTATTGTAGCTGTGAGCCTTCTGGTATGTCTGGTATCTCTGAATATAATTCTACTTGGAAATGGGGTATTTAAGAAGCAACAAGGGGCTGGGTGTAGTACAACAGGCAGGGCACTTATCTTGAACACTGCTGACCTAGGGGATCCTGGGTCCTCCAGGCTCCTCCAGATGTGATCCCTGAGCACAGAGCCAGGGGTAAGCCCTGAGCACCTCCAGGTGTGCCCCCAGAACAAAAGCAAAAAAAAAAAAATGGCAAAGCTAAAATGAGGCCCTCAGGGTACTTTTACAATTCTAAGGATAACAGATTATATTGTACAGAGACAAGTTCAAGAAAATGACCTAAGGGTAACAAATAAATGAGAAATAAATAAGCACTTAAACTTTGGGAAGGGACTAGGAAGATTTATACCCTGATACTTTTTCAAATGGAAAAATACATATAAATTCCTACAAAAATGAAGAGAACTTTGCGGTGGCTGAGTATAGTAGTCAAATCTAACTTACATCCTTCTTAAAAGAGATTAAGATGCACAGACTGTCGCTATGAATGAGCAAACAGAAAGGCCGCATGGGGACACACGAAGTTACATCTGTGAGTTTATGAGAGGCCTTGGAGGAAGCTAAACCTGCTGATACCTTGAGCTTAGACTTTCAGCTTCCAGAATTGTGAGAAAATAAAAGTTAAGACCAGATGGTTTGCATATTTTTTAATAGCAGTCCTAACTAATAAGATGATTGGATTGTGATTTCTAAGACAAAAATCATTATGTTTTATTTTCAAGGAGGGCATAACATCCTTCTTATCAGGACTTACTAATTCAGTTGATTTTTCTTTTGCCTGTACATTCCAAATGGCTTTAGTCAATGGGTACCTATACCTCCAGCATTACTTTTGTCTTTGGGACTGAAAGTGATGTTCTTCAACAAATATTTATTGTAGTTAGTTCATTCTTCAGCAAACACTTATGATAGTGTTAGTTCAGGTCCATTATGAAGCTTGGTAGAGGGGAATCTACTGAGTTGATATTTTCCTGCTGCAGATCCTCTCATCTCTCTCTTAAGTATGGAATATTCCCATCCCTTAATACTGAGATCCTCTGTGTGAGCAACCTGGACATTCCTGCTGGCCCCTAAATATAGTTTCCTAGTTATCCTGTCTGTTGTTTCCTGTAGTAGAGCCACTTCTACCCTTGCCTAAATCCAGTGTCTTTTTATAGATTTCTGACTTGCCCCAAGTGACTCATCGCACTGTCAATAATCCTGTGATTAATAATTTAAACTTTTTATTTTAAATTACTTCCCAAGCAGTGTCCAGGAAGACCCAGGGTCCCCACATGGCAATTTTTGACCACTGGGCTGGAAATTTAATGTGATAACTGGAGGGTGTGGTGCCTCTCAGGTGCTGCAGTATACTAGGAATTCTCTGGGAAATCTGCATGGAACTCGAAGATCTCCAGGACTTCACTCTGTGATGCTTGGGAGACTGAGTGATTCTAGGAAAGAACCATGGCTGGCCACGTGCAATGCACTCACTCCAACCTCTGTACCACCTTGCTGTCTCTGTAGGTAATTTTTTTTTAGATGTAAAGTTCTGTTTTTGCCCATTCAGATTGCAATGCTAGAATGCTTTGCTAGTCAGATCTCCCATTAACCCATTTCTTCCTTAAATATAATATCTTTTTCCTTCCTCGCCTCCACCTCCAAGAAAAGATTTTATTTCTTTTCTTATGCTCTCCTTCCTTCGTCCCTCCCTCCCTCCCTCCCTCCCTCCCTCCCTCCCTCCCTCCCTCCCTCCCTCCTTCCTTCCTCTCTTCCTTCCTTCCGTTTCCTTCCTTCCTTCCTTCCTTCCTTCCTTCCTTCCTTCCTTCCTTCCTTCCTTCCTTCCTTCCTTCCTTCCTTCCTTCCTTCCTTCCTTCCTTCCTTCCTTCCTTCCTTCCTTTTTTAATGCATTTACAGATCACTCCTGGATTGTCCCCTGGCAGATCAGGGGACAATACACAGTGCTTGGGATCAAATCCAGGTAGCTTGTAACTTTCTTTCCTAGGTCTTATCCCCATTTATATTATATGTATTTTTCAATTATTTGATGTATACCTATCCTAACCAGTAGTAGACTGTGGCACCTATAAAGTCAGTTATAATGCCACTATAACCACACTGATAATAAATAAAAATATTAAAGAATAAAAAATTGCATATACTCTTTGCTCATTCACACTTGGTTATCCAGGCTTGTAACACTAATCTCTTTTTTTTAAAATTTTTTTTTGGTTTTTGGGTCACACCTGGTGATGCACAGGGGTTACTCCTGGCTCTGCACTCAGGAATCACCCCTGGCGGTGCTTAGGGGACCATATGGGATGCTGGGATTTGAACCCGGGTAGGCCGCATGCAAGGCAAAAACGCCCTACCCGCTATGCTATCACTTCAGCCCCGTAACACTAATCTCTTAATTCCTCTTTGATATCCTTATATCACATTCTTCCTTTTGTCATCCATTGCCCCATTGTTGGATGCCTCATTAGATCAGTTACAATATCAATATATTGAAATACTCCAAAAAATTGTCCCCAAAAGATATTTCATGTTTTCTACTTCATGCTTCTGTTTAGACTGTTACTTTTATTTACTCCTGTAAGCCTCTGGAGTACATTTTCCCCATAGAGAAGATTCACAAAGAAATCTTATTAGATTTGATTTTACGAGGGAAAACAGTTTTGTTTGGTTTGCAAGAAAGCCAGTAGACCCAGGTTGATTAAAACCCTCTTTTTACAAAGTGCAGTAGCAAGAGTAGAAAATGTAATAAAGCTGAAATCAGAGACATAACTTTTTCCTTATTTTTCAGAACCACTATAATTTCTCTCCAGGAGATTACTTCATTAAAAATATATTTTCATATACTTCCTATGAAGACTAATGCAGGAAAAGATTGTTTATATGTATCACATAAGCATAGTAAGGGCCTGCTACTGACGGAAGTGATATCATTCAACTTACTTGTGTGCCAAGATCACGATAACAGATAACGATTGTGCTTCTGGCTGACATTGGAAGATGTGGGCATTGCTGTGACAACTTGCTTCTTGGCTAACCACAAACCTCTGGCAAAGATTTCTTGGGGTTTTGGTGAGTGTGGGAATTTTGGGCCACACCCAGTGGTGATCAAGGCTTTAGTTCTGGCTCTGTACTCAGAGATCACTCCTGGTGGGCTTGGAGGACCTTATGGGATGTTGGAAGTTGAACCTGGATTGGCTGCAAGCAAGGAAAATGTCCTACTTTCTGTATTATCTCTCTGGCCCCCTCTTGATTTTATTTGTCTATGGGAGAGAAACTTAGTTTTGTATGTCTCCTCGAACTGTTGGGAATAGTGTCTGAAGTGTCATAATAATGCTCTTCCAAATAGTGTACCTTAATTCTTATGCCACAGACTGAATATATCCCCTAAAATTCACATACTGAAATCCTAACCCTCAGTGTAGTATGAGGAGGAGGTGGGCCTTGAGAGGTAATGAGATATGAGAGTTGAGCCCTCATGAATGAGATTTGTTCCCTTAGAAGAAATGCCAGAGATCATTTTTGTTCCTCTGCTATAAGGATGCAGTAAGAAGACAGGTATATGTTAATCAAGATGCAGGCTTCTACCAGATATTAATTTTACTGACATCTCGATCTTCATTTCTCAGCCTTTGGAACTATGAGAAATAAATGTTTGAACCATCCATCTTCAACGTATTTAAACCTGCAGCCCAGCACCTGTTGACTTACTGATCCACGAACTGGCAGTTATTACCTCTGCAGCTGAACCAATGGGTTTCAGACTTCCTACTCCACGGGCCAGAACTAGCAATTCCACTTCTTGGCATTTATTCCAAGGACCCAAAAATTCTGTTCAGAAAAGATATCTGCACTCCTCTGTTCATTGCAGCAGCATTCATAATAGCAAAAAATATGGAAAAAACAAGTTTCCAAGAACAGATGACTGGATAAAGAAACTTTGATACATAGACATAGTGAAATACTACTTGGCTATAGGAAAAGATGAAGTCATGAAATTTGCTGTTATGAGGATTGATCTGAAGAGTATCAATACTGAATAAAGTTTGTCAGAAGGAGAGCGACAGACACAGAATGATCTCATTTATATGTGGTATCTGAAGAAAAAAAAGTATGGGGTATAACAAATGCCCAAAGGCAACAGAAACTGAGAACTGTTCTTCAATAGAAAACTTATGATAGGAGAGGAAAGGGAAAGACCAGATGGGGACACTGGGACCATGGCGCAGGATGGTAGACACTGTGTGTGGGGTGTGTGCTGGAATGTGTTCTGTATAAAACTCTGTCACTAACAGTATTGTAAACCATGGCACATAAAATAAAACATGCATATATTTATTTATATTTACTCTGCAGTTCCATCCAAGTTGAAGCAAGTTGTGAGATTTCATCTTTACTTGTCGCTGTATAATATTCTGCTGTGAATATATACCATAGCTCCCTTCCTCTTCAAAACAGAAACTAAGTTATCAGACTTAGTAGGACTCAAAAAAAGTAATATCTGTCCAAACCATCTTATAATTTGTTCAAAGGATTACATAAACCAATTTATTTCCAGGGCCAGAGCTCAAAAGAATGGAGCATGCCAATATCCAAGTTTCATCCCCAGTACCCATGGTCCCTTAAATACTGCTGTGATAGATCTGGGGACACCTGAGCACTGGTGGATGAGACTACAGTGATCCCAGTATCACTGAGTATTACCAGTAGTGACCTGGTAATACTGAGCACTACTTCTGACCCCCTCCACCTGCCTATAAAAAACAATCTGCTTGAATAAGAGCACAGAGAAGGAAGTACGTGCCACCTATGATGATGGATGAAGATAGTAGCACAGTATTATAATATATGGGGGAAACATATAGCAGAAAGTCAGGAAGGTGTAGCCTTCCTATGCCTTGTCTCTAGATAATAGTCTTTCCTTTTAGACAAATGAGCTTGGGTTTTAGCTGCTATATTGCTTTCAAAAATTCCTGACACCCTTTGCATAAAAGATAAAGCAGTATCCCTAAGAGGAAAATTAGGGGAATATCTTAAATTTTGTTGTTTATAAATCTGGTGGTTATTTGAAGTGTAATCTATATAATAACCAAAGTTCTACCCTTTACATAGGACCATCAGGTCTAGGAGCGTCCTTGGAGATTGTATCATGAAGATATAAAGGAAATATGGACCTTTGAATTTTTTAATTACCTGCCTCACCAACAAGGATCTAGAGAAGAAATAGACTTCTATTTATATCACTTCTAAGTTTTTTCCCCCCTGCTGTTGTTCTACGCAGTTGAATGAATCACAGAACATTAGCACCCTTTAACCAAAAAGACATATGTTATTTCTCTAAGGATTTTCTCAAAGTTTCATATAATCTTTGTTTTAGAGATTGAAATCAACTATTGGGGGAAGTATAAAATCAGGGCATAGATTATACTGAGTAACTGGAAGCAATGAGTTTCCTAAGAAGGTAAATTCAATTTTAATGATGTCTTGGGAGAGACCCTTTGCAAGTTACACTGGGAAAAGAGACAAAGGGGAAGGAAAACTCACAAGAAACCTGGAAAAATGAGAAGGTAGTCACAGATGAGAAAGATTTTGCAGGAGCATTCTGAAGATGGATAAGGGCATAAGTATGGTTGCATCCATTTTTTCCTTCCTGTTTGTGTTGACTTTTTTCTAGGTCTTATAGAAAAGGTCTGGTGTTTAAGCATTCTCAGTCTGATAAAAATCATATCTCTTCTATTTATTTTTCTTGCTGTTTATAGATTTACTGCAGCAAGAGTAATGATATTAGCAAAGGGTATTTTCTACTTTCTTCAGGTGCTTTTAAAGGACCAGAGTGGATGAACTATAGGCAACATAATACAGGCAAGGCCTCTCAAATAGAGTATGGTTATTATGGAAATGAATTACATGGAAAGACCTGAAAAGCTTTAAAATTGTGAAACAAGTGGAAGATTACTGTTATGTAATAGTTTTTGTTGTTGTTGAAAATGGGTTGTAGGGAGTAAATGATGTAGAAAATAGACTGGCACTCTCGTTTCTTCTGTTTTGTTTAGGTGTTCTTATTTTAAAGACAACCAGGGCCAGAATTTAATCAAAGCTAAAGGATAAATTAATTACAGTGGTGGATTCCTATGTCCTTAACAGTGAGTAAATCTGTTTACCTCTTTACAATAACTGAGTCATAGTTTGGGTTTCCTTGTAACTTTATTGTAGGAAAACCGTCATTTTTAGCCTCCAGAAAGCTATATGTATGTGTATATATATTTATCATTCATATATATATATTACCTCTATCATCTGTTGTCCCATTACTCATTAATTTGCTCAAGTGGGCACCAGTAAAGTCAGTATGTGTGTGTATATATATATACATATATATACATATATATATACATATATATATATAAATGCCAGTAACAGAGAGTCTCTTGCCCGCACACCTGGCTGTCTTCCCCAGGGTCCCTCGGAGGGGATGGGCTCCAGCTTCCCTCCCCACCCGGAGCAGAGCTCCTGGTGGCTGAAGTCCACCAGAACCTAGCTACAGCCATGCTCGAGGCCCCTCTCCACACGTTCGGACAGGCCTCATGCATGAAGGTACTGGCAGGGGAACCCAGGTGTGTGTAATCCAATCAATGGCCAACATCCAGAGAGAGACTCAAAACCAAACTCTCAGAAGCACGTGGCCGCTTCGCAGCCTTGTGATATCTTGTAGCTTACTTCTCCCTCTGGGAGAAACTGGCAAGCCTCTGAGAGTTTCCTGCCCACATGGACAGCCTTGCAAGCTTCCCATTGTGTATTCATATGCTAAATCCAGTAACAAGCAGAATCTCATTCCCCTGACCCTGAAAGAGCCCCAGTGCGACATAGTTGGGAGGGCCGAGTTGAGAGAGACTTCTAAGATCTCAGGGAAAGGGCGAATGGAGAGGTTACTGAGCCCACTCGAGAAATCGATGATTAACGGAATTTTGTGATTCGTGATTTGTGAATGCCAGTAACGTGTGTGTGTGTATATATATATATATATATATATATATACACACACAGAGGTGGGAAAAAAGCCATCTGATTTTTCTTTTTTAACACACTATTCATCCTCTCCCCATGAAAAGTGACCTAATATTTGGAAATTTTTTCTCTTTTAGATCTAATAGCAAGGACTTAATTTACTGGGTTATCTTTCATAAAGATTTTTCAGGCATGCTAAAATCCAAATATTTGTGTACACATTTGAATAATGTTAATGGAGAAACTTAAGCTAGCAGGTGGTTTTTTCAATGATAGTTAACTTCATTTATTTTTTAAACTCAAAGCCAGTTTCTTTTTTTTATATTTTCATATGTATTTTATTATATAGCACTGTAGCACTGTCATCCCATTGTTCATTGATTTGCTTGAGCAGGCACCAGTAATGTCTTCATTGTGAGACTTGTTGTTACTGTTTTTTTTTGGCATATTGAATACACCAGGCTGGAGCGATAGCACAGTGGTTGGGTGGTCACCTTTCATGCAGCTGAGCCGTGTTCAATTCCTTCGCCCCTCTCGGAGAGCCCGGCAAGCTACCAAGAGTATGGAGCCTGCATGGCAGAGCCTGGCAAGCTACCCGTGCGTATTGGATATGCCAAAAACAGTAACAATAAGTCTCTCAATGAGAGACATTACTGGTGCCCACTCGAACAAATTGATGAGCAACGGGATGACAGTGACAGTGATTGAATACACCACGGGTACCTTGCCAGGCTCTGCTGTGCTACTCTTGGTAGCTCTCCTGGCTCTCTGAGGATGGAGTAATCAAACCCAGATCGGACGCATGCAAGGTAAATGCCCTACCTGCTGTGCTCCAGTTCATTTTATTATGTATCCCATAGATAGTTTTTTTAAAAGTTTTTTTATCGAAACATTGTGAGATAGACCATTACAATGCTATTCATGATAGGGTTTCAGTCATACAATGTTACAACATCCATCCCTTCACCAATTCCCACCACCAATGTCTCCAGTTTCCCTCCCGCCACCCCTCTATCCCCGCTTCCCCGCCTGAATCTATGGCAGGCACCTCTCTCTCTCTCTCTCTCTCTCTCTCTCTCTGTGTCTCTCTCTTTCTTTCTCTCTCTCTCTCCCCCACTCTCCTTTTGTACATTATAGTTTGCAATACAATATTTGTTCAGAAATATTTTTTTCAGGCAGATACAGCATGAGTAGCATTTTTAACTGGGTGCAGCTTTGGGATGTAGATGTGACTCCAGGGACCAGAACCGGGCCAGAGCTGCTACCATTTGTAATGTGGGCAGCAGAACCTGACTAGGGGGCACACACCCCCATCCTCAGACTCCAAACAATTCTCTCTCAAGGAAGTCTTACTCCATAATATGATGCGGGTGCTGTGGGCTAGTCCAAGGAAGACATGGTTGCAGGGCTGCCTCACCAGCTATTCACTACCAAATTACTCACTAGCAAATCCAGGGCACCCACCTCCAGTTCCGGGACATGAAAAGCCCTATTCAGTTACTTTAAAGCTCTTCTGCTCTCCATGTATCAAGAGCTCAAGACCTGCTGTAGCTTCGCCAACTGATGGTCGTGCTGCTGCCATCCTTATGAGTTCCACTCTGTAGCATGTGACCAGCCAGTATCATTTAATGGTGCTCTCCCTGAATCAGAATATTCAAAGGGCACCTATAATCACTCATGCAGAAATTTTATTACCCCACTGGCTGTGCAGAGCAATGACAACTTCTGTCCCTTCACCAGCTCTGGTGCTTGCTGCTGAACCACCACCATCTTGACCGGAACTCCTCCCCTAGAACAAAAGCCAGTGTCTTTTTTCTTTTAAATGCTCTTAGATTTTAGTTTTCCCCAAGATAATATCTTTTATGATCCAGTCGTCTTATTTTTAATTCACTGTACTATTCTTGCTTGATAAATTTTAAGTTTCAGAATGTTCTATCAGCATGAACAAATTTTAGAATCTCTGATTTTCCCTCCTTTTTAAACAATAAAAATTTGAGTATTAAAAAATACTTCTTGATGGAGACAATACACTATATGGTAGATGCTCAGAAGAACAGTTCTTTGGGATATGAGCTTGAAGTGGGTCTTTAGTTGAGGCAGTTACATTTGGAACCAAGTTAATGATGAAGAGGTAGCCCTAGAGATGTTTCATGTGAGAATTATATCTATATACTTGAGTGTTTATAGCGATTCCATTATCTGTGTCTTTCCAAGTTAAAACAGTTCAAATATTTAAGGTTGTAGGGAGAGAGTTCAAGTGGTATAGCATATTCCTACTAGTGTGAGACCTAGTAAGTTTGATTCCTGCACCATGTTGCTCCCATTCACAACACTCTATGTGGCCCTGTTAGCCTCCAAACACCGCCAGAAGTGAAACTTATTTTAAAGTGTCTTTTAAAGCATCTTTATTGAAAATGAAGCTATAGAATGCCCCATACTGCATTTGAGAGCTGATATGGCATCTTATAAATAGACATATGATGCCTAAATTGCTTGCAATATAAACTGAAAGCATCTTTGGCTTTTATGATGGTTGCATTTGATCCAGAATTATAATTATGAATAATGCATTGAATTTTGTGTTCTCTATAATTGCCTACTTTGTTATGCCAGGAGGAATTTCCACTATAGTGTCTCAGATTTGAATTGTAGTTTTTTTTTCATAGCAGCTGCCTCCAGAATTATATGAGCTCTTTGAGAATATCCATTGAAAGTAAAAATATTCATACACATTGCTTCATGGAGATACAATTTCAGAACTTTTTCTCAGAACTGCCTCATTAAGTATAATTCAGTATGTATTATGACCTGGATATCTTGTTTTAAACAGACTTGTCAGACACATATTATTGTATCCTTGATATATGTGAACAAAAAGGAATTTAGTAACTTATTCAGCAATTTATACAGTAACTTGGAAATGAACAGTGTTGAATTTTCATAAAAATAAGGTAAAGCATAGGGGAATGACAAATGTTGCATGGTCTTGCTCATTTGTGGTGTCTAGAGAATAGAACATGAGAATAGACAGTAACAAATTATGACAAGCCCTTGATTCTGGACTATAAAACTGAAATTACCAAGTAGGGGGACGGGGGAGGGAGCATGAGGAGGCGAGCTAGAAGTAACAAGAAAAATAGTGAAGGGTATGAGGCCTTTTATTGGTGGTGAAGTGCAATACTGTAAATGTTAATAAATGTTAATATGACCATAAATGTCAATATGATTTTAAAATATTGCCTTAGCTACAATTGCAATAAAAATAAAGCAAAGCATACAAAATAGTTGGATCAATAACATGTATAATACAAATACAGGTTTTGTACATTCTTTTACTTTATCATTTCTACAAGAAGTTTGTGTTGTCTTGTTTCAACTACGTTCAGAGCAAGGCTTTGCTTCACTACCTGTGTATGATATGTCTGGACTTTGGAACCATCATTTAAGGTCTCCTGGTGTCTATATCAAGTGTTAACCATCGTTTAAGGTCTCCTGGAGTCTATATTTTCCATTCCTTGTGGCTGAATAGTCTTCAAAATTGAAACCAGAGTTTGGCTAAGATAGAATTAGGTAGTCCTTATGACAAAGACTGAAGAAACATGGAACATGAGAAAGGTTGGTGATGACAACTGAGATCATGGATGGTGATGGTGAATAAATACATGGCTCCTTCTCCACACCCTCTTGTTTTTAACCTTAGCCTGAATTTAAACTAAGATTCAAGAGTCAGATGTGTGTAGGTAAAATAATTTTACTTACTGAAGACACTTAATTTGGAAAGTGTGTTGTACATCCAGATCAATGAGATTGTTAATGCTAACTTGATAGACTTTCTTTTTTATTTTTATTTATTTGTTTATTTATTTATTTATTTATTTATTTTTGCTTTTTGGGTCACACCTGGTGATACACAGGGGTTACTCCTGGCTCTGCACTCAGGAATACTCCCGGTGGTGCTCGGGGACCATATGGGATGCTGGGAATTGAACCCAGGTCGGCCGCATGCAAGGCAAATGCCCTACCCGCTGTGCTATCGCTCCAGTCCCATAATTTGATAAACTTTGAGACTGATTAAATATAGACACTACTTTTGGGCATTATGGCTTGCAACACAGACACTGAGAGGTCATCGTGCTTCATTTCATTTAGCATGATACTCTCTGTGTCCATCCACTTATATGCAAATTTCATGGAGCGATAGCACAGCGGTAGGGCATTCACCTTTCATGCGGTCGACCCGTGTTCGGTTCCTCCGGCCCTCTCAGAGAGCCTGGCAAGCTACCAAAAGTATCGCGCCCGCATGGCAGAGCCTGGCAAGCTACCCATGGCCTATTGGATATGCCAAAAACAGTAACAGTAAGTAAATGAGACGTTACTGGTGCCCACTCGAACGAATCGATGAGCAACGGGATGACAGTGACAGTGACATACCTTCTAACAGCTGCATAGTATTCCATTGTGTAGATGTACTAAGGTTTCTTTAACCAGTCGCCTATTCTCAGGCACTCGGGTTGTTTCTAGATTCTGGCTATTGTGAACAGTGCCGTAATAAACATAAAAGTGCAGGTGTAATTTCTACTGGTTTTTTTTTTTTTGCATCTCTAGGATTTATTCCCAGGAGAGGTATTGTGGGCCATATGGGAGCTCAATTTCTAGTTTTTGGAGAAATGTCCATATTGTTTTCCAAAAAGGCTGGACCAGTCGGCATTCCCACCAATAGTGAAAGAGGTCCTTTCTCCCCACATCCATGCCAGCACTGGTTGTTCTTGTTCTTTTTGATGTGTGCTAGTCTCTGTGGTATGAGATAATATCTCTTTGTTGTTTTGATTTGCATCTCCCTGATGATTGGTGATGTAGAGTATTTTTTCATGTAATTTTTGGCCATTTGTATATGTTTTTTTGAGGAAGCTTCTGTTCATTTCTTCTCCCCATTTTTTGATGGGATTAGAGGATTTTTATTTTGTAAAGTTCTACCAGTGTCTTGTATGTTCTGGATATTAAGACCCTATCTGATGGGTATTGGGTAAGTATTTTTTTCCATTCCATGGGATCTTTCTGTATTTTAGTCACTATTTCTTTTGAGATGCAGAAGCTTCTTAGTTTAATGTAGTCCCATTTGTTTATGTTTGTTTCCACTTGCTTGGTCAGTGGTGTTTCATCCTTGAAAATGCCTTTAGACTTGATACCATGGAGAGTTCTGCCTACATTTGCTTCCATGTACCTCATGGATTCAGGTCTGATATTGAGGTCTTTAACCTATTTTGATCTGACTTTTGTGCCTGTCATTATACAGAGGTCAGAGTTCATTCTTTTTCAGGTAGCTGTCCAGTTTTCCCATCACCACTTGTTGAAGAGGCTTTCCTTCACATTTCTCCACTTCACATTTCTTGCTCCTTTATCAAAGATTAAGTGATCATATACTTGAAAGGCTATGTCAGAATATTCAACTCTGTTCCATTGGTGTGTGGGTCTGTTTCTAGTCCAATACCATGTTGTTTTAATTACTACTGCTTTGTTGTACAGTTTGAAGTTGGGGAAGGTGATGCCACCCACCTTCTTTTCCCCAAGAATTGCTTTGGCTATTCCTGGGGCTTTATTACTCCATATGAATTTCAGGAGTGTTTTGCCTATTTCTTTGAAAAATGCCATGGGTGTTCTTATAGGGACCACATTAAATCTGTACAATACTTTAGGGAGTATTGCCATTTTGATGATGTTAATTCTCCCAATCCATGAACAGGGGATTTGTCTCCATTTCCTAGTGTCCTCCTTTATTTCTTGAAATAGTGATTTGTAATGTTCCTTGTATAGGTCCTTCTTCTCTTTAGTTAAGCTGAATCCAAGGTACTTATTTTTCTGAGGCACTATTGTGAATAGGATTTTTTAAACATCTCTTTTGTCTTTTTCATTATTTGTGCATAGGAAGGCCAAGAACTTTTGGGTATTGATTTTGTAACCTTCCACTTTGCTATACAAACCTATTTTTTCTAGAAGCTTTTCTGTAGAGTCTTTAGGTTTCTCTAAGTACAGTATTATGTCATCTGCAAATAGTGATAGCCTGACTTCTCCCTTTCATATCTGAATGCCTTTGATATCCTTTTCTTGCCTAAGTGCTATGGCAAGTACTTCCAGTACTATATTGAATAGAAGTGATGATAGCGGGCAACCTTGTCTTGCTCCCGATCTTATAGGGAAGACTCTAGGCTTTTCCAGATTGAGAATAATGCTTGCTGTGGGCTTGTGGTAGATGGTATTGACTATACTGAGGAAAGTTCCTCCAACTCCCATTTTGCTGAGAGTTTTTATCATGGATGTGTGCTGGATTTTGTAAATGCCTTCTCTGTATTTATTGATATGATCATATGGTTTTGTCTTTCTTTTTGACTTGCAAATATTAAACCATCCTTGCATCCCGGGATGAATCCTACTTGGTCATGGTGTATGATCTTTTTGATGAGCCATTGGATTATATTTACCAGTATTTTGTTGAGGGTCTTTGCATCATCCTTCACCATAAAATTAGTCCAGGTGGCATTCCTTACAACAATGAAAAAGATTTCCTTTTTCCTGGCATCCACACCAGTACTGGTTGCTCTTATTCTTTTTGATGTGTGCCAGTCTCTGTAGTGTGTGATGATATCTTATTGTTGTTTTCATTTACATATCCCTGATGATTAGCAATGTAAAGTATTTTTTCATGTGTCCTTTTGTCATTGTATTTCTTCTTTGAGGAAGTTTCTGATCATTTCTTTTCTATATATTTCTCTCTCTATTTTGATAGGGTTGGATATTTTTTCCTGTAAAGTTCTACCAGTGTCTTATCTATCTTTGATGTTAACCCCTTATCAGATAGATATTGGATAAATATTTTTTCCTAATCTGAGGGTTATTGTTGTATCTTGGTCACTGCTTCTTTTGAGGTGCAGAAGCTTTTTAGTTTAATGTAGTTTCATTTGTTTATCTTTGCTTCCACTTTCTTGGCCAGTGGTGTTTCATCTTTGAAGATGCCTTTAGCTTCAATGTCATGGAGGGTTCTTCCCACAGTTTCCTCTATATACCTAAAACATGGGCATCCTGCCCGCACAGCGAGCCTGACAAACTCTCGGTGGCATATTTGATTTGCCAAATATAGTAACAATGATGGGTCTCATTCTCCTTGCCCTGAAAGAGCCTCCAATGAGACACCGCTGGGAAGAATGAGTAAAGAGAGGCTGCTAAAATCTCAGGGCTAGGATGAATGAAGACGTTGCTGGTGTCCACTTGAGCAAATTGATGATCAACGGGATGACAGTGATACAGTTATACCTAAAAAAGTACACTTGGTATATTTTACTTCAACTGGACAGAAGCTTGTCCAAAAGGATCTCAGTACTCTCTCAGCACCTTCCCAATTTTGTGCTATGTATTTTATAAGCAAAAATTAGGACAGTGTAGCTGAAAAGCAAAAAAAAAAAGGAGAGAACATTTATTTTTTTAATAGGGAGAATATACTGTAATATTTTAGTGTCAAAAATGACGACTGAATTAAGAGAGATGGGTAATTCAAATGCTTTCCCTCATAAAACTTACTCAGAAAGAAAATACAAGACAGATAGTTTCACTCAGAGACAAGACTACACCAATTCTGAGACAGGACACCTTGATTCCAAAGTGACAAATAGAATTTGAGCTACAAGAAAACTCTCTCATCTGTCACCTAAGTCAATAGCCTGGCTGAAATGTGGGGAGCAGCAAGGAATTGAAATGAAAGCTCTTGCAGAAAAAAGGTTTCCAGAACAAAATTTAAAGTTAGCTCAAGCAATTAAGTCTCAGGCTAGTGATTTCTCTCTT
The DNA here is from genome assembly GCF_027595985.1 of Sorex araneus. Lineage (NCBI taxonomy): Eukaryota > Metazoa > Chordata > Mammalia > Eulipotyphla > Soricidae > Sorex > Sorex araneus. The sequence goes on from NC_073303.1 coordinate 330,716,983, forward strand.
GCTTCTAACTTTGGTATAACATAAAATAGCATCTCACATTTTATACTATCTGCTGCCAAAGAGTTATTTTTCAGGGTGAAATGATAAATTAAAAAAGGATAAAATGTAGAAAGTGTTACAAAATTGTTACATCTGCACAGGATTAAAACATGACATTTAATCTTTAGACTATATCAATGTGATTCATATATATTTGTCAATGACACCTGTTTTAGGTTAAAAACTACATATTAGATATTTTCCTCCTGCCAAGTTGTACAGCAGATGCAGATTGGCTTTGCAATTTTTTTCCCTTACTATCTTTGGATACCAAGTGTTTCATTCATTCACTTATTTATTGAGTATTAGAGCTTATTTATTGTGGCTTTGTGCAAGATAAAGGAAATTAAGTTTGAGTGAGGTATGTGGTATGAAATATGTATGTAAGTGCAGGAAAGCATTCAGATGGAAAAATAAGTGTGCTTATGATTATCATAAAATAGATTTTCATTTGCACTCTAGAATAATCTTATTTCTTTTGATAATTGACAGAAAAATATTCTAATAAAACAAGGCAAATGTTGCTAATTACTTTTCTTGTTGCATTTTTAATTAATCTTTGGGACATTAGCTCTTAATACAAATATCAAATGTACTTTTCCAAAATAATTGGTAATTTTTACTTTATGTAAAATATAAGGACTATAACTAATAATGTTTCCCTTGTTATTAACAGAAGTTAAACATAATATATTGGAAGTTTTTTATATCTAATGCTATCTGTTATCACTTTATGTCCATTTTAATCTTTTTTTGTCTGTCTTTTATTTTAACTTACAGAATAAAAATATATATGTTGAAAATTTCACACATGGAAAGACTAAAGTTCAATAAACTTTCTCTAAATGATTTCACTTATGTAGTCACATTACAATCAGGAAACTGACATTGCCATCAGCAAAAGCTTTTTTTTCCTTCCTCACAATCACTACCCCACTCCTTCCCAAGGTCAATTTTCTCTCTTGATGTCTATCAATATATATTAGATTAGTTGTTTTTGGACTTTTATAAGTGAAGTAATACATTACATACTATTTTACATTTGACTTTTTTGGTCAATATTGTATCTGTAAGAGACATCTAAGTTAAGTAATACAGGAGAGTTTATTTTCTTTGCTATTTGGTACCTGCTTTATTTCTAAAACTGGGGTTGATTTCAGTTTGAAATTTTTATGAATATTGCTCTAATAAATGTTCATGTACATGCTTTTGGTGAAAATACCTACAAATTTCTGTGAGTAATCTGATAGAATTGCAGAAATATTGGGTAGATACTGTTAAAGTTATGCAGCATTGTCTGAAATTTGCTTATAAATGGGTAGACATTCACTTAGCATTAGAGTATCATGCTAAGTGAAATGAGTCAGAAAGAGAGGGACAGACATAGAAGGATTGAATTCATTTGTGCAGTATAGAATAACATCACATGAGGCTGACGCCCAAGGACCATAGATACAAGGGCCAGGGGGATTGCCTCATAGCTGAAAGACTGCTTCATGGGTAGATGGGAGTAGGCAGATGGAATAGAGAAGGGATCACTAAGAAAATGATTGCTGGAGGAACCAGTCAGGATGGGAGATGTGTGCCTAAAGTAGATAATCGACCAAACATGATGACCCCTTAGTGTCTGTGTTGCAAGCCATAATGCCCAAAAGTAGAGAGAGAGTATGGGGAATATTATCTACCATGGAGGCAGGGGGAGGTTGGGAAAGGGGAGGTATACCGGGGATATTGGTGGTGGGGAATGTGCACTGGTGGAGGGATGGGTGTTTGATCATTGTGAGATTGTAACCCAAACATGAAAGCTTGTAACTATCTCATTGTGAGTCAATAAAATTAAAATAAATAAATTGATTAATAAAAAAAGTTATGCAGCATTGTCATAGTCTCTAATTAGTGTGCTTCTCAATCACATTTAGTATTTTATACTTCACTTTATTAATTTTTATAAAAAGGATACTGTTATTTGTGGTTTATGTTTTCACTTCCCTATGAAAAATGAGGGTAAGCATCTTTTCAGAGACTTGTTAGTCTGTAGACAGCTTATGTTTCCTTCACTAATGCTTCTGTGGATGGTATATCTGTAAATGATTAATACATTTACGCTCACTTAAAGTTGGGTAATTTGGATTTACTGATTCTTTTATATAGTTTATATAGAACCATATGTATTGAAAAATAGCTTTTCTTACTTTTTTGTCTACTTTTTCTTTTAACAATGTATTTGATGTTTAAAAGTTTATAATTTTATGAAGTCCAATTTGTATAGATGAATTGGATGTGCGTGCATGCATGTGCATGCACATGCACACACACATGTATAATTTCCTCATTAAATACTGTTGCCTACCTAAATATGATGAAGATATTTTACTGTGTCTATTACAAGGCCATTGCATTTAAATTTATCATATATATGCACATGATCCTCATATAATGTACTTAGAATTCTTTTAATATATTGTGAAGGTAGGGATTGATAGTCACTCATTAGTATTAGCTATTATTTGACTTTTTTGTGTCACCCACTATGCTCAGAGCTTACTCTTGGGTCTCACCCAGGGATCCTGCATGGCAATACTTGAGAGACCATATGTGGTGTCAGGGATCCACCCTGGATGGGTGACATGCAAGGCAAGCGTCCTGCCCATTGTACTGTCTTTTTGGCCCCTAGTATTCACTCTTTATTAGTATCTCTCTAAAATTAATTCTGTACATTTTATTATTTATATTTACTTCAAAGCACCGTTATGGTACTTTTCATCAGAAATTAAGTCACTGAATGTATATGCTTATTTTTTTGAGTTTAGTTACTTCATACAGAGCTCATGTCAATACAAATCTATTATTTTCATTTTAGTCATCAAATTTTATTTTATTGAAGCACTGTGAGTTACAAAGTTACTCATAGTTTGGTATTTGACATACAATGTTCCATCACCAAATCTCCATCTGGTGTCAACCTCTCTCCACCAGTGTTTCCAGCTTCCCCCTCCTGCATCCCCCGCCCCAGCCACACATCTGACAAGTTTTTTTTTTTTAATTTTTTAAAATTTTTTAAATTTTTATATTTTTTTATTAGTGAATCACCGTGGGGGTACAGTTACAGATTTATACATTTTTCTGCTCATGTTTCCCCCATACAAAGTTCAAGAACCCCTCCCTTCACCAGTGCCCATTCTCCACCACCAGTAAACCCAGTATCCCTTCCACCCTCCCCAGTCCCATCACCCCCCACCCCACACTGCCACTATGGAAGGGTATTCCCTTTTGTTCTCTCTCTGATTAGGTGTTGTGGTTTGCAATAAAGGTGTTGAGTGGTCATTGTGTTCAGTCTCTAGTCTACATTTGGCACGCGTCACCCTTCCACCGCATGACCTCAGACCACATTTTATGACAAGTATCTTTTAATAACTTTTTGATTATTAAAATTTGGGTATCATGATTTCAGTATTGTTATCTCTGTGGTTTGGATATTTAGCTCTATCTTAATACCATTGGTGTACCTGAATTCCCTTGACCATTACCCCTATTCTTTTCATCTATCCCTTCTCCCCTTTCCTTTCACTGTTTCTTTCCTTTTCTCTCCATACTCTGGGGCCAAGCATGGTCTAGACATTGCCACTTAAACCATTGAATTTCCTGACTCAGTTACTCTCAATGTCATATAGAAGTGATATCATCTTGTGCTTGTCCTCTTTCTTCTAGCTTACTTCATTTAACATGATTTTTTCTAGAACATCCATGTTGCAGCAAATTGCAGGATTTCATCATTCCTTACAGCTGCATAGTATTCCATAGTTATAAATACTACATCTTCATGATCCACTGATCTGTTGTTGGACATCTAGGTTAATTCCAATTAATACCTATTGTACTAAGTGCTGAAATGGATAATGGTGTGTATATGTCCTCCTGAATGAGTATTTTTCTGTTCTTCGGGTGTATACCCAAAAGTGGAATTGCTAGGTTGTAGGGTTGTATGGTTTTAAGTTTGCTAAGAACCCTCCATACTGTTTTCCATAGGGATTGAATCATACAACATTCTTACCAGTGGTGGATGAAAGTTCCTTTTTCATCACATCCCCACCAACACAGACTGTTTCCAGTATTTTTGATATGTGCCATTTTTACTAGTGTGAGATGGCCTCTCATTGTAGTCTTGATTTGGATTTTGCTAATAATGAGTGATGGTGGTCATATTTTTCATGTGCCTGTTGGCCTGTTGACATCGTTCAGATCCATGTTGATTACTTCTATCCATTTTTTTGATGAGGTTTTTGGAATTTTTATTTACGACCTTTGTGAGTAATTTATCAGTCCTTTATCTCTTATGTAAGTTCAAAACACTTAAGAAATATATAGAAGACCTTAGAAAATAGAAAAAAATCACACTCTCTTGGATTGGAAGAATAAATATTGTCAAAATAACTGTCTTACCTAAACTACTATATAGATTTAATGCAATCCCTATCAAAATTCAGACAACATTCCTCAAGAATTTAGAACATTTCATAATCAAATTTGTATGGAATCATAAAAGATCATGAATAGCCAAAACCACACTGAAAAATAAGAAATTATATTGAGAAAAGTTCTTTCAATTCCCATGCTGTTGAGAGTTTTTATCGTAAATGGGTGTTGGATCTTATCAAATGCTTTCTCTGCATCTATTGATATGATCATATGGTTATTATCTTTTCTTTTATTGATATGGTGGATTACGTTGATTAATTTGTAAATGTTAAACCATCCTTGTATCCCCAGGATGAATCTTACTTGGTCATTTTGATGAGTTTTTGGATTCTGTTTGCTAGGATTTTGTTGAGGATCTTTGCGTCTGTGTTCATCAGAGATATCAGCCTGTAATTATCTTTCTTTGTGGTATCTCTGTCTGCTTTTGGTAACAGGGTGATATTTGCTTCATAGAAACTGTTTAGAAGTGTTTCTGATTCTTCAACTTCCTGGAAATGCTTAAAAACTATTGGGGGTAAGTCCTCTTTAAAGATTAGTAAGAATTCACTAGTGAATCCATATGGGCCAGGAATTTTGTTTTGGGGGAGACTTTTTTATTACAATTTCAATTTACTTGGTGGTGAATAGGTCTGTTCAGATTCTCCAAGTCTTCTTGGTTCAGTCTTGAAGGCTATCAGAATCCAAAAATTTTTCCATTTTTCTCGAGATTTTCTTGTTTTGTAGCATAAAAATTCTCAAAAGTAATCTCTGAGGATCCTTTAAATTTCCGTAGTTTCTGTTATGATGTCCCCCTTTTCATTTCTGGTTCAGTTTATTAGGGTTTTTTCTCTCCCTTTCTTTGTGAATCTTGCTAGAGGTTTATTGATCTTGTTTATTTTCTTGATTTCATTGATCTTTTCGATTGCATTTTTGGCTTCAATCTCATTAATTTCTGCTCTAAGTTTTATTATTTCCTTCCTCCTGCCTGGGTTGGGCTCCTTTTGTTGGTCATTATCCAAGCTCCTAAGATGTGAGGTTAGTTTACTTATGTGGGCTCGTTCTTCCTTCCTGAAAAATGCTTGTAGAGCTATAAACTTTCCTCTTAACACAGATTTTGCCATGACTCATAAATTCTGGTAACTCATGTCTTCATTTTCATTTGTTTTCAGGAATCTTTTGATTTCCTTTCTAAGCCACTTGTCCAGTAGTGAGCTGCTTAATTTTCAGGTGTTTGATATGATTTTAGGTTTGTGTGTGATTCACTTCTATTTACTCAATACTTATCTGATAAGGGGTTAATATCCAGGATATACTAGTGAGTATAACTGTACAAAAAAAACCCCACTTCCAGCCCCCTCCAAAAACGAGGAGAAGAAATGAATAGAGCTTCCTCAAAAAAGAAATACAAATGGCCAAAAGGCACATGAAAAAATGCTCTACATCACTAGTCATCAGGGAGATGCAAATCAAAACAATAATGACATCATTTCACGCCACATTTAAAAGAACAAAAACAACTCAGTGTTGGAGTGGATGTGGGGAGAAAGGGACGCCCTTTCACTGTTGATGGGAATGCCAACTATTCTAGCCTTTTTGGAAAACAATATGAGCATTCCTGAAAATACTAGAAATTAAGCTTCCATATGACACCACAATACCACTTCTGGGATTATATCCTGAGGGTTCAAAAAAGCACAGTAGAAATGATGTTTGCACCTGTATGTTCACTGCAGCACTATTCACAATAGCCAGAATCTGGAAACACCTCAAGTGCTCGAGAACAGATGACTGGTTAAAGAAACTTTGGTACATCTACACAATGGAATACCATGAAGCTGTTGGGAAAGATGAAGTCATGAAATTTGCTTGTAAGTGGATGTTCATGGAGAGTATCATGCTAAGTGAAATGTGTCAGATAGAGAGGGACAGACATAGAATTACTGCACTTATTTATGGAATATGAATTAACATTATATGAGACTGACACCCAAGGACAGTAGACACAAGGGCCAGGAGTATTGATCCATATTTGGAAGCCTGTCTCATGAACTGGGGGAAAAGGCAGCTGGAATACAAAAGAGATACGTAAGTCAATGATGGTTGATAAATCATTCAGGATGGGAGATGTGTGCTGAAAGTAGATAAGGACCAAACATGATAGCCTCTCAGTATCTATATTGCAAACCATAATGCCCCAAAGTAGAGTAGAGTATGGGGGAAATTGTCTGGCATAGACATAGGGGGAGGGTGGGAAATACTGGAGACATTGGTGGTGGAAGGATGGGTGTTTGATCATTGTATGACTTAAACTCAAAAATAAAAGCTTTATAACTGTATCTCATGGTGACTCAATAAAAGAAAGAAAGAAAAATAATAAACTTGGAGGTATCTCATTACCTATCTTGAGGTATATTATAAAGTCATAGTGATCAAAACAGCATAATGTTGGAATAAGGATAGACTCTTTGACCAATGGGTCAGAACAGACTATCCAAGGACAACCCCAAATATATATGGTCAGCTAATATTTAACAAAGGTTCCAGAACTATAAAATGGAGTAAAAACAGCCTTGTCAACAAGTTGTGCTAGTAAAACTGGATAAACACATGTAAAAATTAAAGCTGGATATATACATCACACCTTACACAAAAGTCAAATCAGAGTGGATCAAAGACCTTGAGATCAGACTGGAATCTATAAAATACATAGATATTTTTCCATAGGCAAAATGCTCCAAGACTTTCACTTCAAATGTCTTCAAGATATGAAGCCATTGACAAAAATGACAATCAAAAATAAACAAAACAAAATAAAATTAAAGAGTTTCTGCATGGCAAAAGAAACATGGGCTAAAACAAAGGCAGTTAACTGAATGAGAGATAATATTTACAGTGAACATACCAATCTGTAGTACTGTATTATTTTCTGTAGCTCTTTGTATTATTTTGGTTAGTGCCACAGTAAGTATGACAACATGTTCTTATTGTTTTACTGGAGACCTCCTAGAGTCTCTGAAAGACATTTCATTCTTGACCATTGTTAGCTCTTTGGTCTTCTATTCTTCGTTGTGGATAGCCTTGGAATTTTTCATTTTTATTTTAGAAATAACTATTCAACTTTCACCAAAAAATGAGAATTGAATTGAATCTATAGTTCAGTTTGGAGGGAAAAATAACACTTTATCTTTTAGTTTATAAATATGGTTTATTCCTTCTATTTTAATAGTATTTGAAGTGTTATAAATTGAGATTTTATATAAGTATTACCTTTATTTTCAGGTATGTGAGAATATTTTGTTTGTTTTAATATGTGAGATTTTTTGATGATATTAAAATAGTGTATTTTCTTTCACAAACTTAAAAAAGGTATCTTCAAAGATGACACGCCATTGGCCAAGCAAGTGGAAATAGAGATTAACAAATGGGACTATCTTAAACTAAGAAGCTTCTGCATCTCAAAAGAAACAGTGACCAAAATAAAAAGACAGTCAACAAAATAGGAAAGGATATTTACCCAATGCCCATTGGATAAGGAGTTGATATCAAGGATATACAAGGTACTAGTAGAACTCTACAAAAAGAAGACTTCAAACCCCATCAGAAAAAATAGGGCGATGAAATGAACAGAAACTTTCTCAAAGAAGATATCCGAATGGTCAAAAGGCACTTGAAAAAATGCTCTTCATCACTAATCATCAGGGAGATGCAGATCAAAACAACAATGAGATATCATCTTACACCACAAAGACTGGCCCACATCCAAAACAACAAAAGCAACTAGTGTTGTCGAAGATGTGGGAAGAAAGGCACTCTCCTTCACTGCTGGTGGGAATGCCGACTGGTTTAGCCCTTTTGGAAAACAGTATGGACCTATCTTGGCATTAAAATCACCAACAATGATCTTGTAGAAGGTGTGGTCTTCTTTATAGAACGTTTCCAGTTCCATGTAGAACCTCTCAATTTATTCTTCATCGTAGTTGGAAGTTGGTGCGTAGACGACAAAGATAGAAACTGCAGGCAGTGAGCCACATCTATTCAAGCGTAATCATCCAATTTGGGTTGTTAGGCATTTGAATGAATTGATGCTCATGGCCAAGTTCCTGTTGACAAGGACACCAACGCCACCAAAGCCTCTGTTGTCGCATGTTCCGAGGAACAGTTCTTCTCCAGTGTAGAAAATGGCATGATGTGATTGATATTTCCTCATTTCGGTCAGACCAATGATGTCGTACTTGATCTTCTGCTCTTGCACCATCAGGTCCTCGATGGATGTTCCTGATGCCAGTGTCTGTGTGTTGAAAGTACAGACAATCATTTTAATCTTTCTTCGTTTTGGCAGTCTAGTTCATCCCCGAGATTTTTTCAGCCTCTCCTTGCTCATCTTTCTTAACGCTGCTGTATTAAGGGCTCTTTCAGTGACAGGTGAATGAGGTCAATTGTTGTTACTGTTGTTGGCATATCGAATATGCCATGGGTAGCTTGCTAGGCTCTGCCATGCAGGCGGGATACTCTCGGTAGCTTGCCGGGCTCTCTGAGAGGGACAGAGGCTTTTAGAGGGGCCTCCAATCGCCCTTATAGGTGTTACCATGGTTCACACCAAATTTGAACCCTATCAAATATGGTGTGGGAATAATGGGTATTAAGTGTTTTATGGTGTGTCTGGAGAGCGGCCTGGAGCATGGAGGTGGCTGGGTAGTGGATGTAGCAGCCACCTCACTGGGGGTCGGCCAGTGAGGTATTTATCTGGCTTGGGTAGGGTGGGGAGTCTGGATTTGACCCCCCCCCCCTCAGATGCTAGAGATTGGAGCAGGAAGACCTCCTCTCTTAAATAGATTAATCTATTTAATCTCTTAGATAGATTAAGAGAAACTATGTGAAAAAAATGTAGCACTTACTAACAATACAAAAATCCCAATGAAACAGGGACCAAAGGATGTTATCTCTGCATAATAATAGTCTTATGCTAAACTTACTTTTGGCCAATATACTCAATGGTAAAAATTTGAGTTTATTTATTTTTTTTAATCAGGAAAAGAACAAGATTGTCATATCAAAAAAGTGACTATAATTATTTGCTGATGATATGACATATGTGGAAAACTCTAAAGATTTTCTATAATTTACTGTAAGTGAAAAATAAAAAAAGAGCAGTATAATTACAATAACCATTTACTATTAAAAGACATAGAATAAGACAGTTAAGAAATTGACTTTACATGTATATAGATGGAAAGAATTCATATAGGCAGAAGCCTGTTATACCAAAAGCAGATGTAAAGAAATAACTATAAAAATTCAGGCATGAGACTGGTTCAGCCCTTCTGGAAAACAATTTGGACAATTCTCAAAAAATTAGATATTGAATTCCCATTTGACCCAGCAATACCACTGCTGGGAATATATCCCAGAGAGGCAAAAAAGTACAATCGAAACAACATCTGCACATGTATGTTCATCGCAGCACTGTTTACAATAGCCAGAATCTGGAAAAAACCCGAATGCCCCAGAACGGATGACTGGTTGAGGAAACTTTGGTACATCTATACAATGGAATACTATGCAGCTGTTAGAAAAAAGGAGGTCAAGAATTTTGTAGTCAAGTGGATGGGCATGAAAAGTTTCATGCTGAGTGAAATGAGTCAGAAAGAGAGAGACAGACATAGAAAGATTGCACTCATCTATGGTATATAGAATAACAGAGTGGGAGACTAACACCCAAGAACTGTAGAAATAAGTACCAGGAGGTTGACTCCATGGCTTCGAGGCTGGCCTCACGTTCCGGGGAAAGGTCAACTCAGAGAAGCGATCACCAACTACATTGTAGTCGAAGGCCATGTGGGGGAAGGGAGTTGCGGGCTGAATGAGGGCTAGAGACTGAGCACGGCGGCCACTCAACACCTTTATTGCAAACCACAACAGCTAATTAGAGAGAGAGAACAGAAGGGAATGCCTTGCCACAGTGGCAGGGTGGGGTGGGGGGGAGATGGGATTGGGGAGGGTGGGATGGACGCTGGGTTTACGGGTGGTGGAGAATGGGCACTGGTGAAGGGATTGGTTCCCGAACTTTGTATGAGGGAAGTACAAGCACAAAAGTGTATAAATCTGTAACTGTACCCTCACGGTGATTCTCTAATTAAAAATAAATAAATTAAAAAAAAATTCAGGCATGAGCTTAACTGCTATGGGTTAAGGTTTAAACAAAAATCTAGAATAAAAGTCTTGACCCTGTGACAGATGAGGTTTTATTTATTTATTTATTTATTTTGACAGGTGAGGTTTTAGTACTGAACTTCATACATGAGGCTACTCTTACCATATAAGATATCTAAAAAATTTCCTTCATTTTGAAAACAATTAGAAAATTCTGGCTGATTATATATCTAGATGGAAAAAAATCTCTCCACAATAAATGGGGGTGGGGTCGGGGAGCTATGTTATGACTAGGTACGGAATAAAAATTTTATGCTAATTTTTTTTTATTAGTTTATTTTTATTTATTTTTTTTTAAAGAAATATTTTATTGAACCACCGTGAAAACAAAAAAATACAAAGCTTTCAGGTTTAAGTCACAGTCAAATACTGATTAAACCACCATCCCTTCACCAGTGCACCCGTTCCACCACCAAGAATCCCAATAAACCCCCCTCCCACCCCACCCCCCATCTAAGTAGCTGATGATATTCCCATTATTCTCTCTATATATTGAGTACATTTCATATTTCCATACAGAACTCACTATTGTTGATTGGAAATGTTCCCCAACAATCAGGCCTGCTGAATAAGCATCATCTAATAATTTCGCTTCCTTGGTAAAAGTGAAGACTTTGAGTCTGCGCGGCCGCTATTGCGGCCGCGCGGTTTTGGGTTTCTAATATTTTAGCTCAGTTCACAGTCAAAATGGATGGCTGCAAGAATCTGCTCTGGTGCCAAAATGGGTTAGGAGACCTCAGGATCACAGTCAGTAGGCGGGAGGCTCTGCTTCTCGTGCCGCGGCTCTTGGTTCATCTCTGGGCGGAAGGCGCGCCGGGAACACCTCCCCTCCCAGGATCACCTACAGGCTACGTCACTAAAGAAAGTCCTACCTCCTGGTGGAGGGGTCTTAGAGGGTGGCTCTCACCGCGTGGCTGCTGCCGCTGCCGCCATTTTCGCTCAGAAAAATGGGGTGGAGAGGGAAAAAAATCCCTCCCCGGGCTGCACGAGGTTTAAAACGTAGGAATCCCAAACGGAGATATTAGGGTGGCTTCTGTAAAATCTCAGACCAGTGACATTTCTAGGGATCCCAAAAGAATCAAGCACAAGACTTTTTTGAAGGGCTACTACCACGTCATAAAGTACATAGCAGAATTCTAAAAGAAAATATCATAGCCTGAATCTTAGGTCACTATTTAGAAAATACAATTCAAAAAAAAAAAAGTGGCTTAAAGTGTGGGGAGAATGAGCAGCTATCTGCAAGAGGAGTAACACCCAGTATCTGAGATAATTTATCATTTTAAAGCTCCCTATACATAAAATATATTAATAATCATTAAAGAGATATAGAGAGCAATAAAAATGATCAGGTGTAAAAAAAACACCTAGTGGATGGGGCTGGAGTGATAGCACAGCGGGTAGGGCATTTGCCTTGCACTCGGCCGACCCAGGTTTGAATCCCAGCATCCCATATGGTCCCTTGAGCACCGCCAGGGATAATTCCTGAGTGCATGAGCCAGTAATGATTCCTGTGCATTGCCAGGTGTGACCCAAAAAGCAAAACAACAACAACAACAAAAAAAAAACCTAGTGAACAGTAAAAAAAAAAAATCTTGTAAATGAAATTAAGCATAGTGGTCAGTCTGCATGGTTAAAGAGGATTGGTAAGATATATGAAGAAATCTGGTTAAAGAGGATTGGTAAGATATATGAAGAAATCACACAGAGTGCTACAGATAAAAAAATAAGATGAATCTGAAAGAGAGGTTAGAAGATGTGGAGAACTAGAAGATTCTGTTTTGAGATATAGGAAATTTTATAACGAGAAAATGGAGAAGGTGTCAATTTTCAGTGGGAAAAGACAGAATTTTCCAAAGCAAATAATGGCCATAAAAATATAAAAAGGCCACGAAACATCAAATTCAAGACGACTTTCATGTGATATATAAATCTCTACCAAATTCTTAAGAAGACTATTATTACAGTGAAGATACTAGAACAGAAAACAAATATCTGATCATCACAGTCATCTTAGGAGTTCATTTAAAGCACGATCCTGAATTTGTATATCAGACACTTTAGATCATGTTTAGGATTAAAAAAAATTTTCTCAAGGAAAGAAATCAAGGGGGAAGAAGAGTACGAGAAGTAATATGATGGTAATAGCTAGGAATGATGACGCTGGACAAGATTGGAGGGTAAAAAGTAGGTAAGGAATATTCTTGATAACATTTTAGTATCAGTATTGCAAACCACAATTCCCAAAAGGAGAGAGAGAGAGAGAGAGAGAGAGAGAGAGAGAGAGAGAGAGAGAGAAGAGAAGCGCCTACCATAGAGGCAGGCAGTGGGTGGGGGATGGGCTGTGATAGGAAGGAGCCTGGGGACACTGATGCAGGGAAATGTACACTGGTGGAGGATGGTTGCTGGAATACTGTATGACTGAAAACCAATCATGAACAGCTTCGTGATGCTTTATCTCATGGTGATTTAATAAAGATGTTTAAAAAATCGAAGTAATGGGCTAACAGGCATCACAACTTCAGTTATGCCAGTGATATGAGTGAGGGTTATAGCCATATATCTAAAACAGAGATTTAACAGAACTGATAATATGATATCTATATGATATCTAAGTGGCAATCACTGAAACTTTGTAATGTCCCTGTTAAGTTGACAGGTATGGGTAGATCTGGGTTTGGGATGGGGAGGGAATCTGGGAACTAGTGGAGGGCAGTTGACACTGGTGGAGGGATTGATGTTGAATTATTGTATACCTAAAATACAAATATCAGTAACTTTGTAAACCATGGCTCTTTAATTAAAAATTTAAAAAAATTCTGGCAATATTTTAAAAGAAAATAAAGAAAGATATTATGGTTATATGAAATTACAAAACACCTTTAATAGCTAAGGCAAAAAGAAAAAGAAAAATAGAGGAAATTTGTTGCCCAATTTCAAAGTATATTACAAAGTACAGTAATTAAAATTGTGTAGCTTTGTCATAAAAATAGACACAGATCAAAGCAACAGGATTTAAAATCAGGAAGGAGATTCATTTATTATTAACATTTATTTAATGACAAAGGGCCATACAATGAGGACAGTTTCTTCAACAAGCAAAGTGTCAATTATGACTTGTACTAAAGTTGGGTGAGGTAAAAGAAATTTCTACGCATTGTTGGTGGAAATATAAACTGATACGACCATATTTAAAGTTAGTACAGAGTATTTATTCACTTATATTTTGGGTCACACCAGACAGGGCTGGTGTGTGGTGCCAGGAATAGAATCTATTCTAAACAAGGACTTGGTCTGCCTTACTAACTCTCTGGTCCCCCTATGGAGCATTTAAAAGATACTAGAGTAGCTGTCAGATTTTAAAATTTAAAACGTCAGATTTTAAAAGATACTAGAGTAGCAATCATATTTGGGGTGAGTTGTCTGAACAATATTAAAAATTTAACAATTATATCCACACATTTGTTTATTTAAATATTACTTACAATAGCTAAAATATGAATGTTTGTCAAAAGGAATGGGATTAGTATCTCACTAAAATTATTAAAGTGCCATTAGTTTGTAATAATGTAAGGGTTTTATGTATAAAAGATTATAAATACTATATTTCTATGGTAAATTTTATTCACTCTATTTGATAATGAATAGATATTTTATGCCTAGTTTTCATCCTTTAACATAAAATTGATTGCTTTAAAATGATTTGTCCATCTTCTCTGTCCTTTCTCTCCTAGGAACACTAATTTTTTTGTTACTTTTATTTGTTTTGTTTCTTCAATACATAGTGAGATAATCAATGATGTTACTCTTTTATCCATCTGGCTTACTTTAGCATAATAGATTCATCCATGTTGTTGCAGATTGAAGGACCTCATTCCTTTTATTTTAATGACTGAGTGATATTTTATTGTATTAATGTACCACAACCTTATTCATTTTTCATAAGTGAGTACATAGATTGCTTTCAACTCTTAACTAGTTGAGTTCTTTTATAGTTGCAAATAAATTTCATAATTGTTGTTTGTTCTATTTCTATGAGTAATACTATTTGAATTTTGATAGGATTGCACTGAATCTATATTTTGCTTTTGGAAATATTGAAATTTTAGTGATCATAATTCTCAAATTTGTGACCATGTACTGTCTTTCATTGTTCTGTGTTTTCTTATTTCAATAATGTCTTATTGTTTCAGTATGTAGATTTTTTCATCTCTTTGGTTAAGTTTATTTATAAATACTTTATTCTTTGTTAAGTGATTGAAATGCTTCCAGACTTTTCTTTCTAATGAGTTTTGGAAATGTTTGAATATCTATTATTTTTTATTTATTTAAAAAAATTTTTTTATTGAATCACCATGTGAAAAGTTACAAAGCTTTCAGGCTTAAGTCTCAGGCATACAATGATCAAATCCCCACCCCTTCACCAGTGCACATGTCCCACCACCAAGAACCCCAGTATACCTCCCATTTCCCCCCCCCCACAACCCATAACCCCCCACCTATGTGGCTGATGATTTTCATTTTACTTTACTTTGATTAAATTAAATATTTCAACAGGAAACTCACTATTATTATTTGGAATTTCCCCCCAACAATCAGACTTGCAGAAATGGCATCATTTGATAGTTTGTTTTCCATTGCTGAGAATGAAGAGTATATGAGGTTGTGTGGCCGCTATTGTGGCTGCGCAGTTTTGGATTTCTGGTATTTTAGTAATTTAGTCCAGAGAAATTTCTGCCAGAAGTCTCATCATTGTAAACTCATACCTCCGTTTAGTGAGCCTTATAAGAAAGCGGTCACCACGCTGCCGGGAAAGGAAAGGCCGAGAGAGAAAAACCTTTCCCCTCCCGGGGCGGCATAAGATTGTAGCTTAGTTCACAGTCTGGAGGCATTTCTGCAAGAAGCCACTGTGCATGCCAAAAGTAGTTAGTTGGCCTCGGGGATCATGGGCGTTCAAGAACGGAAGAGCCCTGAACATCTATTATTAACATTATAACACATGGTAAACTTCAGTGTACCTTTCAATATACAGTCCATTCCAGTCTAGATATGATTAGAAAGGATTGACCCTAAATGTAATTAAAAAATCCCCATTTACAATTATATTCCTGAATTCAGTTGAGTGCAAGAATTATTATCTTGGAATCAGGTTATATAAAGTAGGCTTGTAGGCTCAGGATTTCTTGGTCTAGGCACAGCTATGTTTTTGAGCATACTATATTTCTCTGGGTTTTGATTCTGTATTTAATACACAGGTAATACTCGGCGGCTGATGAGATGACCATGGCCCAAACCAATCATCCCTAATATATCCGTAATACATATCCAGTAATCCTACTGGTATAATTGTTTTCTTTAAAAGTCGTCTGTTTTCTCTAGAAGGTCTAGTTAACCTTTTCAAAATTCTGCTGTGACTGACTCTCTTTTATTTAAATATTGTCAACTACAACCATGTACTCCAGCAAAGATTCTGTACTTGAATATATTGCTATGTTTTTAACATGTTTGAGCATGTTATATTGCCTTTATCTTGTAAAGTATATATTATGGACTAGCAGTTATGTTTTTACAATCCCTTAAAATGATTATTCATTTTATTCTTTTCAATCTTTTCTTTTGAATAGTTAGCTATCAATCCAATTTTTTGTTTCTTTAAATGTAGTATTTATTTTCCTAATTGTGTGTAAGATTTTTTGATTTGACTTTTTTAGAATTTTGTTATTATTTATCCTGATTGTAAATGATCATACCTGTTAAATTCTTGACTTGCTATAGTTAATTATTATTAGTCTTATCTCATCACATATTACTACCATCACATCATCATGTCACTGTTTCCCTTTTCCTATCATTTACATGCTATGATTTTCTCAGATTGTCATTTATATTCATTAAGCTCTTTACTCTGTTTGAATTTTTCCCCTTGCCCCACCTTCAGTAAGAGGATTTTGGCTTATCTTCCAGTTAATTTGTATATCAATGTGTTCAATTAGCTCTCACAATTTTTTATTATAAAACTTAAGATTTCAGTTTTAGAATTTCAGATTGATATTTGCCAGCATCTTCCGTTATCATGAATTTTCTTTTTAAAACTATAGCTTCTAGTAGGTAGTTCAAAAATAAGAAACTATCTTATTCTAATAAGTGAAAATTTGCTTGAAGCTGTGCTTCAGTCTTTTCAATTGTTATCTATTCTGATTTGCTTTATATCTAATTTTAGAGTTTCAACTGGAAGTCTCAATATGGTAACCAGGACTCAATTACTTTGATGGACCCCGAACTCTAATTCTTACTGTGTCAGCCTCATGAAACTATTAATGTCTTGCTTTTATCAACATCTTAGAAAAATTAATTTGGAAGAACATCTTCAGTTTATGTATTGCTCAGAGAGAAAGAAATAATTTGAAGAAAAATAGTAGTAAAATAGAGGTCAACTTTAATGTTTCTTATTTGTTCCTCAATGTTGGATAAAGTTTGGATATCATTTTTATAGATATCATTGTAAAATTTCTTAAATAGTATTGATAATAAAGGGAACAAGATAAAACAAAACATGTTAAACAGAAACCTCTTACATATAATTTATATATAAAGTATATACAATGTTGATATTAGATTCAAATGGCTATTTACCCATTTTTATTTTTTACTTTCTGTATAAAGAAATATTATAGATCAATAAAAAGTTGAGTTAATAAATTGACTTTGAGGGATAAGTCACAAAAGAGAACATTCAAATCACCAATAAACACATGTAAGAACTTTACCTTACTAGTCCTTAAAGAGCCTTTAGAGTTATGACACTTCATGTCTCTAAAAAGATCAGTAAAATATAAAAAGATGAAAAAATTAAAAATATGGAGTAATTGAAATTCTTTTTTTTTTTTTTGCTTTTCTTTTTTTGGGTCACACCTGGCGATGCACAGGGGTTACTCCTGGCTCTGCACTCAGGAATTACCCCTGGCCGTGCTCAGGGGACCATATGGGATGCTGGGATTTGAACCCGGGTCGGCCGTGTGCAAGGCAAACGCCCTACCCGCTGTGCTATCTCTCCAGCCCCGAGTAATTGAAATTCTTGAGCACTGCTAGAGTTGGTAAAAAATCACTTGGAAACTGATAGTGCCTGCTAAAGTTGAATATCCCTTAAACAAAATTAAAAGGCATGAAAATAACTGTAGTGCTAAAATTTAGAATGATGACTATCTTTGGGAAAAAAGTAATATGGAAGGGCATAGAATGGATTTTAGCTCTTATTTAAAAACTGCAGAGATTAGGCCAAAGAAACAGCTCACAGTTTAAGATTCATTGCCTTGCATGCAGTTGACTCTGGTTCAATCCCCAGCACTGACTATGGCCCCCCTAGTACCACCAGCATTGTGGAACTCAGGTTACCAGAGTGATTGAAGGAGTGATGCGATCCAGTTAACTGTGGTGGAAGGATTTTGGGGTGAGTGAAATATGCTAACATACATTTTGAAGTGGATGAAACTGTACCTCTAAAACATAATAGTCTTGTAAACCAATGTAATTTGAGTTAAATAATAATAATGAATAAATCCTGTTATGGAATATGCTAATGATTTTATATTAACTTAATTTCATTAAGAATTGGTTAATCCTGTAGGAATGGAGAGGGAAAAGATTATTATTTCCTCTCAGGTTGTTCTTTTTTATATGATAACTAGATCCTCCTTTTAGAATCAGAGTTCACGCTGACAACTGAAAATTTAAATAATCTAGTTAAAGACTTATTCATTTAAAAGAAGCCTCTTTGTAGCCAGATTTTATTGAATGGATTCAGATTTGCAATATGTCTGTTTCTGTGTTTTATTCCAATCCCCTAGAACACCCCCATCAAAGAATCTAATGCTGCAGGGTAATTTGACCTGAAGGGGGCAATGTGTGTCTTTAGTCTCTGCCTTTTAGTAGAGAAAAGTAGAAGTTTAAATGGAAAATGTCTTGCTTAGAGAGAGGGATCGCAATAGGCTGCTGATGACCTTCCTGGTTCTGAATGACATTTTCCTTATGTACAAAACCAAAACCTGACCAAAATTAAAAATCTCTAAAGTTTTTTTGGGTTTTCCATAGTTCAACAGGAGAGCTGATTGTTAAAATATTTTGTAAAGCTTATAATAGGTTATTCCAAACCCGTCAGTGCAGTCCAATAGAGATAATGAAGTTTCCACCCCCCCCCCCCCTTAAGATCTGCCTTACAAACATCTGATGTATTTTTAGGCATTCCCCATAGTCATGATTTGCTTAGAAATATAAAGTTCTCTGCCGTATGCTTATCTTCAGCTCAATTTGCTGGGAATGTGAACAGAAAACATTCAACTGCATTAGCTTGGAAATGGCTTTACAGAACAGTATCATTGTCCAGCCAGGGCTATTTTGAGTGTGTGTGTGGGAAGCTCTAAAGATCTGTCTGGAAAGGTTTTATTTATTTATTTTTGCCTTTGTTTAAGACAAATTTATTCTCTTAGGCATGAGGCAGAAATGAAAATGAATCTTGAGTAGGAAATATTTCAGGAACCTCTTTATCCTCGTATCCCCTTCCCACAACATCCCAATGCCTCACATACACTCATTTTATTTTCTGCAACAGGAGGAGAGAGAAGTCATTTATTTCTGGAATAAAATGCTGTCAAGCACTAAAAGTTCTGGATGCTTTCTGAAGTAGTTTTAACTTAAAGTGATTAGTATAATCAAGATTCATTTGATTGTACTTTGAGAATTTTATTTGGGTTTGGGGGCCTTACTAGGAGGCATTCAAAGATTGCTCCTGGCTTTGGGTTTAGGAGTCACTCCTGGCAGTGACCTCATGGGGTGCTAGGGATGGAACCAGGGTTGGCCTGGTGCAAGGCCTTAATCCTGCCAACTTTGAGTACTTTTTAAAAAGTTTTTATTAGTGAATCATCATGAGGTACACTTACAAACTTAAGAACTTTAGTGTTTGCATTTTAGTCATACAGTGATTGTTTACCCATCCCTCCACCAGTGCCCATTCTCTCCACCAATGTTCCTAGTATCCCTCCCATCATCCCCACCCCATCTCCCACCACCCCACCCTGCCTCTGTGGCAGGGCATTCCTTTTTGTTCTCTCTCCTTTTGGGTGTTGTAGTTTGCAATAGAGGTATTGAGTGGCCTTCATATTCGGTCTATGGTATACTTTAAAATCCTTTTCTGGGGGTTGTGAAATATTAAAAATATGCAAATAAAGACACTAGAAGGATATATAATGTAATAGTTTACCACAGAACAAATAACACTGTAGCACTGTCGTCCCGTTGTTCATCAATTTGCTCATCGATTTGCTTGAGCGGGCACCAATAACGTCTCCATTGTGAGACTTCTTGTTATTGTTTTTGGCATATGGAATACGCCACGGGTAGCTTGCCAAGCTCTGCAGTGCAGACGGGATACTCTCGGTAGCTTTCAGGGCTCTCTGAAAGGGACGGAGGAATTGAACCCGGGTCGGCTATATGCAAGGCAAATGTTCTACCTGCTGTGCTATTGCTCCAGTCCACAGAACAAACATAGTTAAAATGATATCTATAGAGGCTGGAGGGATAGTATAGTGGTTGGCTACTTATCTTGCATGCAGCCTACCGGGTTTTATCTACAGCCCTATATTCCCTGATCCCCTGAGCCTGACGAAGAGTGATCCTTGAGTGCAGTACCAGGACTAAGTCCTGAGCACTGTCAGGTGTCACCCTAAAACAAAAACAAAAACAAAATGTTATCTATATCCCAATGCTTCTATAGTCTTTATACTTCAGAATCACTAACTTCTTCTCCCTTGAATGTAATGAAAATCCTGGCTATTAGGACAACCTTGCTCTTCCTTGATCTCCTTTCTACCTATACTTTCTAAGCACAACCTCCCAGAGATTTTTATCCTAGAATTTGTAATATAGTCTTGTTACTGTCCAGTTCTCTCAAACATATATTTTTGTAGAAATATTCCAAGTTCTATTTGTCTTTCAAAGAACACTGGAAGAGTAGCCTCATTTATTTTTCAACTCAGCAGATGTTTATTGACAGTCAGATCTTGTGCTAAGAGCTTGGAATCCAGTAGGAGTAAGACTAATGAATTTCCTGTTCTAGGGGATCGAAGGACAGGGGTCACACTATTAAACATTATGAAATTCTGGCACAGAGTAAACAGAGTAAAGTTCAACTTTGTCATGAAAATAAACATTGCTAGACAATATGTTAAAAATTTAAATATTGATTTAAAAGTTTTTCTATTAACAGTGTTTAAGAATAGAACTTCATTATAAAATGTTTTAGAATTTCAAAACACACATACACTCCCTTCAACACTGTACCAAAATATTAGTAGTCATTTGTTTTAAAACCAGAATGTGCTTGACCTGGGAGTTTATTGATTTCTAGTATGACAATATGATTTTCTAATCATAATTTTCTCTTTTGTCCCTCCCTTATTACTTGTTTACCTTTTCTTTTGTAAAAATTTTAAGTTTCAGAATTCCTTATATCTTGTTTTATCATTTTTCTTTCAACTTTGAAAAATCCAGAAACAAAGTGTGTGTATGTTTCAGGGCATATCTTTATTTCTTGAATTTTATGAATTCTGTGATCTGCTTTTGGTGATTGTGAAAGCTGACACTTATCTAAACTACTTGTCCATTTAAAAAATTTATTAGCAGCTTCCTTCCTTAAAATTAAATTTAAATATTTTCTCTCAGACTATTTTGTGGTTTCTCAATCTCACATGAACTTATCAGTTAAGTGAACTCCCTAACTTTTTATGCATTATGTAATTTCTATTTTATTAATTTTTCAGAGTGGATTTGTATTCCGGATTGCTTCTTATTATGGGAATTTGAAAACAAACACAGAAGCAAAGATACTATAACAAATTCTGTTGAACCCACTAAGGGTACTTTGCTGCTTTTATTTCACTTACCTATCCATTTATTTTCTGGGAATATTTTATTATTTTATTATTATCAATTTTTAAAAAATTTTTGGCCATACCAGATGGTGCTCAGAGTTCAGAGCTTATTCCTGGCTTTGTACTCAAGGACCACTCCTAGTGGTACTCAGTGGACATTATGGGATTTCCGGGATCAAACCTAGTTGGCTGTGTTAAAGGCAAGCACAAAACAGTAACAAGTCTCACAATGGAGATGTTACTGGTGCCTGCTCGAGCAAATCGATGAACAACGGGATGACAGTGCTACAGTGCTACCCCAGGACATTGGTAGGACCACCTATTTAAATTTACAGAGATCTTGGGCAAGAAATTTAGGAATAGACCTCGTACAGAAAAACAAGGGAATAACCTCTCCTCTAGTATTTCAGCTACTACAAGAAGGGTCTAACATTCCAAAACTCTGTTTCAAAACATATTTTAGGCTGTGATGTATGTTCCCATCTCTGTGCTCTGGGGTTAGCTGCAGTGGTGCTTGGGGGACCACATGTGTCCAGTCCTCCCACATACAAAGTCGGCACTCAATCCATGTAGTTAGCTTTCGAGGCCCTCAAATACATTTTTGAGTGTCTCTAGATACCAAGTATGTCTATGGTTATCAAACAGAGTAATTTCTTCTGTGAAGCTTACTTTCTAGTGAGAAGAGATAAATAAAACAAACTTGTAAAATTTTGTAGTGGAACTGTCAGGAAGCTCTCAGGATTCTCCTTGGCTCTCTGGTCCAGGTGTTTCCATGCACAGCCGTGGAATGTAGTAGTTCTCAGACCTGGTGGGCTATGGGGATCTCCTGGGCTCCCTGGAGAGCCCTGAGATTATATCCAATGACAATGCCATGCTAAACAGCAAATTTGGTCCCTTATGTTTGCAAGGCATAATACATGACTACTGGGATATCTCCTTAGTACATTAGAGATTTTAAATGTAGATTAGTGCTCTAGAGACAAACAAAGTGAGAGATAGTGTCTTTCAAAAGCTCTATGTGCAACTTCGTATAGCAGGATAAGGGACAGCCTTGTTGAGAAGGTAATATCTAAGAAGAGATCAAGGTCAGAGAATAAACAACATTGAAATAAGCCATGCTAAAATTCTTTTATTTTGTTCTGTTTTTGACAATTTCCTCACTACAGTATATGGTCTGTCTGTGGGAACTGAGATAGTGATAAATCTTATTGTTTTTAAGTGGCACCAAATTTTACTGTTAGGAACTGTGGTTCATGAAGTTAAGAGGTCTTAAATTTATGTCTAGTCAATAACCATGAAAAAATGAAAATACCTCAAAGTCTATTTGAGGCTCTGCATTTGACCAAGTTTGAAGTGTTATTTCCAGCTTCTAAAAAGTCTGAGAAAAGGCAATATAAGGCAGATCAGTAAGGTCTAACCCAGTAGCTGTGATCAATTAAAGACTAAGTCATATCGGCTAGAGCAAAATGGGTAACAAGGTCTCTGCAGGAAAAGCTCCTTATGCTGAATGTCTGAAGTACTATTTAGGCTGATTTGTTTGGGTTGTCTCTTAGGTAGAACTTAGAGGGTCATAAAATACATATTTGAGGTATATTCTGACACCATAAGTTTTATGTTCACCTCTCCAAGCAGATCCATCTGCTTGAGCCTGATTTGAATAGGGTTAGCAAAGAAGGTACAGGATAGATGAATTTAGACTTTCTGATAAATAATGAAAACATTTTTTGTGTTTGTCTCCAGTGTTGCATTGAGTATATTGAGTATACTTCTACAAAAAATTCATAGATTTTTCCAAAATTCAAGTTTAACTGAAAATTGTATAGTTTTATTTGCTATATGTGACATGGGATATAATTTATATAAAGCATATTATATGATGACTTCACATTATGTCTATGGAACCAAGGAATCTTTGGAAATCACTTGGAAAACCAGTGTTTTAGTGCTAAGAATTCATTGAAATGATCGTGTGAGTCATTAAAACCAGTTCTTCTTCACTGTCTTTGAGATCAAGCATTCTATGTATTTGAATGAAATGGGAAAATAAAATGTATAAAACTTTTTCTAGTCAACCTGTACCTGAGGGGTAAGTGTATCAACAGTCTGATGGTGCCTTCAGGCTTCCTGATACCCCAAAATTGCTGCTGTGCCTTTGGCCAAATCCTAACAACTTGGGACCAAGTTTACCAAGAAATTAAATGGCCAAAAGTTAGGTATATGGGAGCCGTGCCCACAAACCACCTCCGGCTCAGCTATACAAGATCATTTATTGGCCTTATTTCAGCGACCCAAAGATAAATCTCGGAAGAGATCAAAAGCCACAGTTAATCTTAGACCTGTGTATATCTGAACAGACTGGGATAAATTGGGGGGTGGAGGGGGAGCAGGTTGACCTGTCTGTGCCTGCCTAAGCAGAGTCCCCAGCAGCCACTTGCTTCTGCAATCCAAAATCAGCGCCATACCTCCGGCCTGACTCCACCGTCTCAGGACAGACCTCACCAAAATATAATCTGCTGAAAATTCGAGTATGAGGGTTTTGTGACTGAAATCTCCAGGCTTTCATGGAGTAGGGGTGGGCTACCTCCCCCTACTTCCCAATACACATGAAAGCACTGGCAGTCACCCCCACAAATCAACTCCAGCACCACCCTATAAACTCTATTACTGGCCTTGCTTCAGAGACTCATAAATAAATCTCGAAAAAGATAAAAAACACAGCAGCGGGACTGGGAAGACACCACAGAACTGGAGATCTCTCCAGACCCTGTGCAAATTTCACCGGGGCACCCTAGATGGAGCAGATTGCACTATCCCCCCCCTATTCCAAATGGAAACCCGGTGGCCATGAGCTTCCACAAGTAAGGCCCAGCTATGCAGGTTCCAGGATTAAATATCCATGCTGCATCGCTATGGATATTTATGCAGAGGCAACAGGCTGTCCCTCCCCGCCTCTCACCAACTCATCGGCCTGGCTGTCACACCCATATTGTGCCTCGAGGTGCCATCTTAATGCACCAACAGCCCTGGTCTAGAGACACCCAATTGAATCCCAAAATGGATTAGTGCCCTACAGAAATGTCTCTGGAGCCCAACTATCTACAGTCTAGGATTCCAGAAGTGCGTGGCCACAGCACCCACAATATTAAAAATGAGCAAGGGACAATAAATGATCTAGCATCGGTCCCTGGCATGCAGGCTTAAATGGTGGTGGGAATATTCAAACAAAAAATAATGCCCAAAAGTAGAGAGAGAGTATTGGAGAGATTGTCTGCCATGGAGGCAGGGTGAGGATTGGAATGGTGGGGGAGGATATACTGGGGACACTGGTGGTGGAAAGTGTGCACTGGTGGAGCGATAGGTGTTTGATCATAATATGGCTGAATTTCAAACATAAAAGCTTTGTAACTGTATCTCATGGTGACTCAATTAAAAAATAATGTGGAATTTATGCCCAATTCAATCAGCTTAATCAATGGCTTAATAAATAGCAATACACCACCTACATTAAAAACATTTTTTTCTAAAGAAAAGTAATTTAAATTAGCTATAATTTTAATGATCAGATTTTTCAGAAAAATATATTAATTAATTTGGTCATAAGATTGTACTATATTCCATTTTACTTTTTTTTCAAACCTTGGTAACTCTTATCACAATGCCTGCTATATTTTTTTGATAGGAATGAGATCCTTTTAAAAATTAGTAGCACAAAGGATTTAGCATCATTTTAGTTTGTTTTATTAAATTCTTATCAATTTTGAAGATCTGAAGATAATTACTTAAAGAGTCATAGGGCCAGTTAAGAATACTGAACAAATAGTCACATATAATTCATCTGGTATATCAATTAATTTTCATATAAAATTATTTTAAGTGGATATTTAAAAACTGGAGCGATAGCACAGCGGTTGGGCGTTTGCCTTTCATGTGGCTGACCCGAGTTTGATTCCTCTGCCTCTCTCGGAGAGCCTGGTAAGCTACCAAGAGTATTGAGCCCATGCAGCAGAGCCTGGCAAGCTACCCATGCATATTGGATATGCCAAAAACAGTAACAATAAGTCTCTCAATGAAAGGCATTACTGGTGCCCGCTCGAACAAATTGATGAGCAACGGGATGACAGTGACAACATTTAATTTTTAAAAATTATAACACTGATTCACAAAGTTTTCCATAGGGGCTGGAGAAATAGCACAGCAGGTAGGGCGTTTGCCTTGCATGCAGCCAACCTGGGTTCGATTCCCAGCACCCCATATGGTACCCCGAGCACCACCAGGAGTGATTCCTGAGTCAAGAGCCAGGAGTAACCCAAAAAGCAAAACAAAAAAAAGCTAAAAAAAGTTTTTCATAATACAGTTGTTTCAGGCATTCAGTGTTCAACACCAGTGCCACCACCAGTGTGACCTTACCTCCAACCAATGTCCCCAGTTTCCCACCCTCCCCCTAAGCCGCCCCCCCTTAGCAGGTGCAAATAATTTTTCATATGAAATTCTATCGGCTCTTTTTCTTTGTACTTGTAATTGTTGTGTAGCATTACAACCATATAGTATACCCAGTTATGTGTAAAATGCCATCTCTAGGAGACAGACTTACACTACGTTCCTAAACTTTAGTTTGAAATTATCTGTTAAATGTGCTACTAAACAAGAAATGAATTTTATTTTTAATTATTTGTTTTTTTTTTAAACTTGGTTTTATGTTAAAGTGCTATACAGAATTGACAAAAAAAGCATTCAAGTCTAGGCCTTGAAAATCCTGACATGAGTAACTGTTGGAGATCACCAAGACTTGGCCTTAAATTCCCTTTATTCTCATCCACATTTCTTTCTGCCTCTGCCAATTATTCCCATTGTACCTAGTACAGTGTTTTTTTCTAAAGGCTTTATTTTGGCAAACAGAAAGGAAGGGAGAGAGACAGAGAAGCTTCCGGAATATGGGAGAGGGGAGGGATCTCCTAAAGCAGGATTCTCCCATTGTTTTTATCTTCTTTCCCTTTACCACTTGGTCTCTGAATGACCTTTCCCATTCTCAAAGTATCCCATTCTTAAAGTTTCCCATTCTAAAGTATCCTCTTTACCTCTATGCAAAGATAAATTTCCCTAGCACTTGATTTTTATCTTCATTATTGGCAGTATGAACAGCCAAGGTTGTTAAAAAATAAATCAAGAAGACACTGATACCTGGGTTTGAATTTGACTCTAATTGCAGAAAGAAGCAGTGCCAGCGGAAAGATCTTCAGTGCAGGTTAATCAGCATCTAAATTCATATTGTAGGTATAATGTGAACCAACCCAGCAGTGGTAAGATTCAGTATCCAGGTCTGGTAGTTGGGTCTCCCAACCACAGCTCAACAGAATAGTGACGTGATTTTCACTATATTCTTGGCTGATCAGCATTTATGGTTTCTGATTATTTTTTGTAGGATTCTCCGAGCAACTAGAAAATTCAGTGAAATCCCCCAATATCATTGCAAAAAACTTCGATTTAAATAAGCCAAAGTTAGTCCTTATTGCTTGTGATTTCCACAATGACAAGTTTTACAACTTTACTTCAAAGCATTTTTCTCCTTTTTTCCTCAGAAAAATCTGAGTTTCTGATTTTTCCACATCCTTAAATCATTGCAGTCTTCTATGTATGGTGGATGGTGGATTACTGACTTTTCTCTGGATGTACCAGATAAAAGGTCAGAAAATAGAGAAGTAACAGGGCATTCCCTTTTGTTCTCTTTCTCTCCTTTTGGGTGTTGTGGTTTGCAGTAGAGGTATTGAGTGGCCATCACATTCGGTCTATAGTCTACTTTTCAGTCCTCATTTCCCATCTTGAATGGGTCCTCCTAGCATCCTTTACTTGGTAGTTCCTTCTCTATCTGAGCTGCCTTGGAGTGGTGGGAGGGATGCTGGACCATTGGTGGTGGAAAATGGGCACTGGTGGAGGGATAGACACTCGACCACTGTATGACTGAAATGCAAGCAAGAAAGTTTGTAAGTCTGTAACTGTACCTCACAGTGATTCACTAATAAAAAATTAAAAAAAAAAGAAAATAGAGAAGTGGAAAAATAAAGACTGAGTAAAGCTCAAATTGAGCTTCTCAAAGATTCACTTGTAATTTGATGGTTTATCTACATAATTTTTTTCCTTGGTAATTTTACTTACATTCATGACTGCTTAATCTTCATTTCCTGATCAGGTTCTCTTTAGGCCTTCGGCTCTCATTTCTAGTTGATTGCTAGAAAATGCCATTCACATTAAGCCCTCTGAGTTTCAGCAAGACTGAACCATTTGTGCCTTCATCATGGCAGATTCAGCATTCAGAACAATATTAAAAACAAAAACACTCTCTTCCTGTCTTGCAAAATATCTGTTTTAGGACCTAGATGACTTTTTATATGAACCATATTAGTAGGTTCCTAATAACTTTTCTTCTCTGTGATTCTTAGCCGATAGCACAGTGGTAGGGTGTTCACCTTTCACTCAGTCGACTAGTGTTCGATTCCTCTGCCCCTCTCAGACAGCCCAGCAAACTACCGAGAGTATCTCGCCCACACATCTCGCCCACACAGAAGAGCCTGGCAAGCTACCAAGCATATTGGATATGCCAAAAACAGTAACAAATAAGTCTCACAATGAGAGACGTTACTGGTGCCCGCTTGAATGAATCGATGAGCAATGGGATGACAGTGACAGTGATTCTTAGCCATTTTTCTTGTTTTTCAAAACTAATTTATTTTAGGCACTATTGTTTGCAGAACTGTTCATGGTAGGGTAGAGTTATATGCTTAAAGCATTGATGTACCACATTCTTCACCATTGTCCCGGTGACCCTCCCCACTGTCCCTTTCCCTCACATACCCTCATGTGATAAGCTTCCTACTGAAGTCCAGCTCTCAATTTCTGTTGCCTGAGGGAATTTTTAAGTTTCCTTCTATATTTCATTATATCTTAGTCATTTTTTATATTGCTTTTAGAATCAGGATTCTAAAGCCTAGCTATAATAGGTATAAGCTTTGTATTAAAAATTCTCAGTGCTATCCCCCTTGTCCTCAGAGCATGTTTTTATCCAAAACAAAATCTCTGGACTTCAAGGCTCTCTTCAACTTGATTTCAAGAGGAACTTTATAGAATTACCTCCTATCTCTGTGCTTAACTTTAGGCTCCTGCAAGAACCCTCCAAAGAAGAAAGAAAAAAAACAAACTCACAAAAGAAAAGTTTGTGTCTCTGTGCCTCTGCTTATTCTATTACGTCCATTTACTCAATTTTCTTTATGAAAATTCCACAATGCAGACCTCCAGGCAAAACATAATATGTGAAAACATGACAGCTAAATGCATTTCATATTTAAATAATTATTCATTTTTCTCCTTGTTTTGCCATAGTGGGGAGCTAAGAATCTCAGTACTACCTCTATGTGAATCAGCAGTACTGAGTAGTTTAAGAATTTTTCAGTAATAAAGGAAGGCACTGGCTAGCAAAGGATTCATTTAAATTGTTTATTTATTTTTTTAACATAATTTCTTTGTTTATATTTATATTTGGGGGAGGATGCATATCTAGCAATGCAGGGGGCTTATTTCTAGTTCTGCACTCAAGGATCACTTTGGGTGGAGCTGGTAGGAGCCATAAAGGGTGCAGGGGATCAAATTCAGGTCACGCACATTAAAAAGCATATGTTATAATATTCTTTATTTTAAACATTTATTTTAAAACTTCTTGTTAAATACCTAGTATATACTAAATACCACTGTAGGCAATGAAGGATCAAATAAACAAAACCAACATGGTTCCTGTTCCTCTGAACTTTATAAGTAAGTGTGAAAATAGCATTAGCAAAAAAAAAATAAATTTTTAAAGTCAGTGAGATGTGCTAAGAAAGAGGTTCTCCTTTTTATTGGAATATTCCAAGTGGGTACTGTGTAAGGGTTCAAAGAGACTTGTGAATTAGTAACCAAAGAGGAGAAGAAGGCATCATCAAAAGACCTTATCTTGGGCTGGAGCGATAGCACAGCAGGTAGGGCGTTTGCCTTGCACGCGGCCGACCCGGGTTTGATTCCCAGCATCCCATATGGTCCCCTGAGCACCGCCAGGAGTAATTCCTGAGTGCAGAGCCAGGAGTAACCCCTGTGCATCGCCAGGTGTGACCCAAAAAGCAAAAAAAAAGACCTTATCTACATTCTACACAGAGATTAATTTAAAAATTAATTAGTTCATCTCAAAAGTATATTTATTCAATATTTGGGAATATACAGAGTGTTAAATATAAAAGTTTTGTCTTCTGAATTTACTCGAAAATTGTAAAGTCAGGTTAGGTTCAAAAGTAGCTTTAACACTGTTTACAATAGCCAGAATCTGGAAAAAACCCGAATGCCCTAGAACAGATGACTGGTTGAAGAAACTCTGGTACATCTATACAATGGAATACTATGCAGCTGTTAGAAAAAAAGGAGATCATGAACTTTGCATATAAGTGGATCGGCATGGAAAGTTTCATGCTGAGTGAAATGAGTGAGAAAGAGAGAGACAGACATAGAAAGATTGCACTCATATGTGGTATATAGAATAACAGAGTGGGAGACTAACACCCAAGAATTGTAGAAATAAGTACCAGGAGGTTGACTCCATGGTTTGGAGGCTGGCCTCACATTCTGGGGAAAGGGCAACTCAGAGAAGGAATCACCAACTATAATGTGGTCGAAGGCCATGCGGGGGAAGGGTGTTGCAGGCTGAATGTGGACTAGAGACTGAGCACGGTGGCCACTCAACACCTTTATTGCAAACCACAACAGCTAATTAGAGAGAGAGAACAGAAGGGAATACCCTGCCACAGTGGCAGGGTGAGGTGGGGGGAGATGGGATTGGGGAGGGTGGGAGGGATGCTGGGTTTACTGGTGGTGGAGAATGGGCACTGGTGAAGGGATGGGTTCCCGAACTTTGTATGAGGGAAACATGAGCACAAAAGTGTATAAATCTGTAACTGTACCCTCACGGTGATTCACTAATTAAAAATAAATAAATTTAAAAAAAGAAACTTAATAATTTAAGAATAACTATCAGTATGTTGTTATGGGCTTATACATTGTAATGCAGCTATCATTTTAATATTATGACTAAAGTCTATCTAAATATTTCATATTTTTAAGATACATAAAGAAATGCTAGAAAAATCAAAATACAAGAATAAACAATTGCTTTGTATAGTGACAAAGAAAAAAAAACAAAAGTAGTTTTAAGAGGATCAGTAGTTGTAAAGGATGTGGGAGATATAAATATCTCTATTACAGTATCTGGGAGCTCATAAATAGCTTTATGAGACTGGTCAATATGTTTTGCTTTTCCCAAGTGTTTTCAAACTATTCCACAGGACTCTCCCTTTCCCATGAGCACCTGGCTTGCTCATTATTAATTCAACATTTGCAAAAACAATTTCTTATTTTAGTTTTTTTCTCACTTTTAACTTCAGAAAACAGAGTTAAGTGTAAATCACACTCCACATTTATTATCATCAGAGTGCAAAAACGTTTCTTGCATTTCAGTTATATTTTTTTCATCTTCCATGATTCCTTTATTCCACTGCCCATTACAGATCTCCTTATACATATATTCTTTGTCTTTTTAAAATTAATTTCTCATTAATTATAGTTATTATAGAATTTGGGGGCATATCTTAACATTTCTTTATGCACATAGGAGTTTTTGTATTCACCTCCAAAGTTATAGTGCCATTCCATCACCAAAAACACCCCTCTAGCCATCCTCTTAACAATTCCCTTTCCCTCCAGTAACACCTATACACTGATCAAGATGCTAGTTTTGTTGTCTTTTCCAATTTATTTGCTTTAGTTGCTAGTTACTCTGAGTTCACATCTCAATGAAACAATCAGACAATTTTCTTTAATTCTACATTTAACTTACTATAATCACTTAAAGTGATTATTCCTCCAAAAGAATTTTTCCCAAAGGAATAATTTTGTGTATTTGTAATGGCACAGAAGTTATGTGTGTGTGTATAAATTTTCATCAACAGATGACTGGATAAAGAAAAATTATATATGCCACATTTTCTTTATCCAGTCATCTGTTGATGGAAATTTAGATAATTCTGTGTTTTGACTATTGTGAATATGATTGTAGTGTGGAAATATCTTTAATAGGCCAGTTAGAGTAGAACAGTGTCTCTACGTGAGACCATTAGAGGAATTAAGGTATTTGGAGAAAATATCTTCAAGGTTTTTGGAAAGGAAAGTGAAGAGAACAGAACAATTGTTGTTCTATGAAGATTCTAAGTAGAGTTAATAGACTAGGAACCTGCTGGGATAGTTTAGTTAGCATTTAATGCCACTGCTTACAGAGTGACCAGAAACTCATTCTGAAAGGTAGTGACTGTGTTTTTATATGTCACTGAATAAGCTAATTATTTAAATTTTCGCTTCTAAAGTGCATCAGATTTAAATTCTCCTGGTACTTATGCAGTATATACATGAGTAGAAATAAAATTTAGATGATAATTTACCACTTAATTTTAAATTAATATATTTTATTTTATTTTTTGTTTTATTTTATTATTTTATTATTTTTTGCAATTTTTTTACATTTTATTTTCATAAAGTAGTCCACAATAGTTCATTACAGATAATATTCAAACACCAACCCCACAAAAAAGCGTCTTCCCACCACAATAAGAGGGAGGTGTGTGAAGGTTGTTGTATTTCATTCTGGGGCCATTTTAACCCATATATAAGAGAATACAAACAAGTATGTTAAAAATCAAGCAAATATGGGGCCGGAGCGATAGCACAGCGGGTAGGGCGTTTTCCTTGCACGCGGCCGACCCGGGTTCGATCCCTGGCATCCCATATGGTCCCCCAAGCACCGCCAGGAGTAATTCCTGAGTGCAAAGCCAGGAGTAACCCCTGAGCATCGCTTGGTGTGACCCAAAAAGCAACAACAAAAAAAATCAAGCAAACGTGTGCTACTTTAGATACATCAGTGGGCTAGAGTATAAGAGATCCAGGAAATATTGCATCGCTCTCTTGCGGGATTTTTATTTTATAGTCCCTAGATTTTGGCCGTTGATGAGATTACATGACGCCAGGGGCAGTTTGTGGGTGTGACTGCCAAGCTACTGAAAATCTGGAGATCTGGGTGGAGGAGGCCCAGTCTAGATATGAGCAGGCTTGGAGATTTCAGTCATGGGTCCTGCATACCTGGGTTCCTCTGCCAGTTCCTTCATGTGTGAGGCCATCCAAGCATGTGGAGTGGCCTTGAGCATGGCTGCAGCTGGGTTCTGGAGATTTTCGGCAGCCGGGGTTCTGCTTGGGGTGAAGAGGGAAACTCAACCCTACCCCCTTGGAGGGGCCCTGGCGAAGACAACCTGGTGCGGTTCTGCCAAATTGATATATTTTAAACAAAATGTTATTTAATCTGTACACATAATGGACTATTGGTTAGAGTAACAAAGCATTAGGGATGATGACTGATATTTAAGGTGAATAAATAACATGAATTTCTAATAAATATGCAGACACAGTTTATAATATTTGCGATAAATCTGTAATTTGAAAACCATTCAATGAAAATTATTTTAGAGAATTACAAGATCTTTCGAAGATAAATATAAATATCTCATTTAGTTTATTAGAATAAAGCCTATTTCCAGCCTCAATGTGTGACTTGACCATTATATTCAAAGGCTTTATCTTCTCGTCATTTACAATCAAAATAAAAAAATTAAAAAAGTACAGTTGTATTTTATAAAGGTGAGACTTTAAATAAAATGTTTCAAAATCTATTTTTAATGTTGAAACAAATGGTTACATTTCTTTGCATATTCTAATATACGGACTAGAGAGATAGCACAGCGGGTAGGGCATTCATCTTGCACACGGCCGACCTGGGTTTGATTCCTCTGTCCCTCTAAGAGAGCCTGACAAGCTACCGAGAGTATCCTGCCCACACAGCAGAGCCTGGCAAGCTTGTGGCGTATTTGATATGCCAAAAATAGTAACAAGAAGTCTCACAATGGAGACGTTACTGGTGCCCTCTCAAGCAAATCGACGAACAGTGCTACAGTGCATTCTAATATATGCCCAAACCTAAATTTTAATAGGACTCCTAAAGATAAGGAACTCTTTTATAAAAAACCTTTTATTTAGGCACCATAATTTACAATATTGATAATGACAGTGTTCCATACAAAAAACATTCAACATCAACCCTCCACGAGTGTCAACTTCCCTCCACCATGTCTTCAGGGTCATCCCTCTACCATCCTATCCTCCTAAAATGATATGCTTCCTATTAAATACCAGTTCTCAGTTTCTGTTGCCTTTGAGTACTTGTTGTTTCTTACTATATTAGTTTATATATCACATATGAGGAAATCATCTTGTATCTGTCTCTTTCCTTCTGACTAAGTTCACTCAGTATGATACTCATTATTTGGGGTTTGTTTTTAGTCTATACCTGCTATGATCAGGGCTTACTCCTGACTCTCTTCAGGGATCAACTCTGACATTGCTCAGGAGACTGTGTGGGGTGCCAAGGATGGAATCTGGGTCACCAACTTTCATAGCAAATCCCGTACCCCTGCTCTATATCTCTGACCCTCAAATGTGATTTCTGTTTCAGGGATTGTCAATTTAAGCTTGATAGAAGTATCCAAAATTTATAGAACATAATAAATCATTTACACCTATGTTAAATTTATAGTATTCATGCTATTATGTACTTATAATACTTTTTAATAAGCTTATAAAGCATTGAAATATTTAAAAATAAGAACAAACTGAAACTATTTAGCAAAAGAATATATTGCAGAACTGTCAGATTTAAATTTTAGGTTTATAATTTGACTTTGTAGATTAGGAATATCATAGATTGTTAGCTTTATTTTTCTGAGGACCTGAGATTCTAATCAATGAATTTAACATTTTCACACTTTGATTCATCTAGGCATTGTATTTTTAAATCCTCTTAGAATAATTCTACTCTTTTTCTAGGAAATAAGACCTGCATTAGAGAACAGCTAATGTTCAGTCCCTGTGGTAAAGACCTCTCATAGAGGACAGTGACATACAATGTGTCATAACTGTGATGAGCACAAAAAGATTTTTCCATTGAAGAACAGAGAATGGGCAATGGGTGCTGCTAATAGTGGAGAGAGGAGAGCAACTAATGACTAAGTATTTTTTAGCACAAAATGTACCTGTCAGAGCAAGGCTGAGAAGTGACAAACCCTATAAAGTCCATTAGTCACTCAAAATTAACACCTCTTCTAATCTGCCAAAGGGAAGAGATAAGTAAACAGCCTGACCTCCTCTTCCTAAATCAGATATTTATCCCCTTACAGGGGATTGCGAAAATCAGAATCTCTCAGAGAATTACCTTCAGCTTGTGGCTTCAGGAAAAGACTGTAGAATGTTTACCATACATCCTTAAATTGAGTGAAATGAAATAGAGCTTTTCCACATTGTATTCAGATAAATTCTTCCCCAAAATGTTCTGTCTTGACTAGAAATGCTACCTTCAATAATTTTTTTTGTTGTTTTATACTTCTCTGAAGGACTGGAGCAATAGCACAGTGGATAGGGCATTTGCCTTGCACGCAGCCTACCCGGGTTTGATTCCTCCATCTCTCTCTGAGAGCCTGGTAAGCTACCCAGAGTATCTCGCCCACACGGCAGAGCCTGGCAAGCTACCCATGGTGTATTCAATATGCCAAAAACAGTAACAAATATCACAATGGAGACGTTACTGGTGCATGCTCAAGCAAATCGATGAGCAACAAGATGACAATGACTTCTCTAAATAACTTTCTTAAACATTTTTTGTATCCATAAGGGATGCCTAACAATTGGTAATGATCCCATGTGGTTTCCCAATCCATTGCCACTTTAAAATATTATATCTATAGAATGCTCCGCCGAGATTCGATCCAAGTGGCCACACTTTTGTGCGATCGCTCTGCTGCTGATCGACCACGTTCTGGAGGCCTTCTAGACTACTTTTGGTCCTAGCAACTGCTTGCAGCCATGTCTCTAGACTGTGAGCTAAGCCATTGCCCCATGCTGCCCCAGGAAGGGAAATGATACAATTTCTAACATAAATCTCCCTGGATTTAATTATTAAAATTCAGAAATCTTAAACCGCGTGGCTGCAATAGTGGCCACGCGACTTCATATCTCATCATTCTCAGCAATGGAAAACTAATTATCAAATGCTTCCTTGTCAGTAGGGCTGTTTTTTTTTTGGGGGGGGGAAACTCCAACAATAGTGAGTTTTGTGTTAAAGTATGGAATGTAATCAAGGTAAAGAGAAAATGAAGTGAAATTTATCAGCTACGCAGGTGGGGGTGGGGGTGGGGGGATGGGAGGTATACTGGGGTTTTTGGTGGTGGAATATGGGTACTGGTGAAGGGATGGGTGTTTGAGCATTGTATAACTGAGACATAAGCCTAAGAACTTTGTAACTTTCCATGTGGTGATTCAATAAAATAAATAATTTATAAAAATAAAAATAAAAAAATATTATATCTATAACTTTCTTATCAGTAATTGAGCTTTTGTTCAATAAAGAAGATTGATCTCACTTGATTGTGATGGATCACACTTGAAACACAAGTACTGGGGAAAAGAAATTAAGAATGAATTAAAACCAATAAATATATTTTAGAAGACTTAATGAAGTTTAATAAGGTAGGGAGATTTTAAGATGCCAAGAATGAAGTAATATGAAGTAATATGAGATCTCTTGAACTGGAGCGATAGCACAGCGGGTAGGACGTTTGCCTTGCACGTGGCCGACACAGGTTCAATTTCTCTGTCTCTCTCTAAGAGCCCGGAAAGCTACTGAGAGAATTTTGCCCCATGGCAGAGCCTGTTGAGCTTCCTGTGGTGTATTCTATATGCCAAAATCAGAAACACGAAGTCTCACAATGGAGACATTACTGGTGCCCGCTCGAGCAAATCAATGAACAGCAGGATGACAGTGTTACAGTGCAGTACTATGGGATCTCAAGTGGTGTGAAGGAGTTCAATCTCTTTGGTACATGTCACAGATATTTGGTATCTCAGAATCTTCAAGCAGAAAGTGGAAGGTAATTTCTTGGTGGTATAGATTTTTGTAAATTCCTATTATAGCCTCCCTGCGAATGTTGGCTGTTAAACATTTAGTAGGTGTATAAAATTGAAAAAAAGTTGTTCTAACTAAAATGTACAAAAGGAGTTTTTCTGTAAACAGTCTTTTTGAGTTTTAGGCCATACAACTAATTTTACTGACTTTTATTCAGATTTTCAACAGGTCTACAGGTCAGAAGATGGAAGTGAAAATCACAAACTGCAGGTTGTGCTAAACCAGTTTTCAGACTTTCAGCTACCTTACTGAGAACTGCTCTGTGGCCATCTTGCCTGGAAGAACTGACAATGCCTGTTACAGAATCTCACTGCTGAGCTCTATTGCCTTCCTTTCCCTGGCTCCACTTACCCTCTTTCCATTCTGCATTCCTAATCTCTCTTCAGGAACATTTAATTCACAAATTGCTTGCATCTTAGTCCTTGAGGCAGGATTTTTTGACACAATCATCATCATCATCATCATCATCATCATCATCATCATCATCCTGTTGATCGTGGAATTTCTCAAGCAGTCTCTGTAATGTCTCCATTCATTCTTAGCCCTGAGATTTTGACACAATATAAGATAATATGATAATATAAGATAGCATATTAAAAACTAGACATCTGGGTATGAAAGAATGGGATAGGTGAAAAA